>NW_026542597.1:84265142-85465142 GCF_028750875.1 Macrosteles quadrilineatus
TTGTGGAAATTTATGTTTATCATTCATAAAAAATTTTTGTTTATAAAAATGGATTCATTTACTATAACATTTTCGGGTACAGAGCCAGAGCTAAAGTCAGTGTTCTTTCCTCCCATAGAATTAAATGATGATTATGTAATTGGATTAGTAGATTTTCAAAGTTATAATTCTATATTTAATGTAAAAAAACCACTTAATACTTTAACATATTACAAAGTAGAGAAAAAAACATTACCAAAAGGAGATATTTCAGTTGATGATTTAAACCAGTTATTAAATGGTAAACTTAAAGTTATAATAGATAAAAATGGAGAAGCATTAATTAATACTAAATCCAAACTTTTATTCAAAGGGCTTATTCCAAAATTAAATCAACTTAAAGGCAACAAATTAACCATTGGAGAAGGTGATGATGTTTTCTATTATGATCACAATGCTCCAGTTACAATAGAAATTTCTGAAGGAACATATGAGGTGGTTGAGCTTGCAAAGGAAATTCAAAAGCAAATCCCAGACTTTTTCCTTACAGCTAATAATAAAACTATGAAAGCGACACTACTTTCTAGCCATGTGTTTGATTTTACAAAAACATGTTTAGGGTCTGTTTTATTGGGATTTAAAGGTGTATCTACTCCTGGTGTTCAGTTTGAATCTACAAATAAAATAAACATTAATAATGTAAATGTGATTAGAGTAAAATGTAATATTGCAAACGGGTCCTATTTAAACGGAAACAAATCACACACCATACATAGCTTTTATCCAGAAGCTCCTCCTGGCTACAAAATTATCGAAGTTCCAAGAAATATTATATATTTTCCTGTAAATAAGAGAAGTTTAGATGTTGTCAGTATTACATTTGCCGATCAACACGACAAGGCAATTGACTTTAACGGAGAAGAAACTACAATTACTTGTCATATAAAAAAGATATGAGAATTTATAAGAATTTATCTATAAGTGCACAAAATGCTAGGTTCCTAAAGTCAATAGGACTAAAGTTAAAATTTTCTATTAATAAAAATGGAAGATTTTCTAGACGTTACAGGGAAATCCCAATTCGACGATAGTGTGGTTAAAATTACAAATCACTCCTATGTTCCCCACAACACTTTGGCAATAAATAATTCTGATGAAATTCGAATATGTATTAATAATCAAGATTTGCTAACTCTCCCATGTAGGAGTTATCTGTATATTAAGGGAGAAATTGAGAATCATGATAAAGGTCATTTTATAAATAATGCATTTGCGTTCTTATTTGATGAAATTAGATATGAAGTTGCAGGTAAAGAAATAGACATTGTAAGAAACCCAGGAATTTCTAGTCTTATGAAAATATTGAGCTCTTACAATAAAACAACTAAATTGTCAAATGTAGCATTTGATTCTGACACAAATTTAAAAGAGTTCCATAAAGGTGGCAAGTTTAGTACATGTTTGCCATTAGAACTGTTAATGGGTGTATTCGAGGACTTTAATAAGGTATTAGTAAATGTCAAACAAGAATTGGTGTTGAAAAGATCCAAAAATGATTTGAATTGTATATTAACAACCGCTAGTGCTCCAGCCAGTGGCACTGCTGATACGATTCCTAAAATTACACTTAACTCAATTCAATGGGTGATGCCACACGTGATACCATCAGATGGGGAAAAGTTACAATTACAAAAGATGTTATTGCAAAATAAAAATTTGCAAATTGCATTTAGAAGTTTAGAGTTGCATGAACTTCCATCATATCCCAATACTACAAGACATACATGGTCAGTAAAGACATCTTCCAGTTTGGAGAAGCCTAGGTATATTATATTTGGTTTCCAAACAGCTAGGGATAATAGTGCACGAAAAAGAACTGATGAATTTGATCACTGTAAATTAAAAAATCTCAAAGTATTTCTAAACTCTGAATATTATCCTTATAGTGATTTAAATTTAGACTTTGAAAATGGAGATGTCTCTAAAGCTTATGAGATGTTTATGAGATTTAGAGAGACTTACTATAATACTATCCCAGATCCTATGATTAGTAGGGCTGAGTTTATGAAGAAATATCCACTAATTGTAATAGACTGTTCTAGACAGAACGAAACAGTGAAGGAAGGAATTGTTGATATTAAATTAGAGATTGAAACTGCAGAAAATGTACCAGCAAATACATCTGCATATTGTTTGATAATACATGATAAAGTGTTTGAGTACAATCCTTTGTCAAATGAGATAAATAAAATGTAAATAAAAGATGAAAAACATTCAACAAGAATTGGTTGACTCTGCAAATCAAATACGAGAGAAATATAGAGCTTTAAAACGTGGCAAGTTTCTAGAGGCTGAAGAGAGGTTCCAAACATTCCAACCTTTAATAGAGCCATTACAAGAATTAAAAAAAATCACAGCTATTGGCAAAACAGAGAGGCCTCGAATGGAGATTCTCCCAATGACTCCATCTAGAATACCAATAATACCAAGATTACAACCATTACAACCATTACAGCAATCCACTCCACAGAAATTAGATTTTGGTCTTTTAGCATCAGACTATTTAGGAAATTACCTCAGTAAAAGTAGTATGACAGACACTACATATGGTATTAGACGAGAAGCAAATAAATTTTTTATTGGAAATAAGGAAGTTGATATTGCCAATGATGATGTCACAGTTGCAAATAAAACCTACAAGGGGACAAAAGGCTTGTGGCAGTTGTTAACTTTAAAAGAACCTGAGGATTATACTCCGGCTGATTTGCAAAATTATAAAGAGATTTTGGAAGCTACAAATGGACATTTAAAGAGTTACAAAGATGGTGCACCAATTTCAAGTAATAGACATACTAAATATCTTAATATAATTAAACCTCTTTTTAAATCTGTTGGTGAAGGTTTGAGACAAGTGACTGGTAAGAAAATAGACTATATTTATTGGGATGATCCTAATGAGCTTGTAGATAGGTTAAGACTTCTTTGGCTAAGTCGCCAAGCCGGTAACTCAGGAGTGGATAATGAAATAGATTCCATTATTGAGGAATTGAGAGAAAGTGGAATTATTTATTAAATAAAAATATGTTTATAGATAAATTTTATCGTTTATATAATCCATATAATAAGCCTGCAGAACCCAGGGCTAGTAGTGAACCTACTTTAAATTTACAAGACGATAGTTGGAATGGTTTAAACCGTAAACTTGGTAATGTTAAAGATGGGGAGTTTGTAGATGATGTATCAACTTTGGGACAGACATTAACTAGAAAAGGTGATGTCTTCTTACAAGGTAAAACTAAATATGAGTTTTTAGAATCCAAGAATAAAAATTGGAATGCTAAAAAACGGAAAATTACTAATGTGGAAAAGGGTGAAAGTTTAGATGATGTGCCCACTTTACAACAGACTTTAATACGAACAGCTGGTGGTACATTTGTACAAGACAATAATAATTATGAATTTTTAGAATCAGAGAATGGTATTTGGAATGCTAAGAAACAGAAAATTACTAATGTGGAAAAGGGTGAAAGTTTAGATGATGTGCCCACTTTACAACAGACTTTAATACGAAAAGAAGATGGTAAATTTGTACAAGACAATAATAATTATGAATTTTTAGAATCAGAGAATGGTGTTTGGAATGCGAAGAAACAGAAAATTAGTAATTTGATGGAAGGTACAGATAGTAAAGATGCTGTGAATGTTTCACAAGTTCCAAAAATGGAAGCAGGCTATTGGAGTTTTAATAGTAAAAGGTTAGTACGTGTTAAACCTGCCATTGATGACACTGACTGTGTTATAAAAGAACAAACTATAACTTTTGATAAAAAAGAAAAATGTTGGGATGCCAAAAAACAATTCATAAGAAATCTACCAGAGGGGGAACATTTGGATGATATTTGTCTAATGTCACAATCTATGCATTATGATGGATCAAAATTTGTATATGGAGAAAAAAAATTTAATTTGATGGAATATAATCCTGATTTATTAGTTGCTGACCCCACATCTTTGAGTGGATTTAAGTATATAGATAATAGACCATATATACCAGAAAACTATGTATTTAAAAGAATGGAAGATAATCTATTGATTGGGGCTAATGGTGATGTATTTAGAGTTACAGGAAAGGATGATGTTATAAAAAATGAATGAAATTGCATACGAACTTCATAAACCTGCAAGAAAGAATTTCATTAGAAGGTCTTTCAAAGTATTAGGTATAAATGAAACCGTACAAATAGATTTAATTGATATGCAAAACTATGCTAGAGAAAATTCTGGCAATAAATATATTTTAACTTTAATAGATACATTTTCTAAAAAAGCTTATGCTGCTCCACTAAAGAATAAGACAGGGTTAGTAGTTACAGAAGCCATTAAAACCATTCTACCAAAGGGGGTTAAAAACATTCAATCTGACAATGGAAAAGAATTTTTTAATCAATATTTTAACAAACTTATGAAAAAATTAAATATTAATCACTATCACACATTTTCTACAACTAAGGCTGCAATTGTGGAGAGGTTTCAGAGAACTTTAAAGAATTGGTTATATAGGGAATTTAGTGCTCAGGGGAGTTATAAATGGTTGGATTTACTTCCAAAGTTAATTCGAAAATATAATAATAAAGTGCATAGATCTATAGGAATGAAGCCTAACCAAGTGAATGTTAAGAATAGTAAATATGTGCATGAGAGGTTGACTTCTAAAGTAGAGCAAGTTAAAAAGCCAAGATATAAGGTAGGTGATAGCGTAAGGATTTCCAAGTATAAACATGTTTTTAGTAAAGGTTATACTCCAAATTGGACAGGGGAACTATTTACAATAGCAGAAGTTAAGAATACAAAGCCTGTGACTTATATCTTGAAAGATGAAAATGGCAATATAATCAGGGGAGGCTTCTATACAGAGGAGTTGTTAAAGACAAAGTATAAGGACATGTATTTGGTAGAGAAGATAATTAGGAGAAAGGGTGATTCGTTGTATGTCAAATGGCTTGGATTCCCAAGTAGCCAGAACTCATGGATTTCCACTAAGGATGTCCAAGGGAGCATGTCATAAGCCATAAGCATGCCCGAGTTCACGCACAAACCTCGCATGATTTTGAGAATATACATAGGAATGGATGTGGATTTGAAATTTTAATGGAGTTTGAACATTTGTATGGGCTTGTATAGGCCGAGAGCTGGATTTTTAAAAAAGTGGTCAAAAAAAGCTCACCATGTTATTCTTATGGGGAAAACGTGCCTAAAGTGATGTCATATTGTGGGTTCACCACTACTCTACATTTACACTTGTAAGGGTCAATAAATGTAAGAAATAGCTTTTTTAGCTTAATATCAAATATATTTATGGGGAATAAGTAAGAAATAAGGTTTGACAATTATATAGGGATATTTAGGCAAAGATCAGGATTTTTGGTTTTAGTGGCCAAAAAATGATCCCATGTTATTTCTTATGGGAAAACGTGCCCCAAGTGACTTTAAACCGGTAGTTCGCCACTACTCGCATGACAATCCCTCACATTTACCACACATTGCTGAACAACGCAGACCTGCCCTTTTGCACTCGCAATAGTCAGAACACATCTTACAATTGCAAGAAATGACGTGCATAATTCTCTCGGGTGCTGGTGGAAGAGTCGTTGGAATAGGTTGTAATGAATTGTCAACCAAACTCAAGCCCCACTGACACGGATCTAAATCATGTCCAAGCCATTTTTGAACTTGGTGATAAACACTTTGCATACACTGTCTCCCACAGTTCCTCAATTCCGCTCCCTTTCATTATATACCCAATTGACCCAAGGAATGAAAACAATCAATGAAATCCACCAAGCCTTAAAATCACAGAGCTTAATCTATCATTCTTATCAGCGGACAAAACTATTTCAGAGCACTTCATGTATAGTGGTTGATCAAGGGTTACTATACAAGATCGGCCTTGCTATTTGCTTTGCTCAGCTGCGAAACTCAATGCTGAATAAAAAGTTGTCTTCAGAGGGATTTTGGTTTATAAACGGAATAGGTATTGTCTTTGTAATATCCTTACCAGATTGCGCCATTGCAGATTGCATGAATCCATTCCAGAACGCCTGTGGCGTTTCGTTATTGCCATAATCGGCAGCCCAAAGCAAATCAAGACATGTACCTTTATTAAGGTCATTTGAAGCTTCTTGTGAAACAGTCACAGGTACCAAAGTTATACTTTTCATTCCATTAACGAGTGGCTTGTAGCTTAGCAACGGTATTTGATTTGCTTTACTGTCAATCTTTGTTGAAATATCACGAGGGAAGGTTGATCGCATGGTGACTGCATTTGAAGGAGAAACACACTTTATACCTACCAGGGAATGAAATGTTCCAAGTCCAGTTAAAGTGCGAATATTAAAATCCGCATTGTCAAATACGTATTGAATAAATGCTGATTCGTCAATAACTGGAGCTGAATGCACTGTGGCACAATTAAGGTACGTTGTTGCTTCAGCATATGAAGAACACACGCCAATCGAATGGAAAAATTGATTAAATTCCTTGACCCATATTTCCTGTAAAGGTAAACTGATGTAGCAACATGAATTGTGGAGTGAAATGACCGCTTCCTGCAAGTAGCCAATGATCGCATGATTTATTGTCACTTGTTTCCTAAGTAGACCTTTCGGACACTTTGCACTTTTTAGCATCGTTACGTTCTCGGTAAAACACTTTAGTGTCAACACTATTCACCAGTGTAGCTGATCCACCTGTACCTTGTCTCTCTCCATAGAGTAATATTTCCTGCAGTCAGAACATTGCCACACTCCGAACCAAACTTCTGACCATACATAGAAGCGTAGTAATCAGTGAATCTAAATATATAAAACTCAATGTCTTCAAAAATATCAGAAAACTTTAAAACCTAGGGGACAATTTTAGTGTTTAATTGCCAAAAATCAAACAAGGTGTTGTCATTATTAATTTATTATTGTTATTATTACGTTTTTCTCGATAACTGTTAGAGATATGACAAAAGTTTAAATAGTAAAAATATGTATTTTTTTAAGCTCTTCAACTTTTGTACCAACAATATTTTTGTACATCCAACGGTTAGTGAAATATGGCCAAAAAAGTGAAAATCGGCCGCCATTTTCCAAGATGGCGGCCGTAGCACAGCATGCACGAGTGTTGATTTTTGATATGTTGTTACTGGGTGCTAGTACTATACATATGCAAAGTCTCCCCTTTTAGGGAATTATTTCTACGTAATATCCTAATATGACTGGACTATTACGTGAATTCAGAGATCAAGAGTAGTTAAATCCCTACCTGAAAATAAAACAAGAAGTTATCAGCAAACCCTTTCTACTATTAACTTAGATTTATTTAAGTGAAATGTAAGTTTTAAACATACCACACGATAGTAAATGTATAAACCCCATTCTCAACCAAGCATTTACCACTGTTATTAAATGTTTGCACAAACTAAATAAAAATCATTGATACGAAAAATTTGTTCTAAAATATAACTACACATTTATGAAATGTGATCATAAAGGCCGACCCAATCGCTCTACAAACAAAGTAATGGATTCGGCAAATCACTTCTTGAAATCTCTAAGAGGAAAAGGAAATATGATTCCTCTATCAAATGATGATTTTAAATATTTATACTAAGATGAGATTGTTCATTCTCATTGATTTTAATTGTATATCGTTCGAAGAAAATGGTTTGATACGATTTATTCGCACTGCAGTTAGGTGTTTAAAAAAATCCGTTAGTCTCTGGAATTATGATAACTAGAGGTCGCGCATTGGTCGAAAACTCGGCCAAAAGTATCGAATGTACAGACTTCTCTATTTTCACCCCCACGCTGTAATTAAAACATGTGATTGGAATTTGTTTATATTTCGTTGTTATTTTGTCACCATCATGGCAAACCATAAGGTCATTTTCATTTATAAAGGGATTCTGCAAATTTACAAGAACACATCTTTCTAACGGTGTGCGTAGATTTTACCTGTGATGCTCACGAACTGAGAAAAAATGCTTACCTATGAATATATGGATAGTATTTATAGAAAATGTTGAAACTAATTTGTTCACTTTCAACAATCTCATTACAATACAAAATTATTGAAAAGAGTTTATGTTTTTGGAAAGGAATGTGAAGAAGAATCTTTAAGCGTTTGATATATTGTTTATTCATTTTGTGAATGATTTAAAATTATGTTACAAAGAAAATACATTTTGTAGCCTATATGAGAAATGATATAAAAAGAAATAAGATAAATCGTAGTGAAAGAGGTTAAGGCTTCTGTGTTTAAATGACAGATCGTTTCGTATGTTTTTCCTTCTAGAATGTGTCACATGATAAATCTGGCAAACACTTTATCTGAAATTGACATTTAGCGATAGTCAAAGACTGCTCTGAAAAAGGTTTAGGCTCGTAACAAATAGTTTTTATCTTTCTTCAGTACACACAATTTCAGCATAATCATTTTAGCTTTGTACATTAGTATTTTGTGATCAATAATTTGATTTAACAGTTCATTTTAGCAAACTTCTCATATAATGAGTTTTTTATTAGTTTTACATTGATAGGATTCAAGACTAGGGTTTTTGTCAAATCACAAACAGGACTTTACAATGCTTCTTTTTTATTGGGATTGTACATGAAATAATTACACTACTGTACTATAGACGTAACCAAACTAATAATTTATAATATAAAAAAATAATTATCTATGAAAACAACCTAATAAATCTATGACACGTAATAAATATAAATAGTTCCATTCCGTATATATATTTTTTAAATAAATACAAAATAAATTTTAAAAACGTCATGTAGACAATACTACATTATTTTTTTTATTTATGGAACTCCCTACGTGTACAAATACATTTTTTGTCTCTAGATCTCTTAAATATCTAAAAATATTTGCCGTTTTATATTTGCAATCTAATTATTTATTTCAACCTATAGGTTTAAACCTATCTATAGGTTTACTTTTGGTGATGACCTTTTAAAGTATAAAATGAAATTTTAAATTATTAAGCTAACAGATTCAGGGTAAAGTTCGTAATAATAAACTGTAAAATTTATATTTTAGTTATTTCTTTACGCCTATGATTTATGATGGGAACACCCAAACGTTGAGACTACAATGATTTGTCGTATGGAACTATAAACACTATAAATTGTCTGCAAAACTTTTAATTGCCCATAAAGAATTGCTGTTTCTGCAGAACGAGATAAAAGGACCGCTACAAATGCATTTCAAGTTTCAATTATGAATATTCTGATGTTCATTATATACAATTTTAAGTAAGGAGACTTTCCATACTCAAAACATTAACATGGTTTTAATCATTTCGAAACAAAACATGATTTACAACATGTTTAACTATCATAGGTACGAGCAACTTTTTAATCCTAACAATTTTAAATAAGTAACTTTCCCCAAAAAGTAAATAAAGCAAAAAGTGGATGATTTATACTTTATAGTGGTCATTAGAAAAGATGAAAAGGATTAAGAATAATACTACAAATTTACTATCGTCAAATTTAGAGAAATATTTATAATTGGAAAGTTCTATTATTGCATAGCATTTGTCTGTTGTAGGATTTAGAGTATACTAAGAGATTAGGAGTTAGTGCAAAATATTGAGACGTAAAAAGCTGTCTCGAGACACTATATAACAAAACCACTTGAGGCAGTTTGTTTTGCAACGTTCTCAAAACACTCTTCCCTCCTTTCTTCTTCACATAATTCAAAATTATTTCATACCTTTGAAGAAAAGTTTAAGCACCATTTTATTAATTTTTACTTTCTTATAAATTGAAAATTTTCTCAAAACCAAACCACCTATATTGTACCTATTTTGTGTGTGCAATATTGGTAACTTTGACTCGAGTGCTTATCCACAGTATTGACCATAACCAACAGATATAACCATAATAAACATCATAGTACTAAATAGTTTTGTTTGTCGCATAATTTTGGGTTTTCATCTGCAGCACTAAATTTTTGATTTAAGAAAAGGGATAAAACGTTTAGTTTATATTTCAATAGGATTAAATTTGTTTTTAAATTACAAAAATATTTTACAAGTATGAACTAAATAAATACAATACAAATCTAGATTTATTTTAAGCACTATTTATAAGATCTATACCAAGGATCTTTCAGGGAAACGAGGTAATGTGACGCTGGGTAGTAAACCAACCTTAAAAGCTTACATCTTTCATTCTACATTACTACCTAACATTGCCTACAGACATGAATAGTGACCACACTTTTATGGCTAAAGTTGTGTTAAACTAACTTAAATAGTACTCAAAAAGAAAATGTTTTTAACCTTAAAATATATTGATTATTTTCTGAGGTCACAGAATGTAAAAATCAAGTAGGACAAAATTTAGAATTCAGTTCAATTTGTGACTGATAGGGTGAAAACAAATGTAACCACTTAGGCATGGCATTTTCTTATACAGTTTTATTAAGTAGTTCACTTGTATGCTAAGAAAACATAGGCCTGGCAAATAAAAAATTTGTATGCTTAAACTGACATTTCAATCCTTAACAGAAATTCTTAGACACCTTCTAAATAATTTTTCTTGGGAAATATTTTGTTGAAAAGTAAGAAGTAACACAAGCAACACGTGAGGTGTACTTTTCACCGTATAAGAAATGAAGAGCTATAAATATCAATATCTCCAGACTTCTCTGACTCCCTTAGCTCTACCAACGGTATACTTGGAATGGAATGAATGTTCAAACAGCAACATGGGGTGTGAGTTTATTATTTATGAACTGTTTATTTTCATATAACCCAACCTTTACTTTCAAAGAGTTTAAACCAAAAGACAAAGATAAGATAATCTTTTAAAAATTCATCATTTCATCCAAGTGGTACACTGTTACAAAGTCGTTATTGTGATTAAAATTGACAAATTATTAGTCTTAAAACTTAGCTGACTGAGACTTTTTGGTAAAAAACTAAACAAATTATAGTGTTACCCAAAAACCAACGAAAATAATAAAAACTGAGATTTTCTAAGGAAATATTTTGACACAAATCTCGAAATGAAATTCTTCATATTATTTGCAGTTAATGCTAAAATAAGTATAATTTACATTGAATTATTAATATCATAAAAGTAATCATTTTCGGTAACATCAGCCAGATTTGAATTCTCAAACAATTTGAATTTGTATTCATAAATCCTAACAACAAATATTGTTACAAACTGAAACATCTTTGCGGTATTAGAGAAATTACAAAATAAATTAAAAATTCTTTATTTTTTTATTTTTTCAAGTATTTTTTTTATCAGGCTGCCTAGAAATTACTTATAAGGAAGATGTATGTAATGGGCTTTGCTATGAGATTACAACGGAGGATACACGCCCACAAAATACATTGTCTCAGATCATTAAGTATGCATATACTGTCAAAATTGACGTTGCTTGTGAGATGTATGTGTAACATAAGGTAAAACAGTTTTGATGTTAATTTTTTTATTTTAGGAAAATACATTCCCTTTTTTGTTTATCTATTTACTATATCTTTATAATATAACCATTGTCTAATATTACCTTATTATCTTTTTTAACACAACTATACAGTGTCAGGCATTCCTATGGTAAAGTATATAACCAACACAATAATGGCAAGCCACAATAAAGACACCAGGTTTGCTGTACTTTGTCTATCCAAACCACAATACATCTGGTTTGTACTGTGGTGGCCAGTTTACAACCAGCAGATTGTTGGTTAAGATGTTAAGAAACTTTGGCATTTATGTTAACCATGTTACAACCGCAGTAGAGAAAACATTCATATTGATTTTTTACCTTAGATTTCATCAAAATTCAATTATGATTTTGTTCATAGAAGAAATATATACCACATATTAAAGCTTAACTGTTCTACTTACAAGTAGTTTTAATCCACAGTTATATCTCGTCTCTGAAAATGGTTTACTTTTAGACAGCCTACAAATGCAGTTTTTTGTTTTTATTTGGAAATAATTTATTTAAAAACTAGTGTTGCTTTAAATGGTTTATATAACAAACGAACCCTTTTCTTATATTTCTGTCGTTGGAGTGTGACAAAATTCTAGTTACAATTTCACACAAGTCGGTTTAATGTGAACAAGATCTAGAATGCAATCACTGAGGTGATTAGATACAATTAATTACCAAACATTGATTGCGCCAGGATCATGTTAGTCTGTCAAAGACGTCATATCATCTTAGTGTATTGTTTTTGAACAGGGTTATTGCTTATTCAACTTAGGAAGTAGAAAATGGTCACGAATAAACACAGAATAAATTTTACTTCGGTCATGACGGTCCAAAAATAATATTTCTTGATTTTCACTTTTATGCAAAAGATCTACTTATTTAACAGCAGTGAACAGAATGAACTGTAACATAACAAAAAATAATACAGTAGTTGCTTATTTTTCAGGGCAAAACCATCAGTGTGTTGTTTGCTATTAATTTTTTAATACGTAGAATAATGTCAGGTTTACGCACTTTTTCCTAAAGATAAATTAAAATGAAAACTGGGTTTACCTTAAAAAGTTACTAAATAAACTAAAAGATACTAAATACAAATGCTTTCGGTATCGGCTCTTGGTATCGGTATTAATTATTCATTTGGCTATTAGGCTTTAAATGTAATTGAGTAAACTTTGACAGTAAAATAATATAAATTGCACCAACTGAACTGTGATAAAACAATTTAGGCTTTATCGAGACTGTCTGTTGTGAGTGACAGTCAGATGCCACGCTTCAAAAAATAATATGACAGTTGAATTCATATGTGTTTGACATTAATATAATGTTTATGACAGCTAAGGATATTTCAAAATTAAAAAGTAAATTATAAAAGTTCAAGAAAATTAATTCTTGTACACTTCCGAACACTGTAGCTTATAATTGGTAGTTTAATTTTTATCACGGAAACTACTTATTAACTATTTGTAGAAAAGATGTTTGTCTTCGTAAGTGATTTAACAAAAAAATCACATTGCAGCTTAAAAGGAAGACGGAATACAGTGTCGTCTGCTTAAAGTGGGTTTCTCCGGAAAGGTTTATTTATAAGTTGTGTTTGCTTAAATCTATTTGATAATATTTAAACTGTAATCATAATTCCATATTATATTTATAAAATCTTTTGTATTCCTATTTTGTATTTTGTCATTCAGTGGCAAACGATTTTACAACCAAGCCTACTATTTGTACTTAATGTCAAACATAAGTTTCCTGTTCCAATTTGGTCCAATACAAATATAAAAATCAAATTAACAGTAAATATTTGACATTAGAAGTTAAAAACTCCTTTTACATTGCCATGCGGAATCTTAAGTAGCTCGCACAAATAAAATTAATGTAAAACAGCAAAAACCCATCTAAAATACCAGTTTTGAGAGGGAAAACAGTTAAATAGCGGCAAGATGCCAAGTTTGGGCAACGTTAGTTTATTCAACATTTCAGCAATGTCAACAGACGACTGTCAATATGGATTGGGGAGATGAAAACGTATTTGAATGTTTGCAAGGTCTTAAGTGAAGACGTAAGATGGTATCATCTACCTAAAATGGCGTATATCCATGAAGGGCTATTTTACAAGTTGTGTTTGCTTAAATGTATTTGATCATTTTTACATTCAAATTATAATTCCTTTTTTTGCGAAATCCTTAATTCAAATCGGGAACGGTTCTAAATATTTTATTCTGAGAATGTAAATGTATGTTTGTCTGTGAATAACGTATTGTTTATAGGTAAATGTTAAGTTAAAGAGTAATAAAACCATTGTAAAGCCATGTTTATATATATTTTATTACTTATTCTTAGTATTAAAACGTTTTAACACTTCTCTTTATATAAATAATTTATTATCATAATTAAAATAGGAAGGTTTTCCACAAACTTAGATTTATGTTCATTGTAGTTGTTAGCCTCCGGATTGCCAAATAATATTAGAAAAGGTTTAAATACCTGCTATAAAGCAATCCAATTTTGTTGTTAGCACAACTAGTTTCGGTGTCTGTGTGACACCATCATCAGGCTGCACAAGGACAGTTTTCTTTCTTCATATTGACAGGACGCAACCTGGGATGATAAGATAACGGACGTACACCATTGCACTGACCACCTGCAGTCTGGACTCAAACTCCGCCCGGTTAGCGTCGTCTGTTTTCTTAACTGATCAGTTACCATAAATGTCTCGTATTCGTGTTTGTGTCGTGTTTAAATGGTTATTTATTTTCGTGTAAATATGACGCTCTTCGTATGAAGAAAGAAAACTGTCCTTGTACACGGTACACTTGATGATGGTGTCACACAGACACTGAAACTAGTTGTGCTAACAAAAAAATTGGATTGCTTTATAGCAGGTATTTAAACCTTTTCTAATAATTAGATTTATGCTAAATACAATCGTACAGTCCCTGAATATAATAGTAAAAATCAGATTATATCAGTAAAGGTACATTTTACGTTTATTGCTAACGCTCTTGGCACTACAGAGTTGTCCGTTTACGAGCTATAATACGTTCCTCAACATTCTGAATCGTAAACTATATTACGACTACATATTCGTTTATCTTCTAATTCAACATTTAAAGGTCCAGAATATTCAATAGCATACACAATAATAGTTCAATATGATATAGGTAGAGTATTATCAATACACGTGCAAATAGTTGTGGTTTAATTCAACGTTCATATAAATACTATATTATTTTTACGGTATTGGTCATGAACTGGGATATTTGTTGCTATAAATTAAAGGATGTTTTTTTTTATTAAATAACAAAAAATAATCCAGTTCCAATAAATATAAGCCTACATACATATTTTTGAAATCGACTGAACGACTGAACAGTTTTTATCCTGATGCCAACGATATTTTCACACCTAATAAACAATTTTATATGTAACTATCCATAGCTAATTTCACGCATCAATTTCAATATTCTTTTTTACTTATACAACTTTTATAATATTATATAGTTTTACAGGTGGTTGCTAACTAAACAATTTAATTAATTGATAACCTTTGAAAACGTTTTATCTCCAATCAAATGCGCTGTCACGACTTCATTGGCACGATATAATATTTTCAGTGAAATAACCAATCTTAGTATTTACAGTCTAATATACAACAGTAATTATATTATATAAGTATACATAACAAGTATATAACTATAGTATACAAAAATATTCAAACACGTTAAAACAATTTCTCAGGTAATGTGACATGAAATTAATATTAAGGTTTTAATTTTAAATCGTCTTGAATAAATAACATATGTCGCAAAATAAATTGCTCCTTTGCATTTATTTTTATGGACTTATAATGAAAAATTCAAAAGTCTTTGTGTATTAATTGTGGTAGAATTTATTCAAAGTAAACAATAAAATACTATTCACTCCAACAAAATATCCCTGTTGAGACTAATGTCTTACTTCTAATTGAAAAACTAACAAAGACTGAGATTTGTCTTACTGTTCTTTTATACCCCGTCCTACTAAGCTATCATAGTCTGTTCTTTCAAATTGCCATATCTATAGAAAACAAGTCGATTGTCCTAGATAGTTCTTCCAGAATCACCCCAAGGATTATCAATCCAAGGTAAAATCTCGGAAAATAATTTTTGCAAGATGATTTGTTTTTTAATAAAATCGTTCCTAGTCAGTTTTAATTACAGTATAGCAAATTGTTGCCTTTAACCAGAGAACAGTCGGTGGGGAACAAAAGACGATTGAATCAGCTGGTAAACAATACAATTCCTCAACAGATGTAAAATAAACATGAAAATCATTAATTTACCATCTCCATAGCCTATTTACAATGTAAATAACCTATAATTGACTGATCATAACTATAAACAATCTATAAACTGTTCGGTTTCTACTATTTATCGTTCACATAGGATGTATTTATCCGTATGGCAATAAAAGTATTACTGTTCAAAATTATTTAATACTACGGTTGGGTTTCCAAAATAACTGTTACACAAAGATATCTTCGGTACGAGAAAACAGCGATGTTATCTTTTTAGAACATTGATTGAACACTAAATACGGTAATAGTATTTTTCAAAAGAGCTTTTAACAGAAAATGTTGTCTGTGGCACATCCAAGAAACAAAAAGTCACAAGACGATCCGTAATTTAAATAGAACCGCTTGCACTTCCTTGGCTGCAATCTATCTATCTATATCTATATTATACTTATTTAATACGCAAGCAGGTTTTTTGTGACAATTACTCCTTCGAAACTACTGAACCGATTTACATGTTCTTGGTGTCATTGGAAAGAGCGTAACGTGAAGTTGTGCAAGAAACTTTCTTTTTAGGGAAATAATTAGAGGGTGAGGCCCTGGGGCCCTTTAAAGTTTCGTATTTCTCCATAAGATTAACATGGGAAACAAATATTGTTATGAAACTCCAGCTGTTTTCAGAAAGTAAAAGTGAGAAGAAGAACATATATTAATTGTAAACAGTCAATAAGTTTGCTAATTTAACAGTTAGTTTGCCGCAAACATTTACTTACTCGGTTGAAATGAAATAGTTACTATTTGAATTTGGGTTGGCGTAATTATTACAATGGGAAAAAACGAGAGAGCCTGGATAAATTGATATACTAAAAAGAAAACTGAATTAACACTGTGCTGCATTTCTTAAGATATAGAAATAATGTGTGTTATAAACACTAAAAAAACAAAATCAGCTTTTGAAAAATTATAAGATATTTACAATAAATGTTGATTATATCGATCTGTTATGTACATCTTGAGTATTCCATAATCTTTGAGTCGAATCTTTTATAGTCATAAAAAATATGACTGTTATTCGTTAAAATAACGCCTGTAATACTTAGCAATTGCTCGATTTCGAGCAACAGGGACACTAGTACTTATTTAATACGCAAGCAAGATTTTTGTGACAATTACTCCTCCGAAACTACTGAACCGATTGACATGTTTTTGGTGTCATTGGAAAGAGCGTAACGTGAGGTTGTGCAGGAAACTTTCTTATTAGGGAAATAATTAGAGGGTGAGGCCCTAGGGCCCTTTAAAGTTTCGTATTTCTCCATAAGATTAACATGGGAAACAAACATTGTTTTGAAACTCCAGCTGTTGTCAAAAATTCAATATTAATAATTGGTATCCATGAAAGCATGAGAAAATTCACAATGTTTACTTTTGCTTTGACATTTCAATGTAAACAACCAGAACTGTCAAATGCCTATTTCACAATTTCAGACAGCTGATCCAAAAAAATGAAACAAAAACTATGTGGCAGGTTTGTTTAATCTTAAACTTTATGATAGATTATTTATTATAAATCTATTTCAATGATTATGAAACAGATTTTTCCCGTTGCAAAAATTAATAGTGAGAAAAAGAGGATATGTTCATTGTAAACAGTCAATGTGTAAGTTATCTATATGTTGTATTAAAATTTTTAAAAAAGATGTTGGTTTGTGTTTATTGATATAAATTATTAATTATTGAATTTTTTATTTTAAGGATTTGGCATATGAGTAAGCCTATGATATAACACCATTTCAGAGTTCTGCCAGTGTTTGCCTAACTCTGTCATGTAGAGTTTAAAGTAGCCTACACCTTATTGTCTACAAATTGGCTAAAAAACTTAGGTACGGTACTTTATAAAAGCTGACAGCCTTTTTACGTTGACTTAAATTGTAAGCTTACCTTTTCCCGTCCATGGGCAGTTTGATTGTTAAAAATTAACCATTTAAACTGGAATAGGACTGTTATGTAAATTTTGAGTATTCCCATTAGTTAATAATCTTTTAGTTGTCTCTTTTAAAATCATCGGAAATTATGACTGTTTTAGATTTTAAACAAGTTATTTGTTTATAAATAACTTCTGTAATTATTTGCAATTGCTCGATTTCGAGCAACATGTACACTAGTATATCTTAGTTGTCTCCATCCATTTATCATACGACAAATGTGTGTTTTAAGTGGCATCCATTATCAATTTGTTTTCGTATTCATCGACATATTCAAAACGCTAATAAAGATTCTTAGAATCGCTAACTTCTTTACAGCATGATTAATACGACTTCAAACAAATAGAACAAATAATAATAGAGAAACAAAACAACATTTGTTCAAACAGAAATAGCATTAATATTAGTAAAATAATATGTATGCCTACGCATAATTGTTAGTTTAAATTTTACAAACAAACGTCGTATTCATCTACACGAAACAAAGGTACATGATGACCTTAGATATGTATAATATAATATGAACTTATTTACATAACACAAACATAAAAATGATTGAGTTTGTGATATAGGAATACAGAAGTAGGACACTGATGTTTTGTATTTGTATGCTAACGGCTCACCGTATTTGCATAAGCAAAACTTTAGATGGCAACTTTGGCACTATACACTACGTTCTTTGTTTCTTGATGATAATTTTTGTGTGATAAATGTCAGTGTATACAACAAAGGTTAATTAGTCTAATTTTGTACATTGTTTAAATGCTTGTTTTGATGTTGGCACCCTTGTATAGTTTTCTTTTATATTCCTCTTTCAGCATTGCACAATATTCATTATTATGTTACAAAGCCGAAAAATAAATAAAATAAACTTAAGGAAAAAGCAACACTCCCATAAAACATCAGTTTAACATTTTAATTACCCTGAGGTATGGTAGAAACCTGCTGGAAATAAAAAATACAATATAGCAAAAGTATTGTTTTATACATGTAAGACATTTTTAGATGGAAGGCGTTTTTAGTTCAGCAAAACTTAATTGTAATATTCTACAAGTTCAATCCAAACACAATTAAAATAAACTAAGTAGGCCTATACTTGTAGGTAAAACGTATATAAAGAAAAATTATATTGGATGATCATTATAAGAGTTTAGTCAAGAGTAAATTAACCAAAGTCCTGATGGTGTACATATTAAATTTCACAATCGTCTGGTTTAATCCATCTCACGCTGACATTGGAGTTTTCATAACTTTGAAGAGAAGGATTATAAGTGATGAGGTAAATGGTGATTTTATTCTAACAATGTCAGAGGTCTGACTTAGCAAATATACTTTTCAGCGATCTTTTCTTAATCAAATTCAATATATAGTTTACAGTTGGGCAAATTTTAAAGTTCTGAAGCATTATTGAAAAATGAAAAAAACTTTTTCACCTAAACCGCATTTGTAATTTACATTAACATTATTATCACTTGAACATAAATATTTTTTTTTTTACTCTACATGTGTTTAAAGAGTTAAACTCATGAAAAAGTTTACTTTAACCTAACGTTCAGAATTGAGGTTTGAGGCTTAAATGCAATCCCAGCATTATAGGATTACCTTGAATGTGTATTAGGCAGCCTTAACGCATCAGTAACTCTCAATACACCCCTGGGACGTCATATGGAAAATTAAACACCTGAACAAAACCTCCTATAACTAAAGTTGATGGTAAACGTTTGGTTATGGGGTTTATGTTGAAATGAGAATAATTGAGAGTATGACTGCTCCTTGAATTTCGAAATTTCATCATCGATGCTTAATCAGTAAAATGATTTGAAATAATTATTTACAACTCACAAAGATCTCAAACTATTACATACTGTGTTGCAAATTATGTTTCCGTGTAACTTTTCTGCATCAATTATATTCGTTTGTTTGAAATACAGTAATACCTTTGAATTAAAGCAATGGTCTTCAAGGATGGACATTTGTTATATGATTTCTCCGTGTAGAGCAAAATAGATTACCTGATAAAACCCTTAGACTTTAAAATTTACTTTTTCATACATAGCCTTTTATCGTTCAACGTTTTGCTTATATAGATAAATGGTTTTCCAATTTGTTAAAGTAGATTGTAATGGGAATACTGGTGTCAAGATGTCAGGTAAAACTATTTTTCCTACAGTCACCCGACAAAGTTGGCTTCCTTGTACTGTTTATAGTACAGAAAGCTGCTAATTGCTGCATATTTATACTTTGCCGTACGGTTTATACTTTGCCGTACGGTTTATACTTTGCCGTACGGTTTATACTTTGCCGCACATCAGGATTCCAACGAAACAACACAAAACAGCGTGGTTCTATTATGCACGTAATCCGTGTACGCTTGGAAATAGGTTGGCAACACTTAAAGATAATAATACTATGAGCAGCTGATTGACTATTATAACTACGATTTAACCTGTCATTTCGTGTTTATAGTTTCGGTATTTCTGAACTTTCTGGACTTTTCTTTTAAACGTTTTCAAAACATTCCTACGATCTTAATAAACAAGAAAATATATTTAAAGCGTTTTTTTTAGGCGCGGAAACCACTTCAAATAACAAAAACATACGGAACTATATTATATTCTTAAAACGCGGAGCACATTTCTTGCCGAGGAAAAATAGCGGAGTGATACGGACCGCGCGTACTGCTTTCTCTAGGGCACCTATTTGTGTTGCTAGCTGAACCTAAAAATGTGTTGTATAGTGTTTGAAAGACTAATTATTTATATACTTTATAGTGACTGTAGGAAAAATATAATGTGTAACACGAGTGAAAAAGGCCTTTGCTGCACTCGAGATCATTCGTAAACATTGCTCTCGTGTGCAGCAAAGTGCCACTTTCACCACTAGTTACACAAATAACTATTTCCCTACATGCCTAAAAATAAATGTAGCTATTTTTTTTTAGAGATAATGTGCCTATAAGTTTTATCAAGCTGTATGGATTAAATTTTTTTTAATTCTCCCCAACATTTATCTTTAGCACAGCCCTTATAGTTTAATTTTAAAGTTACTATTAATCTTTAATGATATCTGAACAAGGAGCAATTTAGTAATCACAAATAGAGTAAGTAATGATTGGTTCTATAGACTTAAAACTTAATTTCTTATATTGGAAACTATTAACATCTGAAACCATTATAATTAATAACATTCTATTTACGTTGAAGGTTTCTATGCAAAGGCGTGGTACTGAAACCCACCACAGTTTATTGTATATTTCAATATATAAACCTTATTAACAGTCTGCATTTACATTATTTTGAATATGCCTTAAATCATACTATAACATTTGGTTTTCAGGTATATGCAGTCTTAGACACAAATTAATACATTTTAAGACCACGGGTAGCTTTTATAACGACAATCCTCTCAGCTAAAATTTTTTGGAGACCACTTTATGCTTTAAGGATCATGTAAATAAAGATACACCTTATTGGTAAAGACACCTATCTCTATATTAATGATTCTCTTATTCTTAAATATATTCTACAAGGAGCGAGATGGTTCTTTGGAAGAGTGCGATACTTCTATCCCTAAGGCCCCGGGTAGAACCCTGCCTATCACGAATGTAATAATTCATCAAAGTGGTAATGTCTCAACCCCCAGGTCTAACCTTAAGCAATGTGAAAAATGAATTCTGGCTAGAGACCAGCGTCTTACGACCAAATAAAAAAAATCCAGTAAAATTAAATACCTGAATTATTTTATCATTCATAGCTCATTTTAACGTACAATGTTACAGTGACATATTTTAGCATAAATTTACACAATTTTATTTAATTTTTTAAGTCTTATTCAGGGATAGCAAACCAAAATATTTAACAATTTTTTTCCAAATAATTTACAGCTACAGATAAAAAAATATCTGAATTGATAGAATCTTTTGAACGCAAAGAAGGTTGTTGAACACCACTACACTTCAAACTCGGCCAATAGCGGTTTTCAATCTGCAATATTGACTTTGATCTTTGGATATTGATATTCACATTTGAGAGTTCTTCAATCCTAGGTCAATTACAACTACCTCTGCTTTGTACGAAACTCCTTGAAGATTTCTTTCATACTCTCCGGACATTATTAGAGCTCAATAACTTCCTTAACCGTCTGATTTTGATTAGTACTCTCCTTAAATAATCGAGTAAAATATTTGTCATAATAGTGTAAAACGTGTTTTTTGAACACCAAGGCCAAATCAATTAGGTTTTATTTAAAGAAGTATTTATTTATAAAGTGTTTCTAAGACTATATAGTATAAGAAAAATCCTTATAATACTTGGACACAACTTCTGAAGAAGTTAAAAGCCTATTTAAGATTGTCCCAAAAAATGTTAATCAGTTACAAAAGTCTGGATAGGCTAGATTGATAAGTTTACAATGTAATATATTTTGAATGATAATCAAATCAAATCAAATATGCTTTATTCATAAAGTACAGTGTTGTACATTGAATGGTGTCAACTAAATCTATCTTAAATTAATAATTTACAGATTTGCATATCTTGGATCATTATCTAAATAAAAAACCAAGAATCAGGAAATGGAAATAATCAAAACTGAATCAATTATGTACTAACGCTAAGAGGGGAGGTGGAAAAATACTCTTCCAGGGAATAGAATGCTTTCTCTACTAAATATAGTTTTAGCTTTCTCATGAAATTCTTCCTGCTTTGTTCATTTCTGATTTCATTAGGAAGATGCTTAAAAAATTTTAATCCTATATAGGATGGTTTTTTTTCATAGAATTTTAATTTATGTTTACTTGAAATAAGGAATTTTTTATGCCGAGTGTTGTATGGGTGATAATTTGTCTCAGAGGTGCTCAAGCAGTTTTTTACTAGAATAATTGTGTCGTAAATATATTGGCCATATACCGTTAAAATTTTCAGTTCTTTGAATTTGTTTTTGGTTGTTTCATTGTGTTCTAATTTCAAAATTATTCTTATTGCTATTTTTTGAAGTTTAAGTATCCTATCCAAATTTGCTATTGTAGTTGAACCATAAAGGCACAAACCATAGGATAAATGCGAATGCACATTAGCATAATATATGTTTTTTAATGTTTTATGGTTACAAAAATAAGACATTCTAGAGAGTGAATATAGTCCTGAACATAATTTTGAAAGGAGTTTATCAACATGTTCATCCCAGTTTAAATTTTGGTCCACAGTTAGACCTAGAAACTGTGTACTGTGTTTATGTTCAATTTCTTCTGCATTATACATGATATTTGGTTTAATTAACTTTTTATTTTGATTTGTTTTAAAAGTTAAAAAATTAGTTTTTTTAGGATTAAGCTTCAATTTATTTTGCTCTAGAAAGTTTCCAATGTTTGCCAATTCAACAAAACTTAAAATTTCAACTTGTTGCACTGACTCAGCCGATACTTTGAGATTTGTATCGTCTGCATAAAAACAAAGATTGTTCTGAGGTAAACATGAGAGTGCACCACCAGCATCATTTATATAACATAAAAACAACAGGGGGCCAAGGATTGACCCCTGGGGTACACCACATTTAACCCTTTCAGTTTCAGAAGAAAATGCTGTAATTCTGTTATCATGATTATGTGTGATTTCTACAAACTGACAACGATTATTTAGGTATGACTGAAACCATTTTATTGATTTTTTTGTAACCCCTAAAATGAGTAATTTATCTATCAGTTGGGTGTGGTTGACACTATCAAATGCCTTAGTTAGGTCCATGAAAATTCCAATTGTGAACTCCCCTTTATCAACCGATTCAATTATAGATTCTATGAATGACACTGCTGCTGTAATTACAGATTTTCCAGGCCTAAATCCATGCTGAGTATTGTTTAATAGTTTAAATTCTTCTAAATAATTTAATAACTGACAGTTAACAATTTTTTCATAAATTTTTGATATTACTGGTAGGAGAGAAATAGGACGGTAATTTGACACAGTTTCTAGGTCGTCTTTCTTATAAATTGGTATTATTTTAGATTTTTTTAATTGATTTGGAAAAATTCCTGATACAAAAGATGAATTTATTAAATGACTTAAAATATGGCTCAGGCATTTTTTGGCATGCTTTATAACTTTAATAGGGACATCATCGTGTCCAACAGAATGTTTGTTTTTTAAAGAGTTAATTACTTTTTCCACCTCCCCCGCATCAATAAATTTAAAATCAAAACCTCTTTTAATACATTGCTCATTTTCAATAAGACTTTGATTTTCAATCTTGCTCTCACATTGGTTGCCACTGACATCCTGATCAACATTAGTAAAATAATTGTTGAACATGTTGGCAATAGTTCTAGGATCACTTAAGCTACAATTTCCCTCTTTCAAAGTAATATTTTTATTTTTTGTTCCATTTCCTTTCCCAACTTCAGAATTTATAATCTGCCATACTGTTTTTTGTATATTGGCTGATTTTTTTATTTTATTTTCAAAATAATTTGTTTTAGCTCTGACTAATTTTGCCCTATATTTCAGTTTGTTTTGTTTTAACTCGTATTTCAAGGCAGGATTTTTGTTCCTACGAAGTTTTAAGGC
Source organism: Macrosteles quadrilineatus (assembly GCF_028750875.1). Classification (NCBI taxonomy): domain Eukaryota; kingdom Metazoa; phylum Arthropoda; class Insecta; order Hemiptera; family Cicadellidae; genus Macrosteles; species Macrosteles quadrilineatus. The sequence continues at coordinate 84,289,451 of NW_026542597.1, forward strand.
CAATTGTAGTAGTTCTTTTTTTTCATTTTTCAGGTCTTCTGAGATCCAATTTTTTTTGCGTTTCTTTTCAGTTACAGTAATTTTGGGAAACGAAATGTCAAAAAAGTGCTTAAATGTACTATAAAATTCATCATATTTTCTTTCAACAGGAGCCATGTAAACACTCTCCCAAATCTCAGTTTCCAAGAGGTTTTTAAATAAATTCAAATTTTGAATATTGAAGTTACGAGTTGTACGTTTTATAGTTGATTGAACCTCTTTTGTATTATTTAGGTTTTTATTTTTTATAAGGAGCAATTGCCCATCATGATCTGATAGACAAGTTACAATTCCCTCAACAGTCACCTTGCAATCATGACAATTTTTAATTATAAAGTTATCAATTGCTGATTCAGATTCCTCAGTAACTCTGGTTGGGAAATTGACCAGATACCTCATTTTATGAACTTTTAGTGTTCTTTTTAGTAATTTATGATTAGGGTTATTTTTTAAAACATCAATGTTTATATCCCCTCCCAAAATTATATTAACAAACTTTTTGGAAAAGTGGGAAATTAACATGCTCAATCTATCTAAAAATATTTCACAATCCGAGCTAGGTGACCTATACACTCCAATTGCCAAAATTTTAAATCCGTCAATTATATAGCTACAGGCACAAAATTCAAATTGCTTATCTTGAAGTAAACTACCAGACAACCAATTTGGAACATCCACCCGCTTCCACTTTAAACCCTTCAGGGAAAGCATAACGACGCCACCCTTGAAACATGTTTTTCTACAATAAAAATTGTTTACATCATAATCTTGTATATTGAGTCTGTTAATTTCATTTTCCTTCATATCGTGTTCTGTTAAGATTACAATATGAGGAGTTAATTCATTTATAGTCACTAATAAAGGTTCGATCCTTGATGGTAAGTGCTGAATATTTTGATGGAATATTTTTATTACATTTTTTTCTGTTTGTACGTTTTTGTTGAGATTATTATTACTGATGGGTTTAAAGTGGGAGCGGGAGTCGCCATTACAAATCATGTTGCTATCACTTGTATTGGAGTTTCCAATAAAAAACCAGAGCCACTACCACTCACAACCCCAGAGAGAATCTGCCCCCCATCACTTGACACAGGCGCAGGCCGCTGCAGCTGATCTGGATCTGGTGTAACAGGGGGTGCTTGTAGAGGGGGGAAGTCCACCATTGAGCCAATTGTGACATGATGACCAGAACCAACAGCAGCAAGGGGTGATTGGCAATTAGCAGTCTCTTGAGATTGCAGAGTTGTAGGATTCTTGGACATTGTCGCTGGCTGCTTCATCCTATCATCCACTGGAGTTGGCTCTATTGAGATAATGGAAAAGGAAAACTTTTAAGATATTAGTATTCCTACATTCTTTAATAATTGTTTTCTTAATTTCCAAGTTTCTCTCGTAGCCTTTGACTCTAAGACAATTTAAACAGATATGATAAATTTTTATCTGGTAAATAATACCAAAATCATCGCCTAATAATGTAATATAAAACGTATGAAATACTTCTATAATTTATTTTTCTATGAAGAAAAGTCTTTAGAATTCTATTAGTAGAAATGGAGCAACGATTATCATTTAAAGCAACAAAAATATAATAAATACCAATATTTTAGATCTAAGAAAACTCTCTTTTATTTTAAAACCATTCCTGGCGACTTGTTGATATAATGGCAGCCATAACGGCTAGCCTTGCAATGTTAGTCGTTAGTCTGACAGAAACAGAAAATGTCCTGTTCTCACTATCACCTTCTTTCAAAGAGGGAGAAATAACACTGTATTTGCTCTGCTTATTTCAGCAATAAAAAACATCCTTTAATAACTGTATATTTGTAAGATAGAATGGAATTGTAAATATCGACGATAGTTCATGATTCATTATTGCTGTGACGTGTGTATATTGTTACTATTATTCATAGAGAGGCTTGCTAACATATTTTTATTGAGATTAAGGAGCACTATTCACAATAAAGGGACAGGAGTTCGTGTAGAGTTTGAAAATTTGTTATTTTAAAAGGTAATTTAAATGACAACTGTATTTCAAATTATTAAATTATTTGTATAGTTTTCAGTTATCCCACTCTAAATTAATATAAAATTAAACAATTAATACGTATGTTAATAGTTATCTACCTACTCATAAACAGGTGTCTATGAGATAGCAATGTATTGTAGTTGTTTAACTTCAATTCGATCCCATAGGATTGATTGGAAGTTGCTTATTAATTTCGAAAATTTTGTAGAAGTTGGTAGAATCTATACAGGGTGTCTCAGACCACCCGGCCGGCATGTATAGCTCCAATATGAAAGCAAATGGAAACCTAATTGCAACTGGAACCCCCTATTTTGACCCCAAGGAATTCAGCTAAATTATTTTCAACCCCAAAAAAGCACCCCAAAGGGCAGATTTTGGGGGGTGGGGGTGGTTTTTGGGAAATTTTCAAATGTAAAGGGGGGTCGTGTTATACCTCTTTTTAAAGGTCCTTTAGTCCTGAGTATTTTAGTGGAAAAAGATTTAAATTATCTTCATCCCTATTTACAGGGTGTTCAAAAACGTACAAAAAATAGCCCTTTGAACTACTTTTCACTGTAAAGAAGTGGAATTTTGTGGGGGGTTCAAATTTTGATAAGACTTTAATTGCTAAATGAGCTTTCAAAAAACTCTGGTTTCAACCCTTTTGCTATCTTTTTACTTATGTTACACATTTTCAAACTTTTTGAAGTTTCAAAAGCTGTTATCTCAAAAATTTCAAATGGCAACATGGGTTTAATTACACACCACATTGTAGCCCTTAAAATTTGCTATAATTTTTGTATTTAATGTTTTTTGGTATCTTCATTGGTTAAAGAGATATAACGAAATTAGTGTATTTTAATGGTTTATTAAATGGTATTCAAAGTGTTTACTGTGGCAAATGTACACCTCTAGGTCTCAATTAAAACAAATCTTGTCTAAAAAAATAAAATAGTACTCAGATTGTTGATCTTGGAAGATTAATAAAGGAAAGAACACAACTGTAAATGTTCTTAGTTATTTTACAATTCCATGGCTCTAATAGTTCTTTGAATGAATAATTTGTTTGAATCAGCATTGCCTACATACTGATGGACTTCTACAAATGCTTAAATTGCCTTCCATTTTGTTCCATGCAAACCCCAACTTTGTTATGCATGTAGTACTTCTTCTCCACTATTATGGTACTGTATTGCTGTTTTACTACCGCAGGTGCATTCACCTCTCGTACAAATCCAGTAAGCTCCTTATAATTTGATTTATCTAATCAAACGTGACCAGTTTCATGCACACGCTCATTGATTTCATGATGATTTTTTTTATTTACCAGTAGCATTTATAGACAGTATTCATTCAAAGCACTATTAGAACTTTGTAATTGTAAAATAACTAAGAATATTTGCAGTTGTGTTTTTTCCTTTATTAATCCTCCAAGTTTAACAATCTGGGTAGTATTTTAATTTTTTAACATAATTAGTTTTAATTGAGACCTAGAAGTGTACATTTACAACAGCAAACACTTTGAATACCATTTAATAAAACATTAAAATACACTAATTTCGTTATATCTCTTTAACCAATGAAGATACCAAAAAACATTGAATACAAAAATTATAGCAAATTTCAAGGGCTACAATGGGGTTTGTAATGAAACCCATGTTGCCATTTGAAATGTTTGAGATAACAGCTTTTGAAACTTCAAAAAGTTTGAAAATGCGTAACATAAGTAAAAAGATAGCAAAAGGGTTGAAACCAGAGTTTTTGAAAGCTCATTTATTAATTAAAGTGTTATCAAAATTTGAACCCCCCACAAAATTCCACTTCTTTACAGTGAAAAGTAGTTCAAAGGTCTATTTTTTGTACGTTTTTGAACACCCTGTAAATAGGGATGAAGATAATTTAAATCTTTTTCCACTAAAATACTCAGGACTAAAGGACCTTTAAAAAGAGGTATAACACGACCCCCCTTTACATTTGAAAATTTCCCAAAAACCACCCACACCCCCCAAAATCTGCCCTTTGGGGTGCTTTTTTGGGGTTGAAAATAATTTAGCTGAATTCCTTGGGGTCAAAATAGGGGGTTCCAGTTGCAATTAGGTTTCCATTTGCTTTCATATTGGAGCTATACAAGCCGGCCGGGTGGTCTGAGACACCCTGTATATTAACTTCTACATAGCATCTTCAGAAAGCTATGATTGCTTTTGTATGCTTCTTCAGATTAAGAGTCATTGGAGGCTAGCGGCCATCTTGGATAGTTTTAAACAGCCGCTGAAGATAATTATTATCCAAAAATATTTTTTCAAACACTAACGTGATTATAATTTTATTATCTAGTATACTGTGAGATTATAAATCGATGTTTTGGATTGATTTCTAAGGGATTTCATTGAAGTCAACGTCCATCTTGGATTTGCTCGTCATAAGAGCAATGTTAATTTCGTTATTTTCAAACAGCCACTGAAGAGCAATTTACCATCTCAAAATAGTTTTTCTAATACCAAAGTGATTGTAATTTAAACATCTAGAATACTGTTTTTTTTAATTAAGAATGTTTAGGCTTTAAGCCATTAACTGATATTGTTAACTTTTTATGTTAAAATTACATAGTTTATACCATACTTCACGGTTATTATATACAGTCTTTTGTGTCAAGAAAAAGATTCTTGTTAAATAATGTACGATGTGCGTCTTAATTGTATTTTATACAGATATTAAAAATTACGAACTCTGAAAGTCAATATTAAAAAACATGTGTTTTGTTAAGATAATAATTTATATAGGTTGTTTTTACGATACAAATACCATTAAATTCGGTTATAAAATAACAAGACTCAATCGAAAATTTAATTTCGGTTAATATTTGTGGAGAGAAATGTGGAATATTATTGATTAAGTATCACTAATAATTTTGGCTACTGATAAACCTTCATCAATGTTTTGACCACTGTTAAAAGCTGACGATGTAATGCAAATCATTTGATTTCGAGTTAATGTTATGACCAGGTTTAGCACAGAACCTCATGTCATTAGCTATCATGTAAAATCGCTGAACTAGGTGATGTGTTGTTTCATAATCTCTGTTTAGTTTTCACTGTACAAGCGGGTTCCTACGTTAGCAGATAATGATCAGTGTGGAAGTAGAAACCACCTTTACTGTGTTTGAAACTCAGTAAAATATACGAGTTCAAAACGAACAGTATGTATGAATTATTGATTGAGCTACAATTAAATGAAAATAAAACCAAACGTTAGTTGTTCGTTGAGAAACTCCAAGGAACATTGTGTCGAATAATTTCTTAAAAATAGTTAAAAAGCAACCAACAATTTGAGTCACCTCTAAATTGTTGTGGAATTTTTCACATCATCAGCAACTACTTTCATTATAAAGGTTAAGAAAACATTCGTCGAAAAAAATCTCAGGGAAAATCTATTCAGGTAAGAAAAAGCTATGAGTATCTAACATTGTGCATTGTATTATTTCTAAGGTAGCGGTCCAATTTTAATCTGTTATTCAAACCCTTAAGATTTATATTGTTCTTTCACAGGAAATATTGTTGGTACTCTTTATGGAACTCTCTCGCTCTGCATTATCTCTTATATTCTTTAAGAGATGTGTGTCACTATTAAAACGAATACTGAGGCACAGCAGAACATTTTGTATACCCTGGAGTAAGACAAGTAAGCCAAATAAATAAACAAGTTTTGAAGCAAACTGTGAAAAGGATAGCTGAAAACAACGCTCGCAATCCAATTGTCAGTTATTAGTGACAAGTTAGAGCTTCTTGAATAAATCATCACTCCTTCAAGATACTTCAAAGAGTTGCAAAACTGTTCACCGTCTCCAACTGTCTACTCACTATCGTCACTTTCTTTCAACTTGTTTATAAAAATCGTCGTCATTATTATAATTAACTTCTTAACACAATATTTTTGTTTGTAAAACCTAGCTGCGAATTAGCTTATTGAAAGGAATAAAATTGATTTGTTTCAAACAAATGAATAATGGACTTAAAACATTCGTTTGGCATTAAGTTTGGTAAATTACATTATAGTATTACTAGATAAACGTATCATTAACTGAGATACGGTAGTTCAGCTTTTTAAAAGAACTCTATATATGAAGCCAAAAGTACCCATGAGCTTTTGAGAAAACTAGTCACTAGTCAAGAGAAAAAGTCACACCCCCATAAACCATATACTTAAAATGTTTGTCATGACGAGAAACCTTGCGCAAAACTATCCATTATTTCATAAATCGCCCTTTAAGGTCGTGCTTTCCAAAGGGAACTTTCCTTATGCACAATGTTAAAATAACCTCACTTGTCCTTATTTGTATGTTATTCTTTCAATTTATTTCCTTATTAAAATCAGGTGTAATTATTTGTTTGTATTTCTGTATTCTGTTTTGTTTATATCAGCTTAACTTAACCAATCAACAATTTTATTTTTTTATTTATTTATTAAACACCAACGGCAAACACCATTTTACATTAAGTAGTTACAAAAAATATTATAAAGATATAATAATTAACAGAGGAGTAACAATGCATAAAAAAATATAACAATGTATAAAAAATATAACAATAACAAAACATAACAATGAATATATCAATAACAAGAATACAAACAAAATAGATCACAAATATTAACATGGGAAAAATAAACAACAAAGGAATAACAACAACAATGCTTTTATGGTGTACCTCGAGGATGCTGTCAGCCGCAGAACGCCGAACCACCCCCAAGGAGGCAGTTAAAAGGTCCACAGAGCTGCTTACCACATTCCCGAGGCGCATGATCCGGGGAATGGGACTAGATCTGGCGTAGTTGGTCCCAGTATGGTCCAGTTCAAATACACGCTGATGTCTCGTGATCCTCGAAGGAACATGGAAGTTTATCCTTTCCAGCAAGAAGGGGCAGTTGACTTGGTTATTTATCAGTTTGTAGAGAAAGGTCACATCAGCCACTCGCCTTCTGTTTTCAAGACTCGGAATGTCATAGATATTAGAGAGCTCATCTACCCGGACGTCACGAAAGTCAAGTCCAGCATCCCAGGAACCTGATGAAGCGTCTTTGTACCGACTGAAGATGGTAAATATGGCCAAGATGGTATGGTGACCAAACCAAGGAAGCATACTCGAGAAGCTGCAGGATGAGAGACTTGTATAGGATAATACAGGCATGATTGCTCAAACCATGTCTAGCAGAGCGGAATACCAAACCGAGCATACGAGAGGCCCTGGTGCAGATTCGGTTTATGTGGGGTCCAAACTCGAATGAGGAGTCAATTAGAACACCAAGATCCTTGATGGTATTGCATCTCTCAACCCGGTTGCCATCAAGAGAGTAGTCAGCTAACACTGTATTTAATTTCCTGCTGAACGTGATCAATTTGGTTTTTGTGGGATTCACAGCCATGTCATTGGAGAGGCACCAGCCAAATACGTCATCGAGGGCGTCCTGCAAGGACTGGCAGTCATGATGTGATGCAACTTCGACGAGTAGCTTAATGTCATCCGCAAATAGAAGAAATGGGACTTTGATGACCTTCTTAATGTCATTAATAAAGATGGAAAACAAGAACGGTCCAAGATGAGACCCCTGAGGAACACCAGAACTTGCAGCGAAGAAAGAAGAGACTTCAGAACCAAGGCGTACAGCAAGCCGTCGATTGGTAAGGTAGCTCTTAAACCATAGTAGAATCCTTCCAGTGAACCCATAGCCTTGGAGCTTTGCAAGCAGATGACTATGATTTATCTTGTCAAAGGCTTTACTAAAGTCAATGTAAATGGCGTCAACTTGATTTCTTCGACCAAAGGCTTCCAACACCAAACACTGGAGAGATAAAAGATTCGTCACAGTGGAGCGACCAGAGGAAAAGCCATGCTGCTCATCAATTATGATATGTTTAAATAAAGGCTGTACGATGTCTAAAATAAGCCCTTCAAAAATTTTACTGAGGACGGACTGGATTACTATGGGCCTGTAATTTGTAACATCGCAACGATCACCGGATTTGAAGATTGGAACCACATAACCATATTTCAGTGTAGAGGGAAAAGTGCCTGTAGACAAACTAAGGTTAAATAGGAAATGGAGCTGATGAACCAGCTCAGAGTGGCAGAATTTGAGTACTCCAGGCGTGATGTTGTCAGGTCCACTACCCTTGGTGGGGTCCAAGTGAAGAAGCTTCTTATTGATATCTTCTAGGGAGATAGCACAATCTGAGATGGTGAATGGAGTATCAAATGAAGGTACTGGCAGCTCATCAAGGGACGCATGAGAGTAGACGGACGAGAAATATTCGGCAAACAGTTCACACATCTCATGTGGGTGGGAAACCTCAGTTGGACCATGTTTAAGGGAGCAGGGCATGGAAGATGTTCGATTGAGATTCTTCACAAAACTCCAGAAGATCTTGACATTAGTGGAAATGGTAGTATTAACATGGTTGACGTAGCTCAAACGACAATCCCTGGATACAGCCCTGCATCGGTCCCGAATGACGCTAAAGTTGTGGTAGTCAATCAAGTTGAGAGATATCTTATATTTCTTGTGAAGCGTCTTCTTCAGAATAACAAGTTCCCTAAGCTCTTTGGAGAACCATTTTGGAAAGACGGAGGGACTGACAGACTTCCAAGGAGAGTGAGATTTGATGAGTTCGCTGAGTTGACTGAAAAAAGTGGAAAATTGAAGATTGACATCGCTGCAATCATAGTCGAGCTGAATGGCTCCGTCCTGGAGGTCAATTTTAACCTTTTCAATGTCACATCTTCGAATGTTCCTGATGAAAGTAGGGTGCTTTGGGCGCTCGATCGATGGTTCAATATCTGCAGAAACACACAAGCTAGGATGGCAGGGTTCTTGGGCAAGGAGGGGGTCATTAGCATGTGACACGGTAAAGACGTCGGATGACCCATTTCATAATTTATTAATACTTATGAATTATGAATTAAAACAGGATGAAGCCCGTGGGTAACAGTTAGTTTAGTTTAGTTGCTAACTTTATAACGAGAAAATGTACTGATTACTTAGAAAAGTGAATGCATCCCCCCTAAAAATAACATAAATAGTTTTACTATTAGTCAGTAAAAGCTACTCAAAATGTTATTAAATTAAGAGTTTTTATTTTTAGAAACAATGAATCATTGAATATGAATGGTTACTAAGCAAAATTTAATAGGTAAACATTAGGTCCTATTTACCTCTAATGATGTTATGTAAGGAAGTAGAAACCAGATACCAGGACTGAGATAACGACTGATGTAATTTGGCATTGTATTACGTTACCAACTAAACTATTTAGTACGGAAGTTGGCCATCAAATTAAATCATTAGAACTAACTATTAGACCTATTAATTATAATACTGCCTTTAAGTCAACAATTTTCTTTTCAATCTTCAAGACAGATTTCCATTAGAGTAATTCACTTCTTATTCCGACTACAACCTCAACGTTGGGGTGGAAGGTTATCGGATCAGTCTTGAAAATGCAGTCAATATTACTGCTTGATTCAGCTAATATTTATAGTAAGATAGTAATTAGTATTCAAAACACAACTATTATAGTAATAAGTACTAGCATAAACAGTCTACATCAACAATAAAATAAAAAAGTATCAACTTTTAAAAGCATAGAAGCTATTAAACTATGAATCCTTATATTGTAACTTTAAACTAAATTGTTAAATTTGGTGGTTTATAACCAATTCATTATTTATATCGTTTTAGCATTACAGTTATATTTGTAAAATTCTTTACCTTCGTTAAGTATTTCTTAAAACTTTTATGTTGTACTCACGTTTTGCAGATCAATTTGTAGTTCCTTACCTGAAAATACAAAAAAAATATCAATCATTTATACTAAAACCTAATTTTTGTTTAACGAGTTACATTTAAGTTTGTTATAAACTACACGATGAGGAATGTATAATAATGAAATCTCTTACACATAACACGGAGGTGTGGTTAATCAAGCTTTTACAAATTCTTCTATTTTTACAAAAAAATTAAAATTATATTTAGTCTAAATGTGTTTATTCATGGGTATCAAAAATATCCGAAACGTTACAATAAAACCGACCCAATCACTTCACAAACAAAAATAATGGATTCGGTAAAACACTTCTTGAAATATCTGGGAGGAAAAGGAAACGAATAATTTCTCTCTCTCTCTCTCAAACATTGGTTTATATCTTTTAAAAAGATCAGAGAAACGTGTAAAGATTATCTAAGATTTTAATTTACAAATTATGAACTTTTTTCTTGCATTATTTTTGTTTCAGCATAAAAATATTAGAAATTAACGTAAAAGTTTAATCTAATAAATCTTTGTTTCAATATTTTATTCTTGTTGTTTCAACGTTGGAATTAAATATATTTTATAAAACATGCTTTGATCTTTAATAATGTATTCTGTTTTATTTGTACTGGAAATAAGTAAGATTCTATAACCATTGCTGTATACGAATCGAAGCTCACAAATCTTTAAAAGAAATCTTCTGAAAATTATTTTACTTATAATTTATTTATTATGAAAATAACAATGATCAAATGTTTTAATAATTCATCTTGGCAGATTTTTCTTTACTATACATTTTAAACTGCTTAAACTATGCTTGGATTAGTAATATCGACACATATACAGTTTTAATGGACTACTCGATTACCGTACGTAGGACGGGCCAACAACTCGTATTGTAGTATTTCATGAAAGTGTTTAAACGATTTTTGTCACTTCCAATAATATTATTTCAATACAATTATTGAAGTGCTTTAGATTTATTGCTGATACAATTTGTAAAATGATTTAAAAAGATGTTAGCCTACACAAAAAGGGCATTGCATTTCGTATATGAGAAATGGATAAAAAGAAGTAAGATAAATCGTTGCGAAAGAGGTTAAGGCGCCTCTGTTAAAATGACGAATTGTTTTGTATGTTTTTGCTTCTAGAATGTGTCACATGATGAATCTGGCAAACACTTCATCTGAAATTGACTTTTAGTGATAGTCGAAGACTGTTCTGAAAAAGGTTTAGGCTCGTAACAAATAGGTTTTATCTTTCTTCTGTCCACACAATTTCAGCATAAGCTTTTTAACTTTGCACATGAGTATCTTGAGACCAATAATTGTATTAATATTTAATAATTCATTTTAGCGAACTTCCCATATAATTAGTTTCTTATCCTATACTCTAATACGAGCAATGTTTGCTTGTATGTATGTATGTATGTATGCTTGCCTGCACCAAGATCTCGAAAACGGCTCCGACGATTTTCTTCAAATGTTTAATAATAATAGCTCATTTTAGCGAACTTCCTATATAATTAGTTTCTCATTAGTTTTACATTGTTAGCATTCAACACTAAGGGTTTTGTCAAACCACAAACACGATTTTACAATGCTTCTTTTTTATGGGGATTGTACATGAAATAATTACACTACTGTACTATAGACATAACCAAGCCAATAATTTATTTATTTATGGAAACGATCGCTAAATAAATCTATGACACGTAATAAATATAAATAGTTTCATTCTTTATATATATGTTTAAAAGCAATACAAAATATAAAAAAAATACCTCCTATAGACAATATTCCATTATTTTTGTATTTATATAACTCCCTACGTCTCCAATGTTCAAATACATATTTTTCTCTACATCTCTTAAACGTCTAAAATTATGTGCAGTTTTATATTTTGTTATCTATTTATTTATTTCAACCATTAACTATCTATAGGTTTACTTTTGGTAATGACCTTTCAATGTATAAAATACAATTTTAAAAGAAAAAATTAACAGATTCAAGGTAAAATTCGTAATAATATACTGTAAAATTAACATTTTAGTTATTTCTTTACACCTATGATTTATGATGGGAACACCCAAACGTTCAGACTACAATGATTTGTCGTTTGGAACCTCTTCTGAATTTATACGAACAATTAGAATAACGACCACTATAAATTGTCTGCAACACTTTTAATTGCCCATAAAGAAATGCTGTTTCTGCACAACGAGATAAAAGGACTGCTAGCATAATCCAGTAAATTTGTATTTAAATTCACTCATAGCGAGAAAGTTTTGGGGTAGTTTTGATTTTTTCCATTTCTTATGTATTTTGGGGTGCTGAATCCGAATCTGAGGTTTGCCAACAAAAATTCTTGACGCAACATTGACAAAAATGAGAAAAATATGGAAAAAATGATATTTTTTGTAATATTTAGCTTATAACTCAGAAACTATCAACTTTTTGTTATTAGTCTAAATTATAAAAATTAAAGTACACAAAATTTTCTACAAAATGTACCCCTAATGTGGTAATCTCCGATGAACCGTTTAGGCTCCAGAGCTATTTGAAAATTGGAACATTTTGTGTTAGTTTTTAAATTTCTCCAATTATTCTGGCAATGACATATATTCATTGTATATGCCCAGGCAAAGGTCTTATATAAATCCAAAGTGTTAAAATTGATTAATTTTGTGTTACTGAACCGTTGACTTTTTATTTAGTGTACAGAAAAGTTACACGAACTGTTGCCGTTTAAATTATCCTCGCTCAGAGGGTTGTAATGAGGCAGGTTCTGGCAAACGTTTCGATGCATTATTTGTGAGCATTCTAGCTTGTTCATCTGGACAAAAAAGGTTAAAAGTAAAAAAAAATACACATAATAATAAGTGATACCAAAATCATAAATATCAAAATTAAAATAACAGCAATCTGTTAATCATGTAATATCGTATGCACCTGATGACGTGATATTTAGATATACGTAAATAATAAAATGTTATGTAGGCATATACTGTTGCCAAGCATTTACATTGTGTGTAGACTTAACAAGTTAATAAATAAAGAGATGTGCGTTTGGTACTATACTTACTTTCTTACTTACTTAGACTCTAGCATCACAGCCCATTGTACGTCCTCAATCGTATTGGCACCCATTATAAAATTTTCTGTGTAAAATTTCAAGACCGATGCATGGCTTGGAGTGATTGGCACTGTTACCATAGGCTAATACTAATTTTTCTTCACCCGAATGTAAATGTAAACTCTAAGCGAGTTATGTCCACACAGCTGCTTGAGTTGGGGGGAGTGAGGCAACGTTGGATTTAGTTTTCTAGCCAAAATTTGTATTGACTATCTTAAGTCAATTAACCCTTACCACTTTCATGTAGGCCTATGCCCTACGCCCTAGGACCTATAATCTATCAAATCTACACACAATGTAAATGCTTGGCAACAGTATATGCCTACATAACATTTTATTATTTACGTATACGTCATCAGGTGCATAAGATATTACATGATTAATTGATTGGTGTTATTTTAACTTTGATAGTTTTGATTTTGGCATCACTTATTATTATATGTGTAATTTTTTGTATACTTTTAACCTTTTTTTAATTGTCCAGATGAACAAGCTAGAATGTTCACAAATAATGCATCGAAACGTTTGCCAGAACCTGCCTCATTACAACCCTCTGAGCGAGGATAATTTAAACGGCAACAGTTCGTGTATCTTTTCTGTACAATAAATAAAAATTCAACGGTTCAATAACACAAATTTAATCAATTTTAACACTTTGGATTTATATAAGACCTTTGCCTGGGCATATACAATGAATATATGTCATTGACAGAATAATTGGAGACATTTAAAAACTAACACAAAATGTTCCAATTTTCAAATAGCTCTGAAGCCTAAACAGTTCATCGGAGATTACCACATTAGGGGTACATTTTGTAGCAAATTTTGTGTACTTTAATTTTACAATATATATTAATAACAAAAAGTTGATAGTTTGTGAGTTATAAGCTAAATATTACGAAAAATATCATTTTTTCCATATTTTTCTCATTTTTGTCAATGTTGCGTCAAGAATTTTTGTTGGCAAACCTCAGATTCGGATTTAGCACCCCAAAATACATAAGAAATGGAAAAAATCAAAACTACCCCAAAACTTTCCTGGTAAAAACACAAATTAACTGAATTAGCAACTGCATTTCAAGTATCAACAATGAATATTCTGATATTCATTATATACAATTTTAAGTAAGGAGACTTTCCATACTCAAAACATTAACATGGTTTTAATAATTTCGAAACAACACATGATTTACAACATGTTGAACTATCATAGGTACGAGCAACTTTTTAATCCTAACAATTTTAAATAAGTAACTTTCCCCCAAAACGTAAATAAAATAAAAAGTGGATGATTTATCCTTTTTTAATGGTCATTAGAAAAGATTAGAAGGATTTAGAATAAGAGTAAAAATTTATCATGATCAAATTTAGATAATTATTTATAATTGGGAGGTTCTATTTTTGCATAGCATTTGTCTGTTGTAGGATTTAGAGTGTTAACTAAGAGATTAGGAGTTAGTGCAAAATATTGAGACGTAAAAAGCTGTCTCGAGACACTATATAAGAAAACCACTTGAGGCAGTTTGTTTTGCAACGTTCCCAAACACTCTTCCAACCTTTCTTCACATAATTCCAAATTTTTTCATACCTATGAAGAAAGGTTTAAGCACAATATTTCTTATTTTTAGCTTCCTATAAATTGGAAGTTTTCTCAAAACCAAACCGCCTATATTTTGTGTATGCATTATTGGTAACTTTGACTCGAGTGCTACATAGTAACCAAAACCAACGAAGATAACCATAATAAACATCATAGTACTAGAAAAATAGTTTTTTTTGTTTGTCGCATGGTTTTGGGTTTTTAACTGAAGCACTTATATTTTGAATTAAGGAAAAATAAAAACGTTAAGTTTATGTTTAAATAGAACTGCATGGATATAATTTGTTTTTAAATTACAACATTTTTTTACAAGTTTGAACTAAATAAATAGAATACGAATTAAGATTTATTTTAAGCCCTATTTTTAAGATGTATAGCAAGGATCTTTCATGAAAACGAGGTAAGGTGAAGCTGGGTAGTAAACTAACCTTATAAGCTTACATCTTACATTCTACGTAACTACCTAACGTTGCCTTAAGAAATAAATAGTGACTACACTTTTATGGCTAAAGTAGTCTTGCACTAACTAAAATAGTACTCAAAAACAAAATGTTTTTAACCTTAAAATATATTGATTATTTGCTGAGGTCACAGAATGTAAAAATGAGGTAGGACAAAATTAAGAATTTAGTTAAATTTGTGACTAAAAAGGTGAAAACAAATGTAACTACTTAAACATGGAATTTTCTTATACAGTTCTTTTACTAGTAGTTCACTTGTATGCTAAGAAAACATAGGCCTACCAAATAAAAATTTATATGCTTAAAAACTGATGTTTCAATCATTAAAATATATTATTAGGCTCCTTTTTTTTTAATATTTCCTGGGAAATATTTTGTTTAAAAGTAAGAAGTAACACGAGCAACGCATGCATGAGGTGGACTTTTCACCGTATAAGAAATGAAGAGCTATAAATATCAATACCTCCAGACTTCCCTGACTCCCTTAGCTCTACCAACGGTATACTTGGAATGGAATGAATGTTGAAACAACAACATGGGGTGTGAGTTTATTATTTATGAACTGTTATTATCATATAATCCTACATTTACTTTCAGAAAGTTTGAACCATAAGAGGAAGATAAGGAAATCTTTTAAAATTCAAATATCAACATTTTATCGAAGTACCAAATACAGTGTTAGTGTTACAAAAACGTTATTGATATCGCATTAGACAAATCATTTAACTTAAACTCTAATTTGCAGGGGTTTTCGGTTAAGGAATTAAACAAGAGAATTACGGTTTCCCCAAAACTCAAATCTAATTATTTCTCAGATAAGTTGAGGGGAGTGTTTAACATTTTAGTTTTAAACTAAGCTCATGCATATTTAAAAGTAATGCATAACTATTGTACATTGTAATATTTCATTGCATAAAATTTTTTTTTGTTAGATTGGCCAGATTTGAATTCAAAACTTTTAAAATAGCTTTGGTTTAGTATTACTAAATCCTAACTGCCTCTAGTGTTTAACATTCATACCGGTACATGTAGCGGTATTTAAGCTGTAGAAAGATTGAACAATAGAGAAATCATCGTAATTTTCGATTTTTTGTATTAGGCTGCCTGGAACAGTTATAAGGAAGGTGGATATAATAGGCTTTGCTATTAGATTACGACGGAGGTTACACGCCCACAAAATACATTGTCTCAGATCATTAAGCATGCATACTGTCAACATTTACTTGGCTTGTGAGAAGTATGTGTAACATAAGGTAAAACAGTTTTGATGTTGGCCTTTTTATTTTAGGAAAATACTTTTTCTTTTTTTGGGTTGTTTACCTATTCTCTATATCTTTTTTATATAACCGTTGTCTAATATTACCTTATTATCTGTTTAAAACAATAATACAGTTTCAGGTATTCCTATGGTAAATTATATAACCAACACAATAATAGTAAGCCACAATTCAGACACCATGTTTGCTGTACTTTGTCCATACAAACCACAATACATCTGGTTTGTACTGTGGTGGCCAGTTTACAACCAGCGGATTGTTGGTTAAGATGTTAAGAAACAATGGCATTTATGTTAACAATGTTTCAACCAAGCTACAGAAAATAGGTTACCTTGATTCTTTACTTTGAATTCCAACCAAATGTAATTGTGTTTTGTTGTTCATAAAAGAACTATTTACTTGAAACCCAAATCTGAAGGCTTAACTGTTCTTCTTAAAAATTGTTTGATTTAGTATCTCGTCTATAACATCTTTCCATTGCAGGAAGCCTAAATTAAATTATTATATTAGGCTATTATAATTTTATTTAAAACACAGGGCCGGTTTCCAAGCTCCTGATCTATAGGTTCTAGACTTATTGAGTCGAGGACTCAAATTAAGCTCTTAGATCCCCAAAAGAGAGATCCAATAAAACCTTTGACTGTGCAATAATTTATTTGGAAATATATGTTTACTAGTTTTTGATATACGTCGTTCTATGGTAACAAAATCCTAATAACAATTACCTATATCGGTTTCATGTGACCAAGATCTAGAATGCATGCACTGAGGTGATTAGATACAATTAATTACCAAACATTGATTGCACGAGGATCATGTTAATCAGTCAAACACGTCAAATCATCTCAGTGTATTGTTTTTGTACAGGGTCTTGCTTATTTAATTTAGGAAGTAGAAAATAGACACGAATGGACACAGAATAAATTTGATTTCTGTCATGACGGTCCAAAAATAATATTCTTGATTTTCACTCTAATGCAAAAGATCTACTTATTTAACTGCACCGAACAGAATTAACTGTAACATAAAAACTAACACTATTTTTCAACTGTTGAAAATCACTCCAGCTTGTTTTTCAGGGCAAATCCCTGTGTGATTTTTGATATTGTTTTTTTATATGTAGAATAATGTTAGGTTTACGCATTTTTTCCTAAAGATAAATTAAAATGAAAATTGGGTTTACCTTATAAAGTTACTAAATAAACTAAAAGTTACTAAATACAAATTCTTGAAAAATTAACTATTCACTTGGCTATTAGGCTTTTAATTTAATTGAGTAAATTTTTCAAAAAAGATCATATAAATTACAGCTACAGAACTGTGATAAAACAATTTAGGCTTTATCGAGACCGTCTGTTGTAGTGACAGTCATATGCAACGCTTCAAAAATATGACAGTTGAATTCATGTGTGTTTGACACTAATATTATTGTTTTAACAGCTAAGAAATTTTAAAATTAAAAAGTATATTATTAAAATACAGGGAAATTAATTCTTTTACACTGCCGAACACTACAGCTCAGAATTGGTAGTTTACATTTTATAACGGAAACTACTTATTTACTATTCGTAGAAAAGATGTTTGTCGTCTTAAGTGATTTTACAAAAAAAATTTACATTGCAGCTTAAGTGTAAGACGGAATACAGTGTCACCTGCTTAAAGTGGGTTTCTCCGGAAAGGTTTATTTATAAGTTGTGTTTACTTAAATCTATTTGAAAATTTTTAAATTTTAATCATAATTTCATATTATATTTACAAAATCTTTTGTCTTCCTATTTTGTATTTTGTTATAGTGGCAAACGTTTTTACAACTAAGCCTACTATTTGTATTTAATGTCAAACGTAAGTTTCATGTTCCAATTTGGTCCAATAAAAATATAAAATCAAATTAACAGTAAATATTTGACATTAGAAGTAAAAAACTCCTTTTACGTTGCCATGCGGAATCTTTAGTAACTCGTAAAAATAAAATTAATGTACAACAGCAAAAACCCATCTAAAATACCAGTTTTAGAGGGAAAACAGTTAAGTAGCGGAAAGATGCCAAGTTTGGGTGACGTTACTTTATTCAACATTTCAGCAATGTCAACAGACGTCTGTCACTATGGATTGAGGAGATGAAAACGTCTTTTAATGTTTGCAAGGTCTTAAGTGAAGACGGAAGATAGTATCACCTACTTAAAATGGTGTATGACAATGAAGAGCTAGGTTGTGTTTGTTTAAATGTATTTGATCATTTTTGTATTTCAATTATAATTCCGGGTTTTTTGCTAAATCCTTAATGAAAATCTAAAATGGTTCTAATTATGTTATTATTAAAATGTAAATGTATGTTTGTCTATGAATAACGTATTATTTATAGGTAAATGTTAAGTTTAAGAGTAATAACATCATTGTAAAGGTATAATGTATATTTTATTACTTATTCTTAGTATAAAACGTTTTATAACACTTCTCTTAACATAAATAATTTATTATCATAATTAGACTAGGAAGGTTTTCCACAAACTTAGATTTATGCTAAATACAATCGTATAGTCCCTGAATATAATAGTAAAAATCAGATAACATTAGTAAAGGTACATTTTACGTTTAATGCTAACGCTCTTGGCACTACAGAGTTATCCGTTTACGGGCTATAATACGTTCCTCAACATACTGAATCGTAAACAATATTACGACCACATATTCGTTTATCTTCTAATTCAACATTTAAAGGTCCAGAATATTCAATAGCAAACATAATAATAGTTCAATATAATATACGTAGAGTATTATCAATACACGTGCAAATAGTTGTGGTTCAATTCATCGTTCATATAAATACTATATTATTTTTACGGTATTGGTCATGAACTGGGGTATTTGCTGCTATAAATTTAAGGGTGTTTATTGTTATGTTAGTTAAATAACGAAAAATAATCCAGTTCCAATAAATATAAGCCTACAGACATATTTTATAAATCGACTGAACATTTTTAGACTTAAATTTGTGATGCTTTAACTCTTTGTAGAATATTCGTATTAAATGTTGAACCTCTCTGTTAATGTCTAAAGGTGTATCCACTTAAGTTATTAAGAACGTAACAAAGTACGGCGAGTGCCAATCGATCATTTAAATGACGTAGCCTCCGCTTAACTGTCATTAAAACGATCATCGTTCTCGCATTATAGAACACTGTAGTATTAGAACAGCGTCCCTTAAATATATGTTTTTCTCCTGATGCCAAAGATATTTTCACCCAATAAACAATTTTATATGTAACTATCCATAGCTAATTTCACGCATCAATTTCAATTTGTTTTTTACTTAAAAAACTTTTAAAACATTATAAAGTTTTACTCGTGGTTGATAACTAAATAATTTAATTAATTAATAAACTTTGAAAACCTTTTATTTCCATTAAAATGCGCTGTCACGACTTCATCATCTAAATCATAACATAATATTATGTGATAAATTCAACAGCTCAATATTTAAACTTATAAAAACATCTTCATAGCCAATTAAATTTACATGTAGCCTAATTAATACAATTAATTGTGACAATTTTAATTCCAAAGTGTCGAGAATAAATAGCTTATGTATGAATAGATAAAACCACTGTATCCCATTTTATTTTCATACTTATACTCCTAATGACCAATCTCAGAAAACTTTGTGCACGAATTTGCTTAAATACAGTATATACAAACCAAGCAGTTAAACCCCTTTCACTTAACCCCGATATCCATTTCAAGTCTAATGACTTACCCTACAATGCTCTTTTCAATTTAGACAAACAAAGATTAATATTTAGCTATGTCTCATTGTTCTTTTATTCCCCCTCCCCCTTAACTCTCCTAGACAATCCTTGTTATTTTCTATAGCAATACAAAATGGAGTCCATTGTCTTAGATAATCATCCCTTGAAGTCAATCGTAGGTAGCATTTAAGAAAATAAACATTTCTAAAAGATAGAGTTTGTGTAGATTCAATTTGTTCCTACTATTTTTGAATACACGCGCTTTCCTTTAACAACGAAGGGCGGTGAAGAACTAAACAATTTTGTGAGTAGAATGTTAAACAATTGTATTAATAAAAAAAAAACTTTATATAAACATGAATGAATACAATTATTTCACCATCTACATAACCTATTCAGGAAGTTCTTAACCTACAATTGACGGATAAAAACTTTAAACCAATCGATTAACTGTACGGTTTTGACTTTTTTTACATGGTGAGGTATGTATCTATAGCCATTCAAAGTTATTTAATATTGCATCCGATGCGTTTCCTAAGTAACTAAAATACAAAGAGATCTTCGGTACAAAAAAAAAACCAATGCGATCTTTATAGAACAACGTAGCACCAAAGAATGGTATTTTCAAAAGATCTTTAACAGAATATTTTGTCTGTGACATATCCAAGAAACAAAAACTCACAAGACGATCTGTCATTTAAATAGAACCGCTCGCACTTCTTTGGCTTCAATATATATCTTAGTTGTCTCCATCCATTTATCATACACCAAACGTATGTTTTTAGGTTGCATGCATTATCATATTTATTACTCAAAACATATTCAAAATGCTAATAATTTTTGTAATCAGACGTAATATTAACTATATCTATTCAGTATAAATATCACACTGTAAAAATATAAATACAAAAAATTGTTATTCAAATATTTTCAAAATATGGCTAACATTGACTTTGCACTCATGACTACTTCGACTGAAGTTAAGCCATTTCTTAGCATTAATAAGCATAATAAGTCTTCGTCGTGTGTTCTCCTATAGCCTATTAGAGATTAATTTCAAACCCTGAATTAACTAAAAGCAGTACAAGAGCTATTCTTTTTATTTTTCTTGACTAATATATCGTATAAAATATATAAAAAAATATATAATTATTTTGTGAAAAATAAATGTTTGATAAATTATTGTTGAGTAAATAAAGATAGGTTAATTAAAAAAAAAATGCGAAACTTTGCAAAGAATGAATGCACATATAAGATAGGAATTCAGCTACAGCTAGTTCGTTAACAGCCAGTTAAGCACAGAGCAGTCTGTCATAGTTGTTGATTTAGTTGACACTCAGATTTAAACCTCGTCCACACAACTAATAAGAAGATTAATATGACATGGACAGCTTATGTACATTGTCACAATGGGACAGTGAACAGTGTCTGAGGGTTAGAAATTTATTAATAATACAAATCACAGTTAAAAAGTTTATTGTTTGACAAATGTCTTTCTTCAATAATAACTATTTAGCAAGCAATAAGATATAAGCATGCCTTTTTATGGTCAATGTATAAGATTTTCATAACATTCATGTACAAAGAGAGAATCGTCCCTCTTATAAATAAGTGTATCTTTGTTTGCTTGCTAGTTGTGGCAGAAAGGTAGGGTTATGACCTGCAGGACTTAATGACATAAAGAATAAAGCCAATGAATCCTACACTAAATATTAACCTATGAATTTTGTCTCCTTTATGTTAAGATATTGAGCTAAACTCGAATTTATTACTGCAAGATATTAAGGGAGCATTAATAGTTGTGAGTCAATTAAAAATTCCTTTGTAACTTTTACCATTAATGGTATATGAATTGAAATTACATCATCGATAATATTTAGGACGAAACAGTAATTTTACAGTTTTGAGACAAGTTTGAAAAAAGAGTGATGTCATATAACGTTTATTTATTCAACATACCAGAAACATCTCGTGTTAGTCTGTCAATAAACGTTTGTGAAAACGAAAACGTGTTTCTTTTTCAAGTTACCTGGCATTAAGTAACACTGGGGAACTGTTTTATATTTTTTTCGATCTTTATTATTTTAATACTATAGTGAGTTAAAATTATAAGTTATGAAAACTGTAAGATATCAAGGTTGGTTAACAGCAAAAAAATAAAATAAAAACGTCAGTGGGAATTTTAGGGCTACAATGTGGTAAAAAATATTTGGTTTTGAGGTATAGCAGACATAAAACAAAGATTTTATGTTGTGTGGTTATATTTAAATTCCAAGTCAAATTATAGTAAGACCACAAGATCGTAATTATTTATACTGTATAATTTTTTGGATTTTAAATCTTACTTTAGACTTGGATCTTACCTTCAAGTTTTAAGAAATGTATTTCGGTTTACACGTATAAATATCGTAAATACCGTAAAAACAATTAGTAGAATATAAAATTTAAGTTTTAGAGAAGAGTGAATAGTTGTATAAAAGTATAATTAACATTCTGTTAATCATAATCACAGCTTTTTAGGCTGGACTAAAAACTATATTTGTTAACCTGTAAGAAATATTCTAGAAACTTTTAATCAAAAAACAATTAATTGTTACATCTGGAGGCCTACATTTATTGCAAGTAAGCTTTGAACATTTGTCATGAACTGTAAAAAAAACCTTATGAAATTCATAATGGTTCACAGATACTTTATTTATTCCAAATCTAATTAATCAAGCACCCTTAATTAATTGAGTCACCCTGCATTTGATAGATGACCGTGCCTCGTAATCCCATTGCTAAATATTCAACCTTTCCTGATGCGACGAGGATTTTAACTATTCAACGATTCAAAGTATGATGAGCTATGTGTGTGTCAAATATTATGTCAATAGCTGAAAGCCTAAGTTTAAAACAACCAATCAGTGAAACAAATATTCATCAACTTACAACACTTCCAATTTTTGCATTATTACAATGTTAGGTTTTCCATACAGAATTACTTTTGCATACTGAAGTTTTGGATCTCCACAGGGATGTTTTATTGTTAGTGGATGTACGAAAGGTCTCTAGAGGATACAAACATTATCTTTCTCTTGTTGCAATTTTTACATTTTGTTGTATTGTGGCTTGGAAAAGATAGTCTATTAACACATATAGTTTGTATTAACAATTTATAGTGAGTGTTTATAGTGCTCGCAATCAAATCTGAAGATCGCTGGTTCGAATCCAGAGAGATCGTTTCCAGACCCACATGCCATTTGTCGTTGGGCTATGAATGAAAGATGCTATCCAACAAAAAAGGTCTACGTTAGATAGTAACAAGACCGGGGTTTGGACCGTTCCCTTACGTAAAAATGGTATTAGCGTATAAAACAAAGACAAATGGTTTACTTTTATTGCAATAGTAAACCGTGTATTCTCTTTGAAGCCTGCGAATACAATGTATGTTAATGGGACTACGTGATCACTCAAAGAGCTAGGATAAGTTTAATTACTAACTAACAGCCGAATATTCATTATTATGTCAATTTGAGTAAATTCCGCAGTGGTATATTTGCGTTTCACGAAAGATGTAAAGATTGTCTTGTACATTTTGACTAGTCTTTTTATTTAATCTTGTTCTACATTATTACAGATGACGTTATACATTCGCTATCTCCCGTAACTTAGACCCTTTACGTGCGTTTCCACAAGGTTTACAACCCGAGTTACTGCTACGGACCAAAGGATGAGGCAATAAACCTGATGCAATCAGCCGTGTTTCAATTAACCACGTGTAGCTGGTTTATTTAATTTATAGGGCAGACTTCCATATGTGTTGGCACAAACAACCGAATGAAAATATCGATTATTCGATTATTACATTCGATATATCGGATGGTTAGTTAGGTTAGGTTAACCTTACCTAACTTATCAAACGATATATCGAATGTAACAATCGAATAATCGATATTTTCATTCGGTTGTTTGTGCCAACAGATAACAGATACGCATTATACTTTATTTCCAGTACACAAGCTTAAAACCAAATTGAACTTGATGGCAACATTAATTTATAGTTACTACTAATGCCAAAAATATGTACCAACTTTATTTTTGATAAGGTTAATTATAAAAAAATACTGTATGTTTAATTAGAGTGTTGATTGTCCATCTAGAATTATCTTATACTTATTTGTGTAAACATTAATATAGACTTTGTCCTATTTTAAAATCCCTAACTGTATAGGAAGTCTTTATCTCACAACAATGTTTTGAGGCTTTTGGTTTTACATGTAAGGATGAGAAATGATTGCTGTACTAACTACTTTCCTAGATGTAGCGATGCAAGGTGCAAGGTTTGTGATGAAATTACATTTTTAAAAAAGCACGATAGGTCGGTAGAAATTAAAGTCAGCATTTATCCTCTTTGCATTCTCTGTGTTTAGAAACAAAATGCCTTAAAAACTTAATTGCCATAATAATATTTATTCATCCTTGTCAGTAACATCAAATATAGCTATGAAAATATAACCTCAGTCCTGTAATAATATATGTTTTCCCAATAAAAAAGTGCTTTTGCTGTTGCTTCATTATTTTTTCCCCAAAGCCAAAGTAACTAGCATCAAAAAAAGTATTAAAACTGCAGCAATTTAAACTACATGTGTTGATCCCAAATGACGTGTTTAAATGATGAGAATTGTAGTTTTGTACATTTTAAGTGTGTTTATACCCATAAAACGATAATTTTAATAGACGATTTACGTTTAGTCCCCAATAATGATTTTAAGGTTATGAACAAAATATTTCACATGCTAGGAAATAATTAACTTAGACAACAAATATGTACCCTATAACTCTACATATGGTACTTGTCTTATGTCAAATCACACCACTGAAAACATGAGCGTTTTGATTATTAACATTTGTTTTCCATTCTTTCACCCGCATAAAAACGATAAACTCAGTTTCACACACACAACCAAATTTACCCTAGCCTTTCGCAAATCAAAAATTTAATTTTTTTGCAATTTTAAAAATTTTTTTGTAATAGTCTAGCATGTCACAAACATTATTTTATAGTCAATAGTTGTTTTTTTCTAAAATAAAAAACCGTTTATACTTAGTAAAACATTTTAAACATGAATTTTTATTGTGAAGTCTGTATAAACTTAGAGTTTATTAAATTTGTTGAACTATAATCAATCATTAGGCGTTTCTGTATATCAAGAAATCTTTTATAAGTCGTCAAGGCATTTAAAATATTTGCATATTTAAAAGTAATTATTGGTTTCAGATAAAAAAGAGTCAATAATATGGTGTTGTTTCTCCCTCTCTGAAAGCAGGTGGTTGTAGTGTCTGGAAAGTCTTTTATCTCTGTCAGACTAACAATGAAGGTCGTTACGATAATTAATACAAACACAATGAAATTAGTAGCTAAAACACAAAGAATAGCATCTAGTCAGAATAGTAGTATGTTGTATTGGTTCATTTTTGGTTAAACTTATATAGGTGTCAATGTAATTGATCACAAAAAGTAATTCACTTAAAAAAAAACAATAATGTAGAAATCATACCAAATATATACTCACCAATCAAAAGTACTACAATATTTTTAAATCTTGAACCACTTTATTTAAGAAAAATAAACAAACAGTGCTTGAAAAAGGAGTAAAGAGAGGCGATTGGAATGTAAAACAATGATATTTATTTATATAGATAAGGAAAACAATAGTTTTTGACAATAGCCATTGAAACCATTGTTTTGGAAATGATAAAACACATGGCAGGTTTTTGTTAGATTGTGGCGTCCCCATCTCAATTGATAAGGATATTGTAGAGGGTTTTTTTGTTTGTTTTAAATGTCTAACTATCGTACACAATACGTTAGTATTTGCCAGCAGTATTCCTTTACATCAATAATACTTATTTCATTCCATTACAAAGAAAAAAAAACTAGCACATGATTCCATATTTTTATACAAAGGAAAATATTGTAAACTTAAATTTAAAATAAGTACTTAGCCCAAAAATCTATATATTTTTGCCTTATCTAACGAACCCTATGGATTTCCCATATCCTATAATCCTATATGGCAGATGTATTTTTACTCTGTAGGACTTTGAAATATGGATATCAATGTCCGAAGATCAAAGTCAACGCCACAAAGTGAAACTCTATATTGGACAAGTAGTGGGTGGATATTCCGGGATGAATATAATATTCAAGTTATAAGGGTTGGAACTGTACTACAACAACAACATAATTTAGGAAGCTACAACAACAAAGTTTAACATCTCACATTGCTTGATAAAAAGTAAGAAACAAGATGTAGAATTACTAAAAGGCTCCAAACTATAAGGAAATCTACAAAAGGATAAAATAGTAGTTTACGCAACGATTGCGTTAAGTGAGTCTTTAAGACACGAGTAGAAAATTTAAGGCACGAGCCTTGGCGAGTGCCTTAAAAACTTCTACGAGTGTCGTAAAGACTATTAACGCGAGTTGCGTACACTACTTTACCTACGACCGTTTTTTAATTACTATCAATCTGGATTTAATTACTAACAATCACTAATGATAACTTTTTAGAGAGGTTATGTTTTCGTGTATTGTCATTGCCACTGAAAGTGATGCAACGACTTGTTGTATAATCAGCTGATTTCCTGTAATTACGTGTTTGTTAAACTTCGTTAAATATTACATTTCTAGCAGCATTCTTACCACAAATAATATTGTATCAGGTACAATTCGGCAAATATTTCATTTATTTTTGGACTTCCACCAACTTAATTAAGAATACGCGAGTATCAACATGAACAAGTCGGATCAACAATTAAATTGGTCAACTGATCAGCTGATCAGCTGATTAGTTGGCGTTCGAAGCATTACAATTTTAATTCTTTTCTCTCAATACTTGAACCTCATTGGTCCGTTACCTGTGTGGATATGAGAAAACTATGCGGATATGAAATGAAACTATGCGGATATGAAAGTAAACAGCTGTAAAGTGAAACTTTTCAATTCTAAGAACTGGACTGAAATGGCTACTTTAAAAAACGGTCGTAGGTAAAAATACCATACATAACAATCCTATTTTAGTACATAAACTATATTTTCACAATCAGTCAATTGTGGTTTTGTTTAAGTTTATTTTAACACAATTAACACAGTTAACAAATTGTTTCCGGGTAGGTTTTGAATGCTCAGTGAATACAAAAGACTTATGTGTGTGAACGTTTATACAAAGGTGGCTTATGTAATCGTTGAACACTTCTTGCTTTGGGCATCACTTTCAATTAATCAAACAACAAATCAATCCTCGGCAGATTTAACTGTATCTGACAGGATTTACAAAAGTCATTGTTGTCAGTTTGACAAACAGATGTTTTGAATGACAAAAGTACAGATTTAAAATATGGACTCAATAGTTTAAAATATTTATATTATAATAAAATATACGTTTATATATAAGTAAGTATATTGCTATATATATATATATATATATATTGAAATATTTTTTTTTCTACCCGAGCCATTTACATAGTTTTAGGTCTTAATTAAAGGTATACTCACAGATTTGCCATCATCATTCATTTATCTAAATAATTACTCGACCAAACCAATTTGACTTTTTTTCAAATTCTTACTCAAATATAGATGTATTTCACACATTCTAATCACATGATCCTATATTTACCGTCTAAGAATTTTCAGTGCAATCAGACGTACCTGAATTTTGCTGCTAAATCACGAATCAATAATAATTATCATTATTTTATACCCAATCAATGATACGTTACTCCATTTTTATGTTAGTTGTTTTATATGTCTTTGTCTTAAAATACTCCTAGGAAGGCTTTCATTTGAGATATTGATCGTTTGAATCATATAAGTTCAATATTGTGTATTAGTAAATAAAAAACATATATGTTACCATAGTTGTGAATTTTATTTTAACCCGGGCAACGTCAGATCTTGCTGCTAGTAATTTTATATATTGGAAAGGTCTATACAATTTAACTCTAGATATGAACGTTTAAATGATATTTGAAGTGCAATTTAAATGTTCAATCTACCTTAAATAGTGCAATGAGAAACAAACACAAATAGTGTAAATAAATTTCAAGTTCAGAAACAACAGAGATCACAATAACAAATTAGGCAACCTCAAGGCTAATTAAGTTAACCCAACCGTTGCGCCAGTATAAGTTACAAATGAATTTCCCTCTTTTGAATGTATGGTTATTTTAAAATATCTTGTGGTAATCTGTATTATCTTAATACTTGGCTTATCACAATGTACCAGCCAGGTAAAGCAAATGTCAATCCGTAAACAGGTTTACATTGTTTTATTACTTGTCAGAAAGTATCATTCACGAGAAAACCCATTCATTCTTTACTGTATACATAATTAATGAAGTTTTTAATAAGTAGTCAAACTTTGGTACCCTTGGATGACCCACACATTCTTACTGATGAATTTGAATAAATGTCTTAAACCAATATATTAGATACTGTTAGTAATAAATACATGTATAGCTGAGTATAGACTATAGTTTATATTACTATAGTTTATGAGGGGAGGAATGGAAAAATGTGACAAGTAGAAAAGTAATAATCAACTCACAAAAAAAACAGTTTATGTTAAATCGGGTATTAATTTGAATTCATCTATGTAATTTACTAGTATTTCTTTCAATCCTTCTAATTTTTCTGATGATTGAATTTAACTTATTTGTTAATACCATGATTCAGTTGGAAGTTATTAATGGTGATTTTATGGTTAAACTTTATCAACATTACCATACACTTCTTATACGTTTTTGCGAATAATAGCATAAGAATTTGCATAGGAGTTTTTTAATTTCTTGATTACATGCCCTTTTAGTTATTCTATAGTCCTGATAACAATGTAGGGTCGAACAGTGAGTCTCAGAGACAAAATAATTCCCTAAGATATCATACTGTAATAATTAAAAATAATAATACCGTGATTGCAATGGATTTACTAAATACGATTATTTTTCAACAGATTTTTGGTTGAGCATAAAAACTAAATCTATTAGACATATTCCACACCAACCATTATTGTTGTCCGCTAGCATCGGTCACCCTCTCCATTAGACATATTCCACACCGACCACTACACCGACCACTATTGTTGTCCACTAGCATCGGTCACCCTCTCCATTAGACATATTCCACACCGACCACTATTGTTGTCCGCTAGCCTCGGTCGCGCTCTCCATTAGCTCTTGATGGATGGTGACGTCACAGTAGATTAATGTATCACTTCGAGAGGTTAAATTCTGTTATCGGGACTAACATTGGGTACAGCACTAATTTATATAAACAAACATTTGTTTACTGCTCTTTCATTATAATGGTATTTTATTGCTATAGATGGTAATTAAACATAGATTATTTGTTATTCCTACTTAATTGAACATTCTACCTTTCTAATTGCCACGCATTTTGATTTTGAAGGATTTATACAGTTTACAAATAATAAAAGGGGTTTTGTTTACTTTCGGGCCAAAAACGTAATTTGTTTATGTTTATGATTCATGCTGGTATTTTTCTAGTATTCGTGCTGGTACCTAAACCATTTTTCAAATCCTTTTAATATATTAATTTTTCAAATGAGATTCATTCTTCATTCAAAAATACAAAAACATACATTCTCATTACACATTCGACTGAATGTTCAATCCTTAAAGTATGGATTGTCTCAGATAAGTTTAAAAATGGTTAATGTCATCAAATACGAGTATTTGACTAGTATAAACAAGTTACTCATATAACTTAATGCTTACAACGCACATAGAGTCTTGGGTCATAACGAAAGGAGAGTGATGATCATATTGAATAGTTACACAACAATAACTTCCTTCAAAGGAATGATAATGTGCAATATTTTTCACGAAGATATATCTTGTGACAGATTCAAGAATGCAAACTCATTTGTCATTTAAACAGCTTGAACTTCTTTGCTCGCAATGTATCTTCGTTATGTTTCCCATGCCGAAATTCATATTTTTGTATCATATTACACATATCTCCCTCTTAATCAGTAATGTATTACTGTATAATTTCTTTCAGTAAGATACATGATAATACAGATGCATAATACAGATAAATGTTATCAATACACATTCTTGTATTTGATAGAGCATTTCTTGGATAGAAGGAGAGATACTTAATTAAAAATTAAAGAATATTGATAATGAAGACTAAGCAATTAAAAAGTTGTGTTCAATCATCTTAATTTATATTTAGCCTACAACCCGTATTTTTCTTAAAACCATACACCTTTTTTCATTTTCCTTATGTTAACGTGAGGTGCATGTAACAGTGTAATCCGCTATTCTCAGAAAAACCAATCTGAAACTGAAAAACTAAAATCTTATTCCCTTTTCCTCATAGAGCTTTTAGCAATCATATTACCACCTTAATTATTTTGCTTGCAAAATGTTATAGTTTTACTCTTTAATATTGAATTAAAAAAATCTAAATATCATATGATTGTAATGATACATATTAATTTAAATGTGTAAGGTTATTATCTGTAAATTTTGTTGGTTATTGGTATTTTTAAACTATTTTAGCATTTACACATATTCAATAAATACAACATAGTTTTTTAATTGGTTACAAAAAGAGATACAAACAAATGATTAAAAGATAGCAATTTTTCGTCGTCATAGGCAACTGTTTATGACTCAATAAAAGTGAAATAAAAATTTCAATTATCGGATATCAGTTTCGTTTATGGGCGTATAAAGTCCACATCATATCATAAAGATTATTAGAAGTACTTAAGTTAATGACCATGACATCCTAAAGCCACTTACGATGTGGTATAGCATAATAATTTTAATTGTAATAATTAAAGTAAATGTTTAACGAATACTACAATTTCATTAACTAAATATGAAATGTACGCAGGTGTAAGAACATTTGTTAGGCTCAATGCATGTAAAAAAATTATTCATCTTATATTATTTTCCTACTGTATAATCACCCATCTTTTAGAATGCATATGTTTATATTTGATAAAAAAATGGCCAAATATTAACAGTTCTTCCCGAAAAGGTGAGGTAGCTTTTTAAATAAAAAAGATAAGTAAAAGGTAAAACATTTATTTGACATGATTAAGAGTGGCATAAAAAGTCCAAAGAGGTCAAAGCAATAAATTACTTATATTAAAGTACTTTTTAGTTTTTTGCTTATCAACACATTCATTATTTTTCTCACTTGGAAAAGTAATGAATTTTATTACTTTATCAGTCTTTTACAACATAAAAACAAATAGGCTCCCCAAAATTATGATAGTTCAGTAACATATTTTATTTCAAGTATAATATAAAACGCAATATCGTAATAAGATCATGTTAGTGGTGTAACAAAATGTAACCTGGAAAATTCATATATGCTCTTTAAATTTTCACTGAAGTCCTCTTAAGCTAGGGTTGAATTCTGCACACTTTGTATTTTACAAAAAAAAAGACTTTTACAACTTGCTAGTAAAGATATTGTATGATCATAACATCAAGTAAACACTTAACCTGATAATCAACATTTTGAATGAGATGAAATTCGATTTAAGGTTTTATAGTTTATAATCCAGATGTTCTTTAAAGTTTTAGAGAAATTCACACTTGGTAGACTGAATGAATATCGAACACAAATAGCTCTGTAACTTTGAATTGAGTTCTTAAATGTACTAGTTTAAAAGTAGTTTAAAAACTTTGTTCCCACAGTAATGGAAATCTCAACACTAGAAACTACAGTAGATAAGAAAGAGTTTATCAAACTCACTTTATGATCTCTGAAAAATAACTATGATGTGGAATATTCAATTTAAACACTTAACTAACCATCCTGTTTGTCAAAAATACTTCACTTGCAATATATTTTCTCCCTGTTTTTCACAACTGCTCCTGACAGCTTCTGGCTATGATGTGGTTTGAAATATAAAACTCTGCTTGAATGGCTTGCCTTGTTAGAGACTACCATAATGAAGGTAAAAAAACTCTTAATTCTTATCTAGATAGCAAGCATGGTTGATTAATATTTTCACAACTTTTTAATACTGACCATAAAACGTTAAGTTTAGAACCTTCAAAAATGCTAGATTGTGATGATGCGAAAGCATAATTAAAATTGGAAATGACAGTAAGTTGTAATAGTTAAAAATGTTAGATCTAGTTTGGTAACTTAATGTTTAAATTTAAAATATTTTTATATTATTACAATGGCTTTATGTTTACGCCATTCTATTGATTATCTATGAACATAGAACAAATTAAGTGTCGGTTATAGTTAATAGTAATTATTAGCTATTTCTTACAGTAATGCGTTTTCCGGTTTAATTAGGATTTTGAACGTTTGAAATTCATTCTTGTATATGTAATGATGTATAATTATTTAATTAATTTATTACTAACAACCAACACTGTATTGATACAGATTTTAATATAAAAAATCAGTTAGGAACGACATTTAAAAATCCATAAAAGATTTTACTTTACTAAGATAGTAAATTGTATTTTAGCTCAATTGTATCAAAACAGAGAAGGACATAATTTATAGGGATTGATGTACATATTATTTTATTATTTTATCCAACTGTACATCAACAAACATTAGATACGTAGGTTAATAAAAGAAACCTAAAAAGTAGTATAAATCCACATTATAGAATTTATCAAATGCAATTTCACACTTTTGAACAGTTTTTCTTTCTATGGAGAATTAAAAACCACAAATGACACTCATTAATATAAATTTAGCTTAAAATTACAGGATCAACCTTATTCCCCTATTCCATAAACTATCTACCTAACTAGGGTTGTGGCTACACTTAATTCACTTTAAAGTTCAGTAATTTGTTATTCCAAACTGTATACATCATAAACTACAAACTAGGCTGCATACATTTGCATATTTTGCACCTAGATTTTTCAATTTTTACTACTTTTGCTTCAAATCACAACTGAGTAATTTAAAAACAGTTTCTTTAAAAATATTTACTACGGTGTGTAAAAAGCATCGTTACAGCAACATTTCAAAAACTATATTGCAAAATAAATTTAATGGAATTTAAGCAAAACGTTGACGATAAATACATGTTTTATATTGCATTTTTTATTTATAAAGTAAAATAGTATAGAATATTAATATTACTTGTGTGTGGACACAGGAAAAATAGTAATTAATTAGTATTTCTTCAAAAAAGAGTAGATGTATTATACATTTATGTTAAAACACATTACATATGATTTTCCACTACTGTACAAAGCATACAAAATTCAATCTACAATTCTTATGTGTTTTTATTAAAATGTTCTGTAGATAGAAAGAAGACGTCTTTTTCATTAGAAACGAGCTTCTTTGTTCCCGTCAATAAAAGCGTCGATAACGTAAACTCAATTCTTATATTTCCCCAATATTTCCTTCGTTTGGAGTGCCTAATGGTTCGTCCTTATAATTATTTAAAACATCAATTATTTAGTCATTAAGATTGATTGCAAAAGTAAAAAACATTTTCATAGGCAATTAAATGACAAAGTAAAAAGTTTTAAATAAACTATAAACAAAAGCCAATTGGTTTTGAACTAAAACACAAATATAAATCAATTTTGAAGTTAGGGGTAGTAATATTAAGAGTTTATATACGATTTTTTAATTGTATTAATGTCACTACTAACTTGGAAAAACACGATTAAATTAAGATCACTTAATTTGAAATTCGTCTTTTACCCGTTTAGATGACACACATGCATTAATAAACGTATTTTCATTGCTTATACGTATTCAGATGATGTTATAGTTAGCTAATTATGTACTCATTTATTAAAGCTGTACTAAACACTTTGTTTTACATACATATCCTACTAAATTTACTAATTAGGGTAAGGTTTGGTTAGGATAGGTTAGTTTTGGTTAGGTTAGGTTAGGTTAGGTTGTCGTTAGCTATTTATTTCATTCTGAGGTCCATTATAAAGCTACAACACTAGGTTACATTATAAAGCTTTAATAAGCACAAACGAATTCATGAAATGTTATTTTAAGTTGAGATATCATATGATCATCGTTATAAAAATGTTTTTAAATATCTACATAAGATGTCAACATAATTTTTAAATATGAGATTACCATAGAAATCAACATCACCGCATCAATCAATTATAATATCCCTTTTTTATTATATGTAAACATAGCTTCATGAAATTAAAGTACCATAATAAAACTTAACACAGAATTAAAAAAATCGATTAGGTAAAATAAAATCAAAACAGCAGCAGGATTAGAACAAAAAAGAGATAAATAATCTAAGCTTTTAAAATAATTAAGAACAAAATTCTTGAGAAGAAAGCAGTGACAAAAAAAACTTTAAAATCTGTAAGTACCATTTCTTTATTTAGTACTAAGCTATCCACCAATAGTTAAATTATTTCTATACAGCAAGTACATTCAAAGGAATGGGCGTTACATAGACCATAGAAAAATCATAACGTATTGAGTTGGAAATGTAGATTGCACTTACAATCACAGCAAAACTAAACAAACATATATTCTGACGATTTGGCATTTCCCCATGATTATTTTGGTTCATAAAATACTTACACACGCTCAACCAAAAATATTTTTGTATAATAACTAAGACTGCGGTAATCAAAATTTAGCATTATAAGAGTAAAGTAATACATTTATTCAGTCATGTTTCAAAAATTTCTACTAGAAAGCTGGATGAAGTTGTAAGAATATCTTACATAACAGTCTATCAGAGTTGACAAACAAATAAATAAATTTGTTACAAAGTTTTATATGATATGACAAAAAGTCCCCCGTGAGTTAGAGAGTTGTTTAGCACTTAAAGTGACAAATTGAGTAGGTTCCTGGTCTTTTCCATGAAGCATTGTTGTTTGTGTCTGTTGTCACAAATAATGAGACTAGATTTTATATGTATACGTCACGCTAAGTAAAAAAAAACTCCTTTGTTGACATTAATACAACAGATAAGCTATAAGGGAATCATGCAAGAATGAAAAAAAAGATTTAGTGTATTGAAGCCTTGAATATTGATACAACTTGACATTCCATCCCTATGTTAAAGTGCATGCCAGTTTTTAAATAAAAATCGTCTTAGTTGATTTTAGCCACCGACAGATTGTGCTGATCTAAAATACTAATTTCTGTTGAGTAAACGGACATTTTACTAAGTCAAAGTAATGGAATGACTTATGGTGAGCTATAGCAACTTTTATAACCCATTAACTTTGTCAGCAACAAAAAATAAGGGAGAGAAAATAGAAACATTTTTTGACACTGGCGTACTCTGTTACTGGCTCACACACCTATGTTCTTTGTAAATAACAAATTGACGACAGCTGATCCATATAGATGGGATGACTGTTTTAATATCTAATAGTCAATAATAAAAGGTTATTAAACTGTTAACAATGGACTACTAACTATCTTCTACTAACTATTAACTTTGGATATTGAAGAAGTAATCCCACTAGATCCCAAACTTTAGCTATACTACTAAAAGATAAAATACTTGTGTTAAAGGTACTAAATAGACTGTTTCACTTATGTATTTTTACTTAATAGTTTTAATACTGTAATAGTTCACGAAGACAAAATATGTCATCATTTACAATATGTCGCATCTGCGTTGGAATTTTTATAAAAAAATGTGTACTGTATAAAAACTGTTTTGTAATTGATCACTTAACTTGAGGCTCAATAAAACTTCATTATCTTATCCTCAAATGGGTTTTAACTTGAACATGGGATTGCGACTCCTACTTCAATAGAATGGACCTATAGTCAAATTCATAGCCCGCATACCAGGTCTACCATACATTGTTCACTTACACCACATCACAGTAGCCTGGCTAGCACTGTCGGTTAGTTCGAAATTATTGGTTGAGAATCAAAATATTTTTTTATTTCTAACAACCATGTATTAACTAGACAGATACGTGGTAGCAATTTACATATTGAATAATTAATTGGCAACATATTATTTGCTTTTACTTATTTACATATTACGATGGCCACAGTTTAGGCTTTTAATGTAATTCTAGTCAATTATTGCAATTTTGTCGTTGATAATTTTAAATAACGTCCTATGAAACCTATTGCACTATAAACATTATTCGCTTGAATCATACAGGTTGTGAAGGATTCTACAACTTTTGGTTTGATTATTTCACTAAAATATTGTACAACCTTGGCCTATATAGACCTTATGAATAATGATTTAATTTTATACCAAATATTAATTTAGAAGGTCATTTAGATGAATAACAACGTAATGTAAATATAGTTCACCAAGTCATATCCAGTAGTTGGTTTGTCTAGTAATCGTTAATATAGTTGTATAATTAATTCCAGTTTGTTAACCCAGAAAAATCAGCTAAGAAAAAAAATATCTTCTTGGTCAGCATTGTGCGTGTTATTAAATTTACGGAAAGTAAATAAAAGAAACGTCTTATAACACTTAAAACATATATATTTATGTATACTGTTATATTTATGCTTATACTGTTACTCACAAGACGGTAAATATACAATAAAGATGGTAAGTGGTGATCGATTTCGCTTGGACACTCCAATCATCATCAGACCCAATAGGCGAATGATGATCTTTCGCCTATTGGGTCTGATGATGATTGGAGTGTCCAATCGAAATCGATCACCACTTACCATCTTTATTGTATATTTACCGTCTTGTGAGTAACAGTATAAGCGTAAATCTATGTTTTAAGTGTAATAAGAAGTTTCTTTTATTTTCTTTCCATAAAAGAATAAAGTAAAAAACTAGAATTATTATTCTATTTTTATTTAGTTTTTTGGTTTTTTTATGTAATTGTATTTCATAAAAAGGCACGGTGAAAAAAAAAACAATTAAATACTCACCAATTTCACTTAACCGTTTAAATTATTGGATTTTGACCTGAACTTTTTCTAATTATGTTAGAACAACGTAACCATACACATAACACTTTTATACTTACTTTCCAGTAAAGATTTCCTAGATAAAAGTGTAATCTTATTCTACACAACGGAAAGAATATTATTCAAATGCTTACCTCAAGTGGACTTATGCAAATTGGATAATCCTTGTCTCAAAACGCATAAGTTTCGCTGTTTTCTCCATTTTACGTTTCAGAAATGTATTAAAAAACCACATGAGAATGTTATATGTAATACGCTCGTATATTTAATGACAAATCGTATGTTCTTAGATAGTAATTAATCATATTTGATTAATCAATATCACAATACAGTTAGCTTTCATTTTGCGTTTCATACCCAGAAACCCTCTTTATAACTACTGTCGTTTATCACATACTACATGGTTGAAAGCTTGTATGAAATGGTGTTTGTCTACTTTTTTATTCAGTAGCAGGTAAGTAGAAACCACGATCCCTCCAATCCCTTTAGTGAAGCTGCATTATCTATCAAGGCTATAATGTATTGTCCTTCAATATTCTAGGAAACTGTTCACCAATTCTATGACACTATCAAATTTTAAAATTATAGGCTCTTTACTAAAATTTTACTTTTCTTTATTGTATTATTCATTGTATACTTTCGTTTGGTTACGATTGAAATCAATTGTAATTAATGTGAGACTTTTGAACCATTACAAATATTTCAGATTAAAGAATTCTTCTTTTTAATCTAAACATTAGTGTTAAATCATTTTGAAACTTCAATTATATCTCAGAAATAGAAATAGTTAAGTAAAAACTGTAAGAAAGCAAAAAGTTCAAGAAAATCCTTAAATATATATTTTAGTTACTCCAATTTGGAACTCATATAATTTCAATCTTATTTTTTATATTTTTAACATTAAAAATACTAAGCTATTGCATGCCACTACATACAGTTTAATACTCTTCATTATAAGTTATATATACTAGCTGTTACCCACGGTCAAATGGGGTATAAGGTAATAAATT
Organism: Macrosteles quadrilineatus; assembly: GCF_028750875.1. Taxonomy (NCBI): domain Eukaryota; kingdom Metazoa; phylum Arthropoda; class Insecta; order Hemiptera; family Cicadellidae; genus Macrosteles; species Macrosteles quadrilineatus. Next base: position 84,327,467 of record NW_026542597.1, read on the forward strand.
GAAAGAATAAAAAATAAGTACAGCTGAGGTATTCTTAACATTAGGTATAAGGAAAGTTCCCTTTAGAAAGGCATTGCGACCTTAAAGGGCAATTTATGACATAATGAATAGTTTTGCGCAAGGTTTCTTGTCATGACGAACATTTTAAGTATATGGTTTATGGGGGTGTGACTTGTAGTTTTCTCAAAGTTCATGGGTACTTTGGGCTTCATATTTGATTAACTACCCATACTATCAGACTAATAAATGACATAAATATTAGTATTTTCCAACTTTAAAACTCTTGGTATTTTTATATATCATTAGCCTTTGTCTAATTAATATTAAGATAAGTTTTGAAGTTGATGTGAACTAAAATCATCCATGTTAGAAGACGATGGGGACCATGGAAGGTGCTCAACAAGTGGGAATACATAGTTGAGTTCGACTATATTCGCAGCATGTGAAATGCATATGAAATTTATATTTAACTAACGTAAACGCACCCTTTTCATGTGTTTACGTTTATATCGTTGGTTGCCTAATGCTTTACTCTGGAAACATGTATCGTATATCGTGTTTTGACATAAAATTAGTAAAAATATTACAAGATTGGCTAACAAATTACTAAACTATCGGCATATAGGACTAATTATTTTTTATATTAATTTAAATCCAACATTTTTTGTATACCGATTGATTAAAATATTATATTTTTAGATAGTACAGTTATATGTTTAGGCATACTGTATGTTTCAAGGTATTTTTCAACGTAGCAAAAACAACGATTGAAACGTCAAAACGTGAAAGGCAATCAGTTATTAACAGTGCAGTGATTTTGGATTGAGTGGAAATGAATGTTTTCAGAGTATAAAGGCGTTCAATCTAGCTTGTTATTGTTGTGAGAGTAAAGTTTCCCAAAATGTATTAATCAACACGTAACAACCTGCATGTTTCTATATTGGCCAGATAGTTTTGTGTTTCAAAGAGCTATTTTACCTATTAATTTCACTTAGAAAATGAATGCACGGATAAAAAAAAATCTTATTTAGGTTCTTTTAGGAATATTTTATTTTATTTTAGAATTATCTCTTTAGGAACAAACACAGTGGTAATGTGAAAATAAATTTAATGCAAAAACAGCTGTAAATTCGTTAGTTTAGTGAACCAACAGTTTTATAAATACTAGAGGTCGTCCAATGGTCAAATACTCGACCAAAAATATGTACGTACAGAACTCTCTATTGCCACACCACACTGTAAATAAAACATAAAATTTGAATTTCTTCTATTTGTTTTGATTTTCTGTTTATATTTCTTATTATTTCGTCACCAGTATGGCAACTCATAAGGCCCATGTTATTTTTTATTTTAAATCAATTATTTGGGCTTATTTTGTAGCCTATTTTAATTTGTAAAGGGATTCTGCACATCTACAGGCAAATATATTTCTAACAGTATGCGTAGATTTTCCCTACGATGAACAGGAACTAAGAAAAAATGTATTCATACTTTAACACTGGCATTTATGTAATACACGAAAGTGTTAAAGTACTGGCAACTTATTACTGTCTTACTTATATGTTTGGGGCTGTACATAAGCTTGTTTCATTACGCTTGTTCAGACGAGAATCTAATATTTTGATCGAGAGAAAGCCAAAGCTGATATACTCGGAAATTTCCCCCTCTCTACTCAAAGTTAGTTTAAATAGCAATTAGATTATTTGAAATATTTTAAGATAACTTTTTACGTTAATAGTCCCCTGTCAAATGTACATATACAGGCTCCCGTGTGCTCCTTAATGAGGCAGGTGTGGGAATAGTCTTAATCTCTTCGTTTGACCTTGGAGAAATACAATTTCGATGGTGGCACTCTTGAAAATAGTGCGTTTGAACGCTGTGGGTAAAAAACAAAATGGCCGCCATCGCAAACTTGTTTTCTTACTTATATCAGTAACCGTTAGAGTTATGAAAAAATTGTTGATACCAAAATGTAGCTATTTTAAATCTGCACAAAAAAGATTATTACAGTTTTTATGTAGGATCAACCATTCTTTCATAAAACATAATTTTATATTTTTCATAAATAAAATTAATCAGGGTGGATGTAATGTCCCAGGACAGTTAAATATTTCAAAAAGTAATAAAGGGTGTTTCAGTAAAGCGTGATGGGCTATGCAGATTCAGATTCTATGTGCAAAAATAAGAAGAAAATGTTGTATAACATTGTTTCGATTTCGGCTTAGTTAAGCCGAATTCCGCCATTTTGTATTTTTTGAAAATAATTCATAACTCAAAAGCCCTTAGAGATATTTTTATGAAACTTGGTATAAACTTTAAGTCTACAACTATAAACATTCTCCGAAAAAATCTTTGATCAGGCTCTTGGAATTTCAAAATGGCGGCCATTAAAATTCTTTATAGTCAAATTCCATGAAAACCAGCAATTGAAACAAGACTTTGAAACACAATATGTTAAGTCCTTTTTATTACAAATCGAACGACACTTTATTTGCGAAAATCGGATAATAAATCAAAAAGTTATGTAACTTTTATTATGTTTTTGTCACTAGTTTCTATGGAATTTAACTTTGTGATTTCAAAATGACTGCCATTTTGATAATTACTATTAATAATAAAAGTTACATAACTTTTTTATTTATTATCCGATTTTCGCAAATAAAGTGTCATTCGATTTGTAATAAAAAGGACTTTAAATAATGTGTTGCAAAATTTTGTTTTAATACCTGGTTTTCATGGAATTTGACCTTAAACATTTTAAATGGCGGCCATTTTGTTTTTACCCACAGCGTCCAAACGCACCATTTTCAAGAGTGCCACCATCGAAATTGTATTTCTCAAAGGTCAAACGAAGAGATTAAGACTACTTCCACACCTGCCTCATCAAGGAGCACACGGGTGTACATTTGACAGTGGACGAATTATTTTTGGGATTCTCAAAAGACTCATGAAGGGTACAAGAAAGTTATTTCATGACAGAGAGGTATTGTAAAATCATTGTTAAATTATTCACTAATGTTTTAAAGAAATTTATAATTCTAGTAATCACTACCACTTAAAATTTCATAGTTTGACAAAACGTCTACACACCAAAAGATAACATAATTTATAAACCTACGCAAAATTTATTTGTTTAAATAAACCTATACAAGTTAGTGGAGTATCGTTTAATTCCATACAAATACTGTAAGATCTAAATACGCCTAACCTTCACAAAAAAATCCACATATATTGAACTTATGTCGGGTAACGCGTTGTGGTTTTGTACACTTTATACCTTCATTTTCATACCTACTACACAAATTGGTTACATGGCTCAGACGAGTGTGGCCAAGACAGCTAATATATACCAACAATAGAGATATTAAAATAGATATTAACTAAATCAAAGCAAACTCCAAAGGGGTGTGTCCCAGAATTGAACAAGATATATATACAAGCCAAGTTGGCGCGTAGCCCGAAAACTATCAATTCTTTCCGGTAGCAACCACGGCGGGTTTCCATGTCCAAAAATTTTATTAAAATACTTAATGTATATACCTTAGGATAAATAGGTTAGGGTTTAATTTTTAAATTATTATCTAAATTCCAGATTTTAAGCAATATAATTTGTTTAAGCCTTTAAAAAATAGATACACATTTACAGGTTAAAACATAATGTCAATAATTCAACTAGTGGGGAAAAATACTTATATTAGTGCTAACAGTACACAGGTAAATATTTAAATTCGTATAGGATCTGTACATCCATTTATCAGACGAGACCTATATAATTTTTAGTTTAAGCGGTTTAACAAAAATTAATAACTTTTGAATCAGCATAATTACGTGCCCTTAATTTCCGGAAAGTTAAAGAACAGTTCTACTAATGACACTTGAAACATATATTTGCACTTAAACAAGACGGTAAAAGCGAATTAAATATAGTATTAGTTACCTACCTACGATACCTTATGGCAGTGTTAGCCTTTGGTTTCAGTTTTACCGTCTAGTTTAAACAGTACATTTGTATTCGTATAATTAAGTTTCGAGGGATATTATACGTATTTTTTAATTAATTTACACCATAATTAAGTAATAGAACTATATTAAATATACCATAAAATGAATTTAATAAAAAATAATACATTATTTTAATTTTACACGTAAAAATTATTGTAACAAGTTTTGGAAAGTTTCATATATTTGATAAATGCTCAAATAATTATTTGTAATTTATAATTAAAGTTCAACGAGAACTCAATATTTTTCATTTCTTTTATCTCCACTATGAGCTACCAGCATTAATTTTCTTAAGAAACAGACATTCTAGAATTTCCAGGTTTGATTAAAACTCGCCAGCGTTGTACAATATTTACAAAGAAGCGCGCCCAAATAATCCGCTGTGTTGAAATTGTATTCGTTCCATCTCCGCTGTTCGTTAAAAGCTGTATCACAAAACTTCATTCTTGAAAAAATGTTTAACAAGCTACTTGGAAATTACATAATATATTTCACTAACTAGTAAGTAACAAATTAGATGCACTCCACGTGCAACCTGCATTGCTGACTGACAAACTTCGTTATAACTTTACGAAAACTTTAACAGATGCAGAACTGTAACTCTATGACATTTAGAAACTTAGAAACACGTGTATTCAATCAACCTATTGAGATATGGATAGTAGTGGGTATAACATTTCGTAGCTTTGTTTTACTTGTATAACAATATGTTACAATTAGTTCTCTTAAACAGGGTTTTATAAAAGACACTAACACAAGAACAAACAACACAACTGCGTTAGTGATGAAAATATATAATAATCTATAATATTAAAACGAAACAGTGTTTTTTTATTTCACGATTCTGAATCAACCACTCGACGGATTTTCATGATTTTTGTGTTGAAAGAAAGATAGTTTTGAGAACTAGGGAATGTCGAAGCCATAATTTTAGTTTAGGGTTTCAGTTTTTTCGAAATTAAGTTTTAATTTTTAAAAAGTCTAGCAGCCGACGCTAGCAATTTAAAGTATTTTTAATGATGGTTTAACTAACAGCTGGTTTATAACTGTCATTGAAATGTTTATGTTACGAGTTGTTTGTTTACAAAATATTGTTCGTTGATGTTTTATATTATTTCACTTTAAAATGTAGGTAGTTTTCCCCTGCCGTGAAGGATCTGTGTTATAAGGAAATGTGTTATTTTGAACAAAACATCTTAAACACTTGCGTTTAATCAAGTTTTGTCGTAAATGCAATCTGTGTAAGTATTTAGTTTATGCATTGTAAATTTCAACTCATATTTGGGAAGTATTTTTTCAGCAGTTTATCGCTTAATTGTTTAAGATATAAGTGGTTACGTGTTGATATTTCTTTTTCTGTATGTTTGAATGTGAGTATGTCGGCATACTAAAATTTTGGTTAGTAATGAAAGCGTCAATCGGTGTAGTAGGTCTTTAAAAAATTGTCAAATAAACTGCAGCAGAAACCAAAGTCGACTCATACCATACCAACTATCCCCGTAGTACTGATGATTTAGAAACTTGGGCACTGACCAAAGAACCGAAAAACCTTAATGCTGGGTTAGATAATAAAGTGCAGAGAAAATATACAGACCAGTTCAAGATAACGGCCCGGAGGTCGAAATAAAAAAGAACAGAGAGCAAAGAGAAATTTGTTAACACCCAAATATAGGGATGCTTTCCAGAAGTAGGTAAAGCTTGGATGGACAGGCTCTGCATAAACTTTAAAAAAAGTATATTCCAAGGAGTACCACACGATAGACGGGAAATATCAAGTTATGAAGTGCATCCTTAGACTTGGATCTAAATTTTTAAGAGGCAGGTGATAGAAGAGAATCCACATAAAAGTTCCAGTCGTCACGGAGGTAAGATAAGGTACGGTAAGTACATATAAGTAGTACAGTATGCAGTTAGAGGTGACATGTAGCTACTCTACTCAAAACCAGTGTGAATCGGTCGCCAATCTCACTTCAAGATTTTTCAAATCGACACAAATGCTGTTTTATGGTAAAGTTATCGGATTTAAAATGCATATCGCCATATTTTAGGTCTATATTCGAATGGAATAAATAGGTGGTCACGTTACATTTGTTTATAAGGTGATCTTCTCCATTAAAACCTGCCAGAATTTGTGTCTTTGCGTGTAAACTAGATGTCCTGAATCATTCCGTTTTAGTTGACAACTCGATTCCCGTACGTAGGACGGGCCACCAGCTCGTCATATGTTAAAGCCAATTTAATTCATTTCAATACCAGAAACTGCCAAATCTTAGTTTGGATAATCAAATACACCTTGTTCTTTGTTATACCCAACAACACAGCTGGCCAGTCTGAATCGGTTTACAATCAGCTGTTTACTCATAAACACAGCTGACTGTTCCGATCCTTTCTCATATCCAACAGTTCTCTCTATGTCAAATTAAATCACGCCTGAAAAAGTGTAATGTAAAACGTGATTTCATCATTTTTTTCACATTTCAACTAGAGATATTTATTAACTGTATTGGATCTGTATAGTCATTTTGCTCTTTTTGTCTATAAGGTTATTAGTGGCACTTTAAATGTAGATTTTAAAACGCTATTAACTTTGATTAAATGTAATTGTTATTGTTTGATTTTTTCAATGAACCGAGTTTGTGACAACAGGTTTGTCCCTGTCTAAACAGTATATTTTATAAAAAAAACTAGTTAAATATTATTTACCTATGACTTTTTCACACAACTTAAATGAATTATATTTGCTCTATTGCTCTATTGAAATACTGCAAATAATTATTTAAACCTATTTTGTGTGTTCCTTCCGGATTACTACACAAATGATATACAAGAAGTTAAATTAACTTTTTTCGTCCAAGTAATTCTACAGTCATCTATATGGCAACCGGTTTCGAAGTCTATGCCGTCATTGTCAAGAAGACATGAAAGTCATCACTCGAAGGAGGTCGTTATAGCCAAAGTCTAAAAAATAATACGTAATACAAACCAAAAACTATCAAATGCATGGCCATAACCTGGACGAAAAAAAAATTAACCACTTGTATATTATTTATTTAAAATATCTTACTCGTTCTAGAACTATTCCTTAGTACTTTCATGTTTCAAGGAGGTAAGAAAAACATTTCAAATTTGTTAAAGTAGATTCTAATGGGAATTGAGGTGCCAAGCTGTCAGGTGAAGCTATCTTCTCGACACGCCGTTAGATTAAATTTAGCTTTTCTATCTCTTGATAAAGTGTATCATATTAAAAAGAGTTCGGAAGACATTTATTTCCCTAGGAATTGTCTAGGGTTTATTTCGTATTTTTACCCTTGAAATAAGATAGAAAATGTTGGAAATATAGGGAAGCTAAACAAATTTTGACTATACCTAAGGAAGTTATACGTTTGATGAAATACTACTATCTTTTAGTTACAAGTAATAGCAATCTGTAATGGTAACTTTTTGTAATTTATCTGTATGTAATCACATTATAAAATAGCTACACTCTAAAGTAAAATTGCAATAATGAATGCTATTCAAGTCATTTAAATTTTAATTTTAGCGAATTTCCCATATAGGGAATAAGCTATTACCGTAGTACTCATAGTAAGACCTGGACCCGGGACCGGTTTTTTTTCGTTTTGAGGTCCCTAGAGGTCAAAAACACCATCCGTTCAAATTCATATATATATATATAAATATATATATATATATATATATATATATATATATATATATGTCCGTTAGCGCGATAACTCGAGCAAAAATGATCCGATTTTGATGAAATTTGGTACAAACGTGTAAACCTACGTTATTCGAACGAGTTCGCGAACCAGTATGATCGGACCATGGGAACAGGGGTTTATGGGGGCTTTTGTGGGGTAAAAATGAGTTTTTCCTATTTTTGACCCAAAAAACATAAAATTTTGAAATTTCTTTCCAAACTATTTTGTAGAGCTTAAAAAAACAGATAATTTAGTATATTGAAGCGTTATAATGCGCCTAATGGTTACGGAGAAAATTCCAAAAAATTGTTAATTTAAAATTCCCATGTTATTCTTATGGAGAATAAGTAAACCGTTGTAGTGTGCTTGTTTATTGACATATTTTGCCCAAATTTGGAAAATGTTTTTATTTCTTACTAACTATTAACATTTTACATAAAAAAACACTTTTACCCTCCCTGTTGCAGCAAACCTAAGTATGTGTTAAACTGATTCTATTTAAATAGGGAATAAATGTGATATTTTTAAGGAGACATTTTAGTCTAAATCCAATCAGGCAAATGGAAATTCGCTTAGTCTGCAGGTTTGCTGCGGCGGTGGTATTTAGATTTTTTGGGGAATGCTCCAAAATAAAAATATCCTCTTGGATCGTCCTAACTGACATTTTATGTGCTAAATTCAAGGGCTTTTTTCGTGTAATTTCAGTAAAATGTACTAACACGTACAATGTTGATTGATAATTTATTTCCTTAATAATATCATAAAGTGTAGCATAGACAATTCTTTGCTAATAAATATTTTACTGAATACTATTTCCTGCAACGAAAATCTAATCGTAATTTGTCAGATAAATAAAGGCCTGATTTCCCTGTTTGTAGGTATTTTAGTTTATTCAATTATTCTTTGAAAAATTGGAATCATAATAGTGCTAACAGAACGTGTGTTAGTTTGGAAACAGCAGAGGCTAGTTGAAGTTTAAATCATATGCAGCAGAGCTTGTCGTGGCTTTGTAAAACCAATTCCGGGAAACAAATGGGAATAATATTCATCGTCACGTTCACGTATGGTTTATAAGAACGTTAGGACTTTTCGATCACGACTACTGCCAAAAGCTAAATTTAATTGTTTTGGCTAAAAACTGTTTTCAGTATAGAAGCTACAGTATATGTGAATTGTTTGTTTAAAGATATATATACTCTTGTGGTGCAATCACAAGTCAAATCATTATTTTCCTGCAAACAAGTAAAATTATTAACTATTTTGAATGGAACTTGTATTTTGTAATGTATACTTTTGTATAAAAGGTAAGAGCCTACTCATAGTTGTTCACTATACAATTTAGCATTGATTATTGAAAACGTTCTAAGTTGGCTAACCAAGTTATTTTCTTTAAATTAAATTTACGTCTCTTCATTACTGGTTTAATTTGGGAGACTAAAATTTTTCTGTCAATATAACACACATTGATGCTCAAACATATTGCTCAAACAAACCAAAAATGTATAGAGGAACATTGAGGAACATTGAAAATCATAGTTTCTATGCTTTTTTTAGAAACAGATAGTGGCTATCTTGCGAAAACAGCTGGAAAACCTGTCGTCATTGTTGATAACTGTAATGGAGTTGACATAGACATTATCTTCCTACAAACTTAATCATCAAAAAGACAAAACTAATGTAATCTCTGGCTATCAATCCAAAACTACAGACTTGCTACTTTATATTTTAAAACCATCACCGTGTTTTTCTGTTATAAAGTGGTATCGAACACTGTTGCATTTATAGCTGATATTTTTCTACAACTTCGAATTCCAACAACAGTTGCAGCATTTCTCTCCTCTGGAGATATCCCACTCCCCCCACCATTCGCGGACAAAGATAAATCCCTAAAGAATACTGAAACATTCCTTATGTGGCAAAAATGTCAGAGTACACTATGTACGAGAGACTCTATTGTTAAACTTACTCTTAAACATAGTTACCTTTTTTTCGATATTCTTATTTGACTGGAATCGCCTTCCAAGATGGCTTGATTTTATTTAAGAAGAAGTTGATTATAAAGAAAAATAATTGGTGATAATTATTCTTTGATATTCAATTTTCAAGTATATTTTGAAAACTCAAGTTTTTGGAGTGGTGTAGGGAAACTGGTGTCGGGTGCAACTACTGAGATAAACTTCAACAAAACCGAAAAGTCACCACTAAGTAGCAAGTTTCTGTTTGTGAAGCAACCTTACACAGAAGACTTGGCTTGTAATGTTAAGTGTCAGTAACAGTGAAATCCTATCTGACATGTTCACTGAAATCCTACATATGCGGTAAGTTAAATAAATGCTACTTACTAATTTGATGGTGAGTAGAAAGATAAGATGAACCCCATGTCTGATTCCAAGTACATACCTGAAAACAAGAATATATATGAAAAAAGACACGCATTTTCTCAAGAACACATAAGCAAAAGAGCAGCCTGGCCTTAAAATTTAGTTTGGAAAAATTATCTTTGGATGTAAAATTACATGGATGTATTCTATTTTTGTCAGAGAGCCAGTTAAAAACATAAATAGTATAAAATTGCCGTAGACCATTAAATACAGTTTAAAGTGTCTAAAAGAATATGTAAATGTATCTTTCCCAGACACCTTCTATGATTGATTGTGATTTTAATCGACTTTAAACTGGTTTTCGTTTTTTTTTTTATCTTATTGTTTTAGTAATATACGCAAAGGAACGATAAAATAAGTTGGTTAGGGACTAAACACCAAAAACGCTTAGAATCCAAATGGTAATTCTTAGTCTAGTTTAGACAAACTGAATACATCATAATCGCTTCAAACAGTTGAGTAAGAGTTCGCTGACAACCGGCATGAATTATTTACAATTTGTAAATTGTACAGAATATCCATTGACAAATATTTTAGTCTTCGCTTTCAAATATTTCATTTACACCTACTTTTGTTATTTAATCGACCAGGAGCTCGTCAATGTTTCGTATTAATACAAATGTACAATGTTTGTTATTCTAAATAACCATCAGTTACCATCAAAAACGTAACAAAAAGCAATTTTTCAATTTAGTTAAAAATATACATATGCTACAATTACAGCTAAAATAAATTCAGTTAAGTATCAAATTAAAATTTGTGCGAAGTTTTCTATAAATTCTAAATTTTCTATATTTTTTTCAATTAGCTAGGAACACTAAACAAAAACTACAAAATACGAATTCACTGTAGATAGTTTAAAGGGAAATCCAATTAGTTACTAACATCTTACGTTAAACTTATAACAAACCGCATTACATATACAAGTCAATGAATCATCAATAATTATCAATTACTAGCTGTTGTACCCGTGCTTTGCAACGGATAGAGGACACAAAATAGAAACATTTTAATCTTTACATCTGTTGCTTATAATATAGTTACACATCCAACAACGCTTTTAGAAACAAAATTCAACTGTTATGGCCTCAACTGTATAGAAACATACCACCATTTTGGGTTTGATTAATTTTAAATCTTGTGTAGGCTGATATGAGAAAAACTGACCAAATCTTTGAATAAAACTTTCACACATGATTTACCTTCATCTCCCTTAGTTACATATATTTTTAAGTTATTTTTGACATTTTCAATTTCTATTTTGAAGTTGCAAAAATACTAATTATTAAATTTAAATGAACATTTTTTTTTATTTCACCCTTCTTCATATTTAATCACAAATCCTTCCATCTTCAGTTTATTCACTCACAATAAATCATTAGCAAAACTAAGTCAGCTGTTATAAACTTAAGAAATATTGTTGTGCCTTATCAATAGTCTTTTGAAATATTAAAGAAACTATATCTGTACTATAAAAAAGGTTTAACAAATAATTTAGTAATTTTAAAGACAGCAGACAAAACTAATATGATTATCAAAGCATCAAGGACCGAGGACAAAAAAATGTAATAGCAAATACAGTATATGTTTCATTGCATCTCTGATTCTACTCTACAAAAATATCGACAAACAACTTAATATATACTCGTACAAACCAGTTCTTTTAATCAGTTCCATCGTCCATTGTCTTTACATTTTCACACTTACCATTGAGTAAACATAGTAACAGATATTTCATAGATTGTAGAAACAAAAGAACACTGTGTACTGCTTAGTTTTATGATATTTTCCTTGGTTTAATTTAAAAGTGGCAAAACACAAATAATAAATTTATCAAATAAAGTAAATGTGAACTGAAAGCTATGTTAAGATAAAATAAGAGTATTTAAATTAATTAGTTATTGGTGATATTCTTTTAGTTTAATTTAAGCATAGGTTTAGAAAACACAATAACTAAATATACCTAAATATACATATAAAAAAAACATTGTGATGTGAAAGTTATGTTAAGTTAATCTAACATATGTTAAGCAGTTCAAATTTATTTAAATTAGACTCCAAATTCATATAAAACATCCATACATTGTAATTTTCTTACTGTTTCCATGAAAATATATCAATAACATTATTTTCATAACACTTAAGACACCTTAAAAATCGAAAGTAGAGCCTGAGTTGATGCAGCAATGCTTTTAGAATATTTTTTATTTCTATAATCATTGACATAGTTTTTGAATAAATGATCTTTGATAAATTTTTAGATTAAATAAACCAACCACATAATTGCATGAAATATTATATTAAATTTCATTGGATCAGCTGTCTTAAAATGTGAAATATGCAATTTGGTAGTTCTTCTTATTTACATTAAAATGTCAAAGCAAATTTAAACATTGTGAGTATTCTCATTGCAGCCATGGAGACCAATCAATATTTACTTTTAAAATCCTCACCTCAGAACTTTTAAAGCCAAAGGGGCAAAGCCCATGGTCAGTATCGAAGTGTGAATAGTCCTATAATGGTCCTTGGTAGGGTAACTATATTTTTGTAAAATTTAAGCCCAGTTGGTTCAGTAGTTTTTGCACCTATTAGTAATACACATACAGACAGACACCATTAGATTTTTATATAATAGTATAGATTTTAGATTGGGATGACGATAGGTCAATTTTTAACAGTTATAACACCTGTTGCCTGATTGGAATTGGAACTGAAACCAGGCAATAAGCTGGAACCCTGTTTAAAACTCTTAGGACATCTTGAATCTAAGCTCCAAATAAAAACTGTTTTAGACAAAGTGAAGTCCACCTGCTTCTGAACTTTTCTCATCGTGAGGAAAGTTCAACGTTTGTTACGGTGATAAGTTAGAATTGGTTTTACAATCTGGCTAGAAGTTTAATTTGTCTTTCATATGAAAAAAGCTTTGCCGTTTAGTGGGATGGATTCATGATTAAATTAGACTACAGAAGAAAGAGGATGTTTTTATATCGAACGCTGTTTAATATAAGTTTAATTTTGGTACATTACATAAACAAATTGTAATACTGTATATACTTCTAGCCTACTACTTTTTTCAGCAGGTTCATAGTGGGAGTAATAAAAACGAAGCAATTTCGGGCGAAGCCGAGGGTAACAGCTGGTCAATTCAATATAATTTTTGTTACTGTTCAACTTAAAGAAAATATATAGCGGTGGAAACATAATCTAGCGGTCCTTTTTAAATGAGGGATTGTTTAGATTGTGTTTCATAATAAAGTCTCTCAGGAGGGTTCTTAAGTTAAAAATATATTTGAGATAAAATTTTCCGATGAAAATATTCTCTTCTTCGAATGGATATTCGATTTGTACAATAGAATTATTCTATGGTTGTAATGAATTTAAAATTACGAATTGGTTGTAACAAAAGATGTACAAAGATCTAACACCTAACAGCAAATAAGGTTATCTATAGATTTAGAGAGTTAAGGTACTGCACCTCATCAGTATGTATAGGACTTGATACATCTATCCAATTAATATATTAAAGAAATGATTTTAATTCGCAAACATTCGCTTTTGCTGCAGCGATAGTAAAGACATTTTTACACATATAACAAATTTATGTCCGAGTAATTTTAAAAATAAATAGATATAGCTACTCTACACAAAAGTGAGCCAAAAAATGTTTTTCTTTGAACGTTTGTAATACTAAAACCGTAATAAATTTTAATATTTGATGAAATCAAATTCAATCACATCCTGCAATATTATAGCGTTATAATACAATTTGACGGCTGAATGATGAAAAGTCAAAACGATTTCAAACATAATTAATCAAGTGTAGTAATCAGTCAAGTGTCAAACTTTTACCATATTGAACTTTTTGTGACTAATTAGTGAGATGAATTAAATATTCTCTCATTTAAATCGTAAAATATTGATGGTATGAAAAGTTAAATGTCGTGAAAATGTTTATGTTTATATCACATTCAGTATTGTAGCTGGTAGATTCTTGTTAACTAGGGTAAAGGGTGAATTGATTGTGCTCCTTGCATACCAAGATAGATTATTATAAGAGTTATTATTATATTTTGGATGCATATGTCATACCCTGTTTTTAATATGTAGATAAAATACATATTTACAATTTTAAAACAGGGAAAAGAATGTCAAAAGATCTTTACGTTATTCAATAGCTAAAAACTAATTTGTGGCTGGGAAATAAATATTATTTATAGTCCCAAAAAATATTGAAATGTTTACAAAAAAAAATACTTTATCTTCCTTCCGTTTCCTTTTTAGTTTACATGTTCCACGTACAATATCTCCTCATATATAACCCGTTTCGGATTTATTCGAACATTAAGAATAACGACTACCATAAATTGCCTGCAGCGCTTTTAATTGACCATAAGGAAATACTGTTTCTGTAAAACGAGATAAAACGCCACTCTAAATGCATCGCAAGCTCTGACAATAAAACACTTTTACATCCATTCTCTTTATCTTAAAGGACATTTTTAATTGGAACTGTGTGTCCTTTAAGTTGAGGGGGGTTTTGCCTTTAATTGATAAGACTGTCGAGTATTTTTATCCTGGGATGCTAGACTCTTGCTCGAGATAGTTGTTCACATTACTTCAGGCTAGACCTTGGGGGCAATAACACTTAGATAAAACCCATTGGTGATTGGCGGGATTTGAACCCGGGACCACGAGTTCTACCACTAGGCCACCCCACTCCCATGCCGTAACCATATTAGAGCTATTACAAGGACAGTAGTTTGAAAATCTCATTACCAAAATGGCACTAGATAATTTTATTGACTTTGTAATTTTAATTCCAGTTTAATATTAATAGCTTTCTTCCTCCATGCCCGGAATTGTGACCCTCAAAAAAGTGTTTCCAATTAAAAGTTGGACAATTATTTGTGATCGAGTAGCTCAATTTGATAAGAGTTAGGCCTGTAGCCATGGATTTTGGATGCAAAATACATTCAAGCGTTTAATAAATTTTGAAAAACTGATTTGTTGGTACTTTTGTCGACTACATAATATAAAATATCATTCAGACATGTTCACTGGTGAAAGTAGCATTATCTGCCATGTTTACAACAATTTATATGAATTTGCAATTACATAATCATAACAAGTTGTCTTTTGTCGACTAAAACGAGCTTGTATTGTTGGCTTTTATCGTACTTTTTAATTTGCATCTGTCCCCTTTATCTCACTTTTGCCCGAAGGTAGTCCATTTCATTATATTTAGTAGCTAGACAACAAATTTAATTATAACGACGGATTTTAATATTCTTTGCAATGTTGGAACTTTATCTTTCCCCGCTTGATAGAATTTTGTATTATTTATATCTTAAAATTAATGTTCTGGAATATAAATATTAAATTATCTCACTATTCCAAGGAGCATATTACACACGTACATGCGTATTAATACTTTAATGTTTATATTTGTAAACATAGGAATATAATACTTCCTAATTATTATTACCTGTTATTGCTTGCCGTATTTATATAGCTTGTATTTATAGCCTGTTATTTTTAGTCTTTCATTGCCTGTTATTGATTGTTTTTTTTTTTTGTTTTTTTTTGTCTGCATTGCCTGTTATTATTGTCTGTTGTTTTCATTGAATATCATACGTACCCAAAGTTTTTTCAAGTTCAGTTTTGTTTGACATAATTGCATTAGTAATGTAGTGTCGTTGTTAATTATGCCATCTTGTAATTGATTATGCTAACTACTATTGTATAAATGGTGTTACCGTGAATAAATAAATAAATAAATAATTGTGTTTAACACGATGGGAGTAGGTCTAATTGCCCGGTACCATATAGGGCGGAGTGGGACCGGAGGTAATTAGTAATTACAATGAGTAATTACAATTAGTTTTTTTTTGTGTAATGAGTTTTTTTTTTTTTTTTGTGTAATGAGTTTTTTTTTGTGTAATGAGTTTTTTTTTTGTGTAATGAGTTTTTTTTTCGTTTTTTTTAATGAGTATTTACAATTAGTTTTTTTTTAATGAGTATTTACAATTAGTTTTTTTTTTAAGTATTTACAATTAGTTTTTTCTTTCTTTTTTTTTTTGTAATGAGTAATTTCATTTAGTTTTTTTTTTTTGTAATGAGTTATTACAATTTTTTATAAATAATTGCAATTAGTTTTTTTTTTTTATTCGACAATGTGTAATTACCAATTAATACACATGTTGTAGGTGGCAGAGGGTACTCCTCCCCTTCCTTAATTTTTTAAGTGTAATTATTCTTTACATCTTGAGAAATCATCGTGATGTTGCTTCCCACACACTAATCCCAGGCGGGGGATACTCCTCCCCTCCAGCGTTGTGATCTTCTCACAAAGATTGAAAGGGAACCTCCACAAGCTCTCCCTTCGTCACCCTCACCACATGTTTCAACATAATTTATGACGTCTAGACACGCGGGTGCGTTGGACTCAACAGAGAGGGTTCATCGCAGACACTATTACATCACTGTCTTAGCTAAGCTGAGACAGTATGGAATAGTTCTAATTATTAGTTTGTTTGTTTGTTTTTTTTTTTTTTTTTTTTTCTTTTTTTTATTAATTTACATTATTGAGGAACCAGGAAGTCAAGCATTTAATATATTATATTTAACTTAATTCTACTAATACTAAATCTATTGGAGTCCTCGGCTTCTTATTTCTGCGTCCAGGTTTACATATCGCTGCAACGCCATCCGTACTGTGTCCTGTGTGTGAGTGTCGCAATATGTCCGTAATTCCCATTCAAAGGCCACATCAGTCATTGCAGACATCAACTGCGACATACTCATTGTCTTCATTAGCGACTGTTCCCATCGTACTTCAATCTCGATGCAGGCTTCGATTAGAGTCATCTCACCAATATCTTTGATGACATTGTCTTCAGCCTCCGCCGAGATAGAAGCCTCGATTAACTGCTCGTCATTAATATCACTTCCAAAGGACATCGTGATGTTTGCTGGAGTGTAGGACGAGAAATGACGCCAAGATGAGAGATCTCCGCTCTCATCCCCTCCCCCTCATCCCCATCATCCCCCTCTCATCCCCTTCCTTCCAAATAACAAATCCCAGCCCTACATTAAAACATCATTCTGCTTCCATTAGTCGTGTAGTGCGGACGGACTAATCACCAACCCACTTCTACAGTCGATAGGTGCATAGCAGTATCGAGATTTTGGTTTAAACTCTCAATCATAAAATGTAAGTACATATCATTATGTATACTATATCTATATTTATTGTTATGTATTTCATATTTAAACAAATGTAAAAAAGAAGTGACTAGAATTACTCCAGGTAATTAAATTTACTAGGAAGAAGAAGAGATAAATATATAACTTAATATCGCACTTGGATTAAAAAGTTTAGATTTTATTAATTTTAATAGTTGTACATAATACAACAAATATTTTATAGTTTACGAAACTTATTTTTATCTTTCAATATATTTATCCTTTAGTATGATAGCAATAGAGTATTGAATTATCTTTGAACTCTATTGTTAAAATACTAGTAGTAATTACATACTTTATTCATTAATTTTATTTCAATACCAACTATTTCACAGTAAAAATATGAAATATATATTTATCTTTTTGTCACTTTCCTTGTACTATAACAAAACAATATATCATATTTCATTTTATTTCAAAACCAATAAATTAACAATATTACAAAAAGAAATTGACTAAACAGAAGTGCTCTGATCGTAGTGAATTGATATGAATTGATTGACATAAAAAAAAACTAATTAGATTCATTACCTCAAGTGTATGATATTAAAAATATTTCTCTCGCTTGAAAAAAAAAAAAACATTAAAATATTGCATCAAAGGTTTTTAGTATGTAGTTTAAAATTATTTGTTTTGGGTTTCAGATGATGATGAATATTAACACCGTGCGTCGTAGTCTCACTTGTGCACTCTGCGACAAGGTATTTACGCGGAAGGACAATTTGATGCGTCATACTAGAGTCGTACATCACGGCACAACTGTAGCCTGTTCTGTCTGCGGGTCATCGTTTGGACGAAGTGACGATTTGAAACGTCATATGCTGAGCGTACATCGCCAACAACCACTACAACCGGAGAATCCTGCGTTTAGACAGAACATGGTTACTACTACTACCGTCACAACTAATCAGCTTGTACCATCCAGCGCCCCCGACTTCAATCCAAGACCAGGACCATCGACTGCCCCCGACTACATTCCAAGACCAGGACCATCGACTGCCCCCGACTACATTCCAAGACCAGGACCATCGACTGCCCCCGACTACATTCCAAGACCAGGACCATCGACTGCCCCAGACTGTCCGATGATAACCCAACCCACTGTACCACACCTTATAGGTACGTTTTAAATAATAAAATCACCAATAAACTGTACAATCGTTTTAATTCAATATAATTCGATACATAACCTTTAGTATGATAGCAATAGAGTATTGAATTATCTTTGAACTCTATTGTTAAAATACTAGTAGTAATTACATACTTTATTCATTAATTTTATTTCAATACCAACTATTTCACAGTAAAAATATGAAATATATATTTATCTTTTTGTCACTTTCCTTGTACTATAACAAAACAATATATCATATTTCATTTTATTTCAAAACCAATACGTTTTACTATTTCACAGTCAAAATATGAAAAATATATTTATCTTTTGTCACTTTCCTTGTACAATAACAAAACAATATAGTATATAGTATATTCCTTATTATTACACTCTTTTGTTTAAAGTAAAAATATTTTTTTCATTAAGTGTTAGTATACTATTATTTTCTGTTTACTAGAAAGTACAGTGGGGTTGGTTATACCCCTGGCTATGCTCGGTTGTTGTTAATTAGGTTTAAACGTAAAAACAATATCAAAACAAATATTTTATAGTTTACGAAACTTATTTTTATTAAAAACAATAAAAATTCAATCGCTGAAATAACAACAACTCTGTAATTTAATAAATTGAGATAAACTTTAAGGATCTTGCTTAAGTTTAAGTACTACTCACACCGAATTTTTAGGATTAATATATATATATTTTCTTTTTATACAGACTACACATGTGACGGTTGCGGGAGAACATTCTCCAGGAAGGATAAATTACGGAGACACACTCGCTTCAGCTGCAGGGGTAACGGATTTGAGATACTAATCAATCAGCCAGAGCCCAGCAACATCGTAGAGCCCTCACCCGCCCCACCATCCATCAGTCTGTCATCACCTCAGTCGACTAGTGACGAGGATGATGTTAATGACCAGAACGAAATTCCTGACAATTTGGCTCCACAAGGGTTCGAGGAGATTGAGACGGCGTTCAAAGGTCGACTTAAAACCTATTGTTTATCCGAGCCTGCCGAAAACACCGTCTCACTGCTGGAGTTCCTCAATGACATTCGAGATAAGGTAATCACACTCATGCGGACTATTTTAAATCACACTCATGCTATTAAGTGTAATATATTTGTAGAATGTGAATTTGTAAATGTTCATGGTGATACATGCAGGCGATCTTTCAAAACTAAAAATGTGCCTTTTTTTCAATCGTCTCACATTGACGAATTAGTGCAAGAGTTTATTCAAAATGTATTATTAGAAAAGGAAACATGTGAAATGAAAGGATCTGGCTGGAGCTTTATAAGGGTTTTGGACATGCAAATCCGTGTAAATGTCTATAGCCCGCTCAAAGGCAGTTCTTTCATTCAACTACCGCATGATATCGCCATTAAAAAAGCAACGGTTAATGTGCTAAACGATGCGGATGAACGTTGTTTTGAATATTCAATACTTTCCAAATATTTTGATAATCGTCAATGTCAACTAACACCTAACATGTTCACAGCAGAAATTAGAGAAAGGGCAAATTTAAACTTTAATGACTTAATATTCCCTGTAAGTCTTAACCAAATCCGCACGTTTGAGCGCAATAATCCAGGTGTTAGTGTTAATGTGTATGGTCTGGATAAGAAGAAAAAGAATCATTTCATGGACCCGGACAAACACATTGTCTACCCTCTTCGTGTCGCAGATCGTGAGTTGGCCAATCACTTTGACCTACTCCTTATAACAAACGACGTCACTACCCACTACGTTTGGATCAAGAGCTTTACGAGATTGGTTTCATCCCAGCTGACTCTAGGAGAACATCGCCTTTACATATGTAAGCGCTGTTTTGCACACTTCGATAATCGGCCAACGAAGTTAGGTCTTAGAGGAGAGGAACGTCTTTTGGAGCATCAGCGATATTGTTTTAACAATGCTCCGTTAAGAACTGATCTTGCGGAAGACAAAACAATACATTTTAAAAATTTCGAACGCACTCAACGAAGTCGATTCACCATATACGCTGACTTTGAATGCGCACTCGTACCTCTTGAGCCTGAACAAACAATCGATCCTCCGCCAACTGTTCCACCGCCAGTATGGGATCCCGCATTAGCAAGAGGAGCACGTCGAGACCGACCTGGTGAAATGCACAATGCCAGAAATGTCCATGTACCATATGCATACGCCTATTACATTCGAGATGATAATAGAAATGTAAGTGATGGTGATACTGATGACAATGATCACACAGCTTTGACGTTCTCCAAATTGCGTTTGTACAGAGGTGAAGATGCCGCCCAACACTTTATCAAATCGATACGGGATGACGTACAGAAGATTGGTGATATAGTGTATGGGCAACGTCTGCCGAATGACCCTCCACGGTTAACACAGGTGGAAGAGGATTCTTTCCGCGAGCAAACAGTATGCTACATATGCAAGCGAGAATTCACAATACTCGACCCCCGTGTTAGAGATCACGAACACTCTCCTCCCTATACTTACAGAGGAGCATCACACCGTTCCTGTAATATCCGCCACAAGGAACAGGACACTATCAACATTTATCTCCACAATTTATCCAATTACGATGCTCACTTTATCATCAGAGAGCTATCCGTTGATAAAGGAAATATAAATGTACTCGCAAATACGGAGGAAAAGTATATCACATTCTCCAAACGATTTAAATATCCGGGAGCAGGTCGGCAAGGTGGTCTCAAACTACAATTTGTTGATTCCTATAGGTTAATGTCAAAAGCATTAGGGACATTAGCATCAATCCTGCCGGCCGATAAATTAAAAATTACAAAGTCACGCTACCCCAATCAAGAACAGTTTGATCTGCTTAGGAGGAAAGGGGTATTTCCGTATGAGTACATTTCATCGATGGAGGTGCTCGAAGAAGATGTCCTTCCACCAAAGTGTGTATTTGGAGAAGGAGTGAGTGATGCGGATTACGAGCATGCGCAGCGAGTATGGGAGAAATTTGACTGTACGACCCTCGGACAGTATGCTGATATCTATTTGGCGACTGACGTATTGCTATTAGCAGATGTGTTCGAGGGATTCCGAGAGATGTGTCTAACACATTACGGATTGGACCCAGCGCGTTATTTGACACTACCATCATATGCTTGGGACGTAATGATGTTCAAGACAGATGTTATCCTTGATACCCTACAAGATATTGATATGTATCTGTTTTTTGAGAAGGGTATTCGAGGTGGACTGACCCAATGCGTTACTAGACACGTTGTTGCCAACAATAAGTTTACCAGAATGGAAACAATTGGCAATGACCGAGACGGTCAGAACGCAGCAGCATCAAGTGAATATTGCGATGAAAGAGATGACGATACATTTATAATGTATTATGACGCAAACAACCTTTATGGGTGGGCAATGTCGGAACTGCTCCCTCATTCCGAGTTTGAGTGGTTATCACGTCAGGAATGTGACGACTTGGACATTGGAAGAATTCCAACAGATGGTGAATATGGATATGTGCTGGAAGTAGATCTAGAATACCCCAGAGATCCAGCACTGCACGATCGACACAGGGATTTACCATTCTGTCCCGAGATATGCAAAGCGCCGATTAACCAACTCCCATACTCGTTGGAGGAAATTATCAATAGTGGAGCAGGAAAATCGAAGAAACTAATGGCCACACTGATGGATAAGAGGGAATATGTAATTCACTATCGCTACCTACAACAAGCTATAGAGAATGGATTACGTGTAACTCGAATCCACAGAGTGATTCGTTTTAAACAGTCGGCATGGTTGAAACCGTACGTGACTATGAATACCGAACTTAGACAGCGTGCTGTAAATAAATTTGAGGTAGAAATGTTTAAACTTATGGTAAACGCTGTCTACGGTATGAGTCTTCAGAATGTGCGCAAACATCAAGATTTAAAGATTGCATCATCCCGCAAAACATATACAAAGTATGTAGCAAAAGCTAATTTCAATGATCGTATTTGGTTAAATGAGAATCTTGCCATACTGAATATGTCAAAAGTGCGGGTAGTACTGAGCAAACCCGTCTACGCAGGGATGTGCATTCTGGACCACAGTAAGAGGTGGATGTATGGTTTCCATTATGACATGGTAGATAGGTATGGAATCGATAGAATATCGATGATTTACATGGACACCGATGGCTGCCATTATTCAATACGTACTAAGAACGTATACCGCGACATGTTAGAACATTTGGACGACTTTGACACCAGTAACTATCCCCGGAACCACATTTGTTACGACGGAGGAAACGCTAGAGTTCTGGGGAAGTTTAAGGACGAAGCTGCCGGTGTGGCCATTAAAATGTTCATTGGTCTGATGTCGAAGCTGTATTGTTTCACGTATAGCATCTTAACGTGTGCGCCTGAAGGAGACAACGGAGATGGTGCCAACTGTATACCGCCGCCTGTGAAGAGAGCAAAAGGGGTAAATAGAGCAGTAGTGAAGCGTGATCTCACCATAGAAGATTATTTGAATTGTCTGTACAATAAAACTACTAAAAGTACAGACAATCAACGTTTTCAAAGCCGTCACCACATTTTATACACTGTTGTGGTGAAGAAGCGCTCACTGGCACCGTTTGACGACAAACGATACGTAATGCCAGAAGATGGTATCAACACGCTACCTTGGGGACACTATGCAATACCACCATTAAGGGTACCACAGATACTTGAGGGACCTTAACTACTGCCACTGACCCTTTAGTGGATACGATACTCTCCAATTGCGCCACAACCTCTGTCCCCATCATAACTGATATATTATTATTGATTAGTAGACCAAGGTCCGCATGAGTGTGATATTAGGTAGAGTTATTTATTGAACAGTCTTCATTAGTATTAGATTTTGAATACAATTCAAAGATGTTTTGATAAATAAATTCTTTAATTTTTTCCACTTCAAAGTCACGTGTAAATATTTCTAGTCACTGACTCCTCAAAAGTATGCATATATTTGTAAATAGTATTTTAGTTAATAAACAGATATATTTATTTCACAAATTCTGATTGTAATTATTTTCCTATCATTCATAGTATAATATTAGACTTTGAACAGCATTCATAGACTCTGAACAGAAATATTTTAATAATAAAGGGGAAAAAATCATTTTGTTTTCACATTTAAATAATCAGAGTCTATGCGCTTTAAACTAAAAATATGATAATAATGATGATGAACACAGGTAATAAAGTATAACAACTGAAAATATTGTTTGACAAAAGGAAAAAGTTTATTGGTAATAAAAAATATATATATTTAAAAATATATATAATTTACAACAGTACAGTGATTAGTTTGTCTTGTGATACATTTGAGTAAAGAGTCTTTTGACGATTCTATCATTACGATCAGTAGTGTGTTCATCAAAGAGTTGAACAAAATCCATCATCTTCATACTGAAGTGTGTGCTGCAATACAGGAAAACCAAACAGTAGTGGGCGCAGACTGAAGACGTATCACCTTGAAGTCGGTATGGATTGTACAGGTAATGATGAGCGTTGTGTCGCAGGAATGTTTGATATAGTGGTAAGTATGGCGGTTGGCCGTAACTATCAAAATATTCAAGCATCCCCTCTCGATTCAAATAGAAAGCCACCCAGTGAGTCCCACCTTCATTGTGTGGATCAGTGTTTACAATTATTGCAGTGTGTGGTGAGATGCGTCGTGGGATTCTGTCAGCAGCGTAGACTCCAACATTGCGCACAGGAAGTGTGGCTAGATATTTTTCAATCTGTAGCGTGTTCATTCTACAGTATCATAACCAATAGTAGCAGTAGATGCTGTTTCTGTTGTACTGGTAGAGGTGCTAAAACAAGAACAGTAGTAGGATCTCGCATCTCCGCTGGTATCCAGACATTCGTCCAAATTTGTTGTCAAATGCAACCAACCACGTATTGCGACACAGTTGGTGAGCGCACATCGACTGTTTGTAGACTTGTGATTTCGACATCGTAAAACGTTTGTTGACATTAAATTATTGATTGAAGTGATTGATTCGCAACCAATTGCACCGATATCGATTACATTGGTAGTAACAAAGTCCATCACATGATGACGCTTTAAATATTCTTTCTTTTCCAATCCCTTGACATAAACCGTCGGTCTTTTTGATATACAATCAGTCAATTTGTTAAAAAGTTCGTAGTACGCAATATCACCGAACTCCCATCGTAGTCCGTGGCAGTGTTTTGTGAGCCAGTAGCTTTCCCTCAGTTTTTCATCTGATAACTCTGATCGATCGTAAGGTGGTTTAGCAATATGATGCATAAGTAGTACGCCGGTGTCGGCTTCCAAGACGCAAACTTCCTTCAGTGTATATTCATTTTGATTGTCCTTGAAACATTGAATGTCCACAATGATGGGTGATGATATATTCAATTTCTTGAATGCTCTGCGTAAACGGTCCATCTCAAACGAATGTTTATTGAAGACTGATCGATTAACCGCCAAAGTCCACAATTACATTGCGCTGTCGATCAATCTCGATAACATTGTCAAACTCGGCATAAACCAAACAGTTGACAGTTTCGGTAAGCGCGTCGTCGAATCCGAGTTCCATTCGAACACTACCGTTACGCACCAGATTCCAATGTGTAGTGTCACTTGCAGATAAATCTGGTGTTAGGTCGAATGCCATCAGGCAGTATCCTTGACCAAAATCTTCCCTACTGATAACAGTGCCGGCATCGCTAAAATGTACACCAGAACCGGAGAACATCGAATGATATGCCATAACATATTTATCCTTTGATTTTTCAAAGTGGGGCTGTAACGGTTTTGATGGAACTTGTTCTCCGTCAACATATAGACAAAAGAAGTTTGTTTTAAAATGTTCGAAGTTGTAGGGATTCTTTTTAAAATCTCCATTGTATGCGGCGTTCGTAACCATTCCCACTATGACGCGTTTCGGCACTTGGCCGAGAAACATATTGTCCAAAGTCTTGTTACGTATTCCAGAGGGTAGTGTGAATGTTTTCAGCTCCACTCGTGTGATTGGATATTTTGCCGTACCAGTCTGGAGTGTTTTACTGTGCGCCAACAGTGCGGTGGGACTTATTTTGCATCTTCGAATCCAGAGACTAATATCGACAATATGTACCTTGAATTCACCAGCACTGGCCATAATGGAGAAAGCATCTTTTGATCGAATAAATTTAAATCTCAACTCTACGCCATTTAGCATGAACTTATTCTGATTGCAAATATCCACATGCAAATGTCCGAGCATATCAATCTCACGGCTTTTATTAGTTAGTTCCCGTCTCGCTTTGAGTCCTTCATTTTCTTCCGCACAATCGTTCATGTCAATTCCATCGTCAGTGTACCAAAGACTGCATGTTAGATGTGATTTTCTAGCATCGTATCCATAGTTCATTAACGTTTCAACATACGCTCGATATGCGTATGTGTTGTTTTGGGGAGTAACAAGTTTTTGATTCATAAACATATCAACTTGACTGAATAGTGAGTGTAACCAGTTATTGACCGGCCCAACTGTTTTCGCCTCTTCGTCAGTAGTGACCGCAGTTCCGTTAGATTTAACAATAGACGCGGTCAATTGTATCATTGTTTGTGAAAGGTCAGTGTATTCATCACCATTACCCGGAACTACAAACTCTATTGGCGCATCATCGGTCAATGTGGATATTGGTTTGTACTGGACCCATTTGCCACTTTCAATACTCGTCTGCGTAGGTGGTAAGGAGAATAAATCCAGCTCGGTTTTGACACACTCACATGATTTTTGATGTAGGAACGACATTTTTTTCTCCTCCTTCTTTAACTAACTAAAAATATCAATAGACTTCGAATTTTTACTGCGACGAGTACGTTTCTTCGGCAAAGTCACCTTCTTCCTTGGCTCTACTCCTCCTCGTCGTCGTATCCTCCCTACTAGTCTCTTGTGTTTCACTCCTCCAACTCTTCTTCTTCTTCTTGATGTAGACGTCCGCACCCTAAGAAGTTTAGCCAACGACTGTGGTGTAACAGGCTTTCTGCCACGGCCACGCATTGCGCGTTTCGCGTTATTCTTACGCGTTACGCGTCGTTTCCTCGCGCCAATGTCGCCGCCTCCGCCGCCATTAAGCATAATACGTTCTATCTGTTCGTCAGCTTTACGTTTCAACGATCCAGTAAACTCTCTAAGTCGTAAGTTGGCGGCTGATTTTGGATCTGTAATTTTACCACCTGCCAGATCGGTTAGGAATCCAACACTGGATCTTAACGCTTCTTGTCCCACCGATTTTGCTCCGGACTTGATCAGTGGCGCGATAGTGCGAATCATACCGCCCAGAAAACTACCGATTCCATGTCCTCGCTGATATGGTGCACCGTGAAATACTCGATCGATAGCACCGCCAGTCTGTTGTAATTGTTGCCGTCGGTAGTATGCCAAATAGGGATCATTCAGATTGATTATCATTATTGCTGCTGTTGCTGCTGCACTCTCCTAAAATGAAGTTTCACGTACGACGTTCCAAACATGAATGGCAGTTTTTTCCCTGTGTGATCCCTCAAGTCGATTTCCACTGTTTCAAATGTGGATTTCATAACGGGTACATAGTGCGGACTTGTGAATGACACTGAATTGTACGAACCGTACTTGTACGTATCTATATTGATGTTGACTATATTCAATAATGGCGCTGTAGTGTCGCCGATAAATTGTGGCTCTATCAAGTCGCAATACACATAAATGTGCGCTGGAATACCCAATGCGAGGTTTGGTGCTTTAGAACCAATCAATTCGGTAATATTGGGTTTTAATATATTTTTCTCGTCATAATCGAAACCCAACTGCTGTGATAGTTTCTCACTCAGACTCACATTCGATACGTTTTCGTTCATGATCCTGAGTTTAACTCTGTTGATTCTCGTGTCGTATGAAAATTCCATATAATCGTGGATGTCTTCATGTTTGTTTATTGTATTCAATAGATCATCAAGATTCCTATAGTATCCGCCTGTAATTTTAACAGCGAACTGTTCTGTATCACGGATCGTCGATCTCGCTAGTAAACTATCATACTGAAATCGTATTGTTTCGTCATCAACATTGTTTTCATTCACCACAAATGAACAAGGATAGTGAATGTCCACCAAAGCCAACTCCCACTTGCCGTCTAATTGGATGTGTTTGGACAAGTGTGTGGTATAACTGGTCACTGTATTTTGTGGGAAATATTTCATAGAACTATTGCTGGGCAATGTCATAAAAAATTGACTGATACTACTAGACATGCTGTATATCGTGCGCAGCTACCCAAGAGTTAAACTCGTCTCCGTAACCTTCCCACTTCACTAGGTATCGCTTACTGTGTCCTCGACCTTTAGTCTCTATTATTTTATCAATCTTAAACAAGTGATTGTCGGGTAATGTAACTTTTTGTATTTCCTCTTCGTAAAACTGTCCATTCAATTCTTCACCATTGAGATCGGTAAGTGTGTACAAAGGTAGTGGCGTAAACACATTCACTCGATGTATCGAAAACACTTCTTTACTCCAGTTTGTCTCGTAGCCTTTGCTAAATCTCCCTTTCTCCCTGGCTATTCGAACTGTATCACCTACTTTTAGTTTTGGTTTCACTCGTCGTGGTATCCTTTTAAACATATGTTTTAATACATTGTAGACGACATGTTTGTCACCACCGTCCACGTCTACAGGGCGTAGTCTATTGCCCAAACTCCTGTGCACACTATTGTTGTACGCATTCACCAATTCTTCCAACACATTGATGTAACGATAAGTGTTTTTATGAGTCAAGTATCGCCACATACGAGTCTTCAAGGTCTTATTAACTCTTTCGATCACCCCGCTTTTGATATCAGGATTTTGTGTGGTTACATATTTAATTTTATATTTTTTAAACAATCGTACGGTCTTTCTACCTGTGAATTCACTCCCTTTGTCGGTTTGTAAGCACGTTGGTGTTTTATTAGCTTCTTTGAAAATATCCTCAAAAGCGGTAGACACCTCAGCACCTTCCTTCTTCTTTAACGGTCTAACATAAAGACGCTTACTAAACACATCAATCACTGACAGCAAGTAGTTAAAACCATCATTGTATTTGCTCAATCCTCGCATATCGTTTAAATCCGCCTGCCATAGTTCATATGGTCGAAACACCATATAAGGATTGCGTTTAAATCGTTTACGGACTGGTTTATGCAAAGTATAAGTGTCTTGTGTTTGTAACCAATCAACTATTTTACGTTTGGAAATATGTTTCTCTCTCGCTCCTCGTACTAACGGAGCTACGCCGCCATACGAGGCAGGATCGTTTGGATTATAATACAACTGTTCCATTGTTTACGGTTCGTACGGTTCCCAATTGTTGAGTGACTGCACAATCGAATCTTGAAGTACCTCTCTTCTCACTGCACGGTGATCAGCCACTTGCCTTTGTGGATACGGAGCGTGACCCACCCGCCTGACATATGCAGACTGTAAACGATCTGGTAATAAATATCTCCTTCGCCCTGTCACTGACAGCGCGGCTGCCCCCCCTCTTGCCCCATCATCAGGCTCATCCATTGTTTCTTCTACCGAGTCATATACTGATTCATCTGTTGCCTCATCAAACGTTAAATAGTCCAACGCTTGTTTGTTATGTATATATTCTTTAGGGACATTCATCAGTTTCAATGCGCTCAACATTTCGTTCCATCCTGGCGGTAATGAATGTGCCGCTCGAACTCGTACGATTGCATGTGTCACATCGACTAAATTGGATCCTGGTATTTTGTTACCCTGTATAATCACTTCAAAATTATCATTCCAGCTAATCAAACTGTCGTCGCGTGTTATGAAGCGCAATAAGTTTCGAGCGCTATCTTTATAAGTCTTTGAAAATGTTTCAACAATTTCCTCTATTTGTCCAGGGTAAACACGTCGCTTGTTATGTTCTTGCTGCCCATACTGTCTGTCTCTTTCACCAGCCTCGTTAATCTGATCACCTAGTTTGGTGTTCACAATGGGGATACTAACTGGTTCACGATTACTTGACGCTACGTTTAAAAAACGATGTAACACTTGACTGTACAACTTCCATTTATCACTATCATTGAGTTTTTTATTATTCATTATCTCTTCCATTTCGTCATCCAAACTTTTGTATGAACGTTCAGTTGAAAGTGACTGTTGATTAGCCGGCGATTTTAAACGATCAAATAACTCTTGTGGAACAATGACCATTTTTCGTGCATGCTCCATTATCGTGTAACTCTGTGTAACTTCACGCACGGTGTCTCAGAATAGAATGACAAATCTTTATATGTATGTAGACGTAGGAGTCACCTGATTAATACAAATTTTAGTTATTTAAAGCTGATTGTACAACTGCTTGCAACACAGTACTTAATAATAATGGGATAATAGTTCCACCTCCTTTTTGTACTAAATATTTGCGTTTTTTATTCCAGCATTCACCTCGTTTTACAATTCGACGAAGAGTAGTCTTGTGTCTTCGCAATTTTTGTTTTATCTTGTCTGATAGAGGAATGTTACCTCGTAACACATTGTAAATACATTCACAAACTGTACGAATAGTACTCAAGTTACACACTTTTAATAGCCCTTTGCGCTCTTTTGGAGTAGCCTCTATTAACACTTTGAGAAGCGCTCTGTCCTTCCTCAAGCACGACATGATGATAACTAAATTATTTTGTTTTCCTATTTTGTTTCGGCATATACACAAAATGATTATCATCATCTGGAAATATATTACTCTGTATTCGCATATCGTCAGGTGTTGATTGTTTCAGATCTATCAATAGGTAGCCATGTGGTTTACTTGTTGCATCGGTATATGCCTCCTCGATAAACTTTGAGTTTTCTGGATGGATTTGTCTAGCTAAACACTTGATCTGCACCCTATCTCTAGGATTCTTAAAACATACTAAGTAATGCGCATTTAGTGATATGTCTCTCTGGCCACGTCCTTGGTGGAAAATATTTTGAGTTATAAAAAACACACTAATATTCCTATGGTGACAACCTTTTGTAAATAAATCAACCACTATGTTGTTTGTTTCTCGCATCATATCATCTATTACCACAAGTATCGGTTGATTACCGTCAAAGTCTTCCATGTTTGGTAGACCTTCAATGTATTTTATTTTTGAGTTTAATGAATTACCAACTCCTCCTCCACCACCGCTACCATAATGCCAGTAAATGCTAGAGAATAATGTGTCACACATTTCTGAAATATTATCAATAAACCTTGAGACAAACACTGATTTACCACTACCTGAAGGCCCCGCCACAATGGCGGAGAATGGGTGTAACCACTTCAAAGTCATACTAACTACTGATACCAATCACTCATTGCTTTAACTATAGTATTACCTTCGGGTATAAGTCAATCATTTTAGTCATGTGTTTATGTTTGTAAATAAATCAAAAATTTATTACTTACAAAAACTATCAAAATCTACATAGGTTATTTTAAGAATATATATACATACATTTTTTTTATTTACGTCTTGATGTTTTCTTGCTTTACAATATTTACACAAATTCCAACGGAGTGAATGATGCGCCGGGCCTGGGTGAGCGTTTCACCAAGCGAAGGCGATCTCCGAAACCGTTGTTGTAGCGATCGATGTCGGCATTGCTCACCACATCATTGAAGCGTCTCGGCAGATAGACTCTCAGGTAGTAGTCATCTCCCGTCTGGGCCTCAAGGATGACGATGATTGTCTCGCCGAATGGTGTAACCGCTCTCTCCATCATCGTTATTAGGTATGGAACCTCATCAATCAAGTCGGTCAGTCTGGTGTATGTAGGCGAGTTGTTCTTGCAGGTGTTCAATGCAGTCTTCAGGTCCATCGGTGTAGCCGCCTCAGTGGTCATCACGTTGTCCATCTCAGCAATGTTGCTCATAGTGTGTGTGTAGTGGAAGCTGACAGTGCTGGTGCTAGTGGTGAGGTGTTGATGAACTGGAGCAGACTGGCATTTGTCTCAGACAGACTGGGGCTTTTTATTCCGATCAGCGGCCATTTTAGTTGGTGGGAGAGTGGGGGTGAATAATAATGAACGCAGCTGTTTTAACACACGTGCTAACAAATGTCTAGAAAAAAGAGTTGGTTGTCATATGTGGATAGTTTATGGGCACATGTGTTCATTAATTCCTATAAACATGTCTATTGCTTTTTACGTACCACACGTTTCTTCGGTTTTACATCTAGCTCGTCACTTTTGCATGGTGTAACAGTTTGAGTTAATCCCGTGAGTTTTGGAGCACCAGTTTTTTTATCAACCCACATGTTTTCGATCTTTTCAATTGTTTCATTAACACTCTCTTGTACTGTTTTGTCTTTGTCCAAATATAAACCGCACATGAACTTCATGTCGACACCTTCATACACTTCTATTTTCAATAAAACACTTCCTTTGTTTGCTGGATTTTGCACTGCGTACATATTACCTTTATCCATCCATGATACTATGGGACAATCCGCTGGCGGCTTGGGTACCCATCCTGACTTTTCCATCTTGGTCTTAGCCGGGGGACTCTTCCTTTTCTTCGTACTACTTGTACTGTTTGTGATTGGAGTCTGTTGAACTGCGTTGTCCGTCATACCGTCTATCTCTTGCATAAATGATTGAATGTATTCGTCAATGCTGCAAGAGGGATTCATACTCACACTGTTCGGCTGCTACACTGTGACTGACGTGATATGCAATGAGTTAGGGGTGAGGTGAGCAAGCTACTGCAGGTGTGCCAACAGAATATTTTAATAATTTTTCAAAACATGACTCGTGGTTTAAATTTTGACACTCTCTTATATGTTGTAACCTTAGCAGAATAGGTTTACGTAATAATGTTTCAGTCTGTTTTATTCTTAGTTTAAAACGAATACTATCTAAATGTGAGTAGCATCTTCTGTCTTCATAGTCCGCAAAGTAAAATATAGTAACTATTGGACTTGAAAAAAATACATTTTTCTTATAATTTTTCGTCATATGTACGCTATTTTTGTCATTGGTTGATATTAAAGTTTTCCTCGTAGAATGTGACTCTTGCACGTACTATCGCACTTTTAATAAAAAGATTCCAACGTAGATCATTATTGATTCGTTTAGCTTTTTGTAATTTACTCATGGATATATTTATTACCACTCTTGCACTTCCATACATAATTATGTGTGTGTGAAAAATATCACTAGGGGGGGGGGGGGGATATTGCAGCACTACTCCCACTACTTTCTCAGTTGGAAAGAGTGGGGGGCTCATAGTGCTCTTACAGACACGGTCATTCGACATTCCGTCATCAGGCTAGTAACATGTCTCACTTCCCTAGTGACATATCTGACGAACAGTTAGTTTCTGCTTGTAAGGCCGCAGAAGAAAAATTTACCACGGAGGAATATAAACATTTGGATGACGAGTCGTTGGAATGGACCATACGATGGTCAAACACTTCGAGTCAACCTAGAGATGAGGGTGAAGCTCAGCAACTGGAGATCATCAAGCAGAATCTTCGATATATGAGTGCTGAGCTAGAGCGCAGAAGAAAGCTGGAGCGTGAAGAAAACCGCATGATAATGAAGATGACAGATGAAGAGTTTCTGAGATGGTTGAATAGATAGTTAGTTTAAGATTTTGTAATAAAATATTAAATAAATAGTAATAAAAAAAATATTAAATAAATAGTAATAAAAAAAAAACAAAAAAAAAAAAACAATAAACAAACATACAAAATAAACTGTTGGTCCAGAATCCACAGTGATGCGGAAATAACCTCTCACTAGGAGAGAAGTGGTGTCCCATCGTCCTTCCCTCACCACCTGTTTCAACAGATTAACGATGTCTAGACAGGGTGATTAATGTGTGTGTGGGAAGGAACGATGGGGACACCCCTTCTCTCCTTGTGGTGACTGCCACTATTGCATCACTGTCTTAGCTATGCCAAGACTGTATGGAATAGTTCTAATTATTAGTTTGTTTGTTGTTTTTTTGTTGTTTTTTTTTTGTTGTTGTTTTTTTTATATATATATATTTTTTATTATTATTAGTTTACAAAACTTAATTCTACTTTAATTACTACTTAAATCTACTCCTCCGTGTCTTCTCTCCGCTGTATAGATGCGATTATTTCTTCCACCATGGGGATAAGGGTTAGTAGGTTACTCAACCTAGCCTCCTCCTCGTTATCCCTAGGTTGAGCTAACCATCCTTCATTTAGTTCGGTTGTTGCCTCCAAATGTATTTGGAGCAACTCCTCCATCGACAGCACATTGATGACGTACTGTTGGTCTTCCCCCTCCTCCTGCTCGACGTTATTATCCTCCAATTCAATCCTCGCTTCGATGACGTCAGCACTCGCGATAACCTCTTCATCCGTGATGGATAAATTACGCTCGCCATGCGTCTGCTGAGTCGCCGCGGTCTCCAATTCGGCGTGGTGTCTTGCCACTGCTTCATCAGCGGCAGCGATGAGTTCTTCGTCGGAGAACATGTTGTCTGTGAATGCTTGTAGTGTGGAAGCGCCGTAGCTACTCCCCTACACCAGCGCTC
This sequence comes from Macrosteles quadrilineatus, assembly GCF_028750875.1. Classification (NCBI taxonomy): domain Eukaryota; kingdom Metazoa; phylum Arthropoda; class Insecta; order Hemiptera; family Cicadellidae; genus Macrosteles; species Macrosteles quadrilineatus. The sequence goes on from NW_026542597.1 coordinate 84,361,460, forward strand.
CAAGCGGCAGTGTTATGAAACACACACGCAAGCACACACACGCACACACCAACACACCCACACACACACACGCACACACACACACACACACACACACACACATACACAGGGAAGGGGAGGAATATCCTCCGCCAGTTAGTTCCTTCCCCCTGTGTCAACAGATTGATGAAGTCTAGACATGGGATTAGTGTGTGTGGGAAGTATCATCACAATGATTTCTCACGATGTAAAGAATAATTACACTTAAAAAAAATTAAGGAAGGGGGAGAAGTACCCTCTGCCACGTACAACATGTGTATTAATTAGTAATTACACATTGTCGAATAAAAAAAAAACTAATTGTAATTACTCATTACAAAAGAAAAAATTGTAAATACTTATAACAAAAAAAACTAATTGTAATTACTGTACTCATTACAAAAGAACAAATTGTAAATACTTATTAAAAAAAAAAAAACTAATTGTAATTACTCATTACTGATAAAAAGCTAATTGTAAATACTCATTTAAAAAAAACTAATTGTAAATACTCATTACAAAAACAAAAAAAAAAACTCATTGCACGAAAAAAAAAAACGCATTACACAAAAAAAAAACTCATTACATAAAAAAAAAAACTAATTGTAATTACTCATTGTAATTACTCATTGTAATTACTAATTACCTCCGGTCCCACTCCGCCCTATATGGTACCGGGCAATTAGACCTACTGATGGGTGAGCTATATTTTATTTTACTGTAAGTCCTACTTAATCAAATCAAAATGTCTTGCTATCAAAAAATAAATGCTTTGCTAGAATCTAACTAGACCTTAATTTAAGGTGTCAATAAATTGAATAGGGCCTAATCTAAATTATTGAAAAACTAGCCTATTTAGACCGTTTATATAACTATATTTTCTTTTTTTTATTACATCGAACGGACAAAAGACGTATATGATTTATATGTGTTCAATTTACATAAGAATATAGGTAGGTATTTCAAGACAAGACTTTTGAAATAATATGCTTAGCAATTTACTTTAACTCGTATATTGTAAATACTAAGCAAATTTATAACCCAAGAATTCACTCGATCTTCTCAGATTCTCTTGATACAGATAACCCCACTCTGTAAAAAAAGGTTGCGAAACCGACTGCGAAATAATGCATTTGCCTGACAAATAATGTGATGTCAGGTGCGTTATTGAATTGATGTTATCCTCACACCTATAAATAGGAAAGTGAAAACACCTGCTTCAAATAAATACAAACCAAAAGAACATTAATTTTAAGATGGGATAAAATGGCACACCAAAAATAAAAATAATAGTTATTTGTGCAACTAGTGAGAAAAGTGAGCAATTGACTCACTCGAGAGAAATCCTTACTCACGAGCCGTAGGCGAGTGAGGAATGGTTTCTCGAGTGAGGCAATTGTACTTTGAACTCGAGTTGCACATTATACTTTTCCAATACGCATCTTTTACAAAAGTGATCTTTTGTATTTTGCGTTACCATAAAATAAATAAATTGGTGAAGAAAAATAACCTATTTTTACACAGAAGTGAACTTTTAATATAACATTTAATGTGAAGTGACAAACGCAACAGTACAACAGCTGACCAGCTGATTTTCAGCCAGTGCTGCCAACGTATTTCGCGCGCATACGACGTTGCCTGCATGTTACGTGCTCACTATTTCGTGCCTTCACGTTGAAAATCTGGAGTGAGACAAAGTAATTAGAGTGAGACAATGTTAACATTGTCTCACTGATGAGTGAATTGGTCACTTTGCTTTCTCAAATCAGTGAGAGAACATGTACATTGTTAGGTAACTGTAGGAAAAAGTATTTGTTTTTCATTTGTAGCTGAGTACAGTTACATGTATTAAGTAACGATCAATGATTATTATTTATTTCCAGAAGTGATTCCAGAAAAACTCAAGCAATAAGTTAAACTATTTCAATAATTATTAAACCTGTATGATTGAAACCATCGTGTCACTAAAAACGATGAATTTGGAATCAGAATCCAAATTGCACTCAGAGTCGTTAAACTATAAGATAGGAACCAGTGTTTCTACAAACTTCCTAAATTGTTATTTTTTGTTATGCAAAGTTTTTAAGCTTTCCCAATCGAATAAAATTCCAGAATAATTTTACAGCAATCTTTTACCAAACGAATGACAACACATCACTCTGATGAGAGAAACGCTTTGAAGATTTGCATAAATACAAGTTGATTGTATGACGTTCTTCTTCAAATTTCGGGTACAAATATGAATATTTCGTCAATCTGGGAACATTTCAACAACGCCTTAAATCTTTAAGAAAACATACAGATTATTTATGATTAAAATAAAACAGGTGTTGTGGATTTTTTCAAATCTTCGATACATTTTTTTATAGGGTTTGTAAACAAATTTATGATTTCAAAAATACATATAAAATGTATATTCTGAACATCAGTTGTCACGTGGACCTATAAATTATATGGGTTGAGCTAAATTATATATTATTGGAAATTGTAAAACCTGTTATTATACATGACCTGGTAACATATTAATAATTTCAATATCCACTAATGCATGCAATAACGCTATAAAAATAACTTCTTTATCAGCATCGTACGTGTTATTAAATAACCTGAAAGCACAAAAAATACTTCAAATAACACTTGTAACAATATGTTTACACTTATACTGTTTATTCACAAGGAAAATACATTTAAAGATATAAAAGATTTTGTGGTTTCAGATATAAAAGATGGTAATTGGTGGTCGATTTCGATTGGACACTCCAATCATCATCAGACCCAATTGGCGAATGACAAGAATCAAAATGGCGTTCCTTATATACTATTGGCTACCAGAAGTACCGGCCAGTGTGTTTCTATAAGTACAACGGGAGTCAAAACTCACTTTTCCTTGAAAAATTTTAAAAATATAAATAAGCTAATTAATGAACAAGTGAAATTTGACTCCAGTTGTACTTATAGAAACTTACTCTTCGGTACTTCTGGTAGCCAATAGTATGTAACAGACGCTATTGGATCTGATGATGACGATGAGGGTCCAATCACAAACGATCACCACTTACAATCTTTTATATGTATTTACAGTTTTGTAAATAAACAGTATAAGTGTAAATATATTATTAAAATAGTTATTTGACGTATATGTGTGCTTTCATGTAACACTAAATAAAGTATAATTCTACTTTGTGAAAGTGTTTACAAAAAACAACACTTTCGATAGCTCAGGTACGAAGTTGGTTTTGTAACGGAAATTCTTAGATTGATGAAGATTCTCTCCATCATTGAATTGTAGAAAACCCTCGAGTCATTTAGAACATTTTCAACATCAACTTGCTTCTTCAGAAACACCTCTTGACCTTATAACCAGTTTAAGCAGAAAATGCAAGGAAGTTTGCTTCAAAATATTTAAAGTTAATTATGGACAAAATTTTTTCAAATAATATTTTGTTTGGTATTTATGTTTATTTGCATTGTCAAAACATAACTTTTTTTTCTTCTTTGTTATAGTAAAAAATGTTATTTATCTGAAAGTTTTGCAAAAGTTATATTTAAATGTAAATGTAAAAATATGTAAATTTATGAGCTCTTATGTATTTTTTATTTTAGATAATTTAATCGTAAAGTGCGCTTGTGTTCTCAAAAAATAAAAATCTTTAAGAAAATATGGTTTAAGCGTGTAATGTCATTTATTCATTGACTTAAGTTCATTGCTGCTGTATTAATTATAATAATTTATTAAATTTTAACCTACAATTTACCTTGGCAGAGCAGAGCAAAGAATATTATCAGGAAAACAAGTACATGTATAGGAAAAGGTAGGTATAAAACTACCTATACTTATAATTTAAAAAATAAACATTTAAAAATATAAATTTAAAATTCATCAGAAAGCTATTAAAAGAATGTTCCGAGTAACTTTTGGCAGTATTCAATCTTTAAAAGAAACAAAAAAAGACTGCAGACCAAAACAATGCAACAACGCTGTGGTATGAGACAGGGATTATCAAATTTGCATAAATCTACTTGAGACGGGCATTTGAATAATATTTTTTTCGTTTCGTCAAATGAGATTACACTTTTATCTCGAAATCCTCACTGCCATTGAAATGTGGAAAGTGTTGCATCTATGTTTGCTATGTTACAACGAAGAATAACGTGTTTGTGTTTAATATTTTACGATTTTAACAATGAATTAAAAACAAAAATTCTTTCCGGACCTTCTTGGATGTTCATAAACAAACACACATCAAAATTTACAGCTGATTTAAGATTACAACACAAACCAAACTGTAACTGTGAATCAGCTGTTGGCCGATTAAAGGTAAATTATTTAAGATAGCTTGGATGTCTTTTAGAAGCTGATCTTCTTTTCTTTTGTAAGAAAGTAAGAAATACAGCAGTAGTATTACTCTATGACAAAAACATTGTTATTACTTATTGTTGTTATAATTGATATTGTTACTGCGTGTTGAATTGCATCATATCATGTCATTGCTAGAATTTTTTTTATAAATTCACAAATCGCAATTGGGAGTCAAATAAATTAGAATAACCAACGCTTGGGAAGAACTCGTATTTCCGGTGGTAAATGGTGTTCGTGGTTATTTTATTCCATGGCGTTGAATTATATTGTATTGTATTAAGCAATGTATTTGATATATTGCAATGAAGCATCTTGTATTGTAAGGGTTGCATTCGCATCTCCAAGATGTAACATGGCCCTTACCAATCAATAGTAATTAATGGAAACTAAACACCTCAGCACCTGAACGTAATAGGTTCCAGTAACATGAACCAAACATGACATTAGGTAAACTATTAGGTAAGATAATTGTGTTCTGAATGTTATTATTTATCTAGTGAATTAAGTTAGGAAAATATCATGTCAATGTTGGCGTTCCTAAAATAGTCATATCGCATAATAATCAGGGTCATTTTGCTACTAGCTAGTCTAAAAGGACTAAAAATATCCACGCCACGAATTTATATTTGAATTATCCAATGTACCCTAAAATATTGTCTTGAAATGTTAGATTTATTCTCTTCTTAAATTAAATTAAGTTTAATGAGGAATTAGGTTTGCTGCTACGGGGATGGCAATAAAGTGTGTTCTTAGTAAAAGGTTAGGATATTGGAACGAAATAAACATAATAACAAACATGATCAAAATATGTCCGTAATAGTTTTACAACGATTGATTTATTCTCATTAAAAGCACATGTAGAATTATAAAACTATTATAAAACCATTATAAAACAATGTTTTTAATCAATCTCCGTAACTATTTAGTATACAACAACGCTTCAACATATTAGATTATTTATTTTTATGGTCTACAAAATGGTTTGGTAGGAATTTCAAAGTTTTATGTTTTGAGGGTCAAAAAAAAGAAATTTTTCACCGCCGATTTTCACACTATAAAACCCTGTTCTAATAGTCCGACCATTGGTTCATGAAATCGTTTGACTACACGTATGTTTACACGTTTGTACAGAATGTCATCAAAATTTTAATTGAGTTATTGTGCTAATAGACATATATTAATTTGGACTGGTGGTGTTTTTGCCTCTGTAGACCTTAATAAGAAATAGTAAAACTTTTCCGGGTATATTTTTCATCATTTAATAATACCAGTAATAGTTTATTCACTATATGGGATATTCATTGAAAGGACTTAATATCTAAGTTTATGAAATGCAGTCCACATGAATTACCATACTTAAAAGTATTGTGGTCCCAATATAATTTACGACACATCACAAAATATGTCGCTGTTTTGTTTCGACAATGCTTACTCCATGACACAGACCAATGACTCAAGACTTTCCTCCATCTGTCACTTTAAAGTGCCAAACAACTCTCTAACTCGTAAGAGACTCTTCGCCTCTTATAAAACTTTGTAACGAATGTTGATATGGACGTTAACTGAAACTGTTATTTACTGTTATGAGAGCTATTCATGCAGGTTTATGAATATTTAACTAAAACACGTGGAAATATTATAGTATACATTTTATACATCTTTACCTTTGTTGAATGCCACTTTATGTACTTTTTGTCATTAGTTGTATTTAGTAATTCGAATTCGAGCAATTGCTAAGTATTACAGGCGTTATTTTAAAACGAATAATAGGCATAATTTCTTATGACTTTAAAAGATTCAACTCACAGATTATGGAAATACTCAAAATGTACATAACAGATTATATCTATTTATCCAGGCTCTCTCGGTTTTTTCCATTGTAATATTTACGCCAACCCAAATTCAAATAGTAAATATTTAATTTCAACCAAGTCAGTAAATATTTGTAACAAACAGTTAAATTAGCAAACTTATTGACTATTTACGTTTAACATATGTTCTTCTTCTCACTTTTAATTTCTGACAACATCTGGAGTTTCATAACAATTTTTATTTCCCATGTTAATCTTATGGAGAAATACAAAACTTGAAAGGGCCCCAGGGCCTCACTCTCTAATTATTTCCATGAAAAAAAGTTTCCTGCACATCTTCACGTTACGCTCTTTCCAATGACACCAAAAACATGTCAATCGGTTCAGTAGTTTCGGAGGAGTAATTGTCACAAAAACCCTCCTTGCGTATTAAATAGTACTAGTGTCCCTGTTGCTCGAATTCGAGCAATTGCTAAGTATTAAAGGCGTTATTTTAAAACGAATAACAGTCATAATTTCTGATGACTTTATAAGATTCAACTCAAAGATTTTGGAAATAGGCTACTCATGATGTAGGTATGATAACAGATCGATATAATCACAATTTCTTGTAAATATCTTAGGCTATCATTTTTTTAAAAGCTGATCTTGTTTTTAGCGTTTTCCACAAATAGCCTTACTCGTAGCCGCATTAGGTTACCCATAATAACATTATAAATAAAAAAAAATTTCTATTTCTTCTCCTTGGTGGTGTTCTATGACTTTCCTATGGTTCCATAGTTTGCAAATGGGCTCTTTCAATGATTAATAAGAAATGCAGCACAGTGTTAATTCAGTTTTCTTATTAGGATATCAATTCATCCAGGCTCTCTCACTTTTTCCATTGTAATATTTACGCTAACCCAAATTCAAATAGTAAACATTTCATTTCAACCAAGTCAGTAAATGTTTGTAGCAAACTTATTAACGGTTTACAACATATGTTCTTCTTCTCACTTTTAATTTCTGACAACAGCTGGAGTTTCATAACAATTTTTGTTTCCCATGTTAATCTTATGGAGAAATACGAAACTTTAAAGGGCCCCAGGGCCTCACTCTCTAATTATTTCCCTAAAAAGAAAGTTTCCTGCACAACTTCACGTTACGATCTTTCCAATGAGACCAAAAACATGTCAATCGGTTCAGTAGTTTCGGAGGAGTAATTGTCACAAAAATCCTGCTTGCGTATTAAATAAGTATAATATAGACTAGTTGCTCTGCCCGTGCTTCGCTACGGGGTTAGAATGCAGAAAAGAATATTTCGGTTTTACTTTAAGATACTATAATATACTATGTGAAACAGTTACAACACACTTACCAGGAAACATGGGCAAAGGCTCAACCCTGCTTATTGATTATTTAAATTAAGATCTCTGTTTAATGTATTACAGTACTATCATTTTATATAGTGTATACCATTTAAAATATATGTAAAAGTATAATTCATTGACCACATGGCACCAAAAAACAATTCTCCTTGTAAACAAATCAAATTATATAGCATAACAGCATTTCTGACAACAGCTGGAGTTTCATAAAAGTGTTTGTTTCCCATGTTAATCTCATGGAGATATACGAAACTTTAAAGGGCACCCAGGCCTCACTCTCTAACTATTTCCCTAAAAGTTTCCTGCACAACTTCACGTTACGCTCTTTCCAATGACACCAAAAACATGTCAATCGGTTCAGTAGTTTCGGAGGAGTAATTGTCACAAAAAAACCTGCTTGCGTATTAAATAAGTATAGATATAGATATAGAATATAGATATAGATATAGATATATAGATTAGTAATTAAATTGACAAGAGTAATACTGTAAAGCAGTATGTACTGAGGAACCCTTGGTAAATAAAGGAATTTTTATTTATTTATTATATAATGTTGGTGACCACAGAAGTAAGTATTTTAGAAGACGTACATCCTACTTCATTAAAACATAAACACTGTCGAGCACTTTCAATTATTTATAAAAAATCATCTTGGTAAAATTAAATGCCTCCATCTCAGCAACCCTGTAAAATAAGAAAATTTCCTTTTTCCTGATTGGATTTTCACTATAATTTGTCCTTAAACCTCCCCCCCATCCCCCCGATTGGTTTACTATGGAATAACATTTTTCAATGATTACTTTAGGTTTTCTGCTGCAGGCATAGTAATATAAATGGGGGGTTTTAGTACAATATTTATTACTTAGTATAAAATATTTGATCTCCCATAACTCCAAAATGAAAAATAAAGCGGTCACAGGTTTAGGATTACCATGAGACCTATGGCAATAACCTATTCCCAATATAGACAATTGATAAAAAATATTTTAAATTGTTTGTTTAGTATTTCTGTGCCTGAGATGTGCAGTTTGTGTTTGAATACCATCACGTTGTGCGTTTGATGTGGTTTATGTAACCTCACTTCCTATGTGTGTGAACTTCCTGTTGTATGCATCATGTAAACAATGGATAACGGGGGATGGTGGTAGCTATAAATGTTACCTCTAGTGTGCAACGCATGTTCCATAATAATGTTTGAATGTTCTGAAGATATTAAAAATACTCTAAATTAGAAGAAAGTAATTGTATAAGATTTCTGAATCTAATGTATGTATGTTACATAAGGTTTTCTGCTTTTCATGAAGCGTCAACTTTCATGTTTGGCAGGCTAACATAAATAGGCTCAGAGTATACGTTAAAATCAATAATTGGAGAATAAGTTTGTTAGGCGCATTATTTATAGTATTACAATGGAGTGGCATGAATGTAAGTTCGAATGTACCATCAAAGCCAACGTATACTTTGTATTCATTGTCAAAGCATAGCATCGACATTTAAACAGCTGTTCTTGATTTGGATTTTTAAATGGTCCTACTAATGAAACAGCTGATCTGAGTCTAACACAACACAAGGCATCACACTCCAATCTACACTTATATTTTGGTTATAGGCACATAGCTGGCGTCCCCGTCTGAAATGATAATGATTAAGCTATTTAACACTGAAAATAAAATAATGTAAGGGTAGTTTACTGGATTATACATGTTTAGTGTGTTTAGAGCCTTAGGATATTGGGGGTTTACAGAATGTCCGTTTATTTTGTGTTACAAAAATTACTAATAAAACTACGTAATACTTTTATAAGAGTACAAAATGTTGTTCAATTCTTCAGTGTCGTAGGAACGAAAATCCAAGGATGGACATATTACGAGAGAGCTGCGATAACCAGGCTTGTTATCCTAAACAACATTGAATAATTCAGTATCCAACCACAAATTGGAGTCTGATTGAACCACGACTTGGCTGGTTGGTAAACATCCTCATGGTAAAGTTTGTTCTATAACAGGACATTGGATAGCATAAATTATTTTGATCAACATAAAACCTCCTTTTGTAGCTGTCTAGTTTACTAAATGTTTAATACTAAAATTTTGAGGGGATAAAATTCTACATTTTGTATTTACGTTTATTGCTATGAAATTACCAGAAACATTTTAATTTTTTTTTTATATATTAAATCAAACATTCGTGTTTTGAAAATATAGGGCAACTGTTTGGCAGAAATTGCATTTCGAGTGTAGCAAACATTCTTGATAGGGTAGTAGAAATTGTAGTGACTACTTAGTAGAATATAGTCCAATCCTCAAAATGTATATGTAACGAGCAAATAAATAATATAAGGAATACAATCACCATTAATAGATTAGAGACAGTGTCATAATAAATATAAAAAAATAATAAATGTTTAAACATTTTTTAATAAATAACAGTTTACAATGTTGGTCCCGATAACAGAATTTGACCTGTGGAAGTGTCACATTAATCCACTGTGACGTCACCATCCATCAAGAGCTAATGGAGAGCGAGACCGAGGCTAGCGGACAACAATAGTGGACGGTGTGGAATATGTCTGACGACTTTTATGTTTGTGTTAAATATAAAGTGTAAATTTACAAAATATTAATATTCATCAGGTTTAGGATTATTATTTAGTATAAGAAAGTGTCTTCTGATATTTTATGATTTCAATTTTAAAACATTTTTTTACCTAATTAAATTTGAAGTTAAAAATAAAAACAAATGGGTTAAAGTTATTACAACGTTTAAACTGTTTTATAAAATGTTGAAGCAAAACAAACTATAAGTTATTTAATAGTTGGTTATGTAATTTATTATTTCTAAAGACTTATTTCCCCCTCTATCAGCTACACATACTATCAGTGTGTATTTTTGTTATATTTTAGACTAATACTAGTTTAAGGTAGTTTCATTACAAAAATGTATGTTTTTAATAACTTAGAAAGGTATATTACAACTAACTTAGAAAGGTATATTACAACGGCTGAAGTTACTTAATTGGCTTTGTGGTGTCTTTTTGTCGTACTAATAAATTTAGCTCCTGAAATTGAAAAGTATCGCTATGTGAATTCGTTTTGTTACATTATCTGCACAACTTTTAATACCTTCTGTAAATCTATCCTACACCCTAATACCTACCTTCTAATAATCCTGTATACACCTTCAAGCATACATTTATAGGAAACAAGAATAAAATTATTATGTTTATCAATTATCAATCATTAAGATTGGGATGCTACCTAGTTGCGTATTTTAACCCAAATACAACTGAAGGATGAGTGTAGAATGGAGTAAGATGATCTGTGTAGCTTTGTTACTGACTATGATCAGCTGTTGCATTAGCCAGGATAATATATTTACAGGATCAGGAACAGCTGGGTCCAGTTTTGAACCATCAAAAACTACTGACTTTTCTCAGGATTGATCCAGCGACCTTTTTACCAAGCAATTGTTTTTACTTCGTCGTGCTACATAATACAATAATTGCCATAAATAAATGATGTAAAATGAATTTGTATTCAAAAAACAGTAAAGATTTAATTTAAAGCCCTTACATCTTTAATTTAAATTCATCTCAAGACGTGAAGGTAAAGCACTTTTCGTTAGAGAAAAGTGTCTTTGTTCTCGTCGATAAAAGTGTCGATGTCGTAATCTAGTTTTCCACGTTTCCAGAACTTTCCATTTGTCTGGAGTGTTTCCTTCGTAGTCAATTTGGACGAATAAAGAATAAACGAGATGATTAGCTCACACCGATTAAGTAGTATAAATCTTAATCATAATAATCAATTGAGATACACATTTAGGACATCAGATTTAGTTTTTACAATAATTTACAATTAGTGAGGACAAAATTAATAGTTAGTACTTTAAAATATGAGTAAGTACACATGTATTACAAAGCTAGAATATTGATTATCATATAATTTTCCTTCTATGTTATTTTTGGTAGATTTGAAACTAACCATACCATAAAGGTTGATTCAGAAATACAAACATTAATTAAAATACCCGTTTCTTAAATTTAATTTAAATCAAACGTTTGTTAAGTACTATATATTGCCATGAACTTCCGTAAATAACAACTTAAAATATCATTTTATTGAACTAAAATAGACTTTCTAAAATAGACTAAAATAGAGTTTTAAGCTTTAAAGTTTACGATTTTTCAACTTGTTGTAAACTTGGTTTTTAAGCTTAACCCAAGCTTGGATAACCAGCATATAAGATGAAACTAGGCTTATTATAAGCTTGGTTTTTAAGCTCAACAAAAGCTTGGGTAACCAGCTTGTTATACGCTTGGTTTTTAAGCTTAACCCAAGCTTGGGTAACCAGCTTGTTATTGGCTTGGTTTTTAAGCTTAACCCAAGCTTGGGTAACCAGCTTATAAGCAAAAACTAGGCTTGTTATAAGCTTGTCTTTTAAGCTTAACCCAACCTAGCTTTAACTAGGTTTCTTTTAAGCTTCAAAGTTTACACTTTTTCAACCTTTGTAAGATGGCTTTTTAAGCTTAACCCAAGCTTGGATAACCAGCTTATAAGCAAATACTAGGCTTGTTATAAGCTTGGTTTTTAAACTTAACCCAAGCTTGGGTAAAGCAGCTTATAATCTTAAACTAGGTTGGTTGTAAGCTTGAAAGTTTACACTTTTTCAATTTATTTTAAGCTTGGTTTGTAAGCTTAACCCAAGCTTGGGTAACAAGCTTATAAGCTGAAACTAGGCTTGTTATAAGCTTGGTATTTAAGCTTAACCCAAGCTTAGGCAACCAGCATGTTATAAGTTTGGTATTAAGGCTTAACCAAAGCTTGGGTAAACCAGCTCATAAGCTTAAACTAGGATTGTTATAAGCTTGGTTTTTAAGCTTTACCCAAGCTTGTTTTACCAGCCCGTTGTAGGTTTGGTTTTTAAGCTTAACCCAACTTTGTATAACCAGCTTGTTATAGGCTTGGTTTTTAAGCTTAAGCCAAGTTTGGGTAAACCAGCTTATAAGCTTAAACTTGGGTGATCAAGCTTATGATCTTAAACTAGGTTGGTTTTCAGCTTCAAAGTTTACACTTTTTCAACTGGTTGTAAGCTTGGTTTTTAAGCTTAACCCAAGCTTGGGTGACCAGCTTATAAGCTAAAACTAGGCTTGTTATAAATTTTGTTTTTAAGCTTATCCCAAGCTTGGGTAACCAGCTTGTTATAAGCTTGGTATTTGAGCTTAACCCAAGCTTGGGTTACCAGCTTATAAGCAAAAACTAGGCTTATTATAAGCTTGTCTTTTAAGCTTAAACCAAACTTAGGTAAACCAGCTTATAAGCTTTAACTAGGTTTCTTTTAAGCTTCAAAGTTTACACTTTTTCAACTGGTTGTAAGCTTGGTTTTTAAGCTTAACCCAAGCTTGGGTAACCAGCTTATAAGCTAAAACTAGGCTTGTTATAAGCTTGGTTTTTAACCGCTTATAAACTTATAAACTAGGCTTGTTATAAGCTTTGTTTTTAAGCTTAACTTAAGCTTGGGTAACCAGCATGTTGTAGGCTTGGTTTTTAAGCTTAACCCAAGCTTGGGTAACCAGCTTGTTATAAGCTTGGTATTTAAGCTTAACCCAAGCTTGGGTTACCAGCTTATAAGCAAAAACTAGGCTTATTATAAGCTTGTCTTTTAAGCTTAAACCAAACTTAGGTAAACCAGCTAATAAACTTTAACTAGGTTTCTTTTAAGCTTCAAAGTTTACAATTTTTTAACTGGTTGTAAGCTTGGTTTTTAAGCTGAACCCAAGCTTGGGTAACCAGCTTATAAGCTAAAACTAGGCTTGTTATAAGCTTGGTTTTTAACCGCTTATAAGCTTAAACTAGGCTTGTTATAAGCTTTGTTTTTAAGCTTAACCCAAGCTTGGGTAACCAGCTTGTTGTAGGCTTGGTTTTTAAGCTTAACCCAAGCTTGGGTAACCAGCTTGTTATAAGCTTGGTATTTAAACTTAACCCAAGCTTGTGTAACCAGCTTAAAAGCTTTAACTAGGCTTGTTGTAGGCTTAGATTTTAAGCTTAACCCAAGCTTGGGTAACCAGCTTAAAAGCTTTAACTAGGCTTGTTATAAGCTTGGTTTTTAAGCTTAACCCAAGCTTGGGTAACCAGCTTGTTATAAGCTTGGTATTTAAGCTTAACCCAAGCTTGGGTAAACCAGCTTATAAGCTTAAGCTAGGCTTGTTATAAGCTTGGTTTTTAAGCTTGGGTAACCAGCATGTTGTAGGCTTGATTTTTAAGCTAAACCCAAGCTTGGGTAACCAGCTTGTTATAGGCTTGGTTTTTAAGCTTAAGCCAAGCTTGGGTAAACCAGCTTATAAGCTTAAACTTGGGTAAACCAGCTTATAATCTTAAACTAGGTTGGTTTTAAGCTTCAAAGTTTACACTTTTTCAACTGGTTGTAAGCTTGGTTTTTAAGCTAAACCTAAGCTTGGGTAACCAGCTTGTTATAAGCTTGGTATTTAAGCTTAACCCATCTTGGGTAAACCAGCTTATAAGCTGAAACTAGGCTTGTTATAAGCTTGGTTTTTAAGCTTAATCCAAGCTTGGGTAACCAGCTTGTTATAAGCTTGGTATTTAAGCTTAACCCAAGCTTAGGTAACCAGCATGTTATAAGTTTGGTATTTAAGCTTAACCCAAGCTTGGGTAACCAGCTTAAACGCTTTAACTAGGCTTGTTATAAGCTTTGTTTTTAAGCTTAACCCAAGCTTGGGTAATCAGCTTGTTGTAAGCTTGGTTTTTTAGCTTAACCCAAACTTGGGTAACCAGCTTATAATCTTAAATTAGACTTGTTATAAGCTTGGTTTTAAAGCTTAACCCAAACTTGGGTAAACCAGCTTATAAGCTTTAACTAGGCTTTTTTTAAGCTTCAAACTTTACACTTTTTCAACTTGTTGTAAGCTTGGTTTTTAAGCTTAACCAAAGCTTGTTAAGTTGGGTTAGAGTTAAGCTAAAACTAGGCTTGTTATAAGCTTGGTTTTTAACCGCTTATAAGCTTAAACTAGGATTGTTATAAGCTTTGTTTTTAAGCTTAACCCAAGCTTGGGTAACCAGCTTGTTATAATTTTGGTATTTAATTTTAACCCAAGCTTGGGTAAACCAGCTTATAAGCTTAAGCTAGGCTTGTTTTAAGCTTGGGTAACCAGCATGTTGTAGGCTTGATTTTTAAGCTAAACCCAAGGTTGGGTAACCAGCTTGTTATAAGCTTGGTTTTTAAGCTTAGCCAGGCTTGGGTAACCAGCTTGTTAAAAGCTTGGTTTTTAATCTTAACCCAAGCTTGGGTAAACCAGCTTATAAGCTTAAACTGGGCTTGTTATAAGCATGGTTTTTAAGCTTTGCCCAAGCTTAAGTAACCAGCTTGTTATAGGCTTGGTTTTTAAGCCTAACCCAAGCTTGGGTAACCAGCTTGTTATAAGCTTGGTTTTTAAGCTAAACCCAAGCTTGGGTAACCAGCTTGTTATAAGCTTGGTTTTTAAGCCTAACCCAAGCTTACGTAAACCAGCTTATAAGCTTTAACTAGGTTTTTTTAAGCTTCAAACTGTATACTTCTTCAACTGGTTGTAAGCTTGGTTTTTAAGCCTAACCCAAGCTTGGGTAATCAGCTTATAACCTTAAAGTAGGCTTGTTATAAGCTTGGTTTTTAAGCTTAACCCAAGCTTGGGTAACCAGCTTATAAGCAAAAACTAGGCTTGTTATAAGCTTGTCTTTTAAGCTTAACCCAAGCTTAGGTAAACCAGCTTATAAGCTTTAACTAGGTTTCTTTTAAGCTTAAAAGTTTACACTTTTTCAACCTTTGTAAGATGGCTTTTTAAGCTTAAGCCAAGCTTGGATAACCAGCTTATAAGCAAATACTAGGCTTGTTATAAGCTTGGTTTTTAAACTTAACCCAAGCTTGGGTAAAGCAGATTATAATCTTAAACTAGGTTGGTTGTAAGCTTGAAAGTTTACACTTTTTAAATTTATTTTAAGCTTGGTTTGTAAGCTTAACCCAAGCTTGGGTAAACCAGCTCATAAGCTTAAACTAGGATTGTTATAAGCTTGGTTTTTAAGCTTTACCCAAGCTTGTTTTATCAGCCTGTTGTAGGTTTGGTTTTTAAGCTTAACCCAACTTTGTATAACCAGCTTGTTATAGGCTTGGTTTTTAAGCTTAAGCCAAGTTTGGGTAAACCAGCTTATAAGCTTAAACTTGGGTAAACAAGCTTATAATCTTAAACTAGGTTGGTTTTAAGCTTCAAAGTTTACACTTTTTCAACAGGTTGTAAGCTTGGTTTTTAAGCTTAACCCAAGCTTGGGTAACCAGCTTTTAAGCTAAAACTAGGCTTGTTATAAATTTTGTTTTTAAGCTTAACCCAAGCTTGGGTAACCAGCATATAAGCAAAAACTAGGCTTGTTATAAGCTTGTCTTTTAAGCTTAACCCAAGCTTAGGTAAACCAGCTTATAAGCTTTAACTAGGTTTTTTTTAAGTTTAAAAGTTTACACTTTTTCAACCTTTGTAAGATGGCTTTTTAACCTTAAGCCAAGCTTGGATAACCAGCTTATAAGCAAATACTAGGCTTGTTATAAGCTTGGTTTTTAAACTTAACCCAAGCTTGGGTAAAGCAGCTTATAATCTTAAACTAGGTTGGTTGTAAGCTTGAAAGTTTACACTTTTTCAATTTATTTTAAGCTTGGTTTGTAAGCTTAACCCAAGCTTGGGTAAACCAGCTCATAAGCTTAAACTAGGATTGTTATAAGCTTGGTTTTTAAGCTTTACCCAAGCTTGTTTTACCAGCCTGTTTTAGGTTTGGTTTTTAAGCTTAACCCAACTTTGTATAACCAGCTTGTTATAGGCTTGGTTTTTAAGCTTAAGCCAAGTTTGGGTAAACCAGCTTCTAAGATTAAACTTGGGTGAACAAGCTTATGATCTTAAACTAGGTTGGTTTTCAGCTTCAAAGTTTACACTTTTTCAACTGGTTGTAAGCTTGGTTTTTAAGCTTAACCCAAGCTTGGGTGACCAGCTTATAAGCTAAAACTAGGCTTGTTTTAAATTTTGTTTTTAAGCTTATCCCAAGCTTGGGTAACCAGCTTGTTATAACTTGGTATTTGAGCTTAACCCAAGCTTGGGTTACCAGCTTATAAGCAAAAACTAGGCTTATTATAAGCTTGTCTTTTAAGCTTAAACCAAACTTAGGTAAACCAGCTTATAAGCTTTAACTAGGTTTTTTTTAAGCTTCAAAGTTTACACTTTTTCAACTGGTTGTAAGCTTGGTTTTTAAGCTGAACTCAAGCTTGGGTAACCAGCTTGTTATAAGCTTGGTATTTTTAGCTTAACCCAAGCTTGGGTTACCAGCTTATAAGCAAAAACTAGGCTTATTATAAGCTTAAACCAAACTTAGGTAAACCAGCTAATAAACTTTAACTAGGTTTCTTTTAAGCTTCAAAGTTTACACTTTTTTAACTGGTTGTAAGCTTGGTTTTTAACCGCTTATAAGCTTAAACTAGGCTTGTTATAAGCTTTGTTTTTAAGCTTAACTTAAGCTTGGGTAACCAGCATGTTGTAGGCTTGGTTTTTAAGCTTAACCCAAGCTTAGGTAACCAGCTTGTTATAAGCTTGGTATTTAAGCTTAACCCAAGCTTGGGTTACCAGCTTATAAGCAAAAACTAGGCTTATTATAAGCTTAAACCAAACTTAGGTAAACCAGCTAATAAACTTTAACTAGGTTTCTTTTAAGCTTCAAAGTTTACACTTTATTAACTGGTTGTAAGCTTGGTTTTTAAGCTGAACCCAAGCTTGGGTAACCAGCTTATAAGCTAAAACTAGGCTTGTTATAAGCTTGGTTTTTAACCGCTTATAAGCTTAAACTAGGCTTGTTATAAGCTTTGTTTTTAAGCTTAACCCAAGCTTGGGTAACCAGCTTGTTGTAGGCTTGGTTTTTAAGCTTAACTCAAGCTTGGGTAACCAGCTTGTTATAAGCTTGGTATTTAAGCTTAACACAAGCTTGGGTAACCAGCTTAAAAGCTTTAACTAGGCTTGTTGTAGGCTTAGATTTTAAGCTTAACCCAAGCTTGGGTAACCAGCTTAAAAGCTTTAACTAGGCTTGTTATAAGCTTGGTTTTTAAGCTTAACCCAAGCTTGGGTAACCAGCTTGTTATAAGCTTGGTATTTAAGCTTAACCCAAGCTTGGGTAAACCAGCTTATAAGCTTAAGCTAGGCTTGTTATAAGCTTGGTTTTTAAGCTTGGGTAACCAGCATGTTGTAGGCTTGATTTTTAAGCTAAACCCAAGCTTGGGTAACCAGCTTGTCATAAGCTTGGTTTTTAAGCTTAACCCAAGCTTGGGTAAACCAGCTTATAAGCTTAAACATGGGTAAACAAGCTTATAATCTTAAACTAGGTTGGTTTTAAGCTTCAAAGTTAACACTTTTTAACTGGTTGTAAGCTTGGTTTTTAAGCTTAACCCAAGCTTGGGTAAACCAGCTTATAAGCTTTACTTAGGCTTTTTTTTAAGCTTCAAACTGTATACTTTTTCAACTGGTTGTAAGCTTGTAAAGTAGGCTTGTGATAAGCTTGGTTTTTAAGCTTCAGCTTATATTTAAGCTTTAAAGTTTACACTTTTTCAACTGGTTTTAAGCTTGGTTTTTGAGCTTAACCCAAGCTTGGGTAACCAGCTTATAAGCTGAAACTAGGCTTGTTATAACCTTGGTTTTTAAGCTTAACCCAAGCTTGTGTAACAGCCTGTTGTAGGTTTGGTTTTTAAGCTTAACGCAAGCTTGGGTAACCAGCTTATAAGCTGAAACTAGGCTTGTTATAACCTTGGTTTTTAAGCTTAACCCAAGCTTGTGTAACAGCCTGTTGTAGGTTTGGTTTTTAAGCTTAACCCAAGCTTGGATAACCAGCTTGTTATAGGCTTGGTTTTTAAGCTTAAGCCAAGCTTGGGTAAACCAGCTTATAAGCTTAAACTTGGGTAAACCAGCTTATAATCTTAAACTAGGTTGGGTTTAAGCTTCAAAGTTTACACTTTTTCAACTGGTTGTAAGCTTGGTTTTTAAGCTAAACCTAAGCTTGGGTAACCAGCTTGTTATAAGCTTGGTATTTAAGCTTAACCCATCTTGGGTAAACCAGCTTATAAGCTGAAACTAGGCTTGTTATAAGCTTGGTTTTTAAGCTTAATCCAAGCTTGGGTAACCAGCTTGTTATAAGCTTGGTATTTAAGCTTAACCTAAACTTGGTTAAACCAGCTTATAAGCTTAAACATGGGTAAACAAGCTTATAATCTTAAACTAGGTTGGTTTTAAGCTTCAAAGTTAACACTTTTTAACTGGTTGTAAGCTTGGTTTTTAAGCTTAACCCAAGCTTGGGTAAACCAGCTTATAAGCTTTACTTAGGCTTTTTTTTAAGCTTCAAACTGTATACTTTTTCAACTGGTTGTAAGCTTGTAAAGTAGGCTTGTGATAAGCTTGGTTTTTAAGCTTCAGCTTATATTTAAGCTTTAAAGTTTACACTTTTTCAACTGGTTGTAAGCTTGGTTTTTGAGCTTAACCCAAGCTTGGGTAACCAGCTTATAAGCTGAAACTAGGCTTGTTATAACCTTGGTTTTTAAGCTTAACCCAAGCTTGTGTAACAGCCTGTTGTAGGTTTGGTTTTTAAGCTTAACCCAAGCTTGGGTAACCAGCTTATAAGCTGAAACTAGGCTTGTTATAACCTTGGTTTTTAAGCTTAACCCAAGCTTGTGTAACAGCCTGTTGTAGGTTTGGTTTTTAAGCTTAACCCAAGCTTGGATAACCAGCTTGTTATAGGCTTGGTTTTTAAGCTTAAGCCAAGCTTGGATAACCAGCTTGTTATAGGCTTGGTTTTTAAGCTTAAGCCAAGCTTGGGTAAACCAGCTTATAAGCTTAAACTTGGGTAAACCAGCTTATAATCTTAAACTAGGTTGGTTTTAAGCTTCAAAGTTTACACTTTTTCAACTGGTTGTAAGCTTGGTTTTTAAGCTAAACCTAAGCTTGGGTAACCAGCTTGTTATAAGCTTGGTATTTAAGCTTAACCCATCTTGGGTAAACCAGCTTATAAGCTGAAACTAGGCTTGTTATAAGCTTGGTTTTTAAGCTTAATCCAAGCTTGGGTAACCAGCTTGTTATAAGCTTGGTATTTAAGCTTAACCTAAACTTGGTTAAACCAGCTTATAAGCTTAAACTAGGCTTGTTATAAGCTTGGTTTTTAAGCTTAACAAAAGCTTGTGTAACAGCCTGTTGTAGGTTTGGTTTTTAAGCTAAACCCAAGCTTGGGTAACCAGCTTGTTATAAGCTTGGTTTTTAAGCCTAACCCAAGCTTAAGTAAACCAGCTTATAAGCTTTAACTAGGCTTTTTTTAATCTTCAAACTGTATACTTCTTCAACTGGTTGTAAGCTTTGTTTTTAAGCTTAACCCAAGCTTGGGTAATCAGCTTATAACCTTAAAGTAGGCTTGTTATAAGCTTGGTTTTTAAGCTTAACCCAAGCTTGGGTAACCAGCTTATAAGCAAAAACTAGGCTTGTTATAAGCTTGTCTTTTAAGCTTAACCCAAGCTTAGGTAAACCAGCTTATAAGCTTTAACTAGGTTTCTTTTAAGCTTAAAAGTTTACACTTTTACAACCTTTGTAAGATGGCTTTTTAAGCTTAAGCTAAGCTTGGATAACCAGCTTATAAGCAAATACTAAGCTTGTTATAAGCTTGGTTTTTAAACTTAACCCAAGCTTGGGTAAAGCAGCTTATAATCTTAAACTAGGTTGGTTGTAAGCTTGAAAGTTTACACTTTTTCAATTTATTTAAAGCTTGGTTTGTAAGCTTAAGCCAAGCTTGGGTAAACCAGCTCATAAGCTTAAACTAGGATTGTTATAAGCTTGGTTTTTAAGCTTTACCCAAACTTGTTTTACCAGCCTGTTGTAGGTTTGGTTTTTAAGCTAAACCCAACTTTGTATAACCAGCGTGTTATAGGCTTGGTTTTTAAGCTTAAGCCAAGTTTGGGTAAACCAGCTTATAAGCTTAAACTTGGGTAAACAAGCTTATAATCTTAAACTAGGTTGGTTTTAAGCTTCAAAGTTTATACTTTTTCAACTGGTTGTAAGCTTGGTATTTAAGCTTAACCCAAGCTTGGGTTACAAGCTTATAAGCAAAAACTAGGCTTATTATAAGATTGTCTTTTAAGCTTAAACCAAACTTAGGTAAACCAGCTTATAAGCTTTAACTAGGTTTCTTTTAAGCTTCAAAGTTTACACTTTTTTAACTGGTTGTAAGCTTGGTTTTTAAGCTTAACCCAAGCTTGGGTAACCATGTTATAAGCTAAAACTAGGCTTGTTATAAGCTTGGTTTTTAACCGCTTATAAGCTTAAACTAGGCTTGTTATAAGCTTTGTTTTTAAGCTTAACCCAAGCTTGGGTAACCAGCTTGTTGTAGGCTTGGTTTTTAAGCTTAACCCAAGCTTGGGAAACCAGCTTATAAGCTTTAACTAGGTTTTTTTTAAGTTTAAAAGTTTACACTTTTTCAACCTTTGTAAGATGGCTTTTTAACCTTAAGCCAAGCTTGGATAACCAGCTTATAAGCAAATACTAGGCTTGTTATAAGCTTGGTTTTTAAACTTAACCCAAGCTTGGGTAAAGCAGCTTATAATCTTAAACTAGGTTGGTTGTAAGCTTGAAAGTTAACACTTTTTCAATTTATTTTAAGCTTGGTTTGTAAGCTTAACCC
The DNA here is from genome assembly GCF_028750875.1 of Macrosteles quadrilineatus. NCBI lineage: Eukaryota > Metazoa > Arthropoda > Insecta > Hemiptera > Cicadellidae > Macrosteles > Macrosteles quadrilineatus. The sequence continues at coordinate 84,382,734 of NW_026542597.1, forward strand.
AAGCTTGGGTAAACCAGCTCATAAGCTTAAACTAGGATTGTTATAAGCTTGGTTTTTAAGCTTTACCCAAGCTTGTTTTACCAGCCTGTTTTAGGTTTGGTTTTTAAGCTTAACCCAACTTTGTATAACCAGCTTGTTATAGGCTTGGTTTTTAAGCTTAAGCCAAGTTTGGGTAAACCAGCTTCTAAGCTTAAACTTGGGTGAACAAGCTTATGATCTTAAACTAGGTTGGTTTTCAGCTTCAAAGTTTACACTTTTTCAACTGGTTGTAAGCTTGGTTTTTAAGCTTAACCCAAGCTTGGGTGACCAGCTTATAAGCTAAAACTAGGCTTGTTATAAATTTTGTTTTTAAGCTTATCCCAAGCTTGGGTAACCAGCTTGTTATAAGCTTGGTATTTGAGCTTAACCAAAGCTTGGGTTACCAGCTTATAAGCAAAAACTAGGCTTATTATAAGCTTGTCTTTTAAGCTTAAACCAAACTTAGGTAAACCAGCTTATAAGCTTTAACTAGGTTTTTTTTAAGCTTCAAAGTTTACACTTTTTCAACTGGTTGTAAGCTTGGTTTTTAAGCTGAACCCAAGCCTGGGTAACCAGCTTGTTATAAGCTTGGTATTTAAGCTTAACCCAAGCTTGGGTTACCAGCTTATAAGCAAAAACTAGGCTTATTATAAGCTTAAACCAAACTTAGGTAAACCAGCTAATAAACTTTAACTAGGTTTCTTTTAAGCTTCAAAGTTTACACTTTTTTAACTGGTTGTAAGCTTGGTTTTTAACCGCTTATAAGCTTAAACTAGGCTTGTTAAAAGCTTTGTTTTTAAGCTTAACTTAAGCTTGGGTAACCAGCATGTTGTAGGCTTGGTTTTTAAGCTTAACCCAAGCTTGGGTAACCAGCTTGTTATAAGCTTGGTATTTAAGCTTAACCCAAGCTTGGGTTACCAGCTTATAAGCAAAAACTAGGCTTATTATAAGCTTAAACCAAACTTAGGTAAACCAGCTAATAAACTTTAACTAGGTTTCTTTTAAGCTTCAAAGTTTACACTTTTTTAACTGGTTGTAAGCTTGGTTTTTAAGCTGAACCCAAGCTTGGGTAACCAGCTTATAAGCTAAAACTAGGCTTGTTATAAGCTTGGTTTTTAACCGCTTATAAGCTTAAACTAGGCTTGTTATAAGCTTTGTTTTTAAGCTTAACCCAAGCTTGGGTAACCAGCTTGTTGTAGGCTTGGTTTTTAAGCTTAACCCAAGCTTGGGTAACCAGCTTGTTATAAGCTTGGTATTTAAGCTTAACACAAGCTTGGGTAACCAGCTTAAAAGCTTTAACTAGGCTTGTTGTAGGCTTAGATTTTAAGCTTAACCCAAGCTTGGGTAACCAGCTTAAAAGCTTTAACTAGGCTTGTTATAAGCTTGGTTTTTAAAATTAACCCAAGCTTGGGTAACCAGCTTGTTATAAGCTTGGTATTTAAGCTTAACCCAAGCTTGGGTAAACCAGCTTATAAGCTTAAGCTAGGCTTGTTATAAGCTTGGTTTTTAAGCTTGGGTAACCAGCATGTTGTAGGCTTGATTTTTAAGCTAAACCCAAGCTTGGGTAACCAGCTTGTCATAAGCTTGGTTTTTAAGCTTAACCCAAGCTTGGGTAAACCAGCTTATAAGCTTAAACATGGGTAAACAAGCTTATAATCTTAAACTAGGTTGGTTTTAAGCTTCAAAGTTAACACTTTTTAACTGGTTGTAAGCTTGGTTTTTAAGCTTAACCCAAGCTTGGGTAAACCAGCTTATAAGCTTTACTTAGGCTTTTTTTTAAGCTTCAAACTGTATACTTTTTCAACTGGTTGTAAGCTTGTAAAGTAGGCTTGTGATAAGCTTGGTTTTTAAGCTTCAGCTTATATTTAAGCTTTAAAGTTTACACTTTTTCAACTGGTTGTAAGCTTGGTTTTTGAGCTTAACCCAAGCTTGGGTAACCAGCTTATAAGCTGAAACTAGGCTTGTTATAACCTTGGTTTTTAAGCTTAACCCAAGCTTGTGTAACAGCCTGTTGTAGGTTTGGTTTTTAAGCTTAACCCAAGCTTGGGTAACCACCTTATAAGCTGAAACTAGGCTTGTTATAACCTTGGTTTTTAAGCTTAACCCAAGCTTGTGTAACAGCCTGTTGTAGGTTTGGTTTTTAAGCTTAACCCAAGCTTGGATAACCAGCTTGTTATAGGCTTGGTTTTTAAGCTTAAGCCAAGCTTGGGAAAACCAGCTTATAAGCTTAAACTTGGGTAAACCAGCTTATAATCTTAAACTAGGTTGGTTTTAAGCTTCAAAGTTTACACTTTTTCAACTGGTTGTAAGCTTGGTTTTTAAGCTAAACCTAAGCTTGGGTAACCAGCTTGTTATAAGCTTGGTATTTAAGCTTAACCCATCTTGGGTAAACCAGCTTATAAGCTGAAACTAGGCTTGTTATAAGCTTGGTTTTTAAGCTTAATCCAAGCTTGGGTAACCAGCTTGTTATAAGCTTGGTATTTAAGCTTAACCTAAACTTGGTTAAACCAGCTTATAAGCTTAAACTAGGCTTGTTATAAGCTTGGTTTTTAAGCTTAACAAAAGCTTGTGTAACAGCCTGTTGTAGGTATGGTTTTTAAGCTAAACCCAAGCTTGGGTAACCAGCTTGTTATAAGCTTGGTTTTTAAGCCTAACCCAAGCTTAAGTAAACCAGCTTATAAGCTTTAACTAGGCTTTTTTTAATCTTCAAACTGTATACTTCTTCAACTGGTTGTAAGCTTTGTTTTTAAGCTTAACCCAAGCTTGGGTAATCAGCTTATAACCTTAAAGTAGGCTTGTTATAAGCTTGGTTTTTAAGCTTAACCCAAGCTTGGGTAACCAGCTTATAAGCAAAAACTAGGCTTGTTATAAGCTTGTCTTTTAAGCTTAACCCAAGCTTAGGTAAACCAGCTTATAAGCTTTAACTAGGTTTCTTTTAAGCTTAAAAGTTTACACTTTTTCAACCTTTGTAAGATGGCTTTTTAAGCTTAAGCTAAGCTTGGATAACCAGCTTATAAGCAAATACTAAGCTTGTTATAAGCTTGGTTTTTAAACTTAACCCAAGCTTGGGTAAAGCAGCTTATAATCTTAAACTAGGTTGGTTGTAAGCTTGAAAGTTTACACTTTTTCAATTTATTTTAAGCTTGGTTTGTAAGCTTAAGCCAAGCTTGGGTAAACCAGCTCATAAGCTTAAACTAGGATTGTTATAAGCTTGGTTTTTAAGCTTTACCCAAGCTTGTTTTACCAGCCTGTTGTAGGTTTGGTTTTTAAGCTTAACCCAACTTTGTATAACCAGCGTGTTATAGGCTTGGTTTTTAAGCTTAAGCCAAGTTTGGGTAAACCAGCTTATAAGCTTAAACTTGGGTAAACAAGCTTATAATCTTAAACTAGGTTGGTTTTAAGCTTCAAAGTTTACACTTTTTCAACTGGTTGTAAGCTTGGTATTTAAGCTTAACCCAAGCTTGGGTTACAAGCTTATAAGCAAAAACTAGGCTTATTATAAGATTGTCTTTTAAGCTTAAACCAAACTTAGGTAAACCAGCTTATAAGCTTTAACTAGGTTTCTTTTAAGCTTCAAAGTTTACACTTTTTAACTGGTTGTAAGCTTGGTTTTTAAGCTTAACCCAAGCTTGGGTAACCATGTTATAAGCTAAAACTAGGCTTGTTATAAGCTTGGTTTTTAACCGCTTATAAGCTTAAACTAGGCTTGTTATAAGCTTTGTTTTTAAGCTTAACCCAAGCTTGGGTAACCAGCTTGTTGTAGGCTTGGTTTTTAAGCTTAACCCAAGCTTGGGAAACCAGCTTGTTATAAGCTTGGTATTTAAGCTTAACCCAAGCTTGGGTAACCAGCTTAAAAGCTTTAACTAGGCTTGTTGTAGGCTTAGATTTTAAGCTTAACCCAAGCTTGGGTAACCAGCTTAAAAGCTTTTACTAGGCTTGTTATAAGCTTGGTTTGTAAGCTTAACTCAAGCTTGGGTAACCAGCTTGTTATAAGCTTGGTATTTAAGCTTAACCCAAGCTTGGGTAAACCAGCTTATAAGCTTAAACATGGGTAAACAAGCTTATATTCTTAAACTATGTTGGTTTTAAGCTTCAAAGTTAACACTTTTTAACTGGTTGTAAGCTTGGTTTTTAAGCTTAACCCAAGCTTGGGTAAACCAGCTTATAAGCTTTACTTTGGCTTTTTTAAGCTTCAAACTGTATAATTTTTCAACTGGTTGTAAGCTTGTAAAGTAGGCTTGTTATAAGCTTGGTTTTTAAGCCTCAGCTTATAATCTTAAACTAGGTTGGTCTTAAAATCTAAAGTTTACACTTTTTCAACTGGTTGTAAGCTTGGATTTTAAGCTTAACCCAAGCTTGGGTAACCAGCTTATAAGCTGAAACTAGGCTTGTTATAACCTTGGTTTTTAAGCTTAACCCAAGCTTGTGTAACAGCCTGTTGTAGGTTTGGTTTTTAAGCTTAACCCAAGCTTGGATAACCAGCTTGTTATAGGCTTGGTTTTTAAGCTTAAGCCAAGCTTGGGGAAACCATCTTATAAGCTTAAACTTGGGTAAACCAGCTTATAATCTTAAACTAGGATGGTTTTAAGCTTCAAAATTAACACTTTTTCAACTGGTTGTAAGCTTGGTTTTTAGGCTTAACCTAAGCTTGGGTAACCAGCTTGTTATAAGCTTGGTATTTAAGCTTAACCCATCTTGGGTAAACCAGCTTATAAGCTGAAACTAGGCTTGTTATAAGCTTGGTTTTTAAGCTTAATCCAAGCTTGGGTAACCAGCTTGTTATAAGCTTGGTATTTAAGCTTAACCTAAACTTGGTTAAACCAGCTTATAAGCTTAAACTAGGCTTGTTATAAGCTTGGTTTTTAAGCTTAACCCAAGCTTGGGTAACCAGCTTGTTGTAGGCTTGGTTTTTAAGCTTAACCCAAACTTGGGTAACCAGCTTGTTATAGGCTTGGTTTTTAAGTTTTACCCAAGCTTGGGTAACCAGCTTATAAGCTGAAACTAGGTTTGTTATAAGCTTGGTTTTTAAGCTTAACCCAAGCTTGGGTAACCAGCTTGTTGTAAGCTTGGTTTTTAGCTTAACCCAAGCTTGGGTAACCAGCTTAAAAGCTTTAACTAGGCTTGTTATAAGCTTGGTTTTTTAGCTTAACCCAAACTTGGGTAACCAGCTTATAATCTTAAACTAGACTTGTTATAAGCTTGGTTTTAAAGCTTAACCCAAATTTGGGTAAACCAGCTTATAAGCTTTAACTAGGCTTTTTGTAAGCTTCAGACTTTACACTTTTTCAACTTGTTTTAAGCTTGGTTTTTAAGCTTAACCCAAGCTTGGGTAACCAGCTTGTTATAAGCTTGGTTTTTAAGCTTAACCCTAGCTTGGGTAAACCAGCTTATAAGCTTAAACTTGGGTATACAAGCTTATAATCTTAAACAAGGTTGGTTTTAAGCTTCAAAGTTAACACTTTTTAACTGGTTGTAAGCTTGGTTTTTAAGCTTAACCCAAGCTTGGGTAAACCAGCTTATAAGCTTTACTTAGGCTTTTTTAAGCTTCAAACTGTATACTTTTTCAACTGGATGTAAGCTTGTAAAGTATGCTTGTTATTAGCTTGGTTTTTAAGCTTCAGCTAGCAGCTACCAGCTACCAGCTTATAAGCTTAAACTTATCTTAAACTAGGTTGGTTTTAAGCTTTAATGTTTACACTTTTTCAACTGGTTGTAAGCTTGGTTTTTAATCTTAACCCAAGCTTGGGTAACCAGCTTATAAGCTGAAACTAGGCTTGTAATAACCTTGGTTTTTAAGCTTAACCCAAGCTTGGGTAACCAGCTTGTTATAAGCTTGGTATTTAAGCTTAACCCAAGCTAGGGTAAACCTGCTTATAAGCTTAAACTAGGCTTGTTATAAGCTTGGTTTTTAAGCTTTGCCCAAGCTTGGGTAACCAGCTTGTTATAGGCTTGGTTTTTAAGCTTAACCCAAGCTTGGGTAACCAGCTTTTAAGCTAAAACTAGGCTTGTTATAAATTTTGTTTTTAAGCTTAACCCAAGCTTGGGTAACCAGCATATAAGCAAAAACTAGGCTTGTTATAAGCTTGTCTTTTAAGCTTAACCCAAGCTTAGGTAAACCAGCTTATAAGCTTTAACTAGGTGTTATAAGCTTGGTATTTAATCTTAACCCAAGCTTGGGTAAACCAGCTTATAAGCTTAGAACTGGGCTTGTTATAAGCTTGGTTTTTAAGCGTTGCCCAAGCTTAAGTAACCAGCTTGTTATAGGCTTGGTTTTTAAGCCTAACCCAAGCTTGGGTAATCAGCTTATAACCTTAAAGTAGGCTTGTTAAGCAATATAAGCTTATAAGCAAATACTAGGCTTGTTATAAGCTTGGTTTTTAAACTTAACTTAAGCTTGGGTAACCAGCATGTTGTAGGCTTGGTTTTTAAGCTTAACCCAAGCTTGGGTAACCAGCTTGTTATAAGCTTGGTATTTAAGCTTAACCCATCTTGGGTAAACCAGCTTATAAGCTGAAACTAGGCTTGTTATAAGCTTGGTTTTTAAGCTTAATCCAAGCTTGGGTAACCAGCTTGTTATAAGCTTGGTATTTAAGCCTAACCTAAACTTGGTTAAACCAGCTTATAAGCTTAAACTAGGCTTGTTATAAGCTTGGTTTTTAAGCTTAACAAAAGCTTGTGTAACAGCCTGATGTAGGTTTGGTTTTTAAGCTAAACCCAAGCTTGGGTAACCAGCTTGTTATAAGCTTGGTTTTTAAGCCTAACCCAAGCTTAAGTAAACCAGCTTATAAGCTTTAACTAGGCTTTTTTTAATCTTCAAACTGTATACTTCTTCAACTGGTTGTAAGCTTTGTTTTTAAGCTTAACCCAAGCTTGGGTAATCAGCTTATAACCTTAAAGTAGGCTTGTTATAAGCTTGGTTTTTAAGCTTAACCCAAGCTTGGGTAACCAGCTTATAAGCAAAAACTAGGCTTGTTATAAGCTTGTCTTTTAAGCTTAACCCAAGCTTAGGTAAACCAGCTTATAAGCTTTAACTAGGTTTCTTTTAAGCTTAAAAGTTTACACTTTTTCAACCTTTGTAAGATGGCTTTTTAAGCTTAAGCTAAGCTTGGATAACCAGCTTATAAGCAAATACTAAGCTTGTTATAAGCTTGGTTTTTAAACTTAACCCAAGCTTGGGTAAAGCAGCTTATAATCTTAAACTAGGTTGGTTGTAAGCTTGAAAGTTTACACTTTTTCAATTTATTTTAAAATTGGTTTGTACGCTTCAGCCAAGCTTGGGTAAACCAGCTCATAAGCTTAAACTAGGATTGTTATAAGCTTGGTTTTTAAGCTTTACCCAAGCTTGTTTTACCAGCCTGTTGTAGGTTTGGTTTTTAAGCTTAACCCAACTTTGTATAACCAGCGTGTTATAGGCTTGGTTTTTAAGCTTAAGCCAAGTTTGGGTAAACCAGCTTATAAGCTTAAACTTGGGTAAACAAGCTTATAATCTTAAACTAGGTTGGTTTTAAGCTTCAAAGTTTACACTTTTTCAACTGGTTGTAAGCTTGGTATTTAAGCTTAACCCAAGCTTGGGTTACAAGCTTATAAGCAAAAACTAGGCTTATTATAAGATTGTCTTTTAAGCTTAAACCAAACTTAGGTAAACCAGCTTATAAGCTTTAACTAGGTTTCTTTTAAGCTTCAAAGTTTACACTTTTTAACTGGTTGTAAGCTTGGTTTTTTAACTTAACCCAAGCTTGGGTAACCAGCTTATAAGCTAAAACTAGGCTTGTTTTAAGCTTGGTTTTTAACCGCTTATAAGCTTAAACTAGGTTTGTTATAAGCTTTGTTTTTAAGCTTAACCCAAGCTTGGGTAACCAGCTTGTTGTAGGCTTGGTTTTTAAGCTTAACCCAAGCTTGGGAAACCAGCTTGTTATAAACTTGGAATTTAAGCTTAACCCAAGCTTGGGTAACCAGCTTAAAAGCTTTTACTAGGCTTGTTATAAGCTTGGTTTGTAAGCTTAACTCAAGCTTGGGTAACCAGCTTGTTATAAGCGTGGTATTTAAGCTTAACCCAAGCTTGGGTAAACCAGCTTATAAGCTTAAGCTAGGCTTGTTATAAGCTTGGTTTTTAAGCTTGGGTAACCAGCATGTTGTAGGCTTGATTTTTAAGCTAAACCCAAGCTTGGGTAACCAGCTTGTCATAAGCTTGGTTTTTAAGCTTAACCCAAGCTTGGGTAAACCAGCTTATAAGCTTAAACATGGGTAAACAAGCTTATATTCTTAAACTATGTTGGTTTTAAGCTTCAAAGTTAACACTTTTTAACTGGTTGTAAGCTTGGTTTTTAAGCTTAACCCAAGCTTGGGTAAACCAGCTTATAAGCTTTACTTTGGCTTTTTTAAGCTTCAAACTGTATACTTTTCAATTGGTTGTAAGCTTGTAAAGTAGGCTTGTTATAAGCTTGGTTTTTAAGCCTCAGCTTATAATCTTAAACTAGGTTGGTTTTAAAATCTAAAGTTTACACTTTTTCAACTGGTTGTAAGCTTGGTTTTTAAGCTTAACCCAAGCTTGGGTAACCAGCTTATAAGCTGAAACTAGGCTTGTTATAACCTTGGTTTTTAAGCTTAACCCAAGCTTGTGTAACAGCCTGTTGTAGGTTTGGTTTTTAAGCTTAACCCAAGCTTGGATAACCAGCTTGTTATAGGCTTGGTTTTTAAGCTTAAGCCAAGCTTGGGGAAACCATCTTATAAGCTTAAACTTGGGTAAACCAGCTTATAATCTTAAACTAGGTTGGTTTTAAGCTTCAAAGTTAACACTTTTTGAACTGGTTGTAAGCTTGGTTTTAGGCTTAACCCAAGCTTGGGTAACCAGCTTGTTATAAGCTTGGTATTTAAGCTTAACCCAAGCTAGGGTAAACCTGCTTATAAGCTTAAACTAGGCTTGTTATAAGCTTGGTTTTTAAGCTTTGCCCAAGCTTGGGTAACCAGCTTGTTATAGGCTTGGTTTTTAAGCTTAACCCAAGCTTGGGTAACCAGCTTATAAGCTAAAACTAGGCTTGTTATAAGCTTGGTTTTTAACCGCCTATAAGCTTAAACTTGGCTTGTTATAAGCTTGGTATTTAAGCTTAACCCATCTTGGGTAAACCAGCTTATAAGCTGAAACTAGGCTTGTTATAATCTTGGTTTTTAAGCTTAATCCAAGCTTGGGTAACCAGCTTGTTATAAGCTTGGTATTTAAGCTTAACCTAAACTTGGTTAAACCAGCTTATAAGCTTAAACTAGGCTTGTTATAAGCTTGGTTTTTAAGCTTAACCCAAGCTTGGGTAACCAGCTTGTTGTAGGCTTGGTTTTTAAGCTTAACCCAAACTTGGGTAACCAGCTTGTTATAGGCTTGGTTTTTAAGTTTGACCCAAGCTTGGGTAACCAGCTTATAAGCTGAAACTAGGTTTGTTATAAGCTTGGTTTTTAAGCTTAACCCAAGCTTGGGTAACCAGCTTGTTGTAAGCTTGGTTTTTTAGCTTAACCCAAGCTTGGGTAACCAGCTTAAAAGCTTTAACTAGGCTTGTTATAAGCTTGGTTTTTTAGCTTAACCCAAACTTGGGTAACCAGCTTATAATCTTAAACTAGACTTGTTATAAGCTTGGTTTTAAAGCTTAACCTAAATTTGGGTAAACCAGCTTATAAGCTTTAACTAGGCTTTTTGTAAGCTTCAGACTTTACACTTTTTCAACTTGTTTTAAGCTTGGTTTTTAAGCTTAACCCAAGCTTGGGTAACCAGCTTGTTATAAGCTTGGTTTTTAAGCTTAACCCAAGCTTGGGTAAACCAGCTTATAAGCTTAAACTTGGGTATACAAGCTTATAATCTTAAACAAGGTTGGTTTTAAGCTTCAAAGTTAACACTTTTTAACTGGTTGTAAGCTTGGTTTTAAGCTTAACCCAAGCTTGGGTAAACCAGCTTATAAGCTTTACTTAGGCTTTTCTAAGCTTCAAACTGTATACTTTTTCAACTGGATGTAAGCTTGTAAAGTATGCTTGTTATTAGCTTGGTTTTTAAGCTTCAGCTAGCAGCTACCAGCTACCAGCTTATAAGCTTAAACTTGGGTATACAAGCTTATAATCTTAAACTAGGTTGGTTTTAAGCTTTAATGTTTACACTTTTTCAACTGGTTGTAAGCTTGGTTTTTAAGCTTAACCCAAGCTTGGGAAACCAGCTTATAAGCTGAAACTAGGCTTGTTATAACCTTGGTTTTTAAGCTTAACCCAAGCTTGGGTAACCAGCTTGTTATAAGCTTGGTATTTAAGCTTAACCCAAGCTAGGGTAAACCTGCTTATAAGCTTAAACTAGGCTTGTTATAAGCTTGGTTTTTAAGCTTTGCCCAAGCTTGGGTAACCAGCTTGTTATAGGCTTGGTTTTTAAGCTTAACCCAAGCTTGGGTAACCAGCTTATAAGCTAAAACTAGGCTTGTTATAAGCTTGGTTTTTAACCGCCTATAAGCTTAAACTTGGCTTGTTATAAGCTTGGTTTTTAAGCTTAACCCAAGCTTGTGTAACAGCCTGTTGTAGGTTTGGTTTTTAAGCTTAACCCAAGCTTGGATAACCAGCTTGTTATAGGCTTGGATTTTAAGCTTAAGCCAAGCTTGGGTAAACCAGCTTATAAGCTTAAACTTGGGTAAACAAGCTTATAATCTTAAACTAGGTTGGTTTTAAGCTTCACAGTTTACACTTTTTCAACTGGTTGTAAGCTTGGTTTTTAAGCCTAACCCAAGCTTGGGTAACCAGTTTATAAGCTGAATCTAGGCTTGTTATAAGCTTGGTTTTTAAGCTAAACCCAAGCTTGGGTAACCAGCTTGTTGAAAACTTGGTTTTTAAGCCTAACCCAAGCTTTGGTAACCAGCTTAAAAGCTTTAACTAGGCTTGTTATAAGCTTTGTTTTTAAGCTTAACCCAAGCTTGGGTAACCAGCTTGTTGTAGGCTTGGTTTTTAAGATAACCCAAGCTTGGGTAACCAGCTTGTTATAAGCTTGGTATTTAACCTTAACCCAAGCTTGGGTAAACCAGCTTATAAGCTTAAGCTAGGCTTGTTATAAGCTTGGTATTTAACCTTAACCCAAGCTTGGGTAAACCAGCTTATAAGCTTAAGCTAGGCTTGTTATAGGCTTGGTTTTTAAGCTCAACCCAAGCTTGTGTAACTAGCTTGTTATAAGATTGGTTTTTAAGCTAAACCCAAGCTTGGGCAATCAGCTTGTTATAAGCTTGGTTTTTAAGCCTAACCCAAGCTTGGGTAAACCAGCTTATAAGCTTTAACTAGGCTTTTTTTTAGTTTAAAACTGTATACTTTTTCAACTGGTTGTAAGCTTGTAAAGTAGGCTTGTTATAAGCTTGGTTTTTAAGCTTTGCCCAAGCTTGGGTAACCAGCTTGTTATAGGCTTGGTTTTTAAGCTTAACCCAAGCTTGGGTAACCAGCTTATAAGCTAAAACTAGGCTTGTTATAAGCTTGGTTTTTAACCGCCTATAAGCTTAAACTAGGCTTGTTATAAGCTTGGTTTTTAAGCTTAACCCAAGCTTGTGTAACAGCCTGTTGTAGCTTTGGTTTTTAAGCTTAACCCAAGCTTGGATAACCAGCTTGTTATAGGCTTGGATTTTAAGCTTAAGCCAAGCTTGGGTAAACCAGCTTATAAGCTTAAACTTGGGTAAACAAGCTTATAATCTTAAACTAGGTTGGTTTTAAGCTTCACAGTTTACACTTTTTCAACTGGTTGTAAGCTTGGTTTTTAAGCCTAACCCAAGCTTGGGTAACCAGTTTATAAGCTGAATCTAGGCTTGTTATAAGCGTGGTTTTTAAGCTAAACCCAAGCTTGGGTAACCAGCTTGTTGAAAGCTTGGTTTTTAAGCCTAACCCAAGCTTTGGTAACCAGCTTAAAAGCTTTAACTAGGCTTGTTATAAGCTTTGTTTTTAAGCTTAACCCAAGCTTGGGTAACCAGCTTGTTGTAGGCTTGGTTTTTAAGATAACCCAAGCTTGGGTAACCAGCTTGTTATAAGCTTGGTATTTAACCTTAACCCAAGCTTGGGTAAACTAGCTTATAAGCTTAAGCTAGGCTTGTTATAAGCTTGGTATTTAACCTTAACCCAAGCTTGGGTAAACCAGCTTATAAGCTTAAGCTAGGCTTGTTATAGGCTTGGTTTTTAAGCTCAACCCAAGCTTGTGTAACTAGCTTGTTATAAGATTGGTTTTTAAGCTAAACCCAAGCTTGGGCAATCAGCTTGTTATAAGCTTGGTTTTTAAGCCTAACCCAAGCTTGGGTAAACCAGCTTATAAGCTTTAACTAGGCTTTTTTTTAGTTTAAAACTGTATACTTTTTCAACTGGTTGTAAGCTTGTAAAGTAGGCTTGTTCTAAGCTTGGTTTTTAAGCTTCAGCTTATAATCTTAAACTAGGTTGGTTTTAAGCTTCAAAGTTTACACTTTTTCAACTGGTTGTAAGCTTAATTTTTAAGCTTAACCCAAGCTTGGGTAACCAGCTTATAAGCTGAAACTAGGCTTGTTTTAAGCTTGGTTTTTAAGCTTAACCCAAGCTTGGGTGACCAGCTTTTTATAAGCTTGGTATTTAAGCTTAACCCATCTTGGGTAAACCAGCTTATAAGCGAAAACTAGGCTTGTAATAGCAGCTTGTAATGGTATGACTAGAGTAATAGAATATCGTTATGACTTTAAGCTCGAATGGATAAATTTTAAAACACACACACGCACTCACTCACAAACACACATTTTTTTTAAACTAAGGTGAATTTAGAGAATTGTTGTCTTCTTTTAAACTTGCATTTGCAATGCTCCTATACTCGATAGCCAACTTACATTTTACTTCAAGGTGCAAAAGTTATGTTATATTTATCAATTAACCAAACCATAAAGGTTTTATCACTAAACAAAACGTAATTGGGAGGAAGTGGTAAGAAGTTTTCCCCATACTCATTTTAGGTTTTCATTAAAAAGAACGAATAAAGTTGTATGAATTGATCATATTACAGGAAACCACCCACTTAGCACAATAGATGCGACAAAGTTCCATAAGATACAACGCAGAAACTCCATAATGACTGAGAGAATTGTCAGCACTTTAAATGACAAATGGTGGAGTCGTGTAGTTCTTAGTCTGTGGCTTGAAATTGCATTGGTCGTCTGTTTTACAGTAACGTGAAAATATTATTCATTTTAACGCTAAAAATTCGTTATTCAGTTGTTAATAATCGTATATTTTATACTTATGAAAACTTTAGGTCTAATACAAATTTCATTTTCTGTTGATGATATTGAGTAGCTTAGTGGTTATAGGGCTCGCCTGGTAATAAAAAGGTCACCGGCTCAATTCTGTGAACGGTTTGTAGTTTTTTGGTGATTCGAAACTGGGCTCAGCTGTCCATGATCATTGGGCTTTTAATAAATGTTGTCTCGACCAATGAACAGCTGGTCTTAATCAGTAACAAAGTTAAAAAACTTCACTTCATAACACTCACCCCTCACTCTTATATGGGTTAAAATTAGAACCTAGGTAGCTTCTTCATCTCTATTGATTGATTTAATTTATATTAATTATATAATATTTTAATTGCAATGATGATTTCATACTGTTTGGAGTATTCATTTTTGTTATTTTATAAGGTTTCACAAAAGAATATTCGTTTAAAATTTTACTTATTCATTAGTAACTTAATTTCAAAGTTGTTATTATTCTCAAAACTTAATTCAACTCTCATAATTGCTCTATCTTGTCGATTAAGATCTTAAATCAAGTTTCTTAGCGGAGGCACATAGAAGTGATGGAGGTAAAACTTTTCAATTACTAACAGTTTTGTTGAATGGTCAGCTAATTAAAAATTCATATATTTTATAGCTGTATAGTTTAGTAAAATAATTACATAAAAACTAACGTCTTTGTTTCAGGTATATAAATTAAGTAATACTTATTGAGGACTTAACAAATTTATAATCATAATTATTTTGTAGAATACAAGCTGAATAGGTCCTATAGGTTATGAAATGGGTGAACATGCAATTTATAAAGGACTGCATTTTTGTTAAACATTGTTTTTAGTCGGTAGGCACTCCACAAACTTAATATAAAGTTAAATTAAAGTTTCACTTTCATTTAAAACACTTTTTATTATTATTGTGAGAATATTTTACATATTTACACTGTGCAATAATAAAATGTGTTTATTTAATTGGATAACGTAGTGTATCTTACCTTTATCAAAAACTGATTTATCCTATAAGATTTTAAACCGAGTATACTGTGTGAAATAGAAACATTGAATCGTTCAGAGTGAGGTTGTTTCTAAACAAAAGTTATCAAAGGAGTTCAAAGATACATTTATTGTGGAAATAAATAGAGCTGCAGAAATGTAATTTTGAAAGATTCTGAACGAACAACCCCCTGCTGATAGTGACAATTGCTTTCTTAAGGCCACAGAGTTGTTCAGACAAAAAGCTAAATGCTTTTTGATTAAACTTTATTTTCAATGACATGTCTTTAATCTGCCACTATTACTTTACAAGAGATTGTTTTAAGTTGCTATGTAAAAATAAACGTTTATTGCATTGTACATTCCTAAAAATCCATATGCTAATCCCCCAAAAAATGTTTACATATATACAAATAAATATACTTAATTTCAGCATTCTATAAGAACTTTGAAACAATATTAACTCAAAATATAAATATAATTAATAAGTAGCAACAGTCATAACGGTTGTATTATTTTTTTATTGCTTTGCAACTATAATATGTGCTGTTGTGTTAAACTGATTTAAATATTAAATGTTATCTGCATATTCATTTTGTGTGCTGTATTTTAACAATTTACTATTGTTAAAAGTGCTAACGTAATCTTCTATTTTAAACTTACATGAAATCGTAGATAAAGTAATATATTAACAAAATGACAAAAAAATATAATTATAGACTCGGTTAAAACTTGGCCAAAAATGTGCGCCTTTAAAACGAACAACCTTTCGTTTGTACAACTAATTGTTATCATACGATCTGGAGATTTTAAACGGCAAACAATAGAGAACTTTTTGTCCTTGTGTAATTTAAAAAAGTTTTACACACTTAAATGACGTCTTAGGGACGCATGGAACACATCCCATTTCCTTTGGACCCTAAAGTCATTAACATGCCTCAAAATCTGCAAAAGAAAACACAAAGAAATTAATTTGCTGCATTAATGCTTATTGTTTGTTTTTTTAAATAACACCGGTTCCTCACTTTTATAACAAAGGCTTGTTGTATTAAAATTAGTGGTAAAATTGCAGTTAACTACAGTAGGTATAGGGATAAGGAATAAAAGTAATAATTATGATTTTCAAGCACATATTTTTGTTAATAGTATTTCATAGAATACTAAGAAGTAACATAAGCAACACAGCTTTAGAAAGCTTAAACTATTCATAATAAAAGATTTAAAGACCTAGCTATGAAATAAAAAATTAAACCATATCAATAGCAAATATTGATGAACAATACAATGTGTATAATGCAGGTGTTTTTGAATCCACAGAACCGAAACGAGACGATTTAAATAATGTGTGAATACTCTGACGTAGTTAATATTCCACATAATATATTCCACATCTGCAATCAGTGATGTGAAATCATTTGAAAGAAATCAGCCATTTAGTACGGCGTTTAACTCATCTATGGTAATTTATGGAATATGCTAAATGAGAATGGCATACTAATTTATTTGGCTAGCTTGTATTAAATCTGGTCAGAGTGTACACTAGAATACACAAATTTGTTTTAGCATTACAATAAAATTGTAAATAACTTCTTGATAAGTATCGCACGTGTTATTAAATTACATTAAAGAACAAAAATACGTCATATACCACTTGTAATAATGTATTTACACTTACACTGTTTACTCACAAGACGGTAAATACATATAAAAGATGCTAAGTGGTGATTGATTTTGATTGGATACTCCAATCATCATCAGACTCAATAGGTGAATCAACATTCGCCTATTGATTATGATGATGATTGGAGTGTCAAATTGAAATCTATCACCACTTACCATCTTGTACGTGTATTTACCGTCTTGTACGTAGCCCGTATAAGTGTAAATATATTGTTACAAACGTTATTTGATGTATTTTAGTACTTTCAATCAAAATTTATATATAAACAATGATAGATAAAATAAGCCAAGAAATATAATGGATACGGTGTGGATACGATTTTAAGAAAACGCTGCCAAAATTTACGTCCACTTTAGGGGAATTTATCAGGAACTGTGGTGGATATTTAATAAAATAAATGTAATAATTGTGACGATTGATGTATATTTTCAAAATGCAGTAATTTTAATTATTATGTGTGCCCAAACATAATCTGGAATAACTGAGACCATTTTACTCTAAATATATGACACAGTATCATATCGAAATTTAATTTACATAAAAAAAACATCAAGACATAAAATATACGTGTTCTTTATTTGCCAACACTCTTGCGTTGTCTGTTCAACCGATATTTTAGGCTAACTTTAAAACCATGAGTTGACAATCTTTGGTAATCTTAGCTTATATATTACGAAATTGTTCAATATGACGCTTAAAATGTAAACTAATATGGTGAAGGCCTACATAATAGGCTTTGCTCATGACAATGGCGGATTACACTGTTAGAAAACACATTGTCTTAGTTAATTATGTATGCCCAAACATACACGCTGTACATTCCTCTATACTGCGAGGATCCTAAAAAATATATTGAAATATAATTAAGTTTCATTTAGCTTTTTTCACGATTTAAAAACTCAATAATCTTTCTCTAGATACGATAAGTTGCTTAAACTAATACGTTTAAAGATTTCTTTGAAACTAGAACCAGCAATTAACATGTCCCTATGCACTTTTGGCTCGTCATACTTTGCTCTATTCTGACTATAAATTTAAATTGTCTTTAATAAAATTATTATTTCCAGGAATTTCAAACGTAAACATTGTTATTTTTTCTCGGCAATATCATTTCACCAGTCACTTCGCAACACACCTAACGCTGTTATGGAGCATTTCTCAATAGTATCAACACACATATTTATATTTTCCTAATATAAATGAAACTCCATAAATATCAAACTGTATTTGCTCTACCAACAGTTTACTTAAAAGAAGTGAACGTAAAACTTACGTTTGTTTATTTTCCGGAGCCTGGAAAATAATTTTGAATTGTAAGATTGTAAGCAGTATTTAAGGAAGGGTTTAATTTTATACATATAATGTGCATAAATTGATTGTAGACAACGGTTTGTCTCGAATATTGATGTACGGATTTGCATAAAATATTGTCTGTTCTGCAATCAGCGATGTAGAAAGAGTGCATTTAACTGTTATCAGTTTATCCAACTTCTTTCTAAACATGCACACAGATGTTGCATGTAGAAAAATGCTTTAACATTCGTCACACGATTGATGAGATTTCCGCACTTTATTCCGCAGAAGGTGAGTGGAAGTCCCAATCCCGTAACTAGATCTGTATCATATATAAGCGTGATAATGTATTGCATTTCAATGTACCACATGAAATCTCCCTATGAAGTCCTACTGTTAGCGAATTTCCCATATAGGGAATAAGCTATTACCGTAGGTCTCATGGTAAGACCTAGACCCGGGACCGATTTACTTTTTCGTTTTGAGGTCCCCAGAGGCCAAAAACACCATCCGTTCAAATTCATATATATATATATTTATATATATATATATATATATATATATATATATATATATATATATATATGTGTCCGTTAGCGCGATAACTCGAGCAAAATTGATCCGATTTTGATGAAATTTGGTACAAACGTGTAAACCTACATTTATTCGAACGAGTTTGCGAACCAGCATAATCGGACCATGGGATCATGGGTTTATGGGGGGTTTTATGGGGTAAAAATGGGTTTTTCTCATTTTTGACCCTAAAAACTTAAAATTTCTAAATTTCTCTCTAGACCATTTTTAAGAGCTTAAAAAAACAAATAATTTAGTATATTGAAGTGTTTTTGAATGTTCATTGACTACGGAGAAAATTTAAAAAATTTTAAATTTAAAATTCCCATGTTATTCTTATGGAGAATAAATAAACTGTTCTAGTTTGCTTGTTTATGGATATATTTTAATCAAATTTGGCAATTTGGTTTATTTCATACTAAGCTATCAATATTTCAATTGAAAAGACACGTCTCAACATCTTCCCCGTAGCAGCAAACCTAACTACTCACTAAAATTAATGTTATTCAAATAGGAAATAAATCTGAAAATTTATAGGGAATATTTTAGTATAAATCAAGCCGGGTAAATGGAAATTCGCTTAGTATGCAGGTTTGCTGCGACGGGGGTATTTTGTTTAATTGCACAGGGTATAATTTGATTTGTTAGTGTTTTTATTTTTATCTAATAGCTATGTATAATATTTTGTGATTTAAAAATGTATCTTCATTCATATCACTTAACTCTATTTAGATTACAACAATGAAACTATGAACGGAAACTGTTCTACTGGATTATACAAGCGGTTCTAATCTTAGGTAGAAACCGTTTTTGAGATTAAATTCCGTTACTGAAGAAACAAGACATTGTTAAAACAGTAACAAAACAAACAACTAGAGGCAATTCTGCAATTTATTGTTGAAAACAAGGTCTTTTTTTCTAGACTGTGTATAATATCTCAGTTCAACCTTCATACACTTATTTGGTAGCTTTATAATAACTATTTTTCTGTCTTACAGTATTATGTTCTATTATTTACCACAAGTTTGCCTTTAACCAAATATCACAAGTTGTCAACTGTTGCATGAGCAAAGCTTATGCAATGCAAATAATATTGTACTCAGCCATGCATGCAAAATCCACTTGAAATTTTCTATTCAGGGATTCACTTACTTATATACAAATGGTTTAGAGGAAGGTTTTATAAAATAATCCACCATCTAGTTAAAGATCTAAGTTATTTTAACAACAGCAATCATCAATTCAAAGCAATTGTCATATTTGGTATATTTAATTTAGTAGCTAATGTTAAATAATTTACATGGAAAACTTGACTATTTTTGTATGTTTTTTAGCGAATTTCCCATATAGGGAATAAGCTATTACCGTAGTACTCATGGTAAGACCTGGACCCGGGACCGATTTTTTTTTCGTTTTGAGGTCCCTAGAGGCCAAAAACACCATCCGTTCAAATATATATATATATATATATATATATATATATATATATGTCCGTTAGCGTGATAACTCGAGCAAAAATGATCCGATTTTGATGAAATTTGGTACAAACATGTAAACCTACGTTTATTTGAACGAGTTCGCGAACCAGCATGATCGGACCATGGGAACGGGGGTTTATGGGGGCTTTTATGGGGTAAAAATTGGTTTTTCCCATTTTTGACCCAAAAAACAAAAAATTTTGCAATTTCTTTCTAAACTATTTTGTAGAGCTTAAAAAAACAAATAATTTAGTATATTGAAGCGTTATAATGCGCCTAATAGTTACGGAGAAAATTTCAACAAGTTGTAAATTTAAAATTCCCATGTTATTCTTATGGAGAATAGTAAACTGTTGTAGTTTGCTTGTTTATTAACATATTTTGCCCAAATTTGGAAAATGTTTTTATTTCCTACCAACTATTAACATTTTACATAAAAAACACTTTTACCCTCCCTGTTGCAGCAAACCTAAGTATGTTTTAAACTGATTCTTTTTAAATAGGGAATAAATGTGATATTTTTAAGGAGACATTTTAGTATAAAAACATTGAGGGAAATAGAAATTCGCTTAGTCTGCAGGTTTGCTGCGGCGGGGGTATTTATAAATATATACATAATTCGTTACCCAATACAGAAACTGTGATTTTAAAACTGTTGATCATAAAACTGTGATTTTGATTTACTCTAGATAAGTTCAATGAAGTTGTTTTCCAATATTATTTGGGATATTATATCAAATCTACTTATTTAAGTTGATATCATTAACGTACCAAAAAATATAGGAATGAAAAATGAGATCTTTCTTGTACACAGCTCAAAATATGAGCATATAGTTACCAAGCTAAGTTCAAATAGCATAACCTAAGTGAGGACCCAAACTTGTAGATCCAATTACGTCACTACATAGTACATATCCTCTTACAAGTCACTTCCCTTTGCATTTGCACGTTGTCATGTATATTGACAGTGATGTGTATTTAATGTCGCAGCCTGCATTATCATTGTCCAAACCATTTAGTAAGAAATTATCTGGTGCTGCGTAAGACGAATAGTATATTCTATACCACAAAAATTGCTAACTGAAAGTTAACTTAAATGTTACAATCATTACAAAAAATATAATATGAATGGGTATTTTTTAGTTTTGTGTATGTAGTCATTTAAACAGCTGATCGATATAAAAATACTCACGCATTAACTATGTTTAAATGTCCAATTAGGTATCCAATATATTAGGTGTCCAATATTAGGTTTTCTCCAAACAAAATTGAGCATTGCATTTTTTCCTATAATAAACAATTAAAAATCAACAAATTAAATTATAAGTTTAATTAGTAGTTATTAAATAGTATGATTACATAATATTGTTCAGTGTACACTTTTCCATCTTAATAATAAGTTATACAATCACGCTTTATGTCGACCAACATATTTAATAGGTACAGCTGATAAGTTAAGCTCAAAGAACTAAAACTTCACATTGAAACATTAATTTCATCGTTGGTTTCGTTCTTCGATTTATAGTGGTAATAAAAGCCCGCAATGTGTATCTACATAGACAAAAAGAATTAAATATAGACTGTCAGCCGTGCAGTGGTTACCATGGTTAGCATAGGTTCTGGCCATCCATGGTAATCGCATCACAGCTGACGGTTTGTATTTAATTATTTTTATTTATCTAGAGAACAGTAGAAGTTGCTATACGAGCAATGGAATAAAATACAGGAGTCGGAAATGATATATCATTCTAAGCTTGTATTCTCAAGCCTAACGATAACCTCAAAAGAACTCAAAATTTGGTTATTTACTATGTCAACCCTTAAAACCCTACTTAAATATGCCCAAAATCGACCAAACCAATAAAATGTAACCAACAAAAGAAAGTTTAAACCTGAAATGAGAAACTTTATCATTGTCATTATGAGATGAGGACGCCACCCAGGAGCATATTTTAACCAAAATATGAGTGAAGGATGAGTGTAGATGAAGGATGAGTGTGATATGTGATGATCTAATATTAATCTAATATTAATGTGATGATACAATTCGTTAATAACAAGGCAAAAATGTGGTTCGGATTCTACTATAAACTCTAGGTCCCTTAGTTGTCATTAGCTGTATGGGCTATTAATTAATAGCTGTGTCTAAGGAATATGTCGGCTTTAGTCACTAACAAGACTACAAGATCACGCCGCTCATCCTACACTCATATCCATTCATACTTGGCTTAAAATACCTACTTTGTATTGTCGCCATTTAATTGAAAAGTGTGTAGCTTTATTACTGACTAAGATCAGCTGTTTTCTTAGCCAGGATTATTTATTTAAAGCTCAATGATCAGAGATAGCTGGGTTCAGTTTCGAGCCATCAAAAACCCACTGACTTTGCTCAGGATCGAATTGGCAGCCTTTTGATTGTAAGGCGATATGTGATAAAAACATATCGCCGTAATTATCATAACATATCGTAACTAATTTTAACCACTCAGCTAATCGACGTTGATTCGGTCTTTTGTTTTATTGCCATGATCCATCCACATTTTGAATTTCGTTCTTTACAATAAGCTGTAAGTTGACATACACTTTAAAAAATTGAACGAGAGATATACTCCACGTGTGACCTTGTTATGAAACAAACTTTGTTGATTCTTACTGAAACTTTGAGGAACTGTAACTTCGTTAACTTTAACTTTTACAATTTGTACATGCTTCGATCTTTTTTAAATAAGTTTAATCTCACTGGTAGTACAACTATTTAACTTATAAACTTAGAGTCTTGTTTTCCTCGGAAATTTAAAAAATATATAACTTTTTCCATAGGCACTAGCTTGGGATTGTTTTTCACATTACTTTAGGATAGACCTAGGGGTAGCGGCATTATCACTTGGATCAAATCCATAGGTAATTTGGCAGGATTTGAACCCAAGGCCTAAGGAACCAAAGTCCCGCACTCTACCACAAGACCAACTGACTTCCCCAAATTAGCTTAAACTATCAAACAAATTAAAAATCATTTTATTCACAACTCGATTTTACCTTGACAAGAATTAACATTTACAACCAATGTTCAATTGAAGCTTTAACTTAACAATCTGACCAAACAGCTGATATTTGAGCCTATAGTAAAGTGAATGGTTAAGCAGACCATTTATGGATTAGGGCTTAGCAATCCGTCAAAGCCAAAGGTAACACCACACAGCTGACAGCTTTATGGTAACATTGTAATGTAATGTGGTGTGGTGATTTGTATCTATTCATTATAGTTGGTGAAAGATTGATCCTTTAATAATATGAGTAATGCATTTTAGTACATTCTAAATAGCTAAGCTGTATTTGAAAATAGATGAAACATCCTGAACAGGGCTGGAAGAAGTTGAATAAACCATAAAGTGATTATAATAAAATTTTATAAAAGTAGTGTGGTGTTATAACCATCTAATCCAGCTATAAGTTAGCTATTAGAATGCTCAATTTTACTTCCCAATATAATTTACAAGTTTTTGCCACTTAAGTAAAATTTATTGTATTAAATACATACATTTTCTAAAAAGGTTACCAGAAGAGAGAAAAATATATATTTTACTTTGAGTTCCATGTTTATACGTATTATTAGTAATACGATTTGACTTCCATAAACTAATAGACAATAATCGTATACTCCATCGCCACTTTTCGTTAACCTTAGGTAAATAGTGTTAATTTTTCTATTTCAAACTAGACCATATCTTGATTTAGGGCCTAAGTCTACTTTGTAGGTAGATAATTGGGGAGCGAGCTGCTCTAGGGGTAGAGCTCGGGGCTTCAGAGCCAGAGGTCCGGGTTCAAATCCTGCCAATCACCATGGATTTTATCCAAGTGATAACGCCACGACCCTCTAGGACAAGCTTGAAGTAATGTGAAAAACAATCCCAGACTAGAACGTAATGCCCTAGGATATAAAGGTTGAACATAAAAAATAAATAATAAATTAAAACTGTGTCAATTATCACAAAACAACCCTTTGCGTAGGATTGATAACATTAGCCCTGTACGTGCTAAAACACTTAGCAAACTGGACTCAAATAAGTGGATTAGAACTCAAATATTAGTAGGAATGACACTCAAACACATCTAAATATAAGTTACACCGAAAACACGAGGTTGGTTTGTGTTTGCTAGTTACACATTTGCTTTGCTGAGCGCTCTAAATATAGTTTGCAAACCCACTGGTGTAGATAAAATGTTGCTTTAGTTGTTTAAAGAGCAAAGCATGTATGCAATGTGTTAAAATGTGTATATACAATATAATTGAGTATTTTACAAAAGATTTAGATTGGTTGTAAAGTGAATTTTTATGATTGTTTGGATAAGTAGGCGAACAATAATATAATTATTTAATATGTATGAAAATCGTACTTGCCATTTGGTTAAAACTTTAAGTATATAAATGACCTTCGAAATAAATTTATAGTAAGTAGGAGTAGTGTTGAAAATTATGTACAAAATTAATTTAAAACAAAAAGAAAAATTGCTCTAAAAAGTTTGCATTAGTTTCTTTCACGAATAAATGTTAAGTATTTAAATGAGTACAGTACCTGGGGACCGAGCTTTGCTCGGGGAAAATCATTAGTCCACTCTGAAAGCAGTCTTAGTACTGTATTGGAGACACATAGATCCATTCCAAAACTCCACACGGCTCGCCTTTACTACGTCCTACACCATTTCCTACGTCATGGACCTGTTTCCCTCCATTTCCATAGCACTTTAGGATTGTAGATACCTTAATCTAATCGTTATTAACAGTTCCCACACTCCGGACAGCTCGTCTTTACTACGTCCTACACCATTTCCTACGTCATTGACCTGTTTCCCTCCCTTCCCATAGCATTTCAGAATTGCAGATACCTTAATCTAATCGTCATAAACAGTTCCCACACTACGGACAGCTCGCCTTGACTACTTCCTTTGCCACTTCCTACGTCGCGTACCTGTTTTCCTCCCTTTCCATAGCATTTTTGGATTGCAAATACTTTAATCTAATCATCATAAACAGTTCCAAAACTCCGGCTACTCGCCTTGACTACTTTCTTCACCACTTCCTACGTCGCGGACCTGTTTTCCTCCCTTTCCATAGCATTTTTGGATTGCAAATACCTTAATCCAATCATCATAAACAGTTCCCACGCTCCAGACAGCTCACCTTGACTACTTCCTTCACCACTTCCTTCCTCACGGACCTGTTTCCCTCCCTTCCCATAGCATTTTAGGATTGCCCATACCCTTATCTAATCGTCATGAACAGTTCCCACGCTCCGGACTACTCGCCTTGACTACTTCCTTCACCACTTCCTACGTCGCGGACCTGTTTTCCTCCCTTCCCATAGCATTTTAGGATTGTAGAAACCTTAATCTAATCGTCATAAACAGTTCCCACACTCCGGACAGCTCGCCTTGACTACTTCCTTCACCACTTCCTACGTCACGGACCTGTTTCCCTCCCTTCCCATAGCATTTTAGGATTGTAGAAACCTTAATCTAATCGTCATAAACAGTTCCCACACTCCGGACAGCTCGCCTTGACTACTTCCTTCACCACTTCCTACGTCACGGACCTGTTTCCCTCCCTTCCCATAGCATTTTAGGATTGCCCATACCCTTATCTAATCGTCATGAACAGTTCCCACGCTCCGGACTACTCGCCTTGACTACTTCCTTCACCACTTCCTGCGTCACGGACCTGATTCCCTCCCTTTCCATAGCATTTTAGGATTGCCCATACTCTTATCTAATCGTCATAAACAGATCCCAGACTTCTCACTGCTACCCTTGACTACAATGTATCGAGTAATCTTCAGTATAATCTTTGCTAAATGATGTTTTTCCTTTTGTACTGTATTTGTAATTTGCTAGTATACTGTGGGTAGTTGGCTTATTATGAACACATGCTACAACTTCAAGTCTTTTGTTTACTTTTTTCTTGTTATTTAATTCAGCCAACAAGGTTACCTAGCAACCCATAAGACTAATGTAAAAAAAATGTGATTTTCAGTTTCATTTTTCTACGTAATTAGATTTTTGTTGGCAGTTCTAACTGCAGTAAACTCGTTTTTAGGCCAGAATTAAACTATTTACAACATTTGAAGAAAATCGTCGGAACCGTTTTCGAGATCTTTGTGCAAGCAAGCATACATACATACATACATACATACAAGCAAACATTGCTCGTATTAGAGTATAGGATAGCAAACAAATAAATTATTGTAATTGACAACTGTAATATAAAAGTTTTTAATATAAAGGTATAAACATTTTACGTATTCAAGAAATACACATAAACTTTTCAATTTATTTCAAAAGGCTGATACTTGCAGGAACTGTTTGATGTCATCATCAAGAATTTTTTAAATTTAAATCTTATAAAAGCTAAATTATACATGTACAAAATAATTGATCAATTTGTACGACCCTTTACAAGTTTAATAGCACTTATCGTTCACATTGTAATATTTCAGTCGCAATATCCTATTTTTATTTAACAGTTGCGTTTGTATGAACTCTGAAAGAGGTTTCCAGTCAGATATAGGTAACAGTCACTCGATGTTCATATATTCTGGATCGATGCATATGCCGTAGGCCCCCATAAACTATCTACCTGGGCAGGGAGGTATGATATATCCTAACCAATGTTCTCAATACTCATAATGAAACCTTACTCGTTTTAAAAAGCATTTATATTTACTGATCAACTATACAGAGTGTCCCGGAACTCTCTATTAATATTTTAGGGAATTGTTTGTGGGTAAGAAATATATCTAAATATCATATTTAAATTGTCCGGAAGTCCTTAGTTACTCACATAACCATTTTTTTTTTACATTATAGTTTTTTTCTTTCTGAAAATCGGTTAAACATACGAAACTGAAACTTTGCACAAACGTTTATGACAATTAGACAAAGCTATACAAAAATTATGACAATTTTCCAAATTCATAAAGCAAAATAGTGGTTATTTATAAATTTGTTACTTACTGTAAATAACTAAAAAAAAACTTTGATTTTAAAAATAACTTACTTGGATAACTTTTTTAAATCAATTTAATTACAAATCGATTGACACCTTAATTTTTTAGAATTATACGAATACTAAAATATGGTAGATTTAGTGATACGTGACCGCATGCCTCAGCATGCACTGCGCAACTAACCTCCAGCGGTCACGTATCACTAAAGCTGCTATATCTCAGTTAATATTCATCCAATCTTAAAAAACAAGGGGTCACTACATTTGTAACTAAATGGCCTTAGAAAAGTTATACTCGTAAAACTTTTGAAAGAACTACGGTTTTGGAGATATTGAAAAAACTGTTAGTTGTGTTGAACAGCTGGGTGGATTAAGTAAAAAAACAGCTGATTATCAGACATTACCACACTTAACAGTGTAATATAAGTTATTGAATCCAAACAATGTTGGTGTTGTAAAAATTAGAATTTTTTTATTGATAGCTTGTAAACTATTAACTCGTACCTAACATTATTGACATAAAAAATAAAATTATTCCAATAATAATTGGAAAGTAAATATTACATTACAATCCCAGTAAGTTTACAGTCTAATCAATGCCTCACTTCCTCTATACCTGAAACTCGACATTTGCCTCATAAACCTATTTTATCTCAACTACCAACCGCTGACTAGGCATCATAAACTTTAGTATCAGGTGAACCTAGTACATTACATAGACTACATAGTTGATGCTGCACAAGGCTGGACATTACTACAAAGTGCTAAACAGTAATTTACATATACTTATTACTCAGCTCAAGTATTGTTTTAAACCATTTTGTACTTGCTTATTCTGTGTGAATCCTGTCAATCTTTCTAGCTTGCATAACGTGTTTACCTCTAGATTTCCCAAACTCCAGTGTAAATAGTGTAATACGTAATACTAAAATTTATCTTTGAACATCTATTTTTTACTTATTTAAAACGCAAACAGGTTTTTTGTGACAATTACTCCTCCGAAACTACTGAACCGATTGACATGTTTTTGGTGTCATTGGAAAGAGCGTAACGTGAAGTTGTGCAGGAAACTTTCTTTTTACGGAAATAACGAGAGAGTGAGGACCTGGGGCCCTTTAAAGTTTCGTATTTCTCCATAAGATTAACATGGGAAACAAACATTGTTATGAATCTCAAGCTGTGGTCAGAAATTAAAAGTAAGAAGAAGAACATAATATGTTATTTAATATGTTAATATGTAAGAACATTTTAATACTCGGAGGTAACCGTGCGAAAATCGTTCATTTTTATCTGGTTCAAAACTTATTTCTTTCATGCAAATACCCTTTTATCTTCCAAAGAGTGTATTCGTTTAAGACAGTTATAGGTAAACAAAACTACTAATTTAGAATAAATACAATTTAGTTATTTTACAACATAAGAATGATTCATCTACCTTAATGAGGTTACAAAATTGTGATAAAAGTAGCCTATTTAAAATCAATTTCCATTAACGTCTTGTCTCTTGTTTACAATACGATTGTGTTTAAACATTTAGCTTAAGGATCTTCTGTTGAATTACAATTCATATTAAAACCTGTTACAAAGTTTTATCCTTGAAAGCGTAGTTACGGAAAAAATACATATTATATATGGTTATAGATACTTTTTTTGTTTTTGCAACCAGCTAAAATAAAACTTAAAATATAGAGACTGCCTGAGTATTGAACAAGTAGAATTGAACTTACAACCAATTGTTATCACTTATGGTAAAACCCGTTTGCCTTCACAAAGGCTTCACAATAAGTTCGCTTTTAAGAGGTAAACATCCGTTTCCAAATTGCTGTTTATCCTAAGGCGCCACCTCGACGCCAACCTTTGTAACTGCCTATTGAGCGCTTCTTAGCTATATGAAAACTTTCCATAAATCATTTGGGTGGTAGATTTTACTATTACAAACACTAAAAGCATATATTGTATAAGCAATCGACACGGTCATGTTGTTGCTTCCAAAATATAAATGATGTACTGCCATAGTAGTGTTGTAAAAGTAAAAAATATGAGAATGTGTGAATTTACCGATTTGAAATTATACATTTTTAATACTCTACTACTGTGGGGTTGATGTTGCTAAAAGCAGGTATATTGATTGCTAAAATAAAATTACTCGTTTCATTGAAATGGATTAACCTATTTTACTAGTCCTGTGTGAACTGATTCTATACATCTGTATACACTGGAACAAACCCTTTCACAACTCAATTAATTATTCCGAAACTAATTACTCCTAAACCTTTAGTGAATAATCTTCTACCTGCTGACTTTCCTAAACTTTTACAAAATTTAATGAATTAAAAACACAACCCAACCATACCAAAATCATAAGAACCTATTAATAATCTATGGTTAACAAAAAATTCAGCAAATAAGTATTCATACAGCACAGTTTTAGGTTTTTTATGTCCCATCTTCACATCCTAGGACGCTAGTTCTAGCCCGGAACTATCTTACACAATACTTCAGGCTGGTACTAGTGGGTTGCGGCATTATAACATGGATAAACTCCATTGGTGATTGGCGGGATTTGAACCCGGGACCTCGGGCACTGAAGCCTCACGCTCTACCACTAGACCAGCTCGCTACCCCGGGTAAAGTGTTGGATATAAAATAAAGAAGGCAAATTAGATCAAAAAGAATTTATAAATTAGAGTAAATGAATTTTTCAAATCGTGCAAGGTATTTTTTGTTGAAACGTTTGCAACGATCGTTGCATTAACTAATTTTGTGTTTTATTTCAATTCATGTTCATAAATAATGGGTTTAAGTAAACAGGAAATTATCAGGCCGAGTTATCCGAAACCGAATAGAAACAGTGAATAAATGGTACTGTATCAAACAAAAACTGTACAAATATATTCTTACATGAATATCAAACCCTGATTAAAAAAGTAATTTATGTATCGTGAGCCCGATAGCAATCAGCTGACCAAACCACAATAGGTTTTACTTCGTCAGCTGTTTACGTTGTGTTAACAGCTGATCAACACAGCTGACTGTTCACACCCTTTCGCTTGTCCAACACTATACCCTCAATCCGAAATTGAATCTATAAAATTTAAACCTATGTAAGCAAAGAGGTGTTTTCATTTCTATATTTTTTTCTGATGTGTCTTTATACTCAAGTTTATTTAATTAAGTTACACATGTTCTGGGATTGTTTAATTAAACTAGATTCAGAATAATAATATAATAGTCAATGATAGTTTAACTACAAAAATTGCTGTAAAACCATTGTTGGCAAGAATTGAATCCAAAACAGTTTATTTAAATGGAATATATTTCTACATAGATTTAGTTGGTAAAAAGATTAAATAAAGAAGCACGAATTTACTCTAATAAACCTATATTTTATCAATTTCTGGCCTTTTTTATTAATTTACAATTTAGGTGCTATCTACTGAGACAAAACTTACAATACTGAGTTCAATACATGGTTTGAATAAAGTTTAATGGTTAAGGTACAGTTATCGAAGGACCAAAGTACGTACATTTGATCTAAATTTCATTTTCTTGAACATAATTTGAGTGTTTTCCATATTTATTAAAATTATATTACCAGCCACAATATTAATTACATCAAATATAACTTTTTTTGTAAATTACGATTGCTATTGTTAAAGAAACTATGTACTTCTATGCTATAGAAAGGGGCTTATGTAATGCAACTCTTCTGTAGACCACTTCTAAGTAAGTTAATCTCACAATATAAAATGTTAATCATATTCTGCATGGATTGGTGGCTGAGTAGACTATTTCCATCATATGAGCTTTATGCATGAAAAGTTAACTGTTAGGAGGAAAATGTGTAAAAAACTTTAGAATATAAAAAAACCAAATAATTTTATAATAACGTATTGTGATAGTAATAATTAAAAAGCTGGATTTCATTTTACCAAAGTACACCAAAAACAATATTGCACTTTATTCACTTATGTATTATTCACTTAATTACCTAATGACACAATGCTTAAATTAATCTGTTTAAATCCTTTGACACTAATACCTTTTTAATTCATACCCATTTATTCATTGATTTAAGTAAAAATATTTATTTAAAAAGTAAAATATTTATTGGCTAGTAAAATATGGTGGTTGGGGGGTAAACTTGCCTAAAAATGTTCAAATGGACTGTATGTTGAAAGAGCAATATTAAAAACTTGTCACTAATTATTTAACAGATAATACTGTAATGAGATTGGTGAGGTACCTTCCTTTTAACTGAAGTGTTGAGAAGACGAAGCCGGTAGACGTACACGAGTTTCTTCTGCTGGCCAGCTATTGCGTATTGCTCGTACACAGACCCGGACCGGCAGTAGTAGTGTTTCACTTCACAAATGTTCAATAGTTCACTTTTAATATGTGTCACTAATAATAATTAAATATACTTTGGGGTTAAGAGATGAGAGCAGCAATTGGGAGTTAATTGTGCCGGGGACATGTTGGTAGTTGCATGAATGCAAGAGAAGAGAACTGGGGCGAGATTGGGGTTTTCCAGACATCACGTGACAGGACAAAGGTTATTCTATGATATGAAACGTCTGGAAATATCTAGGTAGCGCTTGAATACGGAACATGCCACCCGCCTTGAACCGTACATGGTTCAAAACATTGAGAAAGTTACAAAGTGACACATAATGAATAAAGATTGACATTGAAATATAAGAAACATAGATTAAATATATATACATAACATTGAAATAGAAATATGTTTGAAAATAGAATAAACATTTTGTTTGGTCTGATAATGAGATCAGGGGAGCGGGTACACCTTGGTAGCAGGACGACAGAAGGTTCCCCGCTGAGTCTTGATGGTGACAACTCGGACGATGCCATCTGATCCAGGCGAAGTCTTCACTATGCGTCCAAGAGGCCAAAGTAGTGGTGGTGTTCTAGGGTCCTGAATTATAACGAGATCACCCACTTCTAGATTCTTGTTGGGCTTTTCCCATTTCTTTCTTTGTTGTAGCTGATGTAAATATTCCTGATGCCAACGTCGCCAGAAGCGTTGATGTAGGGCTTGTACAGTTTGCCAATGATTGAGACGATTTTCGGGAACCTCTTCAAGATTTGGTTCCGGTACTGCCACAAGAGAAGTGCCGATAAGAAAATGACCCGGAGTAAGGGCTGAGATGTCAGATGGATCAGCGGATAACGCTGTTAAGGGTCTCGAGTTTAGTACAGCCTCCACCTGTGTAGCGAGTGTTATTATTTCCATTAGTGTTAGAACTCTATCGCCTATGACTCTTTTCAGATGATATTTAGAACTTTTTATAGCACTCTCCCATAGGCCTCCTTGGTGGGGAGTGGCTGGTGGTTGAAAGTGAAAATTTATTGAGTGATCCAACGCGAAGTTGTTAAGAGCATCTTTAGTGTTTGATTCCTTGATGAAATTCTGAAAGGTTTTCATGAGTTGCTTTGAGGCTCCAACATAGTTAGTTCCGCAATCTGAGTATAAGTGGGCACACAATCCACGACGAGAAACAAAACGTTTTAGTGTAGCTATGAAGGAGTCTACAGATAGGTCTGTTACAATTTCTAGGTGCACAGCTTTCGTAGCAAAACATACAAAGAGGCAGAGGTATGATTTTAACCGTTGAGCATTCCTAGTTGAATGAACTTTAATGTCAAAATGTCCACTATAGTCCATGCCAGTGTGATAGAATGGCCTTACAGGTTTTAATCGAGTTTCAGGAAGATCTCCCATCAGTGGAGGTTTGTTTACAGGCTTAAGTCTGAAACATCTTTGACACTTGAAAATCACAGATCTTATCACGCTGCGGGCTGATAATATCCAAACCTCTTGAGACAGAATAGACTGCAGCAATTGAGGGCCTGCGTGTAGATGCTTTAGGTGATAATGCATAATCAACAGTTTGACAGTACAGTGAGATTTAGGTAACAAAACTGGATGTTTCGCATCTTGTGTAAGGTTGGAATGTTTCAACCTGCCGCCTACTCGCACTATTCCACTGTCATCAATATATGGGGATAAACGAGCAAGTTTTAAGCTGCATTGAGATCCCTTTTTGAGAGCAGAGATGTCATCCTTAAATGATGTATTTTGTATGAGTTTGAAAATTCTTAATTTCGCTGAAGAAGTTTCTTGGCAAGTAAGTCGTCCGATGCGGGGATCATTGGCTTGCAGATTATGAATGAATCGCAATATATATGCCATGACATTTACAAGTTTCCTGAAACATGAATATTTTTCTAGTACATCAAAATCAGTGAGTTTAATCTTCTCTGTGGTTGCTAGAACGTTTAGAGGATTTGGCCTTATTTCAAGAGTGTCATCATCAATAACAGGTGTGAATTTTGGCTTGGGCCAAGAATCTGACGATGACTGTAACCATTCCGGTCCATTCCACCATAAATGATGAGTCACAAGTTGAGAGGGTGAAAGACCACGAGTGGCGCAATCTGCCGGGTTGTCTTGAGATTTGACATAATTCCATGAGTGAGGAGAGACCAATGCTTGGAGTTCTGAAATACGATTGGCAATGAAGACTTTCAAGCGGTATGGAAGAGTACGTATCCAGGTTAGGACAATTGTGGAGTCACACCAAGCATAGATTGATTCAATCTTCATATGAGCAGAGAGTATGTTTGAAGAATATTGAAGAAGTTTTCCCAGTAAGTGAGCGCCACAAAGTTCAAGCCGTGGCAGAGAAATTCTTTTCAAAGGAGCGACTTTTGATTTAGAGACGATGAGATAGAGCCTTGTATTCTCTTGAGAGTCAGTGACACGAAGGTAGACAACAGCAGCGTAGCCTTTCTCTGAAGCATCGCTGAAGCCGTGGAGTTGCACAGCCGTATGCAGAGAAGTAGAAATGTAGCGTGAAATTCTTAATTCTTGAATTATTGGGAGTTCTTCTAAGAATGAATGCCACTTGGTTCTAACATCATTTGGAACAGGTTCATCCCAAGTTAGCCCTGTTGTCCAGAGATACTGAATAAGTGTTTTTGCCCAGAAAATTACTGGTGTAAGAAATCCTGGTAAATCGTACAGTTTAGCGATTGTAGACAATATTCTTCTCTTTGTAAGTATAGCACTTATTTCAACATCCTTAACCTTGTAAGAAAGCATGTCGGACTCTGGGGTCCATTTTAGACCTAGGACACTGAAGAAGGCTTCACTATTTTCAGTTAACTCCACTGGAGTCTCTTTATGTTCAATTGGGACTTGGTCCAATAGTTGGGGTGCGTTGCTAATCCATTTTCGGAGTTCAAAACCTCCTCTAGCGAGCAAGTTCTTGAGTTCATTCTGTGCAGACAAAGCTTCATCAAGACTTTCTGCTCCAGCGATGATGTCGTCATAAAATATTGATTTAGTTAGAATCTCAGACGCCTTGGGGTATGAGTGACCCTCATCTTTGACCAATTGTTGTAATGTTCTGATCGCAATGAACGGGGAACAGTTGAGACCGTAGGTGACGGTATTTAGCTTTAAGACTTGAAGGGATTCATCAGGGTTGGATCGCCAAAAGATTAACTGATATTTCTTGTCATCTTCAGCCACCAGAATCTGGCGATACATCTGTCGTATATCACAAGTGAACACAAACTTGTGACACCTAAAGTACAGCAAGACATCACTAATATCATTCTGCAACTTAGGGCCAGGCATGAGGATATCGTTTAGGGAGACGCCATTATTTGTTTTGGAACTACCATCAAATACGACTCGTATTTTGGAATTAGGGGGATTCTCCTTAAATACTCCATGATGGGGTAAATAGTAACATTCACCAGAAAGGGGTTGCTCACATGCACTCATGTGACCTGATTTGATGTAGTCATCCATAAATTCGGAGTATAAATCTTTGAATTCGGGCTGAGCAGCAAATTTTCTTTCCATCGCTTTAAGTCTAAGTTGAGCTGTACTACAAGATTCACCTAATAGTGGATGATTTGGTCTTTTCGGTAACTTAACAACATATCGACCAGAGTTATCACGTGTATGGGTTCTTTCAAAATGCTGTAAGCAGAGAACATCTTCTTCTGACTGAGTCTCACATGTCGGGGGTTCTTCGATTGACCAAAACCTTTGAAGTGAACTGTGAAGGTCTCCATCATGTGTAGTGAGAAAAGAAACAGTTTTTGGGATTGATAACTCAGATGTAGCAACAGGAGCTATGCCCATTACAACAAATCCGAATATAGTTCCTAAAACTTGGGGCAGGTTATGGCCTAAGAAGTGCTGCTCACCAGTCAGTGAGAGAGCGAATAAATCAGCTCCGATTAATAGATCAATTTCTCCAGGTTTGTCAAAACACGGGTCTGCAAGGACAAAATCATTTAAAGATCCCTTCACTTGAGGTGAGACTGGGATCTGAGGCAGTGGTGAAGGGATACGATTCAAAACCAAGCATGGATGATGGTAGGCTAAGCGTTGACCATCCCAGACAGCACACTTTCTCCTCAGGACATCCCACGGATATTGCGACAGGATATGCAAGATATCCCATAGTGGTCCTATGGTCAACCTGGGATATCACAGGATATCCGCAGGAATGCGTAATGTCCCCGCCCGGGGATGTCCTACGGATAAGCTCACACGCATATCCGTGGGACATCCGAGGTCATCCCAGGGTAGTCCTCAGGACATTCTCAGGACATATGGGACTACTATGGGATGTCCCTGGGATAAAGTGTGGTCTGGGCCTGAACATAAAAATCACAAAATAATATAGATTTAGTATGAAAAGCTTAATTATAAGTTTAGTAAATTGATTAAATAGTTAATAAACACAAATTTTGAAGAAAAAAACGAGAAAAAAGTTTTTTGGCCCAGACGGGTTTCGAACCTGGTACCTTCTCCTTATGAGCCTCTTACCTTACCTCCTGAGCTATCTGCGCTTGATGATTATGGGTGTTTTCAAGTGGTTTAAGAGTAGCGGACAGTTGCAATGGTCGCAATACTTAAAATATGTTTGATACTACAGTATAGGCTATATATGATTCTGTTAATCTGTTTAGGCCTCAAGTAGTTGAATTGTTTTTCTGGTAGTTGGAGAGGATACTGGTATTTGAATATAGATTATTTAATCACCATTAGATTAGCACTGTTATAATTGATTGTTATATGATTAAAATTAGTTTTTGGTTGTTTTATTAATTTAAAGTTAGAATTAAATTCACATTTCACACAACTATGATAGAACTCTAGTTTTCCTGAACTCGGTGGTAGTAATATGTCAGTAAAGTAAAGTCAACCCTTGCTAGCCATAGTATTAACAAGACATATTTTCAATCTGGGAAACCTTATGCCTTAAACTTTTAAAATAAATTATAAAACCTCAACATCTTAATGCGTGGGAATCTTGTTTTTAGAAAAAAAAACGGACCAAAATTATTTGTTAAATAATGAAGACGGCCCAATTATAAATTCGGAATTACTGAAAATAATTACATCAAGAACAACACTGTAACATATCCAAAATTCAAAAGATTAATTTTTCTAATATTATTTTTTTATATTTACAATATCCTTTAAATCATCTGTTTTAACTTTGTTTAAAATTAATTTATTAAGTAAATATTTACTTTTTGTACTAGTGTAAACACAGCCTGAAGATGGAAACCAAGTTTCTGAAAGCACTAGTGAAAAAACAAATTATTATATATTGGCCTTGTTGAACATTTAAATTTAGATATACATTTCATCAGTGGTAGTATTTTTTTTCTTCATTTTGTTACCGGGACATTACAGGATATCCAGTGGATGTTGTACATGTCCCGGGATGTCATGGGACATTCTGGAATATCCTATGGCATTCGTACATATCCCGGGACTTTACAGGATATCCTGAGGTTAACTTACAAATCCCGGGACATTACGGTATATTGTAGGATATCCTGTGGATTTCGTACTCGTCCCGGGATTTTGCGGGATATCCTGAGGATAGCGTACATATCCCGAGACATTCTCAGGACATATGGGACTACTATGGGATGTCCCTGGGATAAAGTGTGCTGTCTGGGATTAACTGCAGATATATCAATGTGCACTATTCCTCTAGAATGAATTAGTGAGCCAGAAATTCCTTGGATTTCATCGAGTACGGGAGGCACTGATGAGCTGAACAGCTCTTTCAGATATCAATGTAAGTTGAGATGCAGAGTCGAGCACAGCACGGAGTACAGTTTGCTGACCATCTTTGGAAAACACCTGAACTAAACATGTTCCAAGTAAAATTGTTGTTTTAGTTGGGTTTAACTGGCTAGACAATCCTACAAGAGCACTTTTATTCACTGGTGCGGTGACATGGCTTTGGGGTGCGTTATTTGTAGGCGGCTTACCATATTTTTTTTCAAAAACCTTGGTTGGGTAACTTGGCTGCTGTTGTGTGGGAGTTGAGTCATGTAAGAGAGTGTGATGTCGCTTTGAACAAATTCGACACACTCTATGAGAAGGACAGTTATTAGTATCATGTAGATGGCCTAGGCAGTTGGCGCATAGATTATTTTTACAAGTGAATTCAACTCTATCACTTCTACTTTTAGCCTGAAAGGCTTGACACTTGTATATATTGTGATCGGATGCTTGACAAAACTTACAAGTGTTAGTCACTGTGACGAAAGCTGTTTTAGCTTGAGAGGAGTAAGGTTTACTATCTCGAAGAGGTTTAGGCCTATAACTATTAGATTGAGTCTTTTGCACTGAAGGGTATCTTGCGTTAGCTGAGGGACCAAGACCGATACTAGCTCCTTCTAATCGTTTAAATTCTCTTTCAAGGAATTGAATTAGATCATTTACTGCAGGTATGTCATTGTTTGTGATGCGAGAATCCTCAAAAGATTTTCTTAAATCAGTAGGTAACTTTTTCAAAAGCGTTAGGACAAGCAGAGTATTTTCAGCTGTTATGTCATGGTTGAGATTTTTCAAAACTTGAGTGTTCTCTTTATAAACTGTGAGAAAATGTTGGAGACTTTTGAGAGAACCACTACTTATGCATGGCAAATCAATGATTTTTGTAACAAGCTGAGTTACAACACGCCTTTTGTTATCATAGCGATCCTTAAGCAGCCTAAGTGCAACATCAAAGTTTTCTGCAGTTATGCTTAAGCTCTTTACTAAATCTAAGGGTTCACCACTTAAAGAACTAAGCAGATATTGGAACTTACTCACAGGGGCCAAAGTTTCATTCCTATTAATAGAAGCCTCAAAAATATTGTAGTAGCTAACCCATTCTTCGTAGTTACCGCTGAATTTGGGCAACTCAAATTTGGGCAGTCGCAGAGATGGTTGGGTGGGAGGTGTTACTTCTTTAGTTTTAGCAGGTAACACTATTTTCAAGTCACTGATCAGAGAAATGTACAAGTCCGAAATTTCATCTTGCATAGAGCATGCTTCAGTTTCGTCATAATCAGAACCAGGATCATCATAAACCACTTTATCGAATAAAGCTTTAAAATCAGAGAATAAACCTCTAACTTCATCATCATAGTTGTGTAAGCGCTGAATGGAAACAACATTTAATGATTGAGTTTCTGAGAGAGTAATTTGGGCTGACACAAACTTGCTTATTTTCTGAAGCCTATTTTTGACAAGTTTTGCCTTTTTCTCGAGTGTAGAGAATCTCATTTTAACAGACCATTTATGTAATCAAAAGAGTAAGCTATAGGCCTAAGTTTATCATAAGTTTAGGCCTACGTAAATATTCACCAACACCTAAATATCAAAATAACTCCAAGTCTTAGACCTAACAATAATGCAAATTAATAGCTCAGAATAAATCAATTCATTTACATTCACTCTATAAGAAATAATGAATGTAAAATTATATTTCACTTTACCATCAGACCCAGGATAGACATAGTAAATAAAAGTAAAGTCTATTTAACACAAGTCATTTCATTTGAATCAGTATTTTCGCAGAATAAATTGAGTAGGGAAGTATTTATTATGAGCAATATCCTTAATGTAGACAAGAATCGATTCAACCACTAATATTTCGTTTAATATTCATACAAAACAATATTTTCCAAGATGTATAAACTTGAAGGTTACGTTTATATTTTGATTCAATTCACACAGCTGTATGTAGCTGGAGTGTGTTTTATATTCAGTCAGCTAATTTCCTGTGCTTGAAACTGAGCTTTACATTATGATCAATTTGAAGAAGCAATATCATTGGGCGATTTATTCTGTTTTACGAATCTCGACGCTCATTGGTTCTTGCGACGTGCAGACTGTAGGCAGAGCGCTCTAGTGGAGAAGTTCGCTACCACCAAGGTGCATCGCAAGGACAGAAAATATAAAATGGCTGACTTTCTGATAAGTGAAAATATGTTAGAAAATTAAGGACGAAACATTTAATGACAATAATTGATATGGTGAATTGATTGAGAAACTTAGAGAAAATATTAAATATCCTAACTAATTCCTGATTTCAAATAACTATTTGAAAGGAAATATGACGTGATTCATGTAGCAGTGGGAGGACATGAACATGAAATATTCACGTCTGAGATGGCACAGGGGAATGAAATAAAATATTATTTATTCACCAAAAATAGTAATGGGGAATACAAATGCTGCTCTAATTATTTAGAGAAGTGACACTTTTAAGAGTTTAGTTGTACAATTTTAACAGTTACAGTAGCTAGGCTAATAAAAGCACAATATATTATTAATGATATGATTTTCATCCGGCTCGAAGGACCAGCGGATGGGGGGTAAACTTGCCTAAAAATGTTCAAATGGACTGTATGTTGAAAGAGCAATATTAAAAACTTGTCACTAATTATTTAACAGATAATACTGTAATGAGATTGGTGAGGTACCTTCCTTTTAACTGAAGTGTTGAGAAGACGAAGCCGGTAGACGTACACGAGTTTCTTCTGCTGGCCAGCTATTGCGCATTTTTTTTTTTTTTTTTTTTTTTAATTGCTTTATTTGCAATCTTCAAGATTGAAATAGTGTCAAAAATACAAAGTGTACATACAAACAATTAGATTGACATTCTTTTTCCTTTACAATAAAATGTTCGAAATATTCAGTCGTTCCGCCAGTTGGTGAATTCAGTAATCGTATAGAATGGACGACCTAGCAGCCACTCCTTCAGTTTTGTCTTAAAAATTTTAGGTTTTGAAGTTTTGACTTCATCTGGTAGTAGGTTGAAGAACTTCGCTCCGTTGTACGATGGCTTCATTTCAAACCGCTTGCTGTGGTGGACAGGAAGGTTGAAGTCTCCTGCGCGCCGAGTGTTGTACTGGTGGGTATCTTCATTTTTGGGGAGACCCTTCAAGCAGGCGAGTGAAACAACTTCCAAGATGTAGATGTTCACCACAGTGAGAACGTTCCACTGTTTGAAAGGCTCTCGGCAGCTCTCCCTCCAGCCAAGGCCAGCCATGACTCTTAACGCTCTCTTTTGCAGGACCAGCACCCGTTGGATGATGTGAAGGGAGGCACTTCCCCAAAGCTGAATGCCATACCTAAGATGACTTTCAAAGAGAGAGTGATACGATGTTATTAGGGCTTCTGTCGTACTAATGCACTTGATGCGTCTTAGAGCGAAGGTTGCGCTGCTTAATCTCATGCATAGTTCGTCTATGTGATCAACCCATGAGAGCCTGTTGTCAATAACCAAACCAAGATGCTTTGATGATTCAGTGACCTGAAGATCTGGACAGCCAGAAATCTCATCTCTCTTCGTTCCCATGTTTACCTGCTTGGTTTTCCCCGCATTGAATACCAGGTCGTTCATGTTACAGTAATCAATTGCTAGGTTTAAGGCAATGTAAGAGTTAACTTCTAGATCTTCAACTGAATTGCTTGAAGTTACTAAGACTGTATCATCAGCGTACATTAATGCTTTGCTGTACGGCTCGATGTGTGATGGAAGATCGTAAGTGAATAGGATAAAAATGACCGGCCCCAGGATAGACCCTTGGGGTACGCCTCTTGAATTAGGAAGCAGTTCTGATCTGTATGTAGAGACTCTCCCATTCACTTTCTGTCGTAGTTGAACAAGTTGGTTGCGTCCCACTAGGTAGCTCTGAAACCATTTCCAGGCAACACCTTGCAAACCAAGTTCTTCAAGTTTTGCAAGGATCAGATTATGGCTGAGGCAATCAAAGGCCTTACTCAAGTCGAGGAAGACACTCGTTACATTCTCCCCCTTCTCGAGTTTGTCCACAATGTGTTCAATCAATTCTACCAAGGCTGTAACTGTAGATTTATTCTTTTGGAAACCATGTTGAGAATTTAATCTTATCCTGTTGATTTCTAGATGATCCGTGAGCCTAATAAGAACTATCTTCTCCACAAGCTTCGAGAAGGTAGAAACCAATGAGATGGGCCTATAGTTTTCTATGTCGTGTTTACTTCCTTTCTTGTGTATCGGAATTACTATTGAGCTCTTCATTTTGCTTGGGAAAATACCTTGGGACATACTTAGGTTTA
The DNA here is from genome assembly GCF_028750875.1 of Macrosteles quadrilineatus. Lineage (NCBI taxonomy): Eukaryota > Metazoa > Arthropoda > Insecta > Hemiptera > Cicadellidae > Macrosteles > Macrosteles quadrilineatus. The sequence continues at coordinate 84,423,444 of NW_026542597.1, forward strand.
TTATATGTTGTAGAGGTGTTACTAGTTCATCTTTGCAGTGTTTAACCATGATTGACGAAAAATCATCTAAGCCTGAGGAAGTCTTGTTGTGTAGACTGCAGATAATCTTGAGCAGTTCTTGCTTAGAGGTAGGTGGAAACGACATCAAGGGAAATGGTATATCAAGTTGGGTGTGTTGTTCGATTTGTGGCTTCTGGTCAGGGATGTTTTTTAATGTATCTTCAGCAACTGATGTGAAGTAAGCATTAAAGCAATCAGCAAGTTTCCTGGGATCTTCTACTTTGTTTGAGTCCACCATGAGGTATTTACAACTTTCAGGTCCAAGCTCTTTTGACTTCCGCTCACTATTAATCACATTCCAGATAGCCTTCGACTTTATTGAGGACTCCGAGATGTAGTTGGCAGTGGCTGTACGACGCAGCGATTTCAGCTTTAGGTCGTAGGTTTTCTTTAAATGATTTGCCTGAAGTTTATCTTCTTCTTTTCCTCTTAGGATGTAGAGGTCTTGAGCACGAATGAAGTCTTCTCTCATAATTTTGGCTTCATCATCGTAAACATGTTTTACCGGATTTTTCTTCTTGCTTCGGGACATTGTTCGGGGGCATGTAGCATCAAGAGCTAAAGTAATGATTGAAATGAAACTATTGTAGGCATCCTCAACACATCTGTATTCTAAGATAGTTGTCCAGTCTTGAAGTGATAAAAGAAGTTTTAAATTATCTAAGTTATGTGGTTTGAGGCTACGGAGAGAGTAAATACAAGGTTTTGTTTGTGCTACAGGTAGGTTTATACTGCACAATTGTCCAGTATGGTCCGAAATTCCAGTATTGATAACTTGAACGTCAACCTCTTGCATGAAATTTGAGGATACACAGCACATGTCGATCGATGTTGAAGACTCCTTAGAAATTCTTGTAGGAGGAAGCTTAATTCGGTGAACGTTAAAAGTCGTTAGGAGTTCTTCCAGTTGTTTGCTTCTTGCTGATGATACTAGGCAGTCGATGTTGAAGTCACCCATGATGAGAATTATGTCATGCTGTGTCACCCAAGGGTCTAGAATTTTTGAAAGAGTCTCCAAGGAAAGATCAAATGCATCCTTGCCCTCTCCTGGGGGACGATAAACGCCCAGAACAAATAATTTTGCATGTTTTTTAAGTTTTACAGCAACCGCAGAAACTTCTATTACCAAAGGGGTGCTTGCGAGCTCTAAGTTTATTATTTCAACCTCATTCTCAAGGTCAGTGTGTTTGAAGATGGCAACACCCCCTTTACTAATATTTGTCCTACAGTAGGCTGAGAGAAGATTGTAGTTGCTCAGCCGCGTATTGTTCAGACGATCATGATCTTGTCCATGTTCTGAGATGATGACAATATCTGGAGAAGTGGAATGGAGGAGGTGATTAAGTTGTTCGATTTTATTCCCCATGCAGTCAGTATTTTGATGAAATATCGTTAGGTTCTTGAGGCTCTCCTGAAAATTCGTGACATTTTCTTTCGTGGTTTTATCTTCATCTTCTCCCGAGTATTGACAGTTGCTTCTAAAAAAGGCGTTTGGTCTTCACAGTCATTTGGAGTTGGATGTATATATTCTTGTTTTTCTAGTTCACTTGACTCGGATGTCTGGATCACGTCTTCATCGATATCAAGGGAACGTACTGAGTCATGTTTAGTTAGATGTTTTCTGTAACAGCTGTTATTTTTTAAAAATTCTTCAATATTGTTGCTAAAGAAATCTTCAAACGTTTCATTACATTTTAAAAGCATGGCGGAGCATGGTGGAGTTCGAGGTGCTTTCTTCGTCGCTGGAGTTACAGGGTCTGATGAAAAAGGATGAGTAGACGGCTCTGCATTTCTGGTACTTATACGGTTAGACATAATTAAAGAGTTGGATTCCAGGGTTGAAATTCTATGTTCTAAAAGTTTGAAGTTGTTGGATAGACTGTTAATACTTTTACGTATTGCTCGTACACAGACCCGGACCGGCAGTAGTAGTGTTTCACTTCACAAATGTTCAATAGTTCACTTTTAATATGTGTCACTAATAATAATTAAATATACTTTGGGGTTAAGAGATGAGAGCAGCAATTGGGAGTTAATTGTGCCGGGGACATGTTAGTAGTTGCATGAATGCAAGAGAAGAGAACTGGGGCGAGATTGGGGTTTTCCAGACATCACGTGACAGGACAAAGGTTATTCTATGATATGAAACGTCTGGAAATATCTAGGTAGCGCTTGAATACGGAACAGTGGTTAAATACGAAATAAACTATTACTGTATCCGGTACCTCAATATAATATTGTAGTTATTTCCACAAGTGAATTTTATTGAAATTCAAACTTTTTCGCATTAATGACAATTTTAGTATTTTTATGATTAGATTGATCAATATCCACAATATCTCCGATAGGCCTATCTAAGCATTGTCTGTAAATCATAACAATGATCAAAGGGAACACCTTGATCAGCGCCTACGGACAACGATAGGCAAATTATTGACAGCATCTGAATTGCCTGTCTGAGAAGAGTAGGTGATGTGCTGTTGATAAGTTTCTTAATATTATTTGCTACTGGCAATAAGTGGTCCAATGTTTAACATGAATTGAGTTTCATTACATAAGAAGGCATAGCTATACAGGGATTTTTTTAATTATGCTTATGACTATTAATTGTTTACTTTCATACACTGAGAAAACCTAAACAGGATTGATGCATTTATGCATTAGATCGCCATATTAATTATACCTCGCATTGCAATTTAACCTTTTGTTATCCAAAACATCTGTTTGACAACAATGAAAGTGATAAAACCACCAGTCACCTGTCAGATTCAGTTACGTCCAGTGTTTTGTTGTTTTGTTTCATTCAATGAGGGCGACGCCGTAAATAAAAAATTGTACAACGCTTTTGTGCGGCTTCAACTCTAACATGGGGAATAAAATATATGGTTCTATACATAGTTAAATCCACCGTGCAAAATGTTTAGCGAAAACTTAACCTAATTGTTAGGTTATCTTGTTTTCTTTACCTAAGTATAGAAATATTACATTAATATCGAAAGCTAAAATACAATGATTATCAGTATTTGCAATGATTCATTTAATGATAGTAGCTTCGAAGGAATCAAAATCACAGATATTAAATTTTGTATAGGTTTGGATTTTGCTTAACATAAACAAATATGATTAGGTCTAGGCCAATCAATAAGTGGAAGTATTATTATACTTTCCTTGCCAAGCCACAGTATAGTTACATCTGTAAATCGTAACAAGAAGAAGAGAATGTTTTTATCCTCTAGAGACCTTTCGTACATCCGCTAACAATGAAAACTTCCTTAGGGAATCCGAAACGTTAGACTGGGAAAGTAATGTTGTAAAACCTAACATTTTGGTTACACAAATACAGTAATACAACTCTCTACAGGAATAAAGTAATCGCACCTCTCGCTGATTGCTCTAATTATAGCTTAGAGCTAAAATTCGCATATTACTTGTCAGATAGCCTTCTATGCTAGGATTTTTTGAATAGACATCTGGTAAATAAAACAAATAACATTTAGGCTACTTAAAAAAACAGTGTCTGTAAAATTCAAGGGGTGATCATTGATTTGATCTCAAGTATGAAAACAATCTGAATGATCATGATGTACTTAAAAAAATATTTAAACTTTTACATGAACCTCATGATATAAACATTAGTGAAGATAAACAATGTAATTTCCAAAAAATATACCATAGTTCAACTTCGCGTTTATACATCGAAATGGTTAACACCACTGATATGCACTTGAAATTGTTTAGTAGCATAGATTGGATGGAAATTTCTTTAATACAATAGTGGCCTTGTACATAAGTTACAATAAGATTTTCATATTTTTAAGTTTTATGGATATTATTTGTACTAAATAACAAATCTTATTTTTTTATTTCTTGTCACCGCTTGCTTACTGTATACGTTAGCCAAATTGTACAAAAATTTATATATTTTTTAATAACCTATAAATTAATTACGTTTTTAACAAATAAACTCATTTTGATTCCGAATAAAAGAGTGTTTAGTTCAAATAAAAACCTTATGATGAGAAGTAATAATAGGTGCCTTAAAGAAGCTTTTCGTGTAGAAGAAATAAATACGCAGACCGAAGATATATTGCAGCGCAAAGAAGTTCAAGCGTTTCTATTTAAATGACAGATTGTTCGTAAGTTTTTTGCTTCTTGCATGTGTCACAGAATGAATCTTCTGTGAAAAATACTCTGGAAAGAGGTTTACGATTTTTCTCTTCTAACAAATTATACAAAAAAACTCATCAAATCAGTAATTTCATCTTGTGATAGGTATCGCATTCGTCATTCAGACACTAACTTTACCAGAAATAAGAAACCTTGCATTATACAATTGCTTCCCTATTACTACAATTTAGCAATCTTCTTTTCATAAAATATACAAATCAAGGAAAGTAATAGTTTTCTTCACAATTCATGTCTCTACAAATAATTGGGTTGGTATTGAAAATATTTTCCATTATTGGCGTTAAGGGATTGTGAAAAAACCTAATATAACTGTGTTACCACTTAAACAACCCCGCCACAGCAAACCTGCTGACCAAGCAAATTTCCATTTGTCTAAATTGATTTTCAATTAAATCTATTTAAACAACATTAGGTTTAACGAGTACTTAGGTTTGCTGCTACAAGGAAACCAATTAAGTGTGGTTTTTAGTAAAATAGTAATAGCTTAGTACAAAAATAAATTGACAATTTTGATCACAATATATCCATAAACAGACAATCTAAAACATTTAGCAATATTCTCCTTAGAATAACATGGGAAATTAAAATTTTGAATTTTTTGAATTTTCTCCGTTACCAATAATCAAACAAAAACACTATGATATACTGAATTGTTTGTTTTTTAAGGTTGGTTCGATTTTATTTTTGAGCGAGGTTGGTTGTAGGTGTGGTTCATGCTTTTTCGGGCATGCCATTGTAGTTATATTGGGTGTTGTGAATTTATTTATTTATCACGAGTAAAGGGGGTTGCTGTGAATTCATGACTGAGGTATTCATACACTATACTAAACTTACAAAATACAGGGTGACACAATGCTCAATTAACAAGTAGGTTTATACACATAGGTATATTTAAAAGCGGGACATGCAGTACGATAAACTATGTGGATAATAGTGTTTTACAATTCAATAATAGAGGCAGAATATAATAGCACGTAAAAGGACAATTCTCCAGTGGCAAGAGCAAAAGGAAAACAATACAGACAATCTTATGAGGTGGACTGGAATTATATTTTACCTCGGAGTGTTTTAGAAATTTGTTTTGCCAAAACCACCGTTATATTCGTAAAGCAATCTTATCGTCCAATAAATTAAATTTACCTCATCGATGTACTTTTCTTTAATGCTATCCGATTAATTAAATGATCTTTGTTTTATGGCTTATGCTATTAGTATCTGTTAGCGTATTTATAAAAATTAAATACCTCTAATCTTAGTTTTAATCTTATAGAAAAAAAAGTTCGGCGCATCCTGTAATTGTATATACAACCTAAAATTAATCAATGTGTTTTAAATTAGTCCAAGATGGCCGCTAGCCTCCGAGGACTCTTGAAGTAGATAAGTAATTTAAAAATCTCTCCAAAGAAAATGGCTCTTATGACGTATATGTAACATATTATTTAATTTCAATTTTTTACACCCAATAACAGGTTTTAATGGATAAATAAGTTTCCTGTAAAAAGGGAACATGCTTTAGTTATGAACGCTAAAATATGATCAGAGGATAATCACCCAGAATATTGTTGTACGATCATCAGTAGAAGGAGCTAATACAGATATGTATAATTAATTATACATGTTTGCTAATATCCAAATACTATGCATTGGACTTACGTTGTTCAGTTCAGTTGGCAATCTCTTACCTGAAAAATAATAAGGTATTAAAATATTGACAGGTTTATACTTTTATGCTCCAGTTACAATAAGAGAATCTGTTAAAGAGATTCAGATACAGGTAAAGTTTTGTTTATACTACAGTTGACTTCGACCAAGGTACTTTAGTTGATTAAAACAAAGATTTGTTCATATCAAAGACGAATAAAACTTCAAAAGACAATTGTAACTTATCACTTTAACAAAAAGTTTACTTTCAACCTGGTGACAAAAGTTGCAAGCAAGTAGACTTTACTCAGTCTGAAATAGTTATTTCTTGAGTTTACATTTGAGATTTCTCAAGAGTCTTCTTGTAGTTGATAGTTTTCACTTCTATTTATACAAACATGGCTTTTGTGGTATAAAAGAAAGTTTAATTTATTACCTTGTTTTTTATTTTGTTTTTTTTAGTGACTATTGCAATTTGTTTGACATTTCATAAAAAAAATGAGGGTTTCAACATGTAGCACATTTTTTTCACTGTTCTATTTTCCAGTTTCTACAACTTGGGATCAATTTAGATGGTTTATACTGAGATGCGCTGTTTCTATTTTTTTTTTCCAAAACTTTAACCAATATTTTTCTTTCTTGTAAGATTACTAGTTTAAACCCATTCGATTATCTACAGGTAAAGTAATACGACTAAGCCAGACTTTATTCGAGTTGGAAGATACTAATATATTTTAATATATTTTATATATTTTAGTATATTTTAATGGGGAAGATACTACACTGTTTATACAAAATTTTTTCTAAACCAAATAAAAAATCAATTATTTAATAAAGAAACGATACAAACAGCAACTGTCGATAAACATTCTGTTCTGTTTACAATTGTAAATAATTGATGCCGGTAGACACCAAACTTACAGAACTGTTTGAAGCGGTGCTGATTTATTCAACCTGTCGTAACTTGTCACTAAGATCTGCCATTTGGATTCTAAAAGCTTTTGTGAGTTTTGCAGTCTTTGTTATTCACTATTTACTTCATAATCAGCCTTTTAAGCTTTATATTCATAAGTTCTATTAAAATTTCAATCATAGTCAAACAAAATATATTGCAAGAAACATTTCAGACTGAACGTGTGGCAAGGCTTGATTATCATTTCATTTCTATAACGATTTATAATATGTTTTTTATCGTTAAGATATTGCCTCTTCCCAACAGTAACAACAAAACAGCTGACGAGAACGATGCTGACAGGTGGTTTTCCAGCTGTTATTGTGAGATGCCCAACAGATGTTTCTGAACGTCTGTGTTAAACCAGGGTCTGGTCATTGTAACGTTCTTTTGTGCCATTGCTTTCACGTGTAAACGGTTATTTTTTTGTCCACTTTATAATATCTTAATTTACATCTTTGAAATAAATTCCACATAAGAACAAACATTTGAATTTCAAATGATTTAACATTCATAGAATTTAAAACCTCTAACAATCAAAAGGACGCCGGTTCTATCCTAAAAAAAGTCCGTAGTTTTTTATATTTCAAAACCGGACCCAGCTGTCCCTGATCATAGGGCTTTTAATAAATTATCCTGGCTAACATTCTACACTCATCCTTCACTCATATGGGGTAAAATACACCTTGATGGCGTTCCCATCTGAAATAATTGATTATTGAAAATATAAAAAATTTAGACGAGGATAATTAACAATTTAGGAATGTATACTAACAAAAAACACACAACATTGACGATCAATCACTAAGTATTTCATCATTTATAGCCACATACTTTACCATCCAACAGCTGAACGATACATCATACAATTTTACTTTAACATCTCACTCTTACTCGGAGTCAAATATAGCCCAGCTGATGTAACAAGCAATACAGCAATGCCAGGGTCGAAGATATAAGGGCGTCCGTCTGATGATGATTACCAGAACCTAATCAACTCCTGTGACGGACATCAGTGTGGAGTAACAGGCTGAAAGTTATTGCGGGGGCTCTTTCCTTATGAATGTAAACTGTAAATATACCATGTGTATTAAAACCATTTTCACGACCGACAGTAGTTTTAATTTGTCATTCGCCTATTGGGTCTGATGATGATTGGAGTGTCCAATTGAAATCGATCACCACGTACCATCGTTTTGTATACCGTCTTGTGAGTAACAGTATAAGCGTAAATATATGTTTTAAGTGTTATAAGACTCTTTTATTTACTTTCCGTACATTTAATAACACGTTGATCAAGAATTTTTTTTAGTTTTAATATTTTTTTTATCTTCAGTTTTCAATGCCATGTTTTGTTTAAATACAATTTCTTAAAAAATTTTCTTTCTTATCCCCGCACTCTAGGAAATATATAGTATATCGCGTATTCAAGGCTCTTGTTAAGTAATCAAACATTGATAAGCCTAATTGGAAAATATTGGAAAAACAAATTTTTATTATGGATATGTTAGAGAATTTACCTCAAAGTAACTGCTGATTTGAACAAAAACTACAAATTAAACAGCGTAATAAACCAAATTGAACACCATTTCTGTTACAACACATTCAAATATCATTGTAAATTGATTACGTAAAATCTTGTAAATTTTTAACGTTGTATTGCAGTGTAAACGTTGTAATTCACCTTTACACATCGAATAAATAAACAAATCCTTTCACGTGTTGATGTGGATTAGGTTTTCGCTATGGAGTTGATTAGTCATAAATCTAATCAACACACAGACCTGTCCACCATGTTACAAACGAGTGATTAGTACCTACCACATCCCCTGCCTCTCTGCCCCCCTCCACTGTCCCCTTTTTTCAATGAAACCATCTAGGAGATATTAATCTTTTCCTACACTTAATTGTAAACATGTCACTATCATCTTACTGCTGTTTGTAGCCTTTTAAAATTGTATTTATGGTTTAAAACAAAACGAATGTTACAAGGCTTTTTTTCTACGCTGGTGGCAGTTTTACTTGAAGTTTAAGTCAGAAGATATTAAAAGCGTTCAAGCAAAAGCAGTCAAAAGCCATTAAAATTTTGTAGAAGTGCCGGGAACTGAACAAATCACTCCCCACACCGAATTTAGGTTCTGTTGAATTAGGTTAGGATCCTATCCTATCCTATCCTAATCGTTTCATTAGCTTTGAAGAAATTTTTACAACAGCGGCCCTCCTTTCAAACACCCAACAATTGCATGGATACACATAAGAAAACGACAAAATGATTGTCAAATATCTGAGGACATTATATACGATTCACGGCTGTAGGATTTAAAAGAATCAGTTATGTTTCCCTTCGGTAAGATTTTAAAGAATCACGTATGTTTCACTTCTATGAGATGTTGAAGAATCACGTATGTTTCACTTCTGTGAGATGTTTAAGAATCGCTTATATTTCACTTCTGTGAGATGTTAAAGAATCACATATATTTCACTTCTGTGAGATGTTGTAGAACCACGTATGTTTCACTTCTGTGAGATGTTGAAGAATCACGTATGTTTCACTTCTGTGAGATGTTGCGGAATACTGTATGTTTTACTTCTGTGAGATGTTTAAGAATCGCTTATATTTCACTTATGTGAGATGTTAAAGAATCACATATGTTTCACTTCTGTGAGATGTTGTAGAACCACGTATGTTTCACTTCTGTGAGATGTTGAAGAATCACGTATGTTTCACTTCTGTGAGATGTTAAAGAATCACGTATGTTTTACTTCTGTGAGATGTTGAAGAATCACGTATGTTTCACTTCTGTGGGAGAATCACGTATGTTTCACTTCTGTGAGATGTTGCAGAATCACGTATGTTTCACTTCCGTTAGATGTTGCGGAATCACGTATGTTTCACTTCTATGAGTTGTGAAAGAATCACATAAGTTTCACTTCTGTGAGATGTTAAAGAATCCCGTATGTTTTACTTCTGTAAGATTTTGTAGAATCACGTATGTTTCAGTCTTGTGACATGTGAAAGAATCACGTATGTTTCAGTCTTGTGACATGTGAAAGAATCACGTATGTTTCAGTCTTGTGACATGTGAAAGAATCACGTATGTTTCACTTCTGTGAGATGTTAAGGAATCACGTATGTTTCACTTCTATGATATGTTAAAGAATCACGTATGTTTCACTTCTGTGAGATGTTAAGGAATCACGTATGTTTCACTTCTGTGAGATGTTAAGGAATCACGTATGTTTCACTTCTGTGAGATGTTAAGGAATCACGTATGTTTCACTTCTGTCATATGTTAAGGAATCACGTATGTTTCACTTCTGTGATATGTTAAAGAATCACGTATGTTTCACTTCTGTGATATGTTAAAGAATCACGTATGTTTCACTTCTGTGAGATTTTAAAGAATCACGTATGTTTCACTTCTGTGAGATGTTAAAGAATCATGTTTCACTTCTGTGAGATGTTAAAGAATCACGTATGTTTCACTTCTGTGAGATGTTGAAGAATCACGTATGTTTCACTTCTGTGAGATGTTGAAGGAATCAAGTATGTTTCCACGTGTAGGTTTACAACATGAGTGGCTGTTACAGACCAACGGCTCGGGCAATAAACCTGATGGAATTAACTGTGTTTTCAACTCTAAAGCTTGGTTTTACTGGTTCATTCATTATACGTTGACACACGTTAGATTGTAACATAGCTAAACATCCTATTCCTATGCTCAAATAAACATATAATGTAAAAATAAACACGTACGTTGCGGAAGAAGTTTTTTGGCAAATGTGAAAATTTGTTTTTTTTTATTCCAAATAATGGTAAAATGTTTAGACAATTAATTGAAGGCTTTTTTTCTAATGTATCGAGCTAGACATAATACATCACATTTTTTACAATCAATATAGTTTAGTTGCTATATATTTGTATTTTCAAAAGGGTTAATATTTGTACCAGAGTTTTTATTTGGATGGATTTATAAAAAAAAAAAAAATACATCATCATACGTTCACAAAATTTTATCCTCCAGTTATACACTTTATGAGAATCACTAAATAAAGAGTTTACACGAAAATAAATAATACCAACCAGATATATGTAAAAGAAGCATTAAAATGAATAATCAAAAAGTTTTTGTATGAGCAGTTAGCATTGTCTAAACGTTCTACTAAATCATACAGGTTGCTGAATATTATTCACATTTGTTTCCCGAACTTTTGTTTACAAAACCACGATAAGCGCTGCCGCTTACAAATACAAATTCAGACTAGCCTTGGTTGTTTACTCTTGTTTAATCTTTGTTTACTCAGTCTAGCTTAAAAACTACGATTTAATTGTATAAACTTGATGAATCTTTTATTAATCTATTATAATGTTAACCATACAATAATAAATTAGACAGCTGTTTAAACTTGCAACCTTTTTACCAATTCTAAGATTATAAAATTATATTTTTCTTACGAGATAAATTATTGCATAGGATGGAAACAATAATTTAAAAACTAATTTCACCTGTGTGAGTTGAAACCAACTCATGTTGATAATGATATATAAATAATTTTTATAATTGTAGACTGGCAATTATTGTATTAATATGATTTATCCGTTCCCTCTAGGGGCGTATGAAACAAGGAATATGCTTTCTTTATTTGTTTGGATAATTCTTTTCAGTTTGTTTTTTTGTATGAGAAAAAATAATTATTAAGTTTAATAAATATTAAATAAATATATATCTAATTAATGTTTAGTTTACATGCAATGAACGTATACCTATTGTAAGGATATTTCTGGTCCTGTTAACAAATGAATCCGAAAAAAACTATATAAAATTATTTTTTGGGGAATTTTACTTGATAAATTTAAAATAACTGGTAACACTGGAATTAATATATCTTACAATATAACCATGTGATTAGAATTATTATCTTATTTGTTTAAGACTTTAAAACAAAAACGTATCAGTAACACCTATTTTTTAACAAATAAAGCATTTGTTTTGTAAAACAAATATAAAGTTCTGTGCTCAAAAGATAACATTGTAAAACATTTACTTTACGGCTCACGCCGTCAATTATTTGAACAACAAAAGAATAAAACTGCTCGTAACTGTATCTGTCAGGTGGTTTCACATTTCATTGTTGTCAGTCAACAAACAGCTGTTTTAGATGACAAAAGGACGGGCTAAAACGAGCCGTAGTTATCAATTCCGAAATTTCACGTAGACCTATTATCACTAGTGTCTGTTTAGTATGGTCATTTTAACTAGTCAAAATATTTGTTAAAACTTGCCTCTATGTGTAGTTTGGATTAAAGTAAACTTGTATTAAAGCTATTTCAAATTGAAACTTTATCAATAAATGGTTTAAATTACCTGTATCCGTCAAGTGATCCTGGTTTGTAGTTGATTGACTACAGCCGTTTCATGTTGTAAAAACACATCTTCAGGTCAAACGTATATACATTGATTTAATCCATGGAATGGTCGTCAAGGTTTAAAGTTAAGACGACCATTCCATGGATTAAATCAATGTATATACGTTTGACCTGAAGATGTGTTTTTACAACATGAAACGGCTGTAGTCAATCAACTACAAACCAGGATCACTTGACGGATACAGGTAATTTAAACCTTTTATTGTTAAAATCAGTGATCCAGAGGCTATACCATAAAAATGAAACTTTATACTTTTTACTTACACTTTTGTGTGAAAATATTTTTTTCAAAGAAACCTCAAACACGAAAAATAGCTAAATCTTTTAATCTATGTTCATTGTATATGTGTGTCCAAGATGATATTTAATGTGCTATGCTTTCTCTAAAATATGATAACAGTAATATACAAGATTGCTCAAACCTATTTAGGTCATAAATATTATTTGTGACCCGTTTTAATCGTTTCCAATAAAAACACGATTTTCAATGTAATTTTGTAGGATAAAGAAACGTCTGTCCAACTCCTTTCAATAGGAAGCGACTTTAATTTTATGCATTTTGTGACGAGATAGAAAAGCTAAATTTAATCTAACGGCGTGTCGAGACGACAGCTTCACGTGACAGGTTGGCACCTCAATTCCCATTAGAATCTACTTTAACAAACTTGAAATAGATTCATCTTACCTTCTTAAAGCGTTAAAGGTACAGTAACAGTTACAGTTACAGTACAGTAACAGTTACAATACAGTAACAGTTGCAGTAAAGTAACAGTTTCAGTACAGTAACAGTTACAGTAAAGTAACAGTTTCAGTACAGTATCAGTTACAGTAAAGTAACAGTTTCAGTACAGTATCAGTTTCAGTACAGTAACAGTTACAGTAAAGTAACAGTTTCGGTACAGTATCAGTTACAGTAAAGTAACAGTTTCAGTACAGTATCAGTTTCAGTACAGTAACAGTTACAGTAAAGTAACAGTTTCAGTACAGTATCAGTTACAGTAAAGTAACAGTTTCAGTACAGTATCAGTTTCAGTACAGTAACAGTTACAGTAAAGTAACAGTTTCGGTACAGTATCAGTTACAGTAAAGTAACAGTTTCAGTACAGTAACAGTTACAGTAAAGTAACAGTTTCAGTACAGTATCAGTTACAGTAAAGTAACAGTTTCAGTACAGTATCAGTTACAGTACAGTAACAGTTACAGTAAAGTTTACAGTTTACGAGTTAACAGTTTAAGAACGAGGAAGACATTTTCGATCAATATTCAACCTATTCTAAGAGTCTATCAACAATTTGAGTTTTCGGTATTATTGCAGTCAAACATCTTCTAAATAAGTAGATAAATATTTACGACAATAGTTAGATCATAGACAAAAAGGATTAAATATAGACTGTTAGCCGTGCTGTGGTTACCATAGTTACCATAGGTTTTGGCGCATACCGCTCGGAGCGCCGTGTAGCTACCTAGTGCGTACGCTGTAACTACATGGCGATCCCAGCGGTGTGCGCCAGAACCTATGGTAACCGCAACACGGCTGACGGTCTATATTGAATTACAGTATTTTTGTTTATGGTTAGACCTAAGTATCACAGATATGATATTTTTTCTGAAAATTTATATGTTTTTTCTTGCCATTATGTACATTTCTGCATGTCAATAAACAACATGAAAAGTTAATTTTCCAAAATACTTCTGAGATTTGTTCAAAACATTATTACAATATGTGCACGTATACATTATTGTACAATTGAAACATAAAACCCTACACTATTTCATGTGAATTTGTATTACCTATTTTTCAAAACTGATCCACATTTTTCAGTGAAAATACAGAGAACGTTGACGAAACCACGTTTTACATTACGTTCATGGAAACGTGATGGAATTTTTGATGGAGATGAGTTTCTGATAAGAGAAAGGATGCGAAGTAAGCTATTTTTATAGCACAATATGAAAACAGCTGATTCTCTGATTTAAGTTAGTTAAATGCCAATGATAGATCTACTTTTAAAATAATGTTTTACTGCAGTTACCTGACAAAGTGGGCTTCCTTTTACGCAAGGTAGCTAATTGCTGCATTAACTGGCCGTACTTTTGCCGCACTCATTTTACTTCGCCGCATTCATTTTACTTTGCCACACTCATTTTACTTTGCCGCACTTATTTTACTTTGCCGCACTCCAGTATTCCAACCAAACAATACAAAACAGTGAGCTTTTATTAGACTCGTAATACGCGTAAGCTTGAAAATAAGTTGGCAACACTAAAAGATACTACGACTACGATCGGCTGGTTCAGCATTTCCCAGCCTTTGACTATAGATACAACGACTTAACCTGTTGTTTCGTGTTAAAATACATTTTCTTTCAAAGTTTGGATTTAACCTAACCTGAAACGTGTTGTTCAGTGTTTGAAAGACATATTTACATGCTTTATAGTAGGCTTAACTGTAGAGAAAATATAATGTGTGACGCGAGCGCAAAGTGCCTTTGCTGCTCTCAAGAAACGTTCCTAAACATTTCTCTCATGTGCAAGCAAAGTTCCACTTCACGCACCAGTTACACAAATAACTATTTTCTTTCATTTAATTAATACTTGTTTATGGCCAACAAAAACAATAATTTTTTTTTTAAACTTGAACATTTATTTTATATTACCTTTATTGTATCATTGCATTCGGCCTGGATTCTCAAAAATTGTTTTACAGAGAATACAACGTCACTCAATTTCAATAATACTATTAAAATAACACGCGTAAAAATTTACTTATTTAACGTGATCGTTAAAATTAACGATGGCAGAACAGCTGACAATTATGTTTTACGAATCCTTGGCACTCAACAAAGAAAGGCTTCCACAGCTAACAAAGTTCCAGTTATCCAAAGTATCACAAAGTTTGATAGTCAATTACAGGGCAATATGTTTCATTAAAAAAGGTAAAATTAATTGCACTCAAATTAAAAGATCTTATTTTTACATTGACAAAGCTTATGAAAGACTGCTATTAATTTAGTGTTGAAGCAAAACTTAATGCTTCAATATTCTAAATGCACTCTGTAACTTGACAATGTAACAATGATTTATAAACTGAAAGTTTGTTTTGCATTGAAGCTCTTTTGATTTAGTTGAATCCTGATTTCCAAAAATTATTTTATATCTGATTTGGAATGGGTTTTTTTTACTAATTTGGTTTTTGTCTGTTATATGGAAGAGATTTTTGAAAAGTAGCTTTTAATGAACAGCGGGGATAGAAAGAACAACACTGGTCGGTTGCGCTTCTATGTAAATATTGTATAACTTGGTCGGGTTTTAATCAAACCTGTAAATTCTGGAATTTCTTTCACAGGATATTACAGCTTGTTGCAATGGTGCAAAAGATGAAAGTGAATTAAAATTTTAACTTATAAAGTAAATTAAATACTCTGAATTTTCAGAACTTTTTAATTATGTTTGACCAAAAGTTAATAACTCAATTTCATTAGTAAATAGGTTAATAATATAGAATTATTTTCTAAAAATGTTTCTTAGTATTTTGTATTTCAGAATTCGTCCTACTTTTTTGTCCAAACAATCTAAAATCACACAGGTTTGTAATAACAAATTTTTATACCTAACCCTCACAACAACAACAACAACAACAACAACAAGAGTGATTCGTCGCCTTTATACACTGAAAACATTAATTTCCTTTTCATCTGAAATCACTGATAGCTGTTAATTACTGACCGCATTTCATTCTTTTTTTGTTTTTTTTTTTCGTTTCAATAACAGTCTTTCACTATATATCTATTGGTAAGATATTTAAAAAGGTAATATAAAGACAATTTTTGTTTTTCGTATAACATGAGAGGATGCTTTTAAACCCACATTAAAATATACTAGTGCACCTGTTGCTCGAATTCGAGCAATGGCAAAGTATTACAGGCGTTATTTCAAAACGGATAACAGTCCGATGACTTGAAAGAGTCAACTGAAAGATAATGTAATCAATTACTTCATTCCAGTTATCGAAACTGAACACGAACTCTCTCTGAACACGAACACTCTTGTGTGTAACATGTGTTTACTATGGACAGCTAAAATATTTTATACAGTATTACGAATAAAAACATAAACCAAATTTAATAAATCATTCGGTAATGAAAACGATAACTTTTCATTAACAAACACAAATGGATGAATTCAGATGTTTAACACATTTTATTGATTGCATCGTGTGTTCATTATACCAGACAAACAATAGCCTAATGTTACATCGATTGCGTCATAATGAACAAATGACGTAAAACAAATTAGTTGTTAGTTGTTTAAACAAAACACCTGTAAACAAAGTTTGTTCGTCCATTCATTAGGTAGAATGTTCCAGCTTATCTAATACACAGGTTTATTCACTCCATCTGTTATTGGGTTTTTGTTGGTTTCAATACTTATTTTTTTTGTTAACGATTTCCAATAAATGAGCTCGTTTTGTTAGGTAATTAATGGACTTATCTTCGAAAAGTTAAAAAAATGTAAGAGTAAACTGATTTCATTTATTAATTCCCTGCAATTACCCTTATTTTAGCACAATTTACAGTTTTCTTAGTGAAAAATATTTTAATAAATATAAACATTACGTGAATATGTTAATAAAATCGAAGCTTTATGTCGAAGCATAAGTGGGTGTCTAATTGTTACACAATCTTTGAAGACTGCGAGGTAAAATGTACTGACAAAAAATTACTGGCTACAAAAATATAGCTTATTGTAAACAATGAGCTATTTTTAAAGTTTTATTTTACTGAATTTGTGATGCGCACTTAGTTCTCATACTCAATTTTTAATTCATATCATGAAATTAAAAATTGTATTTAAATAGCTACAAATTAATAAACAAATATTACTTTAGTGTTTGTCATCAGTTGTTATTTTGCTATTATATTTCATGGTCATATATGCATTGGTTATGCAGTTAAAAGAATAAAGAATAAAGAAAACATATGTTTGTAAAAAAAGTAAATGAACTTGCATGTATTCATTTCTGAAAAGTAGCTCATAACAGATGTCTGAGAGTACCAAGCAAAATGTATTACCCAATTTTGATCACTGTCAATTTTCAAATGACATTGTGCGAATAATTCAATAATTATTGAAGCCACACTATGACGATGTGTATACAATCCTCTAGTGATATAAATGGATCTGTACAACTTTGGTGTTATTACTTTAGATTATACTATTAGAGTTTAGGTATTTATTCCTTATAGGTGCCTCCAAACGAATTTTTAATTTTGATATCTTACTTTATAGTTTTTTACCTCCTGAATCCAAATATACCATTATTTTTCACCGCTGATGAATATTTCTCAAGATATCGCCGTAAAAACATACTTAACATTACAATAAACAAGATAGGATGGATAACATTTCAAGTGATTCTGTAGTCAAAAATGTTTTCTATAATAGGAATTTCGTCACATTATGGCGATATAGATGGACTGGTGGACTAATTACATGTACAGTAGTTCTTATTTAGGCATGTCAGGGTGGTAGCTCGTGATGTATGTGAATTGGTGACTGCATTAAGTGTTTTGAAGTTAGGTTAGATTAGGAAGGTAAAGTTTAGGTTATAATGGATCAAGTTGTTAGTTTATGATGCCTGCAGACTGTTTTTGTAAAACTAAAATCCTGAGAAAAATACTTAAATTACTTTTTCAAAAATGCTTGCAGAGAATAATTACCAGAGTTTACAGTGAGAACAGTATGATTCATGTTTATATAAGTTATGATATAAAACCAAAATTAGGCTATTTGGTGTATACTATGTTCACGTTAAAGTATATAATTATAATTAAATATTCTATAGAATTCCCAGATAATCTATAAAGGGCAAATACAAAGTCAAGACTCTCGTCGATTATTTTTAGTGCATTAGTTGCAATAGCTGAGAGTGGTTAGGTCTGTGTACATGTATTTATTTTAGTCCAAACAAAATATTTTGCTAACATGGGTCTTACATACTGGACACAAAAAACTATTATTGTACGTTAGGGTTTAAACGCAAAGAAAATTACTAAATTTTAATTACATCAACTACAGATTTAGTTGCATAAGCGCATGAACGGAAGATAGATGCACTGATAGTAATTAGTTGATTTTTTTCAAGGTTACAGCAAACTTGTTTACAATAAAGATTACAATCGGTCAGATTTGATCTCCATTTCCAATATAACTGTAGAAGAAATATATAATTGAATAATGTTTGTGTTAATTTGGGTTTGAAATATGCATCAATCTATTTGTTTTCATTGTTTGAACCAATTTCTGAGAGATTTTCTGTTTTATTGTGGTAATAAATACTAAACAGCCATCTATATAGTTTATTATATTATATCATAATGTAACACCATACCAATGAAAGGAATTCTGATATCTTACATGCATTAACTACATCCCATTGCATCGTATTAAAACGCTGCTTTGCTATTTTATGACACGTTTCAAGTAGTAAAGATAAGTTATGAAGAAGATCGAACGCGTCCATGTACTTAAACATGTTGATCACGTACATAGACTGCCTCCATCCAATCGTCTTCCAACGTAGATAAAATGACTACTACATATATTTTGAAACTTATTTTGATAGTCTTGGAAACAGACAATCGTTAGTATATTCCATTTAGCCATTTAGCCATTAGTAATCGATTTAGTATTAATTATCATAAACGTATATTTTGAAAGTTAGGGTGTTAAAACATATACAACTATTACTTTGGCCTTTTAAATTAAAATTTTATGGAATGCATTTAAAATTAATTTTTTTTTTCTAGGAAGGTTAAAAGTGACTTTGAGAGTAAAGGTCTACAAGAAAGGGGTATCTTTCAACTTTAAGTAATGCTACAGTTTTCACAGCAAATAGCTTCTTTAGCAAAAGAGTATTTATAATTTAACTCACTTTTTTATTAAAATCTCAATTTAATAAAAATATTAATAGTTCAACAGTAAATCTTAACCTTGAAAAACCCTTGCTTACAAATGTTTAATTGAATACCAAAGGCACAAAATTATTATTATAAAATTATTGTTCTAATAGGTCGAAAATTTTTGAATATTGAAAATGTTAAAAGTAATGTTATTACACCCTCATAAACATACAAAACCCCAGTTTAGATTTAATATATTGTAACTGTGTGATATAAAAGAGACTACAACGCAGAAACTCGGTATGGGTAGGATATATAGTACTTTATACACAAACAAATTTAAACTCTTTGTTTTGAACAAGTTTTGTGAATTGCGAAAATTAACTGCATATTGATATTTGTCCTACGTGAATCCAATTGTTCCTAATTTGAAAGCAACAATTTCCAACAAACCAACTACAAACAGGATTACTGTATTGTGGAGTAAATCAACAAAGTACGACCATTCCGCTACACATCCTACTGTTGCTTCCTGCCTTCTGTTCTATCATAATATTGCTACATTCGGACAAGGACACAATACTGTGTATGTAGCCTGTATTCAAGCGAAAAGTGAGTGCAGAATGAAATATATAATGCAATCAAATAGTATTTGATGTTATTAAATTCATCATCACGAATTATTTAACAGATAAAATAAAATACAACCCACAATTTAAAAAATAAAAAAAACTTATAACGGCTGGTCCATAATAACCGCTAACATTTTGTATTGTGACAGCTCAGCTAATTCATGGGTTAGAGAGATGATTTTGGCGTTGAATGGTTCCTTAATTAACGAATTTTATTATTATAAGTATGAAATTATATTTTAAGTATGAAATCCAAGCAATGTTTATTTTGCGGGTGTGAAGTAATAAATAAAACGTTGTGTAAAATATCAATTACAGTTCATTACAACTCAAAGAAATATATACCTAGCTAAACAATTTTTACTTATGCAATATAAAATTCCTCATATGATGTACACTGACATCCAAACATGTTTCCAAATCTTTTTTGGAAACTTGCAATCACCCGTCGCATCATGAGCATTACAGCGGAAATTTCTTACGGAGGCTGTTCTTAAGGTCTGCAATAGATTGGAGTTTTGTGGCAAAAACCTTGCTCTTCAAATAACCCTACAACGAGAAATCACAAGGGGTTAGGTCTGGAGACCGGGGAGCTGCAATAATATGTAGGGTTAAATCTAAAAAAAAAACAACAACAACAAAACTTATTGTTCACAAAGTTTCATATAAGATATATTACCAAGGTCTCTTTGTCAACAATAAATGTTTTACAAGAATTAATTTTACAGGTGAAGACCACCCAAAAATATTAAATGATATAATGGTATTGAAACTTGAATATTTATAGAAATGTCAAAACACTCGGAGGCACTAACCTCCCATTCAGAACAAATAACTTTAAGTGCTAACTAATGTAAAAGCTCCCATTGAATATTGACAATATGCCATCTTCAGTTCCGAATAAGGAAATCCAATACTAAAAATACACTGTTTAGTGGTTATTCCATCGTCAAACTGTTTGAAAGTGAGATTACAAGAACTATGGCGTTCCTGGATTTGCTGTTTAGATTCAGCGGTCACGCTCCCAATCGAAAATCAGACAGGTTCATCGCTGTTGCAGTTTGTTGTCTACTTTTTTTGTCTTACAATGAGTTTTCGTCTCAAAGCAAATACCCTAACAGTTCACACTACGTGGTTAAAAACACAGGACACATTTTTCACATCCTAAACGACATCGTGCCTATGATCAATGCGAACCTGAGGGAGAAAAACTTTATTTCGCTGCGTGACCGAGTTTCAACCACCGATGACGGAGAATGGGAAGAACTGTTCATATTCATTATATTCTACTCTTTGGAATGCTCTACACGGATGATTATCACTGCGTTCAAGACATCAAACATCACAGTTTGCGTGTTGACAATCTTCAACTTTCATTTTGCAAGCGTTCAGTTTCTGCAACTCATGATTCTGCTGAGACGGTTAGAAAAACGTTTCAAATCGCTCAACGATCAGTTGAGATTTGCAACCCCAAACGATCTTACATGCTCTCAATTATCAACTATATTCAAGAACCATTTGGACCTGAGAAACACAATAAGTGACATCAACTCGTATTTCTCGCTGTACAACTTGTTCTACGTTGCGATGAAAATGTTTTACACTATCGCAAACTTCTATGAAGTTCTGAAGGCTGTTCAGAATCATGATCAACAGGGGTTCTTTTTACTTTCTAGCCTCAAAGGAATGCTTACGCTCTTGTGGCATTCGTACGTTTTCCAACGTTGTACTTCGGAGGTAATATAAAAATTAAATTATCTTTCGAAGTAATTATTGTTATAATCTTAGCTGAGGGTACATCCTTGTGTATATGTGCTTACACTGCTATGAGTCCTTGGAGGCTATCTGCAATCTTGGATTAATTTCAAACCACTACTGAAGAGTTATTTATCATCCAAAAATTTTTTGGTTGCATACTAAAGTGACTGTAATTTAAAATCTAGGTCTATAGGTAACTTAAAATCTAGGTAAGATCAGAAATTTTCTTTGAGGTTTTGTAAATGTTTTCTAAGGAACACTTTAGTTGGAGTCCTTGGAGGCTAACGGTCATCTTTTATTTATCCACCACAAGAGCAATGCTAATTTTAATCAGCCGCTGAAGAGCTATGTACCATCTGGAAGTATTGTTTCAAATACCAAAGTTATTGCAATTCAAATATCTAGGACACTATGAGATTAGGCATTTTCTTTGAAATGTTGTGATTTTGTTATGAGCTAGCACAGCTAGGCTCCAAGTACTCTTAATTCACATAGCTATTTTGTAAGCTACCATCAAATGCTGTGTACCGGGTGTCCCACGAAGGGGTTTAAACGTTTGATTTTATATTACGCGCCCATTCATGCACCGAACTTTTTGAAACTTTACACAGTTTACAAAGTAGGTTCTAAAAATATTCTGGAAAATTTTCAACTCCCTAACCTTAGTAGAAACAAAATGGTGGCATATTGACAGATTTACCAATGTGCTTTCTATAAAAACTACTTTCATGATTTATTATTAGTTATGTATTTATTATTATTATTTATTAGTGCTAGGATTTATTTATATATTATTTACTATATTACTATTACTAAACTGATGATAAGGCCAATAAACCAATTATATATATATATATATATATATATATATATATATATATATATATATATATATATATATATATATACCAATAAACCAATAAACCAATTATATATATATATATATATATATTTATTAGTGCTATTTGATTTATTTTTAGTTTTCCATTAGGCAATGTTCTAGTTTTTTTTATTTAAAAGTCATATTGCCCTGGAAAGGAACAATAAAAATATTTTATAAAACCAAAAATACCTTTTTTAATGTTTTTAAAGTAACGTTTTTCAATATGCCGCCATTTTGTTTCTACTAAGGTTAGGGAGTTGAGATTTTTCCAGAATATTTTTAGAACCTACTTTGTAAACTGTGTAAAGTTGCAAAAAGTTCGGTGCCTTAATGGGCGCGTAATATAAAATCAAACGTTTAAACCCCTTCGTGGGACACCCTATATATAAATAGTGTTTGTAGTAATAGTTAGTGTTGTGTAGTGTTTGTTAGTGTTGTTGTGCTAATAGTAATAGTGTTTGCATCAGCGTGCATTGAATTCAGTTCAGGAAAAAGTCTGTCCAGGATGTCTTTGATCTTGTTCAACTACTCATGAAGTCCATCCACACAGACAGTATGTTAAATAAATCAGATGATGAATTACTTAACTAATCCACGATAGCTTTAGAAACAAACAAACAATTTCATTACTGCTTCAAGTGTTTACAAAATATATAGCCTAACCTAAAAAACGTAGTATCTTTAAGTGTTGTTCATTTTTGTTTTACTCTATACAATGCATATGAGCCGTGTGCAATGTATGTTATCATAAGTACGAATTAAAACGTATGTCTTGCAGGCAAATGAGACTGTTTCGCTCGCTCATAGCATGATCTCTTTGGATTCCCCCGAGGAACTGAAGGAAATGGTAAGGAACTTTCCTTTTCTAAAATCCATTAAATACTAGTTTAAACTGACTTAATACGACTAATGAAGGTATATTTTTAAGCGTTCTCCCAATTCGTAACTATAGAGAGCATTTACTAAAGATATATTAAGTATCAACTGCAATTAAGTATTAATGCATCCCTGAATTCTTAATCGCTTCATATTTTCTTCCCCAAGAAACACCACTAAAACTCTCAAATCGTAAGTTCTACAAGACCCAATGAGTTTGGAACTTCCACAATAACATTTATGAATATTTACAATGAGTATGTATTCATTTTTAATGAATGTTTTTAACCGTCAACATATTTTTAAGGTGCAGCAATTTTCTCTAAGCTGCTTCAACAACCCTATTGTCTTCTCAGCTGCAGGAATCTTCACCCTTGACATGAGATTGTTCACCAAGGTAAATATTTATAATCATATTTCCCGTTATTCAATATGTTTCATAAAATTATTTATAAAAGTCTGCTTCTTAGTAAAATTAAACCTAGAAGACAAAAGTCAGCTGTTGTTAAGTTCGATTGTGAGAAATTGCATGTATCGAAATTATGTTTAAGTTTATTCCATAAGTTAGCTAATTGTTGCATTATTAATAATTTGACATATCGTTACCTTCAACACAGACACACACACACTAACACATATACTATTTCTTATAAAATCATGAAAAAACTGAATAAGGTGTTTGAGTGTGAATGCTCTTACTTCGAAAACAATCTAGCCTGCGAAGTAAGAGATATAGTATAGAATACCCCCACCGCAGCAAACCTGCCGACTAAGCGAATTTCCATTTGTCTGAATTGATTTTCAATTAAATATATTCAAATAACGTAAGGTTTAACGAGTACCTAGGTTTGCTGCTACAAGGAAACTAGTAAAGTACGTTTTTTATTAAAGTATTGATAGCTTAGTATAAAATAAATAAATTTACCAAGTTTGATCAAAATATATCCATAAACAAGCAAACTTCAACATTTGACAATATTCTCCATAAGAATAACATAAGAATAAGAATTTACAAAATTACAATTTTCTATGCTGGTTCTCGAACTCATTTAAGTTTATCCCGCTTTACACCTTTAAACCGAATTTCATCAAAATCGGACAAAAATTACGCAAGTTATCGCGTTCACGAACGTGTATATATATATATATAAAAAAATTTGAACGAATTGTGTTTTTGGCCTTTGGGGAAAATCGGTCCCGGGTAAATGTCTTACCGTGCCACCTACGGTAATAGCTACTTCCCTATAGGGAAATTCGCTAAAAGCAAGGAGAGTAGGCCTATGTGGTATGTAATTGAGCGACAGAATAATTTATAATTTCTTTCTCTTTTTCAGTTGATTGGAATGACCATGGCGTATTTCATTGTGATCCTTCAGCTTGAATAAGCCTTATCATCAGTGATAGGATTGATATGTCATCAGTGATAGGATTGATATATCATCAGTGATAGGACTAATATTCCAAGAACTAAGACTTGAAGACATTTAACTCCTCAGGTCTTGTGTGCTATTTAAAACTTAAATATTTTATAAAAAGAGTTTTCTGGTCTCGATATTGGAACAGCTTAAACGATATTGTAAAGATTCTTGATAACAAGTCTTTTAGAGTTACCGTAAGTCTTTGAGAAAGCTTTGTGCTACTTAGTCATTTAAAACTGTTAACATGAGTATAATTATGTTTATGAATCAGTTAAGATGTTGCAAATAGTAAAGCATACCTGATGCTTAAACATATCAATGCAAAAAATAAAAAGTCAATGTATTATTTAAATTGTACTATTACTTTCAATATGAAACTGACAATGTACAGATACAAATTAAAACTCTATGACGAGATAGTAATATTAATGGATCAAACAGTTGATGTCCTTCCTCACTTGTATGTTATTCTAATATCTTTGACAGTGAGCACAGTAAAATTTGTATTTCGTTGATTAAATCAAATATAAAACCAATAGTGGATTGTTTCTAGTATCTATTTTCTAATACCTTTTCGTATTTTGTATTTAGACAATATAATTTCAACAAATTCAAACATCCGATCAAAATATACACAATTTCTGACCAAATAAATAAATTCAACTAGTTTATAATCGTACTATCAAACACTGTACACAAAGAAATAATGCCACCTCCATTCGAAAACATTTTTTTTTAACACATATGTTATGTTTAAAACCTATTAATCGTAAATAAGCGTAATCTATTAAACGTGATAACGCATTTAACGTAAATATGAACGTAAATAGTTTACCTGAATTTATGTTAAATATGAACTCTGTGTCAGCACCATTGGTATAACAAACAAACAACATCGTCATGTATCCACCATTACAGTGGACTGAATAACAACACAAATAGAATTACATATAGACCGACAGCAGTGCTGCGGTTAGCATAAGTTCTGGCGTCCACCGTTAGGAGTACCATGTAGTTAATCAGCGCGTTCGCCAAACTACATGGCGCTCCAAGTGGTGGACGCCAGTTATGCTAACTGCAGCACTGCAATCTCGTCACCATTGTGTGTAGGATGTGCAGACGACATGGTAAATTTACTCACCATTGCCTCCAGGATTGATTAAAGACAATATAAAATAGGTTTACGTACCTTACATCATCAACCCTAGTATAGTCTCAGGCGACTAGTTTCGAAACTGACGTTTCATTTTTAAGCCTTGTCGTCTAACATAAAACTATTTAAACATGATGTCGTCAAAATACACAAATATAGCATTTTAACACACACGGATACATTAAGTTAACGAAAAATACGAGGCCGGCCATAGCACGCACGACGGACACGACTCAACTAACCGTCCACCTACGAAGAAATATCATTACACGTTTGATCCTAGTTTAGCTCATAGAGTAGAATGTCCTGGAGTATATATATTACAACTTCTTCATTTCGGTGCTTGTAAAGACTTCATGAAGCTGCTACGTTTTCCAATAACCAGGAGGTTTTACAGAGTATTAATATTTATCGTATAGTTGGCTATAAATTAAAATAAGTTCAATTTGATTAAAATATATATCTACAATGCTAAAAAATTTTAACTTATAAAATGTAACATCGCTTTCCCAATAGTTTTATTCGTGATTTTTTTACACACCTAAATAAGTTCTCAAAGTACAAATTGAAAAAGTTTCCTTCCCAAAGACACTTGACTCAAAGTCTTAATCGACAGAAGAGTCGATTATCACCAGCTCTGCAATAACTTTAAACAACAATAATCGGTTTGAAATTAAGTTTCCTATACGAATACCCCAAATCCACCACAAGCAAGTTTTATTTTATTTTCAATTCCTAAAAAGTAGTAAGTGAAGAGAATGTTACAAAACATTCTTTCCTTCACTTGTATGCGCCTCTATACTAATTTAACATTGGAGTCTCCATGTTGTATGATAAATTACCTGAAGAACAGTGTTTCAAGCCCATTTAGAGTAATTTGGCTGTAAAATATAGTCTAAATGATAAATCAGACAAACAACAATGCTTACAACATTACACAGACCAAGAAGTTAACAACTTCACATTATCTGAACCCAACATTTCTCGCTTTTCAGAGGCTCCCTTAGTTTTATCTTGTATAACTTGTCACAAGTCTGTTAAATTCAACTTGTTTTGTAAGATATCCATTCATCTTAATGCATTATATTCATTCAATTTTATGTGTCTAAAATGTAACAAACTGAACTGCTTTCCTACAAGTCATTTTAGACGTAAAGTAATTATCTAATACAAGAAATAAAATTTGTTTGCGTCTTACACAAATTTATAACAACTTCTAATTTTTTTTTTGAAAAAATTCAATCAACTCTAGCCACTATTTTAGTGATAATTTTACGTCAGACTAACTAATTAGCTTAGAATAGTTAGGCTAAATATAACTAGTAACCTCTATACATCATACACATAACACATCATGTAACTATGCATGTAACTACATATATTCTATCTAATTTTCATTTCATTTCTAACTAATCTGGTAAAGTGAGATCATGTTTTTTTTTTTTCAAGTATTTACCTACTACGTAAATAGTCAGTACTTAGCAAGTATGGCAAATATTACCATAGAGTAAATAGTAGTTCCAAGTATTATGTACCTACTATGAGTTAACAGTCATCACTTTATGAGTTTGCTCTGGCCTATGTAACCTCACTATGTGTATGTACTTTCTGCTGTATGTATTATGTAAGCACTGGGGGATAATGTCGTTGATGTTGGTAACAATGGTAATCCATTGTTCATCATAGGTTTGTCAGTGTTAAGGGGACACTACTCAAAAATAAAAATAAGCCAAATTTACTTGCATGCTAATACTTGTATGACTAAAAGTTTAGTGAGACTAAAGGAAAAATCGATGAAATTAACCCCCCCCCCTCCTCTTACCACCTTTTCTGGGGGGAGGGTCGCAATGCAAAAATGTGCAATATTAGTGAACAGCATAACTCTTGATATAATTAATTTATTTTCATGCAATTTTTTATTTATTAAGAAGCTTATTACTACAGCTACAAACTGTAGCATTTGGAAAATCAAACTGTCGGGAAATCGGCTAAAACAATGAATATATAGTTTTTTGATAGAATGTATAGGTCAATAATATTTATTTACCCTTTTACACCAATACACTTAGAAAAGTCCAGCTGTTAGTTTGCAGTGCTGGCAACAAATAAAACAAATTTCTAACAATCATAACATAGTAGTATATGTATATGATTGCTATATCATGGTATAGAGTGGATGATGTGTGCCCTACGTATCAAATGATGAAGACATAAACAAACAAAAATATTTGCATGCTGTATTTTTTACTAAAATTGTTTTAAAAGTGTACTACATTTTTTCATTTTTTGGGTATATAGCCTAAGCAGCTGTCATAATATTCCATTATGTGATAAATTTCAAACCGTAATATCCACACATAATTTTGTATCATAGTTTACAATAGTTTTTGTCTTGGTATACCCGATCATAACAAGGATACTATCTGAGGAGTATTTAAATCACGAAACACAGTTTTTGTTGACAGACAAACCCCAAAGCCTACAAAGCTTTACAAACTTCTATGTAATATACAACTGATATATACACTCAACTTAATCAAAAGTTTCGCAAACACAACATCAGCGTAACATCGTCTATTGGAATTACATTTCTCATTAACTTTTGTAATTATAATCGGTACCCAGATTATGAGTATGATGAAAACTTGTATCTTCAGTTTGTAATTAAAATTTTTTTTGATTCATAAAATCACCTAACACATAATCAGCTATAACACAACTAGTGACAGATAACAACGTGTATGCTGGGTTTGAACTCAACTGGGTGTATGTAGGGTTCGAATATTCCTACTACATTATCCTTATCCTTTTTAACATTAACTAAATGTTAATGTTATGTAAAATACTTTATCTTTTTTAATGAGAACTGTAATAAAATAAAAGTTGTTTACATAACATTCTTCATATGGACTTGTTTTATGTCCCATTTTCACATCCTAGTACGATAAAGAACTTGTCATACGGATCAATATAAAGCCCATTGAACCAAATCTCGATCGAATTACCTTAGTTAAAACATAATTGAAAATATATGAACTTTTATTCAAATATTCGTTACAATTTTTCGACGTATATTAGAGTAGTTTGAGTAATAAAATAGCAGTAATAAAATATGGCACTTAGTCAAACGAAACCTAATTTTGTTGGGTAAAGGCAAAATCTTTGAGGCATATTTGTGTAAGCCAATAAAAAGGTCATTATTTTGTCCATTATGTAAACTTGATTGTTAACATTACTCTAAACATTTTAATTTTAAAATAGTGTAAGGGGTTTGCGAAAAAATGATAGATCTATTTATATATCACAAACCCAACTATGAGAACTTTCTTTGCAGAAAGTTTCTATAAACATGTCTTGTTGTCTTGCTATAACAACGTTGAATAATTCAGTATCCAACCACAAATTGGAGTCTGGTTGGCCAACTTGGCAAGTTTGTGGTAATTTTGACCTCAAAGTTCAGAATCAATGGAATTGTCAGGGTTCTAAATAATCTAGTTTTTCAGTTTTTAATACTTGTGTATATATGCCATTAGCATTTGTTGAGGGTTTTTGCAAGAAAACGGTCTAAATCTATCGTTCCAAAATACTCTATAATAACATTTCTCATCATCTTATTTCGATCTTTATTATAGAAAGCATCAATAATTGATAGCAAAACGACCAAAGATATTTAGAGTAAGTATGACGCTTGGAATCGAACCAGCGACGTTGTTCTATGCTGTTTACTAATATTACCAGTCCACTTGTGTACTTATAGTGTACTATTAGTGTACTAATAGTAAACTATTAATTTATAATAAATATCCACGTAATGTTATGGCATTTTTATAATATTATAAACTGCTTATAATTGCAGATAGTTCAGATTAGAAGCAAATTTTGTCATCTGCCATTGCTTTCGTTTACTTGCAACCACAAAAATATGTTTTAGAAATATTTTTTAAATTAAACTTTGAACTATGTTTTTTGACTTATGGTTAATTGAATTTTACGTAGATTCTAAATGATTTATCAAATCTTAAAAACAACCTTGCCATTAATACAGTAATGATATTGCTTGGCAGAAACCCATCGATAATGTATACGCATTTAAGAAATTCAGACATGACGTCTGTTTGCTTATTTTCCAAACAGTACAGCCTAAATTATATACACATTATAAAAACAATGATAAAAAGTTAACATGGTGATACTTACACGTCACGTGTTGATCCTAAATGTATTTTGAAATTTCATTACCTGAAACATGTAAAAATGGTATTAAGCTCTTTATCTAATGTTATCTGATGTTGCTAAACATAAACCAAAGTTGTTGTCGAGCAAAGCATGGGACAATGGTTACATTTCATACAGGTAGACCATTTTTGATCTTAGTTGTAATTTTGACATAACTACGATTTGTTTTAACATTTTTAGTCTTAATTTATTTTAGTTTTACAGTTTAGTGCAGTTTTCATATTAGCTTGTCTCATTTTTAGATTTAAACTTTTGAAACTTTAATACTCGGAATAATATAATTACCACAAAATAAACTATCTTAACGTTTACTGTATCACCAAGAAAATATTTTCTAAAACCCAAGTGAATGCATTGAACACGGTAGAGAATTGCTATTTTCCAATTGATTAAAGTTCCAGTTATTAAATTCCATCACTAGGATAACAATTATATTTGCACTTGAACTATCTCCAGCTCTCCATTAGCTCTTGATGGATGATGACGTCACCGAAAATTAATTTATCATTTCAATAGGTCAAAATTCTATAGAGCAATACATTGTGAAATTTTGTTTATTCAAAATATTACATTTTGACTATAGATGTAAGTTGTCATTTAACATTGCGAATATGATTATCATCACTAAAAATGGTACGGAACATATTTTTGTCCCCCATAATTATTTTTAGACTTATCTAATGACTTTATAATGAGATGAAAGTCAATAAATTGTATTGGTTAAACATATATCTGAAACAACCATGTACTTTCGTGGTTTTCGTGGCTTATGCTTTCAACATATTATTGCATTCTTAAAATAGGCAAATATTGTTAACCATTTCATTTATTTACTCTAAACAACGGAAACACCACTCCCCAGAGAGCAGCGCTCCTAGTAAGGGAAATAAGCACTACTCTAACACAATATCTGTCAATTAATGTCAATTAGTTCTTTCATTAAATCGTCAGAGGTGTTGGAAAACAGTGGTTCTTTTAGTGTGAGCCTGTAAAAGGATTTGACGTAACAATATTGATGGATTGTATTTATGTTTATACTTTTTTAAATTCATTAGTTTTTGTGTGCCTTACAAATTCAAGAAACGGAAACTGTCTTATTATTTCCAAAATATAATTTCCGTTGCTATATACCTATTTTAGCTATTACCAAGTATATTATAAACAGGTTTCGAATACGAATAGTTTTCTGCTGATATTCTAGTGTCCTGCAGTTTGTAACAAAATATACATAAAGCCTTTCCTGGTGTTTACAAGGACGATTTACTTTCCATTTATTCTTCTTCTGCTCATTTTCTGGTAGTTTTAGGACAATAACATTTGCCGATTTAGTCCTAGGCCGCTAGGGCCGAACCAGGGATCGCAGCATTATCACTTTGATAAAATTCATTGGTTACTTGGCAGGATTTGAACCCGGGACCTCAAGGACCAAAATACCGCGCTCTAACCACTAGACCAGCTCGCTCCCCCCCCCCCCCCCCCAAAAAAAAACACATTTACCATTGGAGCTACCGAATAACCTAATTTAAATTTCATACACGTTTTAAGTAAGTGTTCTATAAATAACATCTGGATAATTCAAGCCTTTATTTTCGTGTGCTGCCAGTTTGATCCTTGAATTTTATTCCTGTGACCAAATGATACTTTCGTTTGCATTTATTTCGCTTGCACGTAAATTTTAAACTCACTCACACAAACAGCAAATCGAAAACAGTTATTAAACCATTAACACCCGAACTGCTCATAAACTTGTTACTCTTTTGTAAATAAAAACCACGGTCTGGAACAATTTGTAATTTATGAGTGTTGTTTTTTAGTTCGTTAAATAACTTATTATTTGTTTCATTTTATTAATGTCATGTAAGGCAATCACTATTTAAAGTATGTTTGATTAATACTGTTTTCGTTATACAACAGTTTTATAATACAAACGAAAATTTACCTCGTAATTAAAATTATAAAAGATACGTCCAACAAAGTAATTAATCACACAAAAGCTGTCTCGTCGAGGGTTTTGTTTCACTGCAATCAAGATTATCGGATGATAAAAGAATACTCTCAGCTTCCCTGTATTGATTTTCTTTTTGAAATGATTATAATAGCTTCAATATCCTCCTCGATGGAGCAGTATTATATCTTCAAAGAGGACGAACAAGAGTGTAAGTGTGTTATAACATATTTGACGACAGTTGAATTGGTGTTTGCAACAAAATGAATAGTATAACTATAAACTGTAGGTTGCATCTCCTTTTGATAATCTACATACTAATCACTTTGACTGTTCTTTGTAAATTTGTGCATAAACAAAAAATGTCCTATAAATATAATGTAGAAAAATATATCGTTTGACCTTTGAATGGTTTTAAGACAGTCAGATAAAACAATCAACTATGGGACTCTAAAAAAAAACTTTTTTACATTTTTATTTGGTTTTACTTTCCACTGCTGTAAAAATATAAAGAACGAGCAAACCAAATAATTTTTAGAATTCTGCATTCTGGTCTCGAAACACACAACCAAACTTTGAACATTTGAATGAAGTGTAAATTCTATCCTGAGTTAGTTCTACACAAATCGAACAAAAATAATAAACTAAAAACCTATTTGTACAGTATTATTTCAAAAAAACTGCAGTAACTGTTGAACCATTTAGTCTTGCATTACATTTTCAATTACTTAACCGTAGTAACAAATAAAAATTTTCTAATATCCACAATAAAGGACATTGAATAAAATATCTCGATAGATGTACTTTCTGACCACTTTAACAAATCCAGTAAAATTTGTTTGTTGAATCGTAACCAAAGAACCTGCTTAAAGGAACCTGATTATAGTGTTTTGTGATTTGTTATTAATTGCATGTGGTATCATGACTTGACTGCTATACAGTGCATATTTTAAAACGTTTTTATTAGGTCGCTTTCTTGTCCGCTACAAATTTTGCAACCGATTTTAGACTAACTTCCCGATGAGCTAGGGATTTGAAACTTGAAACATATCTCACAAATGGAAGACAATGCAATATTATACAATTTAATTTTCATATTTCCCTTGGGCTACGCCCCATGGGCTTGTTTTTATTAAATCGATTTCTTGTAAATTTTGATACTTCCCGATGAGCTAGAGACTTGAAATTTGAAACATAGCTCACAAATAGATGACATTGCAATATTATATCATTTAATTTTCATATTTCCTTTCGGGCTACGTCCCATGGGCTTGTTTTTATTAGCTCGCTTTCCTAAAAATTTTGATATCAATTTTAAACGATGTTCCCGATAAGCTAGAGACTTGAAATTTGAAACATAGCTCACAAATGCATGACAATGCAATATTATATCATTTAATTTTCATATTCCCTTGGGCTACACCCCATGGGCTTCCAAATTTTTCATGTTTACATTTTGAAAGAATGTAAATAAATATATCAATTAATTTAAGTCAGCTGTAAATACTTAAATTTGGAAGTTCAAAGAGCAGAGGTTAAGAGGTACAGGTTATTCTCCCAAGAGATTCTTTATACAAACATTTCAAAATATAGATAAACAATCTGATTGCAGATATAAAGATGTTTGTTAATAATGTAAATTGTTATTTATTTAATGTTCTATAAAGTAAACAATAAATTAAATAGATTGATATATTTATAGTTAGTAGGTAGGCCATACATTCAATCTAATACATAATTATATGAAAACAAACTCAAATAAACCTTAGATTTCCCACATGCTTTTGTCTTAATCTGATATAGATGCTTGAAATAGATTTAACATCCTCACGCATTAAAAAACTAAAAAATAGAAAATAATTTATAAATAAAAAACTTTTTTAAACAAAACGTTTTTAAACGCCCTAAAAAGTAGAAAATAATTTACAAATAATTTATAAATATGTTGAGAGAGTATAAATACTTGTACGATTTAAAACGAAAAACGTGGGGTGCATGCAATAGATAGTTTACAATTACCTTCACCTACTGAACTAATGTATTATTATCAATTAATTGCATGCACCCAACGTTTTTCGTTTTTAATCGTACAAGTATTTATACTCTCTCAACATATTTATAAATTATTTGTAAATTATTTTCTACTTTTTAGGGCGTTTAAAAACGTTTTGTTTAAAAAAGTTTTTTATTTATAAATTATTTTGACTACTACCCTCGGTAGTGTATTCCAACTTAGGTTGGGCGTTAGTGTATTGTTAGTTGTAATGTGTTAGTTAAGTTTTTTCACCTGAAGACGGGATCAGATTCCAGATCCCGAAACGTAGTGTATTGTTTTTTACTTTCGTGATGGAAAATGTCCGCAATAAACCTTTGAACAACACTGCTTAAAGGGTTCCTAAAATATACGGATTGCATTTTGAATGGAACCACCTGCAATTTGTCGGCTACTTTAGTTACATAGGATGAAATCTTAAAGTTTTTAAGGTCGGTTTACGGCGGCTCCTTACTTTGTGGGGTTTTGGTCAAACTTGTCCCAGACTTCACAACAAAGTTGCACAAAATACGTTGTTATAATAAAGTTCGTTTCAAAACTAATAATGCTGAGTTTATATTGAATATAAAAATTTTACACAACTTTTTTCACATACTGAGTGTCCTATAAAATGTTTCGAGCTAAGCGAGATCATTATTTTCACGTAAAAAATCCTCAAACAATTTAAATAATTAAAACTTAGAATTAACTTAGGGAGATTTTGCGTTCAGCTATAACACTGTGTACCTTATTATATTTTGGAGTTACAACTTTTGGGGTAAACAAATTTGTTAGGCACACATCACGCTCTTAACGTTTATTTGTTTAGTTTATTGTCTAATTTAAATAGTTTTGGAATTTATATACAACCTAAGGAACTGTAATGTGTAGATGTTAGTTCGTTGATGAATAACGCATGAAATCTCGTATAGGAGAGTTTAAAACAAACTATTCATTAAACTGATCTGAACAGCGTTGAAACCGACACTGCTCGAGGCACAAGTAATTTCCGTTATTTTCGGTCTGTTCAAACCAGCTGTAACTGGGGGCATCGTTATGGTCCATGCCTGAGACCAAATATTTCACTAAATATTTTCAGTTTTAAATATTTTTATGGATTTTCATCTTTTTATTACAGTTCTGTGGAAAATATTCAAATCTTATCCGAGAGAAATAATTTAAAAAATGATTGTTTATTGTAATTGAGACTGAATAGTAGAAAACAAAATATTTTTCTCTAACCCTACTTTGTTTAGGTTAATCTAGATATTTAGTTATATCAATAAACATCTAAAGGGTTTAATATGAATAAACAATTTCCTGATCTTCAATAACTAAGAAATAATTTGAATTTTAATAAAACTTGGCTTCTTTGTTTACATAAACGATTTTAATTGTTAAAAAACAATCTTAAAACTCTAAATATATTGCTAGAACATTTTCCTCTCAATGAATTAAAATTCGAGAAGAATTGTTTAGCCTATTTAATGGCCCTTGTTTAAAAATACTGCTTTACGTTCCTTTTTTGAACGGACCCCTTCACTAATATTTTGCTAATTAGTAAAGGCCACTTGTTTTACACGCTTAGTAAATCAATATTCTGACAGTAATAACCCTGTAGTAAATGTGTATGCTATTGCTCCCAAACGAAATGAACATTTTGTTATGGATGTTACAGACTAAAAGGTCGATTTTTCGAATGGACCAAATTAATTGATAGATTATTAATTAAGCAGTCGAGACAATCTATTTTGTTCATTCACAAAAGTTACTGCAAGTATTCAAAATCGTTTTTACTATACCTCGATGCAATATGTATAACAGTAACTATAATCAACAGTAACATTTTACAACAATTGTCAAAATTTACCTTTTTCTAAAGTATGTTCTGAAAACTAAATAAAATATTTGTGGCTGAATACACATTCATATTAACTGTCCTGATAACACTACCCTGATACCACTATTCTGATAACACTGTCCTGATAACACTGTCCTGATAACACTGCCCTGATAACACTGTCTTGATAACACTGTCCTGATAACACTGTCTTGATAACACTGCCCTGATAACACTGTCTTGATAACACTGTCCTGATAACACTGTTCTGATAACACTGTCCTGATAACACTGACAATATTACACTGTCCTGATAACACTGTCATGATAACACTGTTCTGATAACACTGTCCTGATAACACTGTCCTGATAACACTGCCCTGATAACACTGTCCTGATTACACTGTCCTGATTACACTGTCCTGATAACACTGTCATGATAACACTGTTCTGATAACACTGTCCTGATTACACTGTCCTGATTACACTGTCCTAATAACACTGTCCTGATAACACTGTCATGATAACACTGTTCTGATAACACTGTCCTGATTACACTGTCCTGATAACACTGTCCTGATAACACTGTCATGATAACACTGTTCTGATAACACTGTCCTGATTACACTGTCCTGATAACACTGTCCTGATAACACTGTCATGATAACACTGTCCTGATAACACTGTCCTGATAACACTGCCCTGATAACACTGTCCTGATTACACTGCCCTGATAACACTGTCCTGATAACACTGTCATGATAACACTGTTCTGATAACACTGTCCTGATTACACTGTCCTGATAACACTGTCCTGATTACACTGTCCTGATAACAATGTCCTGATAACACTGTCCTGATAACACTATCCTGATTACACTGTTCTGATAACATTGTCCTGATTACACTGCCCTGATAACACTGTCCTGATAACACTATCCTGATAACACTGTCCTGATAACACTGTCATGATAACACTGCCCTGATAACACTGTCCTGATTACACTGCCCTGATAACACTGTCCTGATAACACTATCCTGATAACACTGTCCTGATAACACTGTCATGATAACACTGTTCTGATAACACTGTCCTGATTACACTGTCCTGATAACACTGTCCTGATTACACTGTCCTGATAACAATGTCCTGATAACACTGTCCTGATAACACTATCCTGATTACACTGTTCTGATAACATTGTCCTGATTACACTGTCCTGATAATACTGTTCTGATTACACTGTCCTGATAACAATGTCCTGATAACACTATCCTGATTACACTGTTCTGATAACACTGTCCTGATAACAATGTCCTGATAACACTATCCTGATAACACTGTTCTGATAACACTGCCCTGATAACACTGCCCTGATAACACTGTCCTGATCACACTGTCCTGATAACACTGTTCTGATAACACTGTCCTGATTACACTGTCCTGATAATACTGTCCTGATAACACTGTCCTGATAACACTGTCCTGATAACTCTGTCCTGATAACACTGTCCTGATAATACTGTCCTGATAACACTTTCCTGATACCAACAATTATTTAAAAAGGTCGCATTAAAAATTATAACTTAAAACTAGTTCTTTTTTTAGTTTCAAGTCCTTATTTTACATAACTGTAACAATAAAGACGGCCCAGGGAGATGGCAAATGGTTCCAAATTTTCCATTTCACCGGTCCAGTGCCCTGGTCTCGACTTCTCAGGTCAAAGTCTATTGAATCAAACCCGCCACGTTCAAAAATGCTGACTTTGCTACAATTATTTACACCTCAAATTGTTCAAATAACAGTTTACAACAAGCATTGTGATTTAAACCAGCAATAGTTTTAAAAACTGTTAAATAATTAGTTTATGTTGGAATTATTCCATTTTTTTTTTCAATAACAATGTTTATATATTAAGATTTTTAATAGGTCACATGCAAACTATTTCTTAACATTTGCCGTCACTTAATTAGTTATTGAACAAAAAAATTCTATTGAACTAATCGTTTTATAACATGAATATAGCGGGGAATAATTATCATCCCTAGATCGTTTAACAATTTCCCATCGGAATTACCAATTAAACAAATCGGATCTGCGTGAAAACAATTCAAAACTGAATCACCATAAGTAAATACAACAATCAATTAACGATTGAGTTAATCACTAGTTATTACTCTTTCTATAAAGCTAATTATTAAGATTAGTTTTTTCCTTTTTTTGTACAACGTTCCGGAAACTGCTTATTATTTATGCACACAATGCCCAATTTTAATATGCTCCTTTACTAAGAACCTTAAGTCTCTTTAGGCCTCAGGGAATGATTTATAATATAGTTTAAAAGCGTTATATTATAGTGGTATTACTAGTGTTTAATGTTATTTCTTGACTAATCATCAATTAAATTATCCGTATAGTTATGTTGGTTTTGCTTGACACATTTTTAGGTAGGCTAATTTCTTTAACATTTTTTGTTACCATATCTGACCTAGATGCAAGTAGTTTTACATGTTTTGCAAGAACCAGGTGTTAGCCCATCCTACGTACAGGAATCGAGTAGTCAAAAGACAAATGTGAAAAATCATCTTGTAAAGAAATGTCACACTACCCCATAATGTTTTCATCCCAACAAACGATGATGAAACTTATGTCCTTTTCCAAACTAAATATGTAACGATTGTACAACTGTGTATTTTGAGTTCCAATTTAAATGCTCTTGAAAGCTCCTTCGTTAGTGCAAAGTATATTCATCTCATCCTCAATTGCCAAATATTTACTTGACTCTAAAATCTTGATCTAACTAACTAAAGAAACTGGTTGTTTTATAAGCCCTTTTTAAATCCTCTATCCTAAAAAAATAGGTTGGGTAATCGCACTTAAGCATACATTAAGTTTGGTAAACTTATCAAAAGGCAAAAAATAAATTTACTGTACTTGGTAATTGTTTGAGATTGTGTCTGTATGTTTATGAATTCGACTTAATTTTTAGATGAATGGCTCTTGATTATGATGACATGTCTTCTTGTATTTGAATATGTTGTCGTGTGCGAGAAACGAAAGCGATAAACAATAATTTTAATTTACCTGATTGCTGAACCCTATTACATAGGGAACAACTTTTTAATTTGAAGGCTATTAGCTTCATCCTGAGAGGGATCAATTTAAGGTCCCAGTCGCCATTATTTGTCATTGGGCTGAACAACAAAATGATAGCTTTCTAGCATTTGAAGTCTTGTACTATTTTACCTAATATCTTCAGCCAATTTCCACTAAACAAAAACACGGATACTTCGATCTCGAATTTTCTTAACCGAAACTATAAACTTCCATCTAAATATCCAAACATCATATGAATTTTAGTTTCAATTTCCAATAGTCCATGACACGTATATTAAACGTATATGGTTTTCTTTTTACAAAAACTCCTCCCTGTTCAGGTTACATAAGATGAATTCTGAAGGCTTTTAAGGTCAGTTTACTATCCAGCGTTTCCTTACTTTGTGGATTCTTGGTAGAAAATTGCATCAGATTTCGAATCAGACAAATCATGTTTTTTTAAATAGAAATAAAAGCTATTTTTAGCGAATTTCCCTATAGGGAAGTAGCTATTACCGTAGGTCTCATGGTAAGACCTAAGCCCGGGACCGATTTACTTTTTCATTTTGATGTCCCCAGAGGCCAAAAACACCATTCGTTCAAATTTTTATATATCTATATATAGAGATAGATATATATATATGTGTCCATCCGCACGATAACTTGAGTAATTTTTGTCCGATTTTGATAAAACTTGGTTTAAAGGTTTAAGGCGGGATAAACTTGAATGAGTTCGCGAACCAGCATGATCGGACTATGGAAACGGGGGTTTATCGGGGGTTTTATGGGGTAAAAATAGGTTTTTCCCATTTTTCGCCCTAAAAACACAAAATTTCACAATTTATTTTCAAACCATTTTGTAGAGCTTAAAAACAAATAATTTAGTATATTGAAGCGTTATTATGCGCCTGATTGTTACGGAGAAAATTCAAAAAAATTTTAATTTTAAAATTCCCATGTTATTCTTATGGAGAATAAGTCAACTGTTGTAGTTTGCTTGTTTATGAACATATTTTGATCAAATTTGGAAAATACATTAATTTCTTACTAAACCACAGTACCTTTTAATATTTTACATAAAAAAAAATTTACCCTCCCTGTTGCAGCAAACCTAAGTACTCATTAAACTAATTCTGTTGAAATAAGGAATAAATGTGATATTTTTAAGGAGACATTTTATTTTAAATCCAATCAGGCAGATGTAAATTCGCTAAGTCTGCAGGTTTGCTGCGGCGGGGGTATTTAATCACCTGCTCATATCATCATAAAATCGATCTCTGTTATACCATTAGGTTACTTAGTTGTAAATATTCTTCCTACTGAAAATAGTAACATTTAAATACTGTATAAATAAAATACAAATAGGTCTACATAACATAGTCAAATCTTTTTTGTCATGCGCATTTTTTAGATAAGCTATTTTGGTAACCTACAACATATAGTATTCAAACTTGTAAAAACCTTCCTGATGTTTGGTAGCCTCCTTAATCGACTCTCAACTACTTTATTATGGGATTGAAACTTTTATAACAATTATTTCGAATAATAAAATTGATTCTGTGATGACATTGATAAAATAATAAACCGATGATGTCGTCCACTGACCAGTTCTTGGCTCAATAGAACAAGGCCAATTGAATCAACGGTAACATGTTTTGACACGTTGGCACTACTGCAATGATCTATAGCTCAAGCTTTTTACACGACTACAATCTTCAACAAAAATTGTGATATGGACTAGGCTTATTATCTAAGCAACACAATAAACGGTGTTGATGCAATGTCAGGATTTATGTCTTATGTTGGCTTGATTTTAAATAAACGTTGGAATAATTGGATTAATAAATTAAAATACATTGTGTATTTTTTCACTGTCACAAAAAGTAAAATATATTTAAACACGAATACTAGAAAAGACCCAGTATGGATCATAAACATAAAGAAATGACATTTTTGGCCCGAAAGTAAAAAAAACCATATGTTAATTAATGCTATTAGTATAGCGGTTTTGTTTACTTTCGGGCCAAAAACGTCATTTGTTTATGTTTATGATCCATACTGGTATTTTTCTAGTATTCATGTATTAACTTAAAATAAATCACAATTAACCCGAATAAACTATTTCAGATCTATCATAACAAGGAAATGATTACCTTCCGGTGATCATTAATTCATTTCCCACTGGAATTGCTAATTAAACCATTTGGACTTGTGGGTAAACTATTCAAAATTGGATTAACCGTTGCCGGTAAATACGGCGTTCATTTGCAATTGAATTAATTGCTATTTTTTTTTTCAAATGAAACATGAAAATATTATGCAGCTTTTCAGAATAAAAACACGCGCATTTTGGACCGCATGTTAAAAATGTGCTTATTTTATTCGGAAAAACTGCAATTTCTTCACTGTTAGTCGTCCGATCATCATAATCTTTATTATCAGAGTTGATGTGATTAAATTTCACAACTGTTTTTGTCTCCTGTGTTTTTGTTTTTTATTTAAGCTTTAAAGCAAAAACTGTCGCCATTTTGAAATGGTACAAAGTAGAAACTTCACACTCAACTTCGAAATACATCTCGTTATT
Organism: Macrosteles quadrilineatus; assembly: GCF_028750875.1. Taxonomy (NCBI): domain Eukaryota; kingdom Metazoa; phylum Arthropoda; class Insecta; order Hemiptera; family Cicadellidae; genus Macrosteles; species Macrosteles quadrilineatus. The sequence continues at coordinate 84,465,069 of NW_026542597.1, forward strand.
CTACATGCATGTACCAAGTTTGAATTTAATTCCTCGGGAGGTTCGTACATGATGAATTATGTAAAAACGAAAACAGACACACGAACGGAAAACTAAGAACTTTAGGTCATATGTTTATATTAACTTTTTTTTCTTATTTTTATCTCTAGGATCATGCACTAAAATATTTTACCATAGCATCCCGGACACCCTGTATAGTGTGACAATTAAAGAGAATTTCTCTAAACTAACTTACTAGAGGCTTCATTGCCGAATTCATTTTTCGTACGATAACCTGTACATAAGCTCATAACATTTTACAATTGTAGGATCAAATATTTATGGTTAGTTTCTCATAGTTTTACTAATATTGAGTACAGTTCCGTGGAAAGCCTACGATGTGTTATTGGAGTAAATTTTCATGCGATACTAACCAATCTTTTCGAACGGCTTAAAATTAGTTTTTTTGAGTAACTGAACAAAAATTAATCGTTAACTCATTGCTGCGACAAAGACAACAGTGTCAAAAGATAGTATTACTATCCCCCGTAATCAACAACAACATTTCAATAATTTCGACAACATTTCACATTTCAATATTTTATGTTGATTTTTTCTTGTATCTTTTGACCTTATAAATACATGGATTGTACTCGTGAGGGTCTTTGATTCAACAAAAAAAGGTAGTTTTTCTACAAAACTATAGTTAACGTATTCTAAGCCCTCATCAACTTTGAGTGAAAACAAGGTAAATAATTCCCAGCTCAGAGCATACACTCACTTAACTAATTATTTACAACGAATGCTTTGCACACCACTTTTATTTAGCTGAGGGAATTAAATCCATTTTAGTGAATAATGATATTTTGGGACTAAATATTACAGAAATATCCCTCTATGACGAATTTTTATTGTGAATTTACGTCAATTCAGTGCAAATTAAATCTTCTATTAACTTTATTTTCATATCAATTGAAAACAATTGCAAGAATGCACAAAATTAATTTTTAGCAGAAGTAATGTTTAGCCCACGTTTGTATTAAAAGGCTGCTGGTCTATTACTAGCCTCTTTCAATTACGGTATTCTTTCTAAGAATCAGTGGAATGGTGAAAATGATCTAGGTCAGAGTTTGGCCTTGATCTAAAAATTAATATTCGCTTGTGTAGCCTAAACACGAACAAAAAGAGTTACCAATCTAAGTTTTTTGAATTTCTTAACCAAATAAATTACAATTTTTCTCTTTTTTGCAAACCATTTAAATATTTAAATAAAAATTTTGTCTAAAATTGATGTTCTAAAACTTGATAAGGTAACGTTGTAAGATACAATTATTCATATATTACATCGTGTAAAACTAAAAATTGGTTGGAAATTAAATTTTAAATATTTTAAACTGTTCAAGCGATTTTATTGTCAAGTATGTTGTTTAAAAATCGTGGATCTTCCTTTACTTTTACACCTGCAAAACTTCAGTTTGCCATTAATGTGAACTTATTATTAAATCTCTAGCTTTAAAGAAACATTTCTCTAGTTTTCTGTTAGGATTTATTAAAACCTATATGATAGTTCTTAGATTCAAAACCAATCAATAAAACATCTACATAGTAATTAGCAATATATATAGCTTTTATATCTTGTACCAGTGATTTTAAGCAGCAAAGTAATACTGTTCATATTTTTAAGTATATTGATAATATTCTCAACAGTCTAGCCACACAGTTTGTTTAACGTTTGCAATATCCAATTTGTGAGTTTTGCCGCACCAAACGCTTTGTCTTAGCGCTTGAAGATGAAAGGGTGATTAAACTTGAGTAAACTTAGGGCCAAAGGAAACTTCCAACAAATATCCTTGCTTCTGAGCATTTAAATATGCTTTGATAGAGGCTTTAACTAGGGCGTATTAATTATTTACCTCAATTTCTAATAGTTTGAAATATACACAATTATAAATTAAGTTGAAAAGTAAATTAATGTATTACATGAAAGTATACATACATTTGTTAATTAACTTGACTGAAACTAAGGATTGACCTATTGGCAAGGAACGATTGACTCTAATCATTGAACATGTTTACCTAACGAATCAATCAGCTGATATTGATGTTCTGATTCAACATCTGTTGTCTGTGAACAAACAGCTGTTCGTCTATTTGGGAAATGTTCACTGGCCAAAGACCATTGTATTGAGTTGCGAATGGACTCAAGAGTCAATGGTGTTAATGCAGAAGAGGTAATGAAGTTCAAATCTGCAAGGTTTCTTTTAAAAAGCACATGACAGAAATTAAAAATATTATTAAAACTTGACTCGCCATTAAACGCATTACCTATCGCCCAACAACCAATGGTAAACGAGTTAACATTTATTAAGTGGTCTTTAACTAAACACTACGTTTATTCAAACCAGTCAAAATATTATGTATTTTTATAGTGGTAGTTGCTTAACGAACATGACAACTAATTTCAAAACAATATAGCATAATGTAGATTACATATTTAAAGCCAATTTTTAACATTTAAAATATGTTGAAAGTATAAACCTCTAATATTCAATACACAATAGAGGGATTGTGTTATACATTATCTTTAATTAACTTGATTCAACTATCAATATCTCAAATTAACACGTTGGGTGCTGATGACGGGAATTCCCGCAATTGCTTAACATTGAAATAAATGCAACTTTTATGTTCAAACATGTCGACAGCACAAATAGTGTTAACGGCTTTAATTTCAGGAGAATTTTAAGACCAAGTCCTATAATATAACTCGAATAAAAAATGAAGTTACGTATCATTGATTGCAGATAAGTCCTAAAATAGTTATAATTATTGTTGATTCGTGATTCATCAGCGTGCTTCAGGTACGTTCAATCTTAATAATCTTAATAATTAATAGCTCAAATGAAAACTGGTATTTCGCTTAAGGTTCTTAGACCAAAACATACAGGATAATGTAATTATAACGAAGAACGTCTTATTGGAAGTAAATATTCGAGAACAAAAATCAAATTTATGTTTCTTACTCGATTAATACAGTAAAATGAATGATGATGCTTTATGGCAAATATGTGTATGAACACATCTAATCTAAGCCCAAAATTATGGATCCAGTAAAATTACGTAAAATTACGGTCCAGTAGAAGAACCGAACTGACTCAGAAAAGAAAAATCTATATTTTTAAAATATATAGATTTGCTTTCATCAAAATGTGTAACAAAAAAACTACTTAAACATGATTGGTATTAAAATCACGTAACTATTTACACTTAAGTTAGGTTAAGAGCGTATCGTACTCTATTCTAGAAATATTATCTTTTTACGACACACAATTCCAACGTGAAAGGGCTACATGAGAAGGCTATTAAAAGAGCAAACTTGAAACTAAACAAATAGGTAAGAGAGAATGGCAAACGTAGTGGAGTAAAGAAGTTGTTTGCATTTTTTACACTTGGCAACAACGGTACGTGTAAAAATACACTTATTTGTACAGAAGAACGTTTTTTTTACAAATACATACACCTTGAAATTAAGTATTAAAGTGTTATTTTTATATATTTCACAAGTAGAACAATTTAATATAAATTGTCAGTTTAGAAAGCACACAGATCTTGCATCAAATAGTTATTTCCGTATTTAGATAATTTTTTAAACTATTAGGATCAATTTTAAATATTCTACAGAATTTCTTTACATGAAGTTGGTATTTTTTCAGTTAATTGTAATTCAATAATTATTCAACGCAAATTCTAATTTAAAAGATTGAATAGACATGGTTTAGCCCCTGAGCTGAATTGATGACTATAATATAATTGTACAATTACCTCGTCACAGCTCCGTAACGAGTGTTACGGAAATCAGAAATACACTACATGCAATATATAAACTATATATTGCAGTCAGCTTCCGTACACGTACTCATCATGTGCGCGACAGGCCTGTCTTTCGTTTTTTATGTTTTAAATGTTTGTTATCGTGTTACGTGTGTGTTTCAAGTTTGACGACGCCAAATCCGGTGGATGTATGTATCTGAGGATGGCATTTTGATGCCGAAACGGCCGTAATATTACGGAAACTACGGAGCTGTGACGAGGTAATTGTACAATTATATTATAGTTAAAAGATTGGTAACCAACTTAGATAATTCTGAATGAATAAATCATATTACGTCTACAGGATGTTGTTTTTCTACGGGTAGTTAGGATTTACTATCCAGGAATGCTTTAGAATAAACAAACTTTACCCCTAAAATAAGGCACGACACCTGATAGGGTATGAACACTCGTTCTACGCGAACACCTAACACTTAATAAAAGTCCATACCGTTATATTATTAGATATATTGTTTACGTTCTCGAATGTCATATTGGACATTAACTTCAAAGCAAAACAACAAACTTATAACAAACTATAACAAAGTGCTAACTCAAGACAGTAACCGAAGTCAAATAGTAATCCTAGCTGTAGGTCTCGGACTGTGGAAGATCTGATGTCTTATCAGGTTATCCTTCCTGGCTTTTGCCGAAACAATGTGTTTAAGAACTAGGAAAACATTGGGATTTACTTGAGATTATAACACAACTACTGAATTATAAAATCCTTCTTTTACAAAATAGGTATTCACCCTCAGAAAAAGTGCCGAAAAAACATGCTAAACGTAAAATTAAAAAAGTGATATAACTTTTTTTAGGTAAAACTATATAGTTCATGTACATTTAAAAAATGTAATTTACCCCAATAAACCTGTAATTAAGAAATATTGAGTTACTATTTTCTGTTTTGATAATTATTATAATTCATTCCCTATTTTGTAAACAGATTCAACATCGTTGGCACATTTTTTACCACGCGGACCCCATCATGTACAGTACTTCTAATTGTTAACTTATCAGGCGATTCCTTCCTTCAATAAGTAGTTTACCCTAGCATACTGAGTAAGTAAGTCAAGTATTAGTAGATCCCAAGTCAATACCCCCAGTGGTCAATTATAAGCCCAGCGCTGTAAGGCCTCATTTCATTGATGTATTGACCTTTGTACTGATGGCAAACAGTAGGAATGAGGATTGGAGACAGTGACTAACTAAAGTTGATTGGTAGTTCTCCATGCTCAAATGTAAAATTCGTAAACAATTTGGCAATAACTATGATTTACAATATGCGTTTACATAGTTTAGAAGTTTTTAAATTGAAAGAAGATTCTAAAGATTATTCAGTTTTACCCTTCTTCTTTTCAGACCCAAACATAAAGATGTATTTGCATAGCTACATCGACAAACTTTGAGATTGCGAGTAGTAGAAAATAAAAGGTGGTCAATCGTTTAGTTTTAACACAGTTTGGTGGTTAATTAAATAAGTTTTACCAAAAATCGCACTATACAAAATAATCAACTTCCATTTAAATATCCTATTCTTCCTTCGCCTGTAACGTGAAGTTTTAACAGGTTTGTTTTGTTAGCAAAAGTGAATTCGTCGTTTAGAGATCCAATTTCCGTTTTGTAATCCATGATTCGCATCGACGAGGTGAGACCTATTACTGGAAACAGATTGGTGACCTGTTGCTTCAGCTGAAGCAACAGGTCACCAATAGTGGGAACCCAGCTGGGAACACCATTTGAATTGGAGAATATCTTTGTTTTGCATTAAACGTGCTAGCCGCAAGGTGATCATGAAGCCAATAAAAAGAGCAGATTATTTTGAACAGTTAGTTCCATTTAATCCAAAAATGAGGAGTCTTGAATTGATGTACTTTGTATAGCTATTAAATAATGATTTTCTCAAAACTCGTATACGTCTCCTATCAAATTTTATAAACGTTAACAAATAGACTGAGTGTAATTGTAACTATACAAAACACATAAAGTAACCCATATACCTGCATCGTACAACTTCTACTCGTGTTGTTAAGGCTAATTACGCGAGCTGCGTCCACTACTATACCTACGACCGTTTCTTAAATTGAGTAATCGTTTATAACCTCTCATATCGACTGATTGAGATGCAACGACTCATTTTCCCAACCACTCACTCATTGTTTAATCAATTAGATTGATCTTAACAGCTGATAAGTTGACGTTCAGAGCATTACAATTTTACCTATTTCTTTTATCAAAATCCTTGAAGCCCATTGGTCCGTTACTCGTGTTGTTAATTAAAGCAATGCTGTTAAGTACGGTAAGTAAACAATGCTGTTAAGTTAATCTTTTCAATTCTAAAAACTGAACTGAAACGGCTAGTTAAAAAAACAGTCGTTGGTAATAAAATACATAAATTTTTATATGTGTAAAATTACAAAAGAAAATACATTTCTTCATAAAACTCTTTGGTCACAACTTCCTCATATTGGTTTTCATAAGTATTACTAACAAAATACCATTTCCCCATACTCTTATATCACAACTTCCTGAAGTTTTAGCAAGGTCAGGATCATACAGGGCACAATTGACCCCCGGCGTTTAACTTTATTCCTCCCTTGAGACTGGATGATTACATCCAGCCTCCCCTCGATAGTAGTAACAATATTGTATTACCACCAATACATTCTAACACGTTTAAAACCAATACTACATTTTGTTGCTAGTGTAGGTCATGATAAAAAAATGATTTTGATGTAGAAAGATAATACTAATGTGATACTTTTTCTCAACATTTTCTTCAGTATCCAATTGTCAATGGTATTACTTAAAAATGATTTTGATTGTAGATTACAGCCAACAGCTGTTCATATTATGCAAATGTTAATTAAATTTATTTTCTATATCCTAAGAGTACATCCCTAAAACTTAAAATCTAGAAATGTGTAAATCCTAAGGATATATTATCTAGTGTACCCTTTAATCACTGTTTTGTTAAATTTGTCAATATTTTCTGTACTTTTTGTAATTTCTAAGAAATTATAGGGGTTACTAGCCTAGGAATATTTTGACCACATGATTTGCGTAAAGATATGTATTTACAAAGAAAAAAAACATTTTTAAGCATAACCTCAACACAATACGATTCATCCCTTTTCCATTATCATTTCAAGTCCTATTAAAATCAAAATATTCCTAGTGTATTCACATTAAGCGGCTGTCACGGATGCAACAGATTAATAGTTGTTTATCGTTATTGGTCGGGCTTTTTGAACCCATTCCCATTTGCCTAAAATCGACTAACCATGAGTTACATAATTAGTACTAAATTAAGGTTGTTAAACTGGTCTTTACCTCAACACTGTTCAATTAACCTTCTCTTAGTGAAATAAATAATCTCTCGTATCAACTTTAGTAAAACGGGCTTACAAAATAATGAAAAAAGTGTAATTAAGTAAAGGTATACTATATTGGACAAAAACAACGCCTATATAAAACTGATTCCTCTCTGTGAATTACTAGTAATAATACCTTGCAAGAAGTTCTTAAGAAAATATTCTTTCATTTAGGAACAACAGGTTTTTTTCGTAGGACGCTAGGCACGAGCCTGGAATTGTTTTTTCATTACTTCAGGCTAGCTAGACCTAGGGGAAAAACAGTAAGCTACAAGGGTTTTTGTAAATATAAAGGTGAAATACTTATTTTCAAAGTGTCCAACTTCTACTCGTTTGAGAAAGGCAGTGATGTGGTCAGTGTAACAAGAAAGGGAAATAATTGACCTCCAGCTGAGTTTAATTTGTTCCTTCCCTTGTTACCAATAACAAGCCTTCTTAGTTCCCCGTTAACACAGACTTTACAGTACAAATAGTAGTGCCAAGTCAATATTTTAAACTATTTACAAAGGTAACGTAAATTACCTTTATAAAAGTAAATCTTTGAAAAAATTGTAAATCTTTTAAATCTGTTTAAAATCTGTTTTGTAAGATTTATGGCATTATGAGGTAATGATGAATAACATAGTTAACTCTGTGTCAAATTAAAAACTTTCAACTTTGGTTGTGGGCTTTCAAATGGATGTTAACAGTAAACAAATCATAGAACGAAAGTAAACGATGAATAAAACACTGGTCGTCTAACTGAATAAATTTAGGTATTGATTCCAACTACTGTACATAATATAATTGAATGAACTTTCAAAAATGTTTTTAAGCATTAAACATGAAGGTGTATAAGCCCTACTTATTCATAATATGATGGCAGGGTATTGTGATCAAACAGTTATCAAAACTTAGTTTGGGCAAACATCACTATTAACTTTGTATCCTTTATTGATTATTAAAATTAAAATCATCAAAGTAAACTTAGATTACACGTTGATGTAACAGGTACACAATACATCGTCTACTACTAAAAAACTAATTCTTTAACTTAAAATTATGTTTATTTGCATACATTCAAATACAATAGATTGTCAAAATTGTATACAAAAGTTTTTAATCTTTCACAATGAACCCACACTTGGCAAGATAGTGGTTTGTCTTTGAGACTACATTGATTTCTCAAGGGAGGTCTATTGTAGTTTTCACTTCAGTCTTCGTTCATAACAACCAATCACAGACGTTTTATATAGGTATATTAAACAACATTTGCATGTGTAATTATCAATTACTCGATTTATTATCAATGTGCTCTGTAGCAGCAAAACTAATTACTTAATAAATCAAATGTTAAATTATATTTATTCCCTATTTGGGAGTTGGGGGGGGGGGCGAACTGATCTAGTGGTAGAGCGCGGGACTCCGGTTTGTGAGGTCCCAGGTTCAAGACCCGCCAAATCACCAACGTATTTTGTGTGGTATTGCCGCAACCCCTAGGTCTAGCCTGAAGTAATGTGAAAAAACAATCCCAGGCTCGTTCCTAGCCTAGGGGAAAAATGGGGAATACATTTAAAATATTTAAGGGAATATATCAGTTGATAGTTTAGTTTAGATCATGCAAATAGAAATTTGGTTTGCTGTGGTGGGAGTATTATAGTATATACCAACATTTTCAACTATAATTACAGCTTGTATTATTAACAAGTGTATGTACAGAACGCTCAAGTTCTATCATGATTTAAGCCTAAAATACTTTTTGTTTAGTATTTTAACTAAAAAATGTTAAAAAAGTAAAAATGTTACTTTTACTTTAAGTTTTGAAAACTGTAACAGTGAGTCTGAAGTCTCCATTGATCAAACTATGTACAATGATGACTTGGAAAAAACTTGGTAGGCCTATGGAATGCTTTATTCCTGAATTTACTATCATAATTCAATAATGTAGCCTACTTAAATGTGAACATTGTGTATTTTTAAGTAAAATCTGTACCGAGGTAAATTAGTAGTAATTGAAATAACTAAAACAAATTAAATTATTTAATCATTGGCTAAACTGGAGTAAAACTTAAGAAAGAGTGCCCATGATTTAAAAGATTCAACTTTGTAGGGTTGGTAGTGGTTTTAGATAACTAGATTCAAGTTTTTGTCAGTTAAGTTTACTGGAAATGATGGTGAATGAAAGTGGTTGCAGTAGACATTGTAAGTAGAATTAAATATTGTTTTATATTAAGATTTCAGATATTAAATATTGTTTTATATTAAGATTTCAGAGATTTATTTTATATAGCATTTGTAGAAATTATTTTTTGAAAAATATGTAAAGTAAAGAGTAGTTTTCAGATCGTTTTCAATGCATTTTAACACGAGTATAAAACCAGTAAAGTTCATACAGACCTGTAGAGTTTTGTTCTTGAGAAGCACATTTTCACAAAGTTTTGTAATGATCTTAAATCCACTTTTAATCATTAGAATTTGTAGAGAATAGTTTTTATCGCCTTTATGTGATGGTTTCAGACTGATATCAACCACTTCTTAGTCCACTGCTTAGTCCAGTACCTTAAAGAACCACTTCTTCTTTGACCAGTAATTTGGACTTCCAGCCATTAAGAGTCTTGGGTCATTTTTAGGACCACGTAAACCACTAAATGGATATAAAGTAAGATCCTTCCAATTTTATTAATTTTATGATAGCACAAGAATAGTAAGAAGTTAATGTATATAATATAAAGGAGAGTTTGTATATGATTTTGGAAGCTGAAGAATATACAGGGTGTTTGGTAGTCAGTGTGAAAAAATTTTTTTGGTGTAAGTACAAAGTAAATGCAGTATGATGATGCATATAAAATGTCCCAAGTCTAAAAATTAGCTTCCCAAAGAATTATTTTATGTTTTTCAAAAATAACTATGTTTTTAAACTTAATACAGCTATTTCTCAATTACCTGTAAATGGATTTGAGTAGACAATGTCATTTTCGTTTTCTACATTAAATTTTGAATAAGAATAATACAAAATGACAGAGGATCAGTTGTAAAAACTCCATCGTAAATAGATTCAAAGATAAAAATTAAGATGTCTGATAAAAATGCAAAAAACATTGGTCAATTGCATTTGTTCACACCCTGTATACAGGAAAGTGTCGGAATATGTTAAAAACTGCACCATTTTATAAGCTTTCCAACCATATGCTACACTATTGAGGTTTAGATATTTTTTGTTTATTTTAGTGGTTTGAATGCCAGAAAACAGGGAACTTTTTACTGTTTTTACTGTTCAAGCTGAAACAAAAATACAACTTTTGCTTAATACATGCTGACTTTCTATGTTTTAAATGATAAAGACGCCATGTTTTGTAGTCTTCAAACCACGAAAGCGTACATAAGCAGACAGAAAGCTCAATGGTGTAGCATATGGTTGGAAAGCTTATAAAATGGCGCAGTTTTTAACATATTCCGACACTTTCTTGTATACAGGGTGTGAACAAATGCAATTGACCAATGTTTTTTTGAATTTTTACCAAACATCTTAATTTTTATCTTTGAATCTATTTACGATGGAGTTTTTACAACTGATCCTCTGTCATTTTGTATTATTCTTATTCAAAATTTAATGTAGAACACGAAAATGACATTGTCTACTCAAATCCATTTACAGGTAATTGAGAAATAGCTGTATTAAGTTTAAAAACATAGTCATTTTTTAAAAACATAAAATAATTCTTTGGGAAGCTAATTTTTAGACTTGGGACATTTTATATGCATCATCATACTGCATTTACTTTGTACTTACACCAACAATTTTTTTTCACACTGAGTACCAAACACCCTGTATATAATTATGTCCTACAATGTTTTATTAATTATCTCACTTCTACTACCAGCTTAAAACCTGATTCATTCCAAATTAAAGTATACTACCTAATTGGCTACCTGGTGGGGGTATAAATCATATGACAATGTGTTATAGTAGCTACAGTTAAAAGTGGAAATTCTTCACTGTGATCAGTTTGACCAAAGAATAAAAAGTAAGAATCGATCTCTATGAATCCTATAGCTATACGAAGTGTATCAATTTTATACCTCGGTATAACGATAATTTTGGTGATATTGTGATACAATAATCGACTAAGTTACTCGAGCAAGTGCCTCGCAGGCTGCACAAAGGGTTCATTAATATTTCTTTGGGGCGTTCACAAACACAAACTAATTGCTTCCAAACAAAAGTCTTGTTTAGAGTTAACGATGATGTAATCAGTGTTGAGTTACGTCTGACTTTGAACTGATGTAACTACGGTTATAACTGTGTTAATCGATTCGGATGTTATTAGCTTCTCATTTGCAGAAACTAAATGCTATCTACCCATGTAAGTATAAATATTTATGTACTTTTATTTATGTACGTGTAAGAATCGGTTGTGTATGTTTACCTAAGACCGTTGTTTAAACTAGCCTTTTCAATTCAGCTCTTAGAATTGAAAAGATCCACTTAACAGTATTGTTGACTTACTTAACAGCAATGTTTTGTTTCTTTACAGTACCAGTTACCAAGTTTCGACGAATGAGGTTCAAGGATTGAGAGAAAAGAAGTAAAACTGTAATGCTACCAACATCAACTTATCAGCTGTTAAGTCCAATTCAATTGATTACACAATGAGTGAGGGGTTGGGACAGTGAGTCATTGCATCACAATCAGTGGCAATGAGAGGTTATAAACTGAAACATAACATCTCTTAGTTATGAGTAGTGATTTTTAGTCATTTAAAAAGCAGTTGTGGGTAAAGTAGTGTACGAAACTCACGTAATTAGCCTTTAAGACACTCGTAGAAGTTTTAAAGCCACTCGCCAATGCTTGTAAACTTAAATTTTCTGCTCGTTTCTTAACTATCTTTACCTACGACCGTTTTTTAAAGTAGCCGTTTCAGTACAGTTCTTAGAATTGAAAAGTATCTCATAACAGCGTTGTTTACTTTCATAACAGCATAGTTTTACTCATAACAACACGGGTAACGGACCAATGAGGTTTAAGGAGAGAGGAGAAGTAAAATTGTAATGATTTGAAATTCAACTGATCAGCTGTCCAAAATTTAATTGATTGAATGAGTGAGTGGTTGGGACAATGAGTTGCTGCATCACAATCAGTTGCAATGAGAGATTATAAACGAAATAATAACACCTCTTAGTTATGAGTAGTGATTTTTAGTAATTTAAGAAACTGTCGTAGGTAAAGTAGTGTACGCAACTCAAGTAATTAGCCTTTAAGACACTCGTAGAAGTTTTGAAGACACTCGCCATAGCTCGTAAACTTAAATTTTCTACTCGTGTCTTAAAGACTTTATTTACGCGATCAATGCTTAAACTACTATTTCAGTGGTATTTTTCGAGAACTTCATCCATTAAGGATGCAAGTTTTTTTCTGATATAGTTATTGACTTTCAACTATTAATCCGTTGAAACTAAAAAAAAATACTAGTTGATCTTTGTCAACATGGCAGATAAAGATCCAATCACAAAACTCAATATTATTCTCAATATTTTGACAACAAATTGACGATTTTCAAAACAACTGACAAAAGAACAATGTAGGACAAGGAACTAGCTCAGACAGTAGCCAAGGTAATCCTCTGGCTGTAGGACTGGGAAGATCTGATGTTGTCTTACAGGATTATCCTTCCCTGGTTGACATCAGCTTTAGCTCACTGAAACACTATGTTTCTGATAACAAGGGAAACGTTGTGGTTTATAAGTGAACCAAATCATTATTATCAATACGCTACATGCAACTTTGTAAACAAAAAGCCTTTTTTGTTTCAATATTAAACCCCACTCATTATATACCAAAATGTTCGTCTAGATTTGTAGACTTGCAAACTGGCCTTACATTTTTGAAAAAGACCCTTGGGCTCTGCCCCAGTGGCTGTTAAAGTCCCCATGTACTTCTTATGATGAACATATTTGTTTGCATTTTGATCAGCTGGTTAATTAAATTTCTGTTAATATTTTAGTTGCAATTTATTGAAACGTGTGTGACAAACATTTACTTGCTTGGTTGAAATGAAATATTTAAATATTATTTGAATTTAGGTTGGCGTAAAAATAACAATGGAAAAAAGCGAGAAAGCCTGGACAATTTGATATACTAAAAATAAAACTGAATTAAAACTCTGTTGCATTTTTTGAGCAATCATTGAAAGAGCCGATTTGCAAACTATGGAAACATAGGAAAGTCGTTAAAAACCACCAAGTAGAAGAAATGGGGATAATGTTTTTTTATATATATAATCGTTATTATGGTCAACCTAATGCGGCTATGAGTGGGAAACATTTATACAAAATACTAAAAAACAAGATCAGCTTTTGAAAAATGATAATATTTATAAGAAATGTTGACTATCGAACTGTATGTACATCGTGAGTATTTCCATAATCTTCCATCGACTCTTTTAAAAGAGGCGATTCATAGATTATCGAAAGTCATCGGAAATTATGACTGCTATTCGTTTTACAATAACGCCTGTAATACTTTGCAATTGCTCGAATTCAAGCAACAGGTACACAAGTAGTTATTTAATCGTAATTTTCTGGTAATAAAACAGGGGGGCCCAAGTTTAAATAATTAATTTTTCAAGGATAAATTCAATATATAAAATCCAACATTTCTCATGTATTTTTTACAATAATTATCTTCTTCCATTAAAATAATTGTCAACAAAATCTGCATCACCTATTTTTACGCAGCTTTTTTGTCTTGTTTGTCTTGTTTTGGTTTTTAGTTTTAATTGGAAAACAGATATTCCTTACGTTCTTTAAAAATTGACCACCATTTCATTTGACATTTGTTTAATTAGCTAATTGAAATCCACTTATTGTACCGTAATTAATGTAATTGAATGAGAATTCAGTTTAAACAAAACTATAACCTCTCCAATAATGTTATTAAACATTCCCCCTACCTGCCACAAAACTGGGTTTAGTTTGGCTCTCTTTGAACGTAAATTAGACTTATTATTAAATTGAATTAATGGATTTATTCATTATTTTTTAACAATTGTTGTTTCTAAACTAAATTTCCAATTTCCACGTATTAAATTGACAATGAGCTACATAAGCAATTTTGAATAGTAGTAGTACTAAATACATAAGTATGATTTTAAGCACTTATAAAGGTGCTGTAGTGCCTCATATACTTTAAGTAATTTAATAAATTGATTTAAGTAATTAATTTATTACCTTCGTACTGTTGAGTATAAATAATAAGGCTAGGAGTTTATATACATTAAATAAAAATCTTGACCTCAGTTTTTTATTTACTGCCCTATTGTTTTCAATACTGTCTTCTATGAGCTTTTAACATAATTCGAAAAGTGATCTCCACTGTCATTCTCGGTTCATTGAGCAAATACACTTATCATACATGTATTGTAAATACCTTAGAGATATACAATTTTGTGTACATCTCATCCTTCTACCAAGTAATGTACATGGTAGAACGGAGGCGGATACATTACTTACATGACTACTATTTTATAAATCCCATTTCTTGTTCTCGACTTATATTAACTTTACATAAACTCTATTTATTTATCCATACGTGTATTAAACCTAGCTCAGGCTTACAATTAACTAATACGTAAGTTATATTTAATTTTACAGATAGAAAGTTTTCCTCAACAAAAATCATTGTATACACAACCTTCAAAAGACAGAGTAGGGTCAGTGTCGTGTAGGGCAACAATTTACGTCATGTAGAGGGTACAATACACCCCTGACTGTGTTTAACCTGATTTCCCCCCTCTGACTAAATGATTACAACCATGTTGACTACGGTAAAATGTCTATCTAACAGTCACTCCCACAGTCTCAAATCACCAACTAGGATTACATTTTCACATGTTAAAAAAAATAGGTACTTTGGTACTATACCAACCACACCGATAAATCTACTTCCATATAAGATTTTAATTAGTTTGAATAACAAAATCTGCCTAACCTAACCTAACCTAGGGTGGTGAGGTTCGGCAGATTTTTAGGTTAGGTTAGCTTATTATTATTAGATGTAGTCAGTATAATACCAAAGTACCAAAAATTATTAGGTTTGTTGAAAACCAACACCTATATTATAAATAGGTTAGCTCATCCTACACTCATATCCATTCATACTTGGCTTAAAATACCTACTTTGTATGGTCACCATTTAAATAAAAAATATTAAAGTAAAGTAATGGGTTAGATTAGCTTAGGTTAGGTTAGGTTAGGTTATTATGATTAGATGTATTCGGTATACTACCAAAGTACCAAATATTATTAGGTTAATTGAAAATCAACACCTATATCATAAAGACGGCCTTATTAAAACACATATTCCTGATTAATTTGTTTACTGGTTTTTTTATTGAACGGTTCACTATTCTGTTAAATATTAGCAAAGAATTTAGCTGTGTGAATCCATGTATTGATATAATTAAAGATTCTCGCAGTAACCATTACGTCAGCAGTTAAGCCAAACCCAGTTGGCAAAACAACTAGGTTATGTGCTCCGTTTTATGGAGTACAGTATTCTTTTATTTATTTCACCATCCGTCGATCCGTTTAGCAGGATTTCTTGAACCCGCTAATACAAAATTTTATCAAAATAATTTATAATTTTATGGTTTTGAAAATATGAGTCAGAATTCAGCGAAGTTCTTTTTCCTTTGATGTAAAGTTTTCAAATACCGGTACTTATCAAATAATAAGGCTGGGAATTGGATTGGTCGCGTACTAGTAGCAAGAAAAACACTGAAATAAAGTGCTCTTTGACTATAAGGATTGCCCCCTTTAGTAGCCACGTTTATGCGCATTTCACTATAAAGATACCACGCTGTCCTTATATTTCTAGGTAACGTTTGTTCTCATAAGTCGTATAGAAATTTAAAGCAGGGATTTCAATCTTGGTGGAAGTATGAAAGTTCTAAAAATTAATAATAAGTGTCTAATACACCAACCATCGGATCTAGTTATAGCAAGCTACATAAGATCAGATTTGTATCCCATACTCAGAAATGAAAATGTTATTCTCCTTTGATAAATTCTTACGATCCACTGTTTTAATACAGCTACGCAATATATAAAATATGTAGATTACGAAGTTTTCATTTAGGAAATTACAAAAAAAACTTAACTTTGTATGTGTGTGAAAAATTCATTTCATAATAACAATTTAGAATTATAAAAAATACCCCCGCCGCAGCAAACCTGCAGACTAAGCGAATTTCCATTTGACTGACTGGATTTACACTGAAATGTCTACTTAAAAATATAACATTTATTCCCTATTTAAATAGAATTAGTTTAACAAGTACTTAGGTTTGCTGCATCAGGGAGGGTAAAACTGTAATTTTTTGTAAAATGTTAATAGTTAGTAAAAAATAAAAACATTTTCCAAATTTGATCAAAATATGTTCATAAACAAGCAAACTACAACAGTTTACTTATTCTCCATAAGAATAACATGGGAATTTTAAATTTACAATTTTTTGGAATTTTCTCCGTAACCATTAGGCGCATAATAACGCTTCAATATACTAAATTATTTGTTTTTTTAAGCTCTACAAAATGGTTTGGAAAGAAATTGCTAAATTTTATGTTTTTTGGGTCAAAAATGGGAAAAACCTATTTTTACCCCATAAAACCCCCCGTAAACCCCCGTTCCCATGGTCCAATCATGCTGGATCGCGAACTCGTTCGAATAAACGTAGGTTCACACATTTGTACCAAATTTCATCAAAATCGGATCATTTTTGCTCGAGTTATCGTGCTAACGGACACACATATATATATATATATATATATATATATATATATATATATATATATATATATATATATATATATATATATATATATAATATATAAATATATATATATATATGAATTTGAACGGATGGTGTTTTTGGCCTCTAGGGACCTCAAAACGAAAAAAAAAATCGGTCCCGCGTCCAGGTCTTACCATGAGTACTACGGTAATAGCGTATTCCCCATATGGGAAATTCGCTAAAATGATAGCTTTAATTACTAATTTATAACAGTTTATTAATTTGTCATCACTGTAGCATTCATTTAAACGCTTAAAGGAAGCTAACACATTTAATGACGATTCACAGTTTTGTTTGTGAATAGTCTTAGCAAAATAACTAAAATAAGAACAACGTAAGTAGAATTTCCCGGTCTGATGATACAAGAAGAGAGAGGAATTCTTTCCGAATTCCCAAACAGATTACAATCTTCCCAGTTAGGTTGAACCCAAGTTAATCTTTATAGAGTAAGGGGAGTTTTTCTCATCTAAATAACGGGTTTTTGTATGAATTCAGATTAAAACATAAATCGTGTTTATTTTGGTATGCTGTTATCAAAATACCCAATTTTTTATTGAAGAACTTGGAACATGACATAAATATAATTGTGGTTAACACAAACACAAAACAAAAACCAAAAAAGTTGGAGCTCTTTTTTTTACAATACTTCTTACGGCACTCAAGTATTTTTATTTTATTTTTCTCAAAATTAGGCACTTTATTATTGGGACATGGATATTTATATTGTATGAGAAGAAAGTGTTTGCAGTGTGTGTGTTGCAGAAAATAAGATAAAACATATATAACCAGTATTTCTCTTAATGGGATTTTTTTTACGAGAACAACTTATTTTCAACGCGATTTACTAGGAAAATAGCTACATATTCAGTGATGATGTCACTTTTAAATTTATATACGAAATGATATTAGCTATAAATTGATATAATACAGTAGAATAATCTATTCAACCAGACGATCGTTACGTTGTTTTATGTTACAGTACAAAACTCTGATTAATATTTTTTTACAAGGGCGTTTACATGAACTAATTGCTTCCAAACAAAAACTCTTTGTTAGAGTAACGTTTGATGATGTAATCAGTGTTAAATTACGTCTAACTTTGAACTGCAAAACACTTGCTGTTACTAATCTTGTAACAGCTTTGATAAACTTAAATGTAACTAACTTGCAGAATGTGTCTAAGAATATTTCACAAATATTTCCATAAAAACAATCCAATTAGTAACAACCACATCGACTACATACTACATACTACATACTACATACTACATACTACATACTACATACTACACATACTACATACTACACATACTACATACTACACATACTACATACTACACATACTACATACTACATACTACATACTACACATACTACATACTACATTAATAGTCAAGAATACTACATACTACATACAATATACCACATACTACATACTACATACTGCATACTACATACTACATACCACATAATGCATACTACATACCACATAATGCATACTACATACTACATACCACATACTGCATACTACATACTACATACTACATACTACATACTACATACTACATACCGTACTACATGCTACATACCACATACTGCATACTGCATACTACATACTACATACCACATACTACATACTACATACTACATACCACATACTACATAGGTACCACATACTACATAGGTACCACATACTACATACCACATACTGCATACTACATACTACATACTACATACCACATACTGCATACTGCATACTACATACTACATACCACATACTACATACTACATACTACATACCACATACTACATAGGTACCACATACTACATAGGTACCACATACTACATACCACATACTGCATACTACATACTACATACCACATACTACATACCACATACTGCATACTACATACTACATACTACATACCACATACTACATACCACATACTGCATACTACATACTACGATACTCTTGGATACGGAAATGGACCTCCTGTGATATAAATCAGTTGTAAACCATGTTTGTTTTTTTTTTTATATCATAGTTGTATGAGCTACTCGCAGATTTTGCACAGTCTGAAATTACGTTCTCTCTTTTAGTTTTTGTTACTTACTAAATAGTCATTGTAACAAAAAACTGTTAAAGCTTACAATAAGTTGGTTATTTTAGTTTGATTTGGTTAAATATTTTGGTGTATTAAACGGAACGTCAATAATTTACTTTCTGTCAAAGTTAGTTTTCACAAAATAATATTACCCATAACATTTTTATTTACCACCAGGTAAAATTTACAGAAACATAAAATGCATATAACAAATACAATATATAACTTGAGTACGCCCACAAGGGCAATAACAACTGTAAGTACTTGGTTAGGCAGTAACAAGTAGTAAAGACACATTAATATCCCCAATGGTTCAATTATAACTCCAGCGTTGTATGGTCTCATTTCATTGATGTGTTTATATAAGAGCTGTTAAGGAGTAGTATTGGTAAGTCTCGGGAAGGAAGATGTCCTAAACATTAAACCCATTTAAACAAATAATCACAAGTTTTTAAGTTTAAATAACAATTTGTCTTATGATTTTTACTGTTAATTTTGTTTAAATGTTTTCCAGACTTGAAGAAATATTGTAGATTAGCGTATACTATATGTTTATGTAGCAGTTTTAATCACATTTGAATTCTAACTTTTAGTTACAATCAATATTGAATAGATGCAAAATGGTGATGCCAAGTCAGAAATAAATAAGGGATCTCTAAATTAATAAATTAATGGGAGTACAGTTTACAAAAACCCTTCATGATATCGATGGATCTGTCATCCCTATATTTATCGTCATCCCTTAAATGATAGAGTGTTTTTTATCATGAGGCTGAAAAATGCAGTTGTAAAAATTCACGTTTGACTTGGTTAAAGTAAAAAGTATATATACATCGGCATCTTCATTCAATATTTTGTTTGAATTGTCAAACAATAACCTAATTAAAAGCGTTTGCTAGTTTCTACTATAATATTTAAAGGAGGGTTATTTTGTTCCAGTATTTTTGTACATTCATCGTTTTCTAGCAAATTTCATAAAAATTTCTTCTGTTGCTATTCCAAGACCCGCTGATCTCGTCTCTGTAACTACCAATAAGGTTTGATGACACATTTTATAGAGCATCAACTTTAATGTCAGACGACATCGATGGATTGTGGGCGCAAAATATTTATAAGAAATACTCTGTATTCAAAGTGTATTTTAGATTTAACACCTATGTTCACAATATTTGCAATAGTTATGTAATGATAGCAGTCATAATAATTTCAGTTTATGCCAAATATTTAATTTAACATATTTAGCATATTTTTGAACTTTTTCGTTAAATCACACGCGTCATGATGTCTTGTCATGATTTTAAACTAAAATTTTTATTGTAAAAATTTATTTAACTGCATTTTTTATAACTTAACGTCTCCAAACATATAATTGTTAAATAGTAACACACTTTATTCTTAGCTTATAGTTTATATTATTTTGAATACTCCAACCTAATGTGTAGATTGACTACAGCCAAAGGACGGCTGTTTAAAATTGAAATAATAAGCTAACAAGATTGAAATAGACGTTTAAATTTTCTCGTTGATTGAAAATATGGATTACTTTAATTAAAAAGCGTTTTCAGCGCTAAGCTTGAAAAAATATGAACGCCTGAAGCATATAAATCACCTTTTTCCATCAACAGTTTTATCAGCTTATATTGGCCGTTTTAATGTCACGATAGTTAAAGAATCAGTCAATTCAAATATATTCGTTAATTTTTTACGGACTTAGTTATTTTAATACGTAGAATGTGTTGTTGTTTTGAAAAAATAATAGGTAGGGCCTATCCTATCACGTTAGTTTTGTCTTTTATTGTCAGTGACAGATATTTTAGAGGACTCAAACATTTAACACGAAGCCTAATGAGTTTTAAATGCATAATAATGTTTAATTTTAAATCCTATTGTATGACTAAAACAGTGGTTTTTAATTGTAATGCCCCTATATACCTACTCATGTGGATTGATTAAAGCGTAGGCCTATGTGAATAAACGAATGAATACAGCATAATTCAAAGTTAATACATTTATTTAGTTATGCTTTTTGTTTGTAGTTCATGTTTCATTGTTTTTCATTTATTTATTTGTTTTGGAAATTTCTATTTTATATTATTTGCAACTGATATTAAATTAATTCATTTTTAAATATTTTTGTTAAGCCCATTGTTTACCCTTTTTTTAATGGTCAATGTAATTTATTTGTATTACATGTTATTTTTAAGAAAGTTTATTTTTGTACTAAATATTTAACTTAGAATAAGTAATCATTGTAAATTGGTTGTTGATCGTTGGAAGGTAAAATAAATAAATGAAGCTAATAATTATAAAGTAAAAGTATTTAAGTAATTACAAAAATGTTTTAATGGCTTTGATGTGGATTTGAGTTTTAATAAAGGAAAGATGAGAAGATGTTCTTATCTGCCCAAGGCTATTAATTAGGTAAATCTTTCGAGAAAGCAAAACATGACGTGACCAAATAATTAATTACCTCTATAGTGGCGACCAGTAATCTCACTGCTTTGGCTTTGAAGATTTCGTGGATCTGCGTATAATATATTCAGCTTGGGTGTTTCGTAAAAATGTTGTCACTACCCATTCAAGGACACTAGTCTCTAGCACGTTACCATTTTTTACAATACCAAACCTATAGAGTTGAGATTACCACTGTAACGTTATTTCCAAGATCAATTATCTTTCATTTAGTGCAATTGGCCTTAAGAGGAGACCCAAAATAAAAATTCATCATTGTTACAAAAGTCATGGTTTATTTAAAATAAAACAGTTTCTTCTAAACACTTTTAAAACCAAAACCAAAATCAAACTGAAATTTATTTACTTCCATTAGTTTTTTAAATATAAAAAATCAACAAATTTAAAACATTCGGCTAATATTTATAGGACATTTTAAAACCATTAATCACTGGTACACACTTGAGCCCTGTGAACAAACAAACCCTTTCCTAGCTTATCTGTCTACAATACAAATACATATTTCTTTAATGTTTCAAACTTCTTTAAATTGAAAAGCTAAACAATTACAGTAAAATCCTTCGAAATTAAATTAGGTTACATTAATTTCTTCCTGAATGAAATAAAATTTACAGTTGCTAAACTTTTCTAGAAACCTTAAAAACTTTAATTAGCATTTATTATTTTTAGATTTTAGATATTTTCTCAAATTTCTATATGAAACTAAACCATGTTACACCACATAGGTATGGTTTGTGATACGTGGGATTTGAACTCAAGAGCTCAGGGACCGAAGCTCTGAGTTCTACTAGATAAACTCGCTCCTAAACGTAAGGTAGATGCAGCTCCCTGTATGGGAAACGGAGCGAGTGCCGGTCTACTCTTTGCCGTGGGGGTTATAAACACTGTCGAACCCCCAAACCCGGAACCCCCAAACCCGTCAGATAGGCCCGAGTGCTTTTTGACTCCCCAGAGCCTAAGAGTGATTCAGGTGAGGGGTATTAGTGGAAGGGGTGTAGTGGGCAGGATGTAACCGAGTTACCTAATATCGATTTAAATAATATCGATTCAGCTTGAGCTTCAACTCAAGTCAGAACATAAGACTTTGCCTTTTGTGTACAGGGTGGAAAAAAGTCCCAGGAAGGTTAAATATTTAAAAATTAATCATGATAGGGCTATAAAAATTGGTACAAAGTTGTTGGGCATTAAAATCATTATAAAACATTACTCAGTAGTACACTACCTCCTCAGGGTGGGTGGCCTGCAATGAGTCAGAAGAAAATCTTAGTAAACACGTGCATGCGTGCGTCATATTAAAGGCCTTTATATCGTTCCTTCTATACGTGACAAGTTCTTTTTCCAAATGAATGTTATGTTAACTAAACAGCTGTTTCAAAACAAACTTTTTGTTAATGTTTTTACTTTTCTTTGTTTACTTACATTCAGCAATTAACGAAGTGAAATTTATTTAAAGGATAGGTACGAACGATTTATTTAATAATGTCAGAATTATCTATATAAATAAAATTAGAGTTTTGTCTGTACATTGCTCAGAATCATACATTTTTTAGGTTATTTTTACGTTTTATACATAAAAGAAGCCGAAACAAGTCTCATCTAAATTTCTGTCTGTCTGTCTGTCTGTCTGTCTGACACACTCAAGATGTCATTTTACGCAATCTTCTCCAGGAAAACGAGAGTACCTATCAAGACCCAAGTCATTTTTATGTATTCACTGGATTGGCGAGAGTGTCTTTAGCCATTAAAATATGGTCTCACTACTTTGTAATTAAAATTACGGCCGTTCAAAAATGCAGTTTTGTGCGATTTTTGTCAAGTTTTTTTTCCAATTTGTATCACATAATCATCTATGAAACAACGAACAGCTGTTCGGATCAAGATTATTTTTTCTAGCTGTCACTGAAATGTTTACAAATGTTGTTTACAAACACCACAACCATTTCCGATCACGTTTTGAAGGCAAATCCCATCCAAGTGAGATTAAAAACGTTTTTATTACATAAAGGATTTAATTAATCGCAAGTGGAATAATATAGTGTAACCGTAAATTAAATAACTAGGCATCATCCAGGTCAGGAACCAGAAATATGTGTATAAAATTGTTTTGGAGTTTTGATAACCAGAAAGAAGACATTGAATCAAGATTGAATCAGTGTTGTATACGGCTGGGAAACTTAAATTTACTAATGACCGTCGCCAATAGCTTAGAAACAATGTTCCACTCATTGACGGCTCTTCAATGGCGGTTGTGTAAAGTGTAAAGCAAAAAATTACAACTGCAGTGGGTGATTGTAACAGAGGTTTACGGATGATGCTGAACTCGATTTTCCAATGTGTCACTTTCTGTTCCTACCATTGACTATATAAAGTCAATAGTTCCTACTCACCGTGTGATGCAATCGCTGGACCATACAGCCAATAGGCCCATAGCCCTTCTCTTGGGTACGTGTGGTACGTATGCTTACCCAATTATTTATAACAACCCTTTCGACAACGATCCTTGATACCGGTACTTTTCCATAGAATACACGGCCTACCTAGGTACTTAAGAAATAAAATTATAAACGTCCAAAACCCCAACGTTGTGTGATTTTTGTCACATTTCCTTATAATGTTAATATATATACCAGCAACCATTGTTTAGAGAATACGTAATCTATTAAATAACAGAAAGTTATGTTGTATAAGGTTTTTTTTCAAACTGACACCGATAAGTTTACATTAAGAGTTGTGTACAAATAAAGCAATTAATGGGAAATAACTTTGATTGCCGATAACTTTTTACGAGAAAATCCAAAACCAAGAGATCAATAACCTTGATCAACGCATATAATTGGTCGGCTGTACTACAGTTCTTAACTGTAAACGTTGGTTTTTGGTACGGTACTGGTTCTTTTCCTTTTAACCTTTAGTAGCAGCAAGAATCATTTTTACGTACCAACACATCACAGTAATTTACAAATTAGTTATCGTTGGTGTTGCACTTTATTTATTACAGGCGTATGCCTATTCAATTTAATTGATGTCTTAGCTGTATAATTTTTGCTTTTTCTGTCTGGATTCCAAAATGTTATGCTAAGAAAACTATAACGCATTTTAGTAAAACATTTATTCAGCAAACCATCATGAATTGTTCAAACACTTTGAACGTTGTTTATGTATCAATAGTTCGTGGCCTATTTTGGTAATTTTTATTACAAATTACCAATCTAAATCGACTATAGTAGGCCTACTGTACTTCATTTCATAATAGCAAACCGATTCAGATAGCATTTCGACAGAATTTCGAGTCATCTCCGGTCCAAGCAAATATAAATTGTTATGATCAAATTTTATGGCATTAACAAAGATTTCAAGTACTAATTTTATATGTACCTTTTTATGCTTAAAGCGTAGCAGATTCCCTAATTAAGTTCGGTATTTTTGTGTGTATGTATGATGGTAACGCATTAATGCCCTTGTTTCTCAATGTTTCACGGAAAGGACAAGAGCGCCTTGATAATGAAAATGTCAACCCGAATAAAGTGTTAAATTAAGAGGTTGAGGTAGTACCTTAAATACTTTTAACCATTATGTTATAGTCCTTTAAATTCTGAACAAAATTGTACAAATCCCATTTCCGTATATTTACTCTCACCGCTTACACTTGATAAAGGTTGTTGACAAACTTATGGGAGAAAGTATGTGTCAGAATGCTGATACCGTTTATTTAGTTTAATCATTGTATATAACATATGGACCAACAAGATCCGGGTGACATTTAATTGCGAAGCATTAGTTTTGGCTTGAAACTGTCAGATACTGTATTTGCGAAGGAATAGTTTTGTCAGCATATCTGAAAGTATGCAAACCAACTGCTGTGCTTTATATAAGAAGGTTTTAACTGACTATGATAAGATCCCCGTGCGTAGAACGGGCACACAGCTAGTGTATACATACAAATTTTTTTTTGTTAAAGCAAATGTCAATTGGTGTGGTAGGTCCCTAGAAAACTAAACTGACCAATAAGCTGCAGGTTGTGAGTATAAACCAAGTTCGATTTACACCATAACATATTATCCCAGTAGTAGTATGGTTCAGAAACTTGGGCCCTGACCAATGAACTGAAAAACCTTATTGCTGGGTTTGAGTATAGAGTTCAGAAAAGACCATTTCAAGATAACGGCGGTAGAGATACGAAAGAACAGAGAGCTAAGAAGAATGTTTTGTGAAGAACTGTTTTTGGATACAGTTTAACACAGGAACAGATCACTATACTACACAGGCTACAGAATTGCTCTAAGGTTCGTATAAACCTTAAAAAGTATGACCATATCACAAGTCACCGTAGGATGTCGAATACAATATCCGTCCAGGAGAGCTGTGATAAGCAGGTTGTCTGTATCGTCCACAAGACACTTATCACTGAGGCACCGCAATATTTAAAGGAAAAACTGAAAGCGAGGTCGGCCGTGAGAGAGCGCAGAACTAGACTGGACTTGTTGCTTGACATACCAAGGGTTGTTCTTGATGCTGGTAGAAGGGGGTTTTCTTACTTCGGGCTGGCTCAGTACAATGCACTTCCTTGTACACTAAAAGCACTGTCTTACAAAAAATTTAAAACTCGCCTGAAGAATTTGTAATTACATATTTATTTTGTTTTGTAGTATTAAGAATTTTTGTTTAATTTTAGCCCTGACTTGAGTCAATTTGTAAAACAGTATTTTTACTGAAATTCGCTCATGAATAAAGACCTTATTTTCCCCCCCCCCCCCCCGTATGTAGGACGGGGCCAACAGCTAGTGTAGCCTAAAACCATGATTAATATCCCCATGGAGGAACGTTCACAAAACAAAACTAATAGCTTCGAAACTAAATGGCATGTTTTGTGTAAACGTTTTATGACTGTTCGGTGTTACGTTATGTCTTGTTTTGCACAGCAAAACGCAGCTTTCAGTAACTACCCATGCCATTATGTTAATCAAGCCAAATTTATTAAGCCCATTACTAATCATATTTCTGTGTAATAAGAAATTTGTATGTAAAAGATGACTCCAGGCATAGAAACTATATTCTATTAAATAATATATCGGTACGAGTAGTGGTGTTATATTTCTCTTTTCGAATAAGTTTTCAGTACTCATCCTCATTTGAAAGTAATATATTTCAACACTAGGGCATAAAGTGACTCTTTTCGACACAAGCTCTACTTTTACCGAGTGAGGGTCGAAAAAAAATTTTAGCAGAGATAAATCTCGTCAACCAGGTTTTAGGCAGTGGTCAAATGATTAGACTAAGTTTAAAATAATTTGACAAACCAAAACATTCGTAAATCTCAGAAACACAGATGCAGAAAGGCGGAAAACTTCTTTACCTCACGGGAAATCAGGAAAGCAGTGGAGACAAGCGAATATATCAAGAGTTTTCACGCTCGACTTGGTTTTACGGTTATAGCGACGACGAGGAGAAAACTCTACGAATGAAACAAATCAGGTTTTAGTTTGGAAAATATCGCAAATTCGTCTAGAGTAATCGGAGTTATCTTTTAGATGATTTTGCTGATACAAATTTTCAATTGCTTCCATAAATATCGGATGCGTTATCGCATTTGCTCGGTGGAAATTCTCATTTTCCATCTAATGACAGTTTATTTATTTTTATATTTCATTGTATGTTATATTGTCTTTCTTACATTTAAATCCTTCATTACACTATTATTTTAGTAGATTCGATTGTTTTTGTCTGCTATTGCAATTTCTTTTTACCTGTTGTTTGGTTTTAATCAATTTTTAGTGTCTAGAATTGGTTACATTTTCACGTAACTGAAGACTCAGATGTGTATAAAACTCAAAAATAATTAACTTTATATCGCAAATCATTAGTTTACTGATAAGAAGGCTGTCTTTGTTTACAGAAAAATCATTTTATCCACTATGAGATTATGAGAACCATATTAAGGAGGCAAATATCAATTGTACATCAATCCTAAAAAAATAGATATCTGTTTTGGAATCTAAATTAAACTGGTAAAGTTTTCACAGTCCTTTTTGTGACAGTTTTTTTTATTGTTACATTCTTTATGTAATTACATGGTATGTTATATGATTCATTGGTAGTAATAGCGACACGATGAAATATCATCAAACGCTTTGTAATTAAGGCCTGTATTTATGAGTAATAAAGTGAGGATGATGCAATGGCATCATGAATATTCCTGGCATCTCGCGGAGTTATTTGTTTTAACGTCATTCATTTTTGTGTCTCCCCTTAACCAAGCTATCTACGTTAATCCCTTAATCGTCTCCCATTCATTACAATTCTTGCTGATAAAATTTTATATTGCTACAAATCCTACGACGTTGGTGCAACATTGAATGGTATTAACTTGGAAAATGTTAGTACAGTAATGCGAGAGGAAAAACTATGGCTTTGTCCTAAAGTTGTAATTATCAAAAACCTGTAAACGTTTCGTTTACGATACACTATTTGACATAACTGATGGATCAGCAATGATTTACAAAAGGTGAATATATCGTGGCGTTTAAGTTTTTCTTTTACTCCATATAACAGGTTCATTACGTTAAATGCTAATTAAAAAGTTATTCCAAGCTATGTGAACAACTATATATAAAATATAAAGCTTCTTTCAAACATTTTCCACATATTTTCACCTACACTGTTGACAAAAGATATAATTATAATAGCGGTCAATTTTAACTTGTCAAACTCGTCATTAAACACAATCAAAGGCTGACTGTTTGAAAACTAACTTTCTGTCTCTAAATTATTGCTTGTAAATAATCCTTATGCTGAATGAACCTCAATTCTTCTATTAGATTTGATACTGGTGTGAATTTTCAAAATCGATCTCTCATTGTAACATGTTGTATATAAACTAGTTCCTATGTCCGTGCTTTGCAACAGGGTGAGGATACAGAAGAGAACAATGCGTTTTATCTAGAGGATAGTCTGTTTCAAGTTCACCATTAATGGAGGCAAAACTCAATCGAACTTATTGCTTATTTCAATGTTGTACTGTTTGTTTTCTGTATTTTTAATCCATCGATCAGGTTCAAAACTAACTTTATGGAACCAAAGAACTCTTTGTAAGGAACTTTGTAGGCTTATAAAGTTACAGATTAACTCAGAAATAGATTTAAAATTCTGAATAAAAATAGTAAAAGCTGGAGCATATTCAATATTTTAAATGTGATTAAACACAAAACCCTATAACTAAAAACAAGTCTTTGGGAGATGGTTAGTTGAAAAACTAATATTCTTCCAGATTTTGTTCATTAATACCTATACATCAAGTATGCGATTGATATATTGTGAATACGTTTTTCTCAAAAGTTCGTGCTCCTTATTAAAGCTGCACATAGATTTACCATCCAATTACCTACAGTTTAACTTAAGATACTTCGATACATGTTGGAAACATATTATATTAATACAACACACAAATTAAGAATTTATTCAACCACTATAGAAACTCCATATAAACTCCATACCTTCCCCACGGTGTAGCCCGACTCTCAAAGCTGGAGCTACGGAGGTCCAATTTACAAGCCCGGGGGTGCGGAGACAAGCTGTGGAAGATCCTACTGTTCCTCCTAACTCTCGAGCCGTCGGCCACCCCCGTCGTGCCCGCCCTTTGGCGTGGCGCCCCCCTGGGATCTTCGGACATCGCACCACACTCACTAGACAATTCTTTCCTTAGTTTTATTGATGTTAGACCACTGCCACGTGTATTAGCCAACAGAGAGAGGTTGGATCGCGTTCACCGCTCGAGGTCGGCCGTGATACTGACCGTGTTTCGCGGGAAGTCTGGTTGGTAGCGCAGGCGCTCGTAATGGCGGGTAACAGGTGATCAGCTGTGCCACTTGTTTGTTCAACTACTTGTTTGCTCCTTTAACAGGTTTTATATCTGATTTGTATATAGTACCATGTACCCGTGATTTAGAGTATGGAAACAGTGTCAAGTATTTATAGTATTTCCTTTTTTATCAGAAGGTCGCCTGTTCGATCCTGAATAGGCATTTTGATCTTTTGAAACTATACACAGCACCAGCTGTTCTTTATCATTGGGCTTTTACTTAAAGGTCATTCATCCTGGTTATATAACTTTGTTCTGTATAAAGCTATATAATTAATTTGACACTCATCCTTTGCCTAAAATACACACCTTTGCGAGTTAATTGGTAATTCTTTTCTTATTTAATCTATATTGTCCTATGTTAGTCAACGAATCATCTAAAATAGCACATTACAAATACCGTAGCCTACAGAGAAAAAGGTCAAAACAATCGGAATTGAGCATACGACAAAATAAATATAACCAATAATTATGGTCGCCGGAATTAGGCTGATGCACCATTGACTTTTACTCCAAATAGCCATTCCATTTATGTGCACCAAACATAGGCCTACCATTGAGTTTGGATACTGCAAATAGGCACTCCACTTATGTGAATCAATTGAACCATTGACTTAGGATACTGCAAGTAGACAATTAAGCTTATTTCAGGATTAATATGCTAGCTCCGCTAAATATTGCAATGTGACAACTGCATTGTACACCTAGTATACTTTATTATCAACGTCAAGAACATAACGTTGTTTTCAAAATCACTGGTACCTCCAGAATATAACTAAAGGTTGCAATAAAATGACTCTTTTTGCAAATTACGAAAGTTAAATTCCTGTGAGATTTCATAAATTAATTCCTTGAGATTTATTTTGCAATTCCATGCAAAACTGTTGTGATTATTTTAATGCATAATAATTGCGATGTTAAATTTAACAAAAGTAAAACTATAACAAAAACCCAACCATTTATTTATTGTTACTAAAGAGTCTAACCTAATATCTAATATCCAGAGTTGTAACTGAAAGTTGCGACCGCGAGCATAACTGCGGGCTAATTAGCTAACTCCAGCTGATAAAAGTTTCTGCAGATATTGGTTTGCGTTATCTCCGCTTTCTATGTGTTGCAAACCCAGTTTTACAACTTTAGTATCCGTTTATCATGGAAAGTTATTGTCATTGTTTGTTAAGAATGGAATATTCCCGATAAATAGCAAATGTTTTACTAAAACATAACTGTCTATAGTACTCGTCCAGTGGTCGAAAACTCGACCAAAAATATTTAATGTACAGACTTCTCTATTTTCACCCCAGGCTGTAAATAAAACATGTGATTGTAATTTCTTCCGTTTGTTTTGATTTTCTGTTTGTTTTTTGTTATTTCGTCACCAGCATGACAACCCCTAAGGCCCGTGTTAATTTTTTTTAATTTTAAGTTCATTTTTTGTGCTTATTTTTAGCCTATTTAAATTTATAAGGAAATTCTGCACATCTACAGGAAAATATCTTTCTAACAGCATGCGTAGACTTTTCCTGCGATGCACACGAGCTGAGAAAAATGGTTTTAAAGAAACATGCTTGCCTAATAATATATAGAAGATTTGCATTTTTTACATGGGATTGCGCATAATTTTCGCAACTTCTATATGGATATATTTGATTTTAAAACTGTTTCTGGTTTTGACTGATGTCTGGTGTAAAAAAATCGATTGACACTGTAAAATGTTTTGTGTAGGCTATATATTTACAGTTTTGGAATGTAAACAAAATATAATGTTTAGTTATTCGGAATGGTGTTGCAGTATTAAATTTCTCGTATAAATATTGGATGTCTTTTTGCTATTAGGTATAGTAAAGCATATAAAATTATTTTTGGGATTACTCATGATTTATTTATTATTCATAACATATTTCCTTAGTGTTTTCAT
This sequence comes from Macrosteles quadrilineatus, assembly GCF_028750875.1. NCBI lineage: Eukaryota > Metazoa > Arthropoda > Insecta > Hemiptera > Cicadellidae > Macrosteles > Macrosteles quadrilineatus. The sequence goes on from NW_026542597.1 coordinate 84,496,472, forward strand.
TTCCTATATGCTCCTAGTTAAGCCTATTTCAAAAAATAATATTGAACCCCTGGTGATAGTAACGACTCTAAAATATTAAATAAATAAAACTGTAACATACATTATCTTATTCAATACTCCACATTCGTTACACATGATAAAAACCACATAATGTAGAATATGCTACTTCATTGGTCTAGGAAAAATAAAATCTCACTTCATTTCATTTTCAAGAATGAAACACTGTAATTTGATTCCATAGATAGAATCTCTACACTAATCAGATTTTCTTAAACAATTCGGATTAAAAGTATTAAATAACTAAGTTAGCTGCGTGAAACTTTTTATTGGTCAATTTACTCTTTTAACCAGTGCAAGGTTGAACTAAGATCGCTTACCGGTTCCATTTTTTCCATTTGGTAGTCTTAAAATATTAGTCCAAAAAATCCAGATTTTATACTTTTTTTCTTTGCGATTTATGCCGATTAGTTTTTAAGCAACCATATCTAGTGTGCTTGACTTTTCATAGGCTAAATAAAAATCGGCTATGATAAATAAATTTACAGTTTGCCATCCGATAACTAAAACACGGAATAGGAATTTATTTTCATATCAAAGAATAATCCATATATAAATCTCAAAGTACCCATGAACTTTTGAGAAAATAAGTCACACCGCCATAAACCATATAGCCTACTTAAAAATGTTCGTCATAACGAGAAACCTTGTGCAAAACTATCCAGTTTTCTAAAGAAAACTTCCCATGTACCTAATGTTACCCCAGCTGTACTTATTTGTTTATTCTTCTTTTAATTTATTACCTTATTAAAATCAGGTGTGATTATTTCTTTGTATTACTGTATTATGTTATGTTTATTTCAGCATAGTAACTTTTAACCAATCAATAGTTTTATTAATACTAATGAAGTTAAATGGGGTGAAGCCCAGGGTAACAGCGGCCAACAATAAGACTGCACTATAACAATAGTTTTAACAAAAAATCTCTGACGTATTTGTTAAAATTAGTTTCATGTAATAACTGTCAGCCTCATTATTGTGGACAGTTCGCGAACAAACAAACTGAAAAGTACTTTAGTCATCAGTTTGATGTGTCGCTTTGTGCCAGTCCTCGAAATATTGATTCCCCTGATTTGTGAGTACTTATGAGCCAGATAAATATTTTATAAGCCTTTATCTCATACAATTTCACTATGATTTTTCTATCTATTTGAATAGCTTTTAAGTTTTCCCTACCAAAATGTAGAATATAATCAGACAGTTTCATAAACAGTTCCCAGTGATACTCTTAACCTCTGTACCAAACACTACTATCATTCATTTGATAAACTATTTTAATTTTCACGAAACCTATCTTGCAGAGCTTTTACGATGATTTTGGATAAAAGAGTAGTTATGCTACCGGTAGGCCTACCAGCTGTAATCAGTTTTAGTTATTTATGTTAAGAAAAGGGATCCATATAGTTAGCTACAGTTGTGGTTGCATTTTTTTCGTTTTTATTATCTAAGCTACCTATAGTGTTTTATGTTATGAAAGGTTACATGAACAAGAAGTTTTCATTTCAGTATGACCTATAGACGCTGATGTAAAAGAAACACTGTACAGAAGCTAATTGCTATAGGTTCGGGGACACCATGTAATTCCATACTAATGCTTGTCTAAGTATTAAAACCGATGAAAAGTAAAACGAACAATGAAAGATTTTACCTAGACAACAGAACCCCTTTTAATTTCATTTTGATGTAGTCTCGAATCACTTATACATATAAATAAGAGGTTATTTTACCTCATAACCTATTTTTGTTTACATCGTCGTATTAAAACACAAAGAGTAAGAAATTATATCGAAACATACGTTTGGATTTACAATAGGGTGAATTATGCACAAATTCAATGGTGCACAGAAATAACACCACACAATTGCATGCTAACATCTGTAAATTTAAACTTTGTTGTTTGTGAAAGCTGAGCTCAGATAAAGCCACAGAGTTGGAGAGCAGAAGTAGAAGTTGACAGTTAACATTATCATGGCGCACTGCACTTGCACCTGAGTTGGTTCATTGTGTCCCAACGGGACGTATACGTCTCCATCTAGCTTTCAACATTTAATTGTGTTATGTTTATGACAATGATATATGGCTATAGTATTTTCGTGGTACTTTTAGGTAAGTTCTAAAATTTTTCTCAAATATTGTAAAAAATGTGTTTATTTGCATTGAACAAAAGAGAAGATAGTAAATTTGTTTGTAGCACAGAAGTTTTAATAAGTTTGCTTAAATGTTTAATCTTATCAAGAAATATTAAGATCGTTGTATTACAACCGATATTGTGTTAAAATGTCAAACATTTACATCCTACGATGCTAGGTTTTAGCCGGGAACCGTTTTACTAGCAAGCTAATTTAATGAGCTGAATAAATGCATATTTTAGACTCAAATTAATTGGACCAAAATCTAAATATTATTTTTTATCTATATACAATATCTACGTAAGCTTTGGCAATGATCTAGCAAAATGTATGTAAGTAAATATTATTTTAATAAAGTTCACCATGCCTAAACGGTTGCTTCGTTTGCAGAGTGCCGCTTTGAAAGTATGTTGCATTGCAACATGCATAATATTTAGTGCACTCTTAGACACAAAATATTAAACAATTGTTAGGTTATTATACAATCTACTTCTGTAACTCGATTTGAGGGAATTTCCTCAAAAGAGAATAAGCTATTAACGTGTAGCTTTTAGTTTTTTTTGTTTTTTTTATAAAGTCTTACACATTTCAGCTAACATCTTAAATTTTACAAAAATGTATTTTCATTAAATCTATTTTCAATTCGATAAAATATTATTTTGTTGATATTTCAAAAGGTGGGAAAATATGCATTTGTAAAAATTGTTAAACTTTATATAGGTACGGTAAATAAGTATCAAATTTATTATTCAAAGTAGGCCTATTAATTGTCGTCCATATTTTTTTTTAGTTTTTACTAAAGTATGAATCCAAAATTCCATCACACAGTTATTTTCTGAGACGAAATACGCTAGGCTATAGAACTAACTAGCCTATTAATGCTAAACTGTAGTCTATCCAATCATAGTCAACTAGCTTGTTTCGTTTTGTCTTTGCACTGTAATCTTAATACCTGACAGGGTTTTTTATTTCACGATTTTGAATCAACCAATTAACGGATTTTCGTGATTTTTGTGTTGAAAGAAAGATAATTTTGAAAGGGACGGAATGTTGAAGTCATAGGCTAATTATAATTTATAGTTTCAGATTTTTAAGAAGTCTAGCAGCCAACGCTAACAATTTAAGTCGTTTCAGTGCTGGTTTGACATGTTTATGCTAGAAGTTATTTGTTTACAAAAATATATAGATCTTTGGTGTTTGCCGATATACTACCTATTTCACCTTAAATGTAGTTTTTTCCTACCGTAAAGGATCTGCTTTATCAGGAAATGTGTAATTTTGAACTATACCTACATCACAAACGTTTGCGTATTTAATCAAGTTTTGTCGTAAATTCAATGTGTGTAAGTAGGCTATAAGTTTATGCCATGACAATTTTATCTCATGTTTTGGAAATGTATTTTTCAGCTAACCATCGTTTATTTTTTTAAAATATAAGTGGTGTACCTGTTGATACTTCTTTTACTTGATGTTTGAATGTGTGTATGTCACCATACCAACATTTTGAATTAATGAACATGTCAACTGGCGTAGTAGGTCTCTAGAAAGCTGTCCAATAAGCTACAGAGTGTTAGTAGAAACCAAAATCGATTCATGTACTATACCATAACTGGCCTATCCCAGTAGTACTGTAGGCTATGAGTTCAGTACCGGTAACTAGGGCACTGACAAAAGAACCGGAAAACCTTATTGCAGGGTTTCAGGATAGAGTTCAGAGAACAAATATGGACTGGTTCAAGATTCTAAATACGAAGAAATGCGAAAGAATATATAGCGAAGGGTCCAAAAGTAAAAGGCCCAGATGGGCAGGCTAGATGCGTGGTTGAGAGAACATCGTCTACCTACTTTTAAAAGTGTATTCCAAAGAGTAGACGACCACTTGGAAGACCAAGAATGATGTGGAAATGGAAAGGTTAAAATGAAAGATATCGCCATATTGGAATTCAAATCGGCACAATTGCTGTTTTAATGTAAGATTATCGGATTTAAAATTACCATAAGCCTATAGCCTACTTTGTCCAGCGCAAGACTAAGTTTGTTCTTATAACCTTATCGGATGAAAGAAATACGTGTTCACGTGACAAAATTTCCTCATTAAAACTGTTAGAATCTATTTTTATGTGTGTAAACTAGCTGTCCTGAAGCTGTTTTAAGGCTACTTGAATCCCATAAATAGGACGGGCTTGGTAAATAAAGCAAACTGTATTGAAATTACTACCCATGTAGCACAGATGGTTGGGCCAACGTTGGTAAATTGTGGAGCCACACAGTTGGCCAACGGTAGAAATGTCACCTCTTTAAACTGTTTTCCAGCCAACCTTTATCCAACAATGGCCCAACCAAAATTATTTCACACAAAATAATAAAGATTTAGTACGAAAAGCATAATTATTAGTTGAGTAAATTGATTAAATAGTTCATAAAAACAAATTTTTAAAAAAAGCTGGAACAAAATTTTTTGGCCCAGACGGGTCTCGAACCCGGGTCCTTCGACTTATGAGCCTCTTACCTTACCCATGAGCTATCTGTGGTTGTTGATACAGAGAGTTTTCAAGTGGTGAAAGAGTAGCCGACAGTTGCAATGGTCGCAATACTTCAAACATTTTTGATACTACACAGTATAATATGATTCTGTTAATCTGTTAAGGCATCATAAGTAGTTATTTTTTTTTGGAGTTAGAGAGGATACTGGTATTTGAATATAGATTAATTAATTACCGTTAGATTATTAATGCTATTATAATTGACTGTTATATGATTAATTACTCTTTCCCCTTAAATTGTTGCAAATAAGTTAAAGCATAGTAATTTAAAAAATATTTGCATTATTATCTATAATATTAAAACGAAACAGGTTTTTTTTATTTCACGATTCTGAATCAACCACTCGACGGATTTTCATGATTTTTGTGTTGAAAGAAAGATAATTTTGAGAACTAGGGAATGTCGAAGCCATAATTTTAGTTTAGGGTCCCAGTTATTTATAAATTAAGTTTTAATCTTTGAAAAGTCTAGCAGCCGACGCTAAGATTCTAAACTAGCTTTTGGTGTAGTATAATTTGTTTAACATAACAGCTGTGAACATTCAGCGTTTGTAACACAAATTCATCATTTGGATAAAATTAAAAGACATACTAAGGGTTGACTTATTTATACTATGTGTAATGCTAATCATTGATACGTTCAATCCTTCGATAAGAGTATGACAGATTATTTAAATATACATAGGTAAAATACTAGGATGTTCAAAGGATTTTGTAAATAAATCTTTGTAATCTTCGGTTTGTTTTAGTGCAATATAATTTTCTTTTAACTAACAGCTGGTTAAATATAAAAATGCTCTATAGAACCATAGATAAAACGTTGGTTAGTCTATGATAGAACTATGATGAGGTTATTTTATTTAATCTGATTTTGTCATTGATTATAGAAAATATGTAAGATTAGATTAGTAGACCACCGAGATAAGTAACACCATCGATGTATACAAGTCGAGGCTCTGTACACGAGTCTTAAAAAAAGGATATGCAAATTATTTTACTGCTCAACTTTTTTTTAGGAAACAGTAGAAAAATCACAATTTGTACATGTTTTATTTTATCTTGGTGGCTTTTTGTTTACAACCGGTGTTTTTGAATGCTTAAACTTTGTTTGGATTAGGCCCGAAAATATTGATGTCATAAAGAAGGAGATCAAGAATCCTCAGGAATACGATTTTATATTACCACCACAACCTCAGACGGGTTTTATCCAAAGATATACAGATGAATTACATAGATTGAACACAACGTCATCATTGACCTAGGATACTGCAATTAGACTAACCACCCTTTTATGAAATCTTAACCATAGACTAGTAATTATTAAAATTCATTGTTGTAGCCCCGGAACTGTAATATATAAAATATCTGGTTTTACAATACCTTTATCAGTTCCAAAAACTTTTGGAAACTTTTGGAACTGATAAAGGTATTGTAAAACCAGATATTTTATTATAATTATGTTGTGAAAGCTAGACCCAGAGAATGAAAGTCGTGTAAACTCAACTATGGACCATCGTTGGTCCAACAAAAGTATCTTTTGTTGGTCCAACGGAGTGAAAAACGGTTGGACAACGGTTGGCTTGATGTATGATACCCAACAATGCATATTAATGTATTTCATTAACAATGAACCGATGTTGGTCCACAGTTGTAAATATTGGTTGGCCCAACTACGAGATATACAGTTGGACAACGGTTGGTTGGTTGTGGAAGCTCCAACCAACCATCGACCAACTGTCCCACAGTTGGCCAACGTTGGCCCAACCATCTGTGCTACATGGGTAACCTGCATGTATTGAATGCCGCAATGAATCACCAGAATAAAGATGCATGTTATCACAGGAAACTCAGCCTTTAAATGTCACCAAAACTTGACACAAACACACTACACGATTTAATATACACTAACACTCCAGCACTACACTATAAGAACACGCGCGTAAATTAATAATTATCACAATTACATTGCGCGAACGAACATGAAAATACATAGCATTGTTTACCGACAAGAAATACAACAATAAACTAATGAGAAACTATTAAAGATCAGCTGTTAAGAAAATATGCTTTCGGTTAGTATACAAGCCAACATTAATAAGTTGCAAAGTTCTGTTTACAGTAATTTGTTGTATTATATGCACATTATTCAATATAACAAGAAAATAGGATTAGGAAGATGTGTTTAAGTTAAATGCAAATACGGAAATATAGTAACCTACAGGCCTAAGTATACATGGTGAATGGTATTATTTTTACTGGTTATTTAACTATATCCAATGTATTATTTTACTCAAAACTAGCTGATTATAATATGCTAAACTAGATTTCCTGGATTAAATTAATGTTCTCTTGAATGCACGATGAAGGCACAGTAATTTTGAAAGAAGCTCCGCAATGAAAGTATGGACTTTAAATATATTTAAAATAGGGTTTGAAAAACCATTATAGCAGATATTTTTTGATGTGTTGTATTGTTGTAGTGAGGGAAGCATCAAATGTATCCAGAACAAAAGAACCAACGTCGATAATATTAGTACAGTTGGACAGGAAGGGAACACCACGATTAGAGGACTCTCCTTGGAAGTAGTAAAAGTAACATTGTCTGGAGAATGAAATGTATTCTGTACATTATGCTAAACCATTTTATAATAATCTTTTGGTACAAACGTGGATAGGAGCATGGTGGAAGTAAATAGGAGGGGAATACGGGTCCTCGATTAAAGAGTCATAATGGAAGTAGTAGGTATTTTGTCTGGATCCAGTGCTTTACGCTGGATCATATTTTTATTTTGGTAAAAAGGTGGATAGGAGGGTAACACAGGTGGAAGTCGTAATGTAAGAAAGAAGTAAAGGCAAATACATGAGGTTTGTATGGAGCATTATCCACAATCCAGTAGGTACATCCATCGTTGGTGGTCTAGTAAGCAGATGATTTTTAAGAGACCATGGAACCACGATTAAGTGAGTCTATATGGAAGTAGCAGAGTAACATTGTCCAGAGCTTAGGTTTAAGGATATCATAAACATACCATCGTAGACGATCTTTTATTCAAAATAAGGATAAAGGGAAAACCTGGGCCCAAGGTTAATAAAAAATCACCAATGAAACAGTAAAATCATCTTTGTCCGGAGAATGAAATGGATTTTATGTATTATTCTTAACCATCGTATCGTATTTTAGTAAATAAGATATTTCGAAAAGAACATAGGCCACTATTAGGGGTTATTATGGTTAGTAGTAATGGAATCCTCATGTTTTGTGTCTTATAATTTTTCTGAAGCCTTAACTGTATCCAGAACATTTAAGTCAACCGTCTGAGACAATATTTAGGTAAAAAGGTATTTTTTAGCGCAGGCTTCAAGACTTCAATTAAAATTAAATTTTAAGACTGAAACTCTTAACTAAATTGATGACTTAAGACTTTTTGACATTCCTCTCCTTTCGAAAATGTTTCTTTAAATTAAGAAACATGGAATCCGTCAAGTGATTGGTACAGGTTCTTTGGGCAAACCTCCCATTACGTTTTTGTATAATGTCTAGAATACCGGCAATCGAATAATATGTTACCACAGATTAAACATACGTTGGTTAGTTAATGGTGTTACATATAATATTTTACAATACATTAACCTAAATAGGCACGGAAGAGAAACTGTTCGGATTATGATAACCATAAACAAATTACACCAATTGCCACGGCCGCCTTTAAATACAGGCCGTGGCCTTCAAAGTGGCAACGTCGCAAGTAGGGTTGTAACAGCTGTTTTTGTTTGGAAGCAGCTTAATGGTATTTGTGTATTTACGAAAGCTTGGTTACTGGACTATGAAAATATTGCTGACTCTGCTTAAAAACTTACGGACATAGATTCTCAATTCATATTGTTTTGGTTTTCAATTCTGTATGTTTAATTTTCAATATTTGAATAAATTTATGTTCACGAATTTAAATTTAAATCAATAAAGTGCTAATTAATGAGCGGATGTCACCTGTCTGTCATGTTATCTTATGGGACGTCTGACCCTAAACAATCCTACTTGCAACGTTGCCAATATTACTGTACCAGGCCGTGGCCCGGAATTAAAGGTGGCCGTGCACTGGCTCGGAAGATAGATTTTAAAGATTAATGAATAGACACTTAATTTGTATGGTTTCACTGTTTTCCCATTTTTCTTAACTTAGACACTACAAAATGGCCCACAAGGGCTCGAAATCCCTATGAGAACGATAGGGCAACAGAGGCTACAAAACGTGCTGCTGGTACTACAACATAGTGAATCTCCGATGACGTCAACCACCTGCTGATCAAAGCTATTCAACTCTATTTTAGGTGGCCGTTAAATAATATTCACTCAACATGTCAGCTGACATCGGAATTAAAAAAACACATGTATCGACTTTTTAGTGTTTGTTTACTCGTTTACTGTATCTCTCTGTGCACTGCTGGAGTGCTGTCTGCTGCATGCTGGCTGTGGCTCAGTGTTGCCACTTTTAGGGTAATTACCCTTTTTTAGGGTAATTTACTAGTCTTAGGGTAAAGTTTAGGGTAATGGTAGATTTAGGGTAGTTTTAGGGTAAAGCAAAAAGTTAGCATAACAATGGAAATTTAACTAAAAACATGAAAAGAACATCAAAATTTGGCAAAAAACGTTCATTACATATTATGGCCAAACCGTCATATGCGATTCAACCGGTTTATAGTTAATCGATCTAATCAATAGCATAGATAAATCATCGATTATCTATTTTAGATTGTATTCAATTCTATTCTATAACACGTTATAATAAAATATGAAATATTATTCATTACTTCTTGATTAATATTTCATATTTTAAGTTAGGATTAGTTTACAAATTGTGTCAAAAAATTACTATAAGTATACATTAAAGCTTTGGTGTTACCGTACTGTATTATAAAGATATGATTGTCCTTGTCCAAAAACAGTAGTAATGGGTCGACACGGTAAGAAAATACGATAATTCGTGATTCGATATTTTCGTATATACGATAGAGCTGAATATCGACATGTTCTTCTTCTTTTCGGGTTTTTTGAGAATCGAGTATAATCTTACGTATATTGATTGATATTGGAACCTTATTTAGTTTAATTAACCACCTTATTTAAGATTTATATTATTTTAACAATGTTTTAAAGCATTAAACGCAAATATTAACATTTAGGGTAATTTTTAGGGTAACTCAAAGTACATTTAGGGTAATTTAGGGTAATTTTAGCCCGCCTTTAGGGTAAAATCGCAACAATGAGGTGGCAACACTGCGTGGCTGCTGTCTTCTTTTAAGCCTGTGTCACACTACGCTACTTTACTAGCAGCTAGCGAAATAGCAGCTACTAAGTAGCCAATGTGACATAGGCAGTAGCAGATACTAAGAGTAGCGCGCTAGTGAAATTTTACTAGCATGGAAAGTTGAACATGTCCAACTTTCCGTGCTACTAAACTGCGCTAGTGAATCACGTGACCAACTAGCAGCTATCAAGTAGCGACTGTAGCCCAGTGTGACAGCTTCAATAGCAGACTAGCGGCTACTTGCACCACGTGCTGTCTGCCTGATTTGTTTATTCTCGTACATTTTGAATAATTTCTGAAGTAATCATGAGTGATCCGAAGTGGGGTGGGGGAGATGTGATTAATTTTTTGAACCTGTATAGAAAATATCCGTGTCTTTGGGACATAACCTCTCTTGAGCTAAACTAGTAGTAGCAGCTAGTGAATAGACGCTACCAAAATAAGTGTGACAGGAAAAGTAGCTGCTATTTCAGTAGCTGCTGCTAGTAAGTAGCCAAGTGTGACACAGGCTTTAGGTGCTGAGCTGACGGTACGCTGACGCTTAAGTTAACCACAAACAACCCTATGCTTACGTTACGTTTAAGTATTTATTTTGTTTGTAACATTACTGGCTAAAAATTTTTAACTTTTCAACGCATAACTTATCGTGTTTTGAATTATTCTCCGTAGGCCTAAACTGACAAGGTTTGTATAGCAACATTTACTACTAAGCCTAGGTTAAGGTCATATGGCTTGATTTTAACGTAGAAATTTGTTTAGCCTATTTTACCATCATTTTGGAGATTAGTATTGTTTTTTTTTATCATATCACCCTTAAAGATCTATTACCATCGACCATTTCAAAATAATTTTTTTCAAGTCTTACCCTCAACTCCTAAATAGGTCTAGGCCTAGTGGATTGAATATTTCTTTTATCTCTGATAGTATTTGTTATTCTTTTCGGCTGCACTTTACTTTAGGTCCTACACTCATTCAAATAAAAATATTAATCGATTGTTTCATTTGATATATCGTTGGGTTAGTTAGGTTAGGTTAACTTTACCTAACTAACCAGTAACTGGTATTAGAGCAAATTCTATTTGTCATCCCCTCCCGCTCTTCTTTCCCCTTGCCATCATGTAACTTACTACAGCGCTGAAGAAAAACAGCTATACAACAATGTTATTTTGCCATCACCATTCGGGCTTTTCCTGGCTCGTTATGAGTAACTTACTTACATTTCCGCCCCGGCACACCAGAGCTAAAAGCCCACGATTATTCCATATTATAGCGCTTGTATCCTCTGTATCTCACTTCTCTATGGTTAGACATTTTTTGTACATACAATGTAGTCAGTTATATATCAAAGTCCTTGTCCTTAACGCATCTTGCAAATCGTTGCGGCTCCTAAAAGGCCTATCTTGTAGGAAGTAACCAAGTTGAAGGCTATTTTTTTCCAGAAATCTTCAGCTGTTGCACCTTAAATTCTAAGCTGTATCAGTAGGCCTACCTAAATTTGTTCAACAGATTAGTTGAAAGGACTGACTTCCAGACTTAAATTTAATTATAATGCTAATTCATGAACCTCGAACAAGGTTCATTTTTGCTTAGTCCACTAAACAGTTTAAGTCATGTTAACAACAAACACAGAACACACCTTAAAGCCAAAAACTTAGGCTAGGCCTATAACTTTGTCCCACACCTTACTTTTTTTGAAAATTGTATTATTGCACTCTAGATGGTATTTTTCTCCATTGGTATTTTTACTTTTTAGTTAATTTCCTATACTGTATAGGAAATAAGCTATTACCGTAGGTCTCATGGAAGTACCTAGACCCGGGACCGCTTTACTTTGATGTCGCCAGAGGCCAAAAGGACCATCCGATCAAATTCATAAAACAGTAAACAATGTGTACGCATGTAAAAATAATCTGGTTTTGATATAATTTGATACAGTACAAATGTGTGAACCTAGCCTATGTTTATTCAAACGATTGTGCGAACTAGCATTATTGGGCTATGGGAATGGGGTTTTTAGGTTGAACAGAGGTTTTTCCAATTTATTACCCTAAAACTATAAAATGTCACAATTTCTTTACTCGTTAAAAACTAATGTTTTTTATATAGGGAATAAATCTGACATTATTTAGTAAATATTTTTGTGAAAATCCAATCAGGCAGATGGAAATTTGCCTTGCTGTAGCGGAAGTATTTTTCCTAATATAATTTAACTTATATACTAGCCCTATTGATGTTTTATATCACTTCTCGATAGTAAACATACTATTTCACGCTATAACTTAGTATATTGGGTTTGTAGTATTGGTGAGCAAGTGAATAGGTACGTAAATAGGTAATTAAATCCATACCTGTAAGTTATGAGAATGTTTTGTAACATGGGTTTTCCATCTCTAAAATCTCATTCACCAAATTATTAATCTCTTCAGATGAGTGAAACCCGGGCCGAGAAGAGATAAAATGCTATCAGTATAATATGAAGAGGTTGTATCAAGTAGTCTCTGAGATTGAAGAGGAAAGGGACAGTATCATCTGTTGAGATGAGGAATAGAGCACCTGAAATCGTCATCTGGTAAGTTTTTTTTTTCGTAATAGTTCAGACATTTTGTTGCTAGACTTAATTACCAAATTTTTCCCAAACAATTCATTTCAAAAGAAGTCAGATATGTGCTTTTAGTGTAATCTATTAGTTTTTTTTTTAGAGTAAAAAGTCTTCCCTGGCCACAAAAAAAATAACACTTAAACAGATCGAATCAAAAAAGAAATTAATCCTACTGCTGTTCTGGTACCCTAGTTTAAATGGCATTCTACGTTTCCAGATTTTCTAACCATTAAAAATGTATAAGTTACTTAGTAAGTCCATCAAATTGCATTTGACCTTAGTTGTATTATTAGGCGAGGGTAAACTTTACTACAGCTTTCATGTAAACAAAAGTAATCATTTTTAAGCTGTATAGGCCCCTATAAATTACTAAACTTCATAATTATACTCACACCTCAAACAAGATTCGGGTTACTTACATGTGTTCGCTGTTGTCTCATAGATCTAGGAAAATAAAGACCATAAAAAAACTGTATCGCGCAATGTGTACATATGTTATCACCACGTTGAGATGGTGACGCTACGTCGCACAGTGTTTTCTTCAATATACTTTATTTATTTTCTTATTGTAGATATTTATTAAAAAATAAAGAACCGATATAATTATTCACTAATGAATTGTTCGTTTTTTAGATAGTAAGTAAGTTTGGTTAAGTTGTGCATAGTTTTTTATCTTTTTTTTTAACTATTCCTAAATTAGGTTAGGTTAAGATATTTAAATTACAAGGTTGGCAGTCTTCACGTTTGCTTGTCTCCTATTTTTTATTGAGATAGAAGACAACAATTATTGTGTTGTAAGCTTAAATTGTCCCAAAATAATAAACATATTATGTAGGCTAATTAATTATGTTCCATAACTTATCTTCTTAACTTTATTTTTGATAAAACAGTTTTCTGTCAATAAATTAACAAATTAATAGAGCAATGAATAAAAGTAAATATGTTTTTCTTAAATGGTTTCAGGCTCACTACTCTTATTGCTCTTATTGTACTGTAGGTAAAATAAAAATATGATCCCATTTTATCAAAATATATTTTGCGGACAAGTTTACATTCAAAAGCTAAATTTGAAATTTGATCACCATACCCGAGGGATGTGGTAGAACTAATACTATATGTGGTGGGTTTAATGACCGATAACACCTCAGAAACGATTGGATCTGAAAGCGGAGAAGGAATAAAATTGGCCTAGCTTACAGTTCTCTGCCCAGTATCTTAATTTTGTTCTAAAAGCATGTTTCGCTGGCCTAGTAAACTCTCATACTCCGTTCTGGAGAGACGACTGGTTCGGAAATTGAAACTCAATATTTCTCCGAGTTAAGCCCCGTTCACACGGGGCGAGTTTACAAGCTACACGCAGCTAGTAAAATAGCTCAGTGTGAACGACGTACTCGCTCAAAAGCTGCTTGTAAAAAAGCTCTGGAAAAAGTTGACGGTGCCGCTACTTTACACGCCAACTCGCCAGCTTTTGCGCGAGTAGGCGTGTAAAGTAGCCCAGTGTGAACACAGTTGCTTGTGCTTGTGCGCTTGTTACTCAAAGATGTTGGAGGATTTGGTTCAAGCCAGCTACTGAGCGAGTGGAAAAAGCTTCGTGTGAACGACTACAAGCGCACTCGCCGACTCGCCGGCGTCTTTCTACACGTCTGCGAGTTGGCGAGTGGACAAGCTCCGTGTGAACGAATACAAGCTCACTCGCCGGCTTCTTACACGCTGGCGTGTAGCTTGTAAACTCGCCCCGTGTGAACGGGCCTTTAGCATCTAGTCTTAAGTCAACAGCCATTCACAGTGATAGCGAGCTGCACATATTAGGCTATTGTTGCTACGTCATGACCATACGATATATGTTACACTTTGTTTTGCAGTTTTGTGGTGGTGTGCTCGATAGCCATCATCTACCTGGTGACCCAAGTACTTCACTGGCTCGTAGGAGACGATGAGCCAATCCCTGACAGTTTCAAGGCCAGTTGGCTCTTCACTCTGGCTCTCAATGTACTCGGCTACGCCACCATCCTTTTGCCTGGTGCCATCATCTTTAAGTACGTCAAGGCCAGCAAGTATCTAGACCGAGCAGGTGGGTTTCACTTTGTAATCGTCAAAATAATAAAATAGGTTAGTTTGTCGTACAGTTTTCTACATTCATATTTTAAGTTAGCCTCCTCTAATACAAGGCGAGACAAAAGTGTTTGCCGCACTCCTGGCCAACTAAAACAGCTGTTGCATGAATTCATAATGTAGTGTCTGTACAATGTTTATGTTTGCACGTTTGTTATTACTGTTATAATCATGGCATTAGCCAGCTGGTACGAAATTGCGACACACCAACACCTTGTAATAGAGGAGGCTATGATTTTAGTCAATTGTGTGTGCACAGTTATTTTAATATTTACATAAACACACGATTAAATTAGGCCACCGAATCGCAAAAGCTGCGACTTTTATCATGATCATTAACTCAAATCTTTTAATACAAATTTGGTACCTACTTGTTTGTTATACCGACGAAACCAGGTTTTTTCTGTTATCCCTCACTCACTAGGTAAGGTTAAGCCACTTGTAATTTAAAAAAATAATTTTCTTTCATTGTAAAATGTTTGGTTGCTTAACCTAACCTAACCTGGTGTGGTTGGTGAGTACCAAAAACTGTTTCTTTATAAAATGTTATCAAGGTGTCAGTTTCTATGAGTTCAAACAATATTAACCATACTAACATAGCTTTACTGTTTACTATACTAGTAACATATGTAACGTAACCAATTCACCCGTTTGACGTTTAACATCCTGTTTGTCCCCAGTGCCAGGATGTTTCCCAGCGCTTGTCAGGACGTGTTTCACCGGCACAGAGAAGGACATTCTGATAGGCAGTGAGTTGCCGTCCAGTAGCTCCACAGTTCGCACGCTCAGACAGGAAGCGTTGTTGCTTATGTTCTGTTTCATCGGTCTGCAAGGTTCCTACCTCACATGGGGTCTACTGCAGGAGAAGGTCATGACTCAGGTTAGGAAGTTACGTTATCTAAACAGCTGACTAGAGAGGCTAACTTTGAGATTGAGTGTGCAGTAGCTCTTGTTCCTATTTGTTTGGATCGGACTTAAAATGGTTTGGAAGGCCACCATGATTTAGGCTGGCTTTATGCACCGTGACGAGTGTGGCAGTGACCGTTTCTTTAGCAAATGACTAATGAGCGGAATTTAAAAAAAGGCTGCGATGCTCTGGTCTGTTGACATTTATTTACCGCAGTGCGTGATTGCGTCAATTGAACTCAATAGAACTAGAAATGTCCCTTGACTACAGTGCATAAAACCAGCCTTACCTGAACATTACAAATGTGCTCCAGTCTAATATTATTGTTACAAGTCAGGAGCCCCGTGCAACAATAGCCAGGCGCCGTCTCAAAAGGGTTGTTTGTTTACACGGGTTTTTCCTAGCGCACCACTGATAGACAAAAGGCCCATGTCAACGGACTACCTCAATAGGGGCCCTAGAACCTTCTACACTTCTACGGCGTAAACACCTTTGTCTAGGCTACCAGGGGTCTCCAGAATGTTCCTCGGCAAACTTATATAAGGGACCGTCTTCCGGCACACGGCAGTTGAGTTGTGTTGAGCCTTCCGAGAATCGTCGCAGCAAGCGCCCGTCGGTGTTAGTGACCAGTGCTAGTGCTAGTGGCAGTGACAGTGTAGTGACGGTGTAGAGACAGTGTAGTGACACTAGTGACAGTGTAGTGACAGTGCTGTAACAGAAGTGGTGATAAATCCTGTAAAGGTTAGCTGTAAGTAGAATCATTGTAAATTAGAGTAGGCTTTAGCTAGGTTTAGATAGGATTAGTTAGGTGTTAGGAAATTGTAATATCTGTAAATATAGAATAATTAGTGTAAATAAATAGTTATTATAAAATCGCCAAGTTTTATTTGTAAAGAACCTGCTAAGCCCGCAACAATTGGTGTCAGAAAGCGGCATTATTTTGGCGATTTTAATTGTAAAATCTGGAGTTTAATTTTAGTTGTATTAGATATTAGTAAGATTCGAGGTCTTTGTTACATATTAGTAATTTGTGTCGTAAATTTGTGTACAAAAAAATCATTATTGTAAAATTATTTTAATTGTTTGGCATAAAAATGGCTTTCAAAGGTGTGAAACTTGATGAGTTAAAAGTAGCTGATCTTAGGAGAGAATTAGAAGAACGAGATCTTGATACTAGTGGAACTAAATCAGCCCTTCAGGCACGCCTTAAACAAGCTTTAATTGATGCAGGTGAAGACCCAGATAACTTTTTATTTGAAACATCTGATATCAATAAAATGCTAAAAAACCTAGAGTCAAAGATGTCAGAAAATAGCAAAACATTAGAGTCAAAAATGTCAGAAAATAGTAAAACATTAGAGTCAAAAATGTCAGAAACTAGTAAAGCGTTAGAAAACCTAGAAGCTAACATTGAGACAAAAATGTCGAATGTAGAATCAAAAATGCTGAACAAATTAGATGAGTATTCTAGCAAAGTTGATAGTTTAGAAAGTAGAATGAATGAAATCGATGAGAAAGTTAACTGTATAGAAAAGAATCTAGAAGATAGGTTAGTTGATAAGCTTCGGCAGGAGATGGCTGCATCGGGGAGCTTCACACCTGCGTCATCGGCTAGCACTGGCGAACTTCAGCCGGGTAACGCCCTTGAAACGATCTCCAAGCCAGCGCCCACCATTGCTGCCGTTGCCCCTCAGAACGTCGTTCCTCACTTCGATGGCAAGACTCCCTGGGAGGACTACATGCTTCTATTCGAGACAGCGGCTATGGTCCATGGGTGGACCGAGGAGACAAAAGCTACGATACTGTGTCTTGCACTACGGGGCGATGCATAGCCTAAGCTGTTCTGCATGCTATGCCAATGGCGGAGCGGAAGAACTTCGCAGAATTAGTAGGGAGATTGGACATGCGCTTTGGACATCGACATATGGACCAGCTCTACCGATCACAGCTGCGGAACAGGATCCAGAAGCCCAGCGAGTCACTCCAGGAGTTTGAAGCCGACATTGCTCGCCTGGTGAGAAACGCCTATCCATCGGTCACGGATGATGTCTTCGAGAGCTTGGCAGTGGATAATTTCCTAGACGGACTACGTGAACCTGAGACTCAACAGGCAGTGAAGCTCGCCAGACCAAAGACACTGAGTGACGCACTGACACAGGCACTGGAGTTCGAGGCTGTACGGCAGTCGGTGAGAGGTCAGGCTCAAGTCCGTGTGGCAGACGCAGAACCTACAACTCCACTGGACATCGAGGACCTGGTAGAGAAAGTTCTGGAGGCACTCAAAAACCGTCACTGGCAGGCACGCTGTTGGAACTGTGGAGAGATGGGGCGTCCCGGGAGTAAACCTCATTTAATCCCTCCAGGATCGAAGCAGGAGTATGACTTCGAGTTAAATCATCGCACTGGGCCGAGCCATAAGAAGGCGGATGCACTCTTCAGAAAACAGTGTGGAGACAGCGGCAATTGTGTGCGCAAGGAAGACTATAGTGCATCGGTTCGTCGTGTGACTGTCATTAACGACGAAGAGGACAAGAAGGAGCTTTCGGAGAACCAGAAGGGGGACCCAGACCTAAGGCACATTATGAAGTGGAAGATGGGCTATAAAGGAAGATCATCGTGGCAGGATGTGGCTCCCTTGTCAAAGAACGGGAAGATGATGGACGAGAAATTCCGTCGCAACATATCTGGAGCAAGTGACAGGATGAAGGAGAGGCACGACGTAAAGGCCGAGAGAGGAGGGTTCACACCTGGTGATCTCGTGTGGCTACATAATCCCCGAAGGCGTCGTGGATATTCACCTAAACTCCAGAACTCGTGGGAAGGACCTTATGAAGTTATTTCCCGTCTAAATGACGTCATCTACCGGATTAAGAGGCAACCAGACGGCAAACCCATATTAGTCCATTTCAACAGGCTTGCACCCTGCAACGGAGATCACGGCAAACAAGAGGAACAACAAGTTCGGAACCTCTCAACCGAGCCAAGAGAAATCGTGCCTGAGAGACGTGGAAATGACGGACCGAGGCTGTTATACAAGGACCTCTTCACTTTGCCAGTGGAATATGCCTTGGCCCACTGCGTAGCAGAAGACCTGAGAGCGTCGCGAGGTATAGCCACAGTCTTCAGGAAAAAGTTTGGAGGGACTGAAGATCTTGAGCGTCAGAGACCCGCCATTGGCACCACCCTTCACATGAAGCGCAATGGACAGCATTTGTTCTACCTCGTTACGAAGGAAGCGTCAAGCCAGAAGCCCTCCTACGAATCGTTGAAGAAAAGCCTGCAAGACCTGCGAGACAAACTTCTTCGGTTTGGAATCAAAAAGCTTGCTATTCCAAGGCTGGGATGTGGTTACGACGGACTGGGATGGAAGACTGTAAGAAATATGGTGCAAGAACTTTTCGAGGACACTGGTATCGACATTGTGGTCTGCGTATTCAACCCGTGGGGGACCGGAGACATTGGTCCAGAAGATCGCAAGCTTCAGGGGAAATCTGTTCTGGGACAGAACAGTCTTAAGGAGGGGGTAGTGTTACAAGTCAGGAGCCCCGTGCAACAATAGCCAGGCGCCGTCTCAAAAGGGTTGTTTGTTTACACGGGTTTTTCCTAGCGCACCACTGATAGACAAAAGGCCCATGTCAACGGACTACCTCAATAGGGGCCCTAGAACCTTCTACACTTCTACGGCGTAAACACCTTTGTCTAGGCTACCAGGGGTCTCCAGAATGTTCCACGGCAAACTTATATAAGGGACCGTCTTCCGGCACACGGCAGTTGAGTTGTGTTGAGCCTTCCGAGAATCGTCGCAGCAAGCGCGTGTCGGTGTTAGTGACCAGTGCTAGTGCTAGTGGCAGTGACAGTGTAGTGACAGTGCTGTAACAGAAGTGGTGATAAATCCTGTAAAGGTTAGCTGTAAGTAGAATCATTGTAAATTAGAGTAGGCTTTAGCTAGGTTTAGATAGGATTAGTTAGGTGTTAGGAAATTGTAATATCTGTAAATATAGAATAATTAGTGTAAATAAATAGTTATTATAAAATCGCCAAGTTTTATTTGTAAAGAACCTGCTAAGCCCGCAACATTATTATTATTGTGTAATGTTGCTTACTTTATGGGATATTCTCCACATGTTGTGAAAAGGAATGTCACACAAAAACATACATTTGTATCAATGTAGTAGAGACTAAATATTCCTGAAGACTCTTCTGTTCCACTAGGAATATGTAAGAGCATTTTCTATTGTCTATAGTAAATATTTTCTAACACCGCTTATGTTGAATTTATGGATCTATCACTTAGAGTTTTATTCTTTTGGATTTTCATGTTAAGTGCATTTTTCATAACCAATACACAATTGAGGTTTTGTTTAAGGTTCTATCTTACCAAACCTAACTTTGGCTAACCCAGAACAGGATTTATTTTAGATAAATATTACTTTTCTCAACCTTAAAAACATAGTGGTGAAAAGGTTTAAACAATTGATTAAGCACACCTCTTCTCAGTGAGTGAAATTGAAAATCAGTTTAACGTAACTTACTATTCCTACTAATAATCATTGAAAGACAACTGATTAACCATAGGCTACATGGTACATTTTATCGACCAAATTCTGGTTCCTTAACTTATGTACTAGGCCTATGAAGTTCCTATACTGTACCGCTTAAATTATGTTGGACTAAAACTAAATTTGAACCCAATCACTAACTAATTCCAAACTTGTCTCCAGGAATACAGTAACTCACAAGGACAGACAGGTCACTTCAAGGACTCTCAGTTTCTTGTGTTTGTCAACCGTATCCTTGCGTTTGCGCTCTCTGGAGTCTACATCATATCAACCAGACAGCCCCGACATTCCATGCCTCTATACAAGTACATCTACTGCTCGTTCTCCAACATCATGAGTTCCTGGTGTCAATACGAGGCGCTCAAGTTTGTCTCGTTTCCTACCCAGGTGTGTATCAATGTTTGAATTGTTATCATTTACAGACAGTAAAACACCTATGCTAGGGGCCACTAGAGTCTGCGTTGGCGGCAGCCAATACCAATACTGGACTAGCGCGACGTTACAACATCACCCATTCACTACTTTTCGACACTAATTAAAATATACTTAACAATATTTTTAAATTAGCTTATATACCTAATTAGATTTGGTAACACCACATTGTCCTCATTGGCTCCTTCGAATTCACATATTAAATAGACTCCTCCCTCATCTGCAGACTCTCGTGGACCGTACTGTAGGCGTGCATTTTAACTAAATATGAGTGCAAGATGAGTGTAGAATGTAGTGAGATGATCTATGTAATTTTGTTACTGACTAAGATCAGCTGTTTTATTAGCCAGGACCATATTTAAAGCCCTATAAACAAGGACAGCTGGGTCCAGTTTTGACTATCAAAATGCTACAGATTTTTGTTAAGATCGAACAGCCTATATTGAGGTCCTTTGAAGTTTATACAGGTTTAAAAGGTCTTTTTCCCTCCAGTGTTCATGGCAGTGACATTTTGACTGTCAAACGAACATTGGTATTAAACACCGGAAATGTCTAATCCTCATAGTCATATGATTAACATAACTGGGGGAGTGAGGTGTTCTAGTGTTAATGGCTCTGTACCCTGAGGTCCTGAGCTCAAATCCTGCCAATCGCCAATGTATTGTATTTCAATGATAATGCCGTAATCCTTAAGGCCTAAGTAATGTGAAAACAGTTCCAAGCTAAAGACTAGCATTCTAGTTTGTGAAAGTGTGACAAAAACATGTATCTGTGACTGGATACCGTGTACAAAGTACAAATCCTTTTTTGAAATTTGCTACACCATTCTATACCAAGTAGTGTACATGTGTATGGTACAATTAGCTAGTGACATGATTGCTGTACGACATTGGAATTAATTTCCATGGGTAAGCCTGGTACCAATCAGATGTAACCTCAGATCAGATGTAATCAGATGACTATACAACCTCCCTAAAACTAGCTACACTTACAGAAATAATTCAAAAGTAATTCTTTTTTTCAGGTTCTAGCGAAAGCATCAAAAATTATTCCCGTTATGATAATGGGGAAAATCGTTTCAAGGGAAAAGTACGAGTTTTACGAGTATGTAACAGCAGGCTTCATCTCCCTGGGCATGGCCATGTTTTTGTTTGGCAGTTCGGACAACGATAAAGGTAATATTGCTTTGCTTTTGTCAATATTAGTTGTAAAGAACCATTACTCTTTATGGCACAACAGTTATAAAATGAAACATTCAGAACTCGGAGACCAGTACAAACAAAATTCTAGCAATCCAAACATTTTAACTGGATTAGTTCAATAATGGGGTTGAAAACAGAGAAAAGCCAAACTTCCTTTCATCTTAATATCTTTTTGGCACAGTAACACTAGTGTATTTGTGTAGTGCATTTGCATGTTTTTAGCTGAAAGTCAAAGATAAGTTTAGGTCCTGTTTGGCATTGATTATGACATCTGACATCCTTGTTTTATTTGTAGAAGCCTAAAAACTGTGTGAACCGATGAAATTAAAGCAGTGCTCTTAATGACTAAAGGTTCTCTGTGTTTAATCATCTGATCTACAGTGATATACAAACAAAACAAGGGTGGACTGGGAGGTGTCCATCAGCAAGAGGTCAATAACAACTCAAGTAAAGGGTGGTGGAGCAAGGCCCCACTAGAAAATAGGCCATGCTGCAGGATCTATGGCGTCACTTTGTGGATAGATTCACTGTCATATCCCATATGTTTTAGGTAAATAAGCTGGCTTTTTACGTCTGGCAGCATAAGTACAACTATCCACCACTGTGACGTAGTGAAGCGCTGTACGCACTGCAGCATGGCCTGTTTTTTCTAGTGAGCCTTGGGTGGAGGTAGTTGCGGGATAGGAGGCTGTGACTTTGCCTGGGATATAGAGCTCACAGACTAAGCTCTTATTCCATCACCTTGTTTCGATGCAAGTTTTCAGCAAATTGATCTAGTTTATATTCCAGTTTTTATAAAAATGCATACAAATTACACCTTGCCAAAATTGTGTTTGAATTACATCCATTATTTGGACTCTAAATTTTATAGGTTAGTTCTATCTTTAAAGTTTGAAATAAAAATGTTACCTCTTCAAAGCAGGATTTGTTAACGCCTGCCAAATCCTGCTAGTGTAGTTTTAATTCCCAAATCATGCCAAACAATCCCTCATTTTAACATTTACTATTCGCCATAAGTGAAAGTGTTCGTGCGAATCATGATTTAATTCATAATTATAATATAATATAAAAAATACCTAGGGTGATATCAATTAGAGTTTTGGGTCCAAATCTAAATTGTTTTAAAGGGTTCATAACCTTCTTTAGTACAATATTTCATCGTTTTTAAAACAATATCTCTCTCTATATCGCACTACAATCAGGAAAAACTATAAAAGATCGAGCAACTTATGGACAATCGGCTATGTGCATACACATTTCTTAACTATTCCTATTTTGAAATAGT
The DNA here is from genome assembly GCF_028750875.1 of Macrosteles quadrilineatus. Lineage (NCBI taxonomy): Eukaryota > Metazoa > Arthropoda > Insecta > Hemiptera > Cicadellidae > Macrosteles > Macrosteles quadrilineatus. The sequence goes on from NW_026542597.1 coordinate 84,519,603, forward strand.
TCACTGATTTGCCGTCAGTTGCCACCACTTGCCAGGCTGCAATATGACAAGAATGGCTCATCAAACCGTAGCAGTGGTTTACGCATGACGAAGAAGGCTCGACAAACTCTTTGAGGAATAGGTTTTTAAAGTTAGAACTAAGCTCACCTTGTTTTTATTACAGAGACAGTAACTACATTCTCAGGAGTGATTCTACTCGGAGCCTACATGGTGTTTGATAGCTTCACGTCCAACTGGCAAAGTGCTCTGTTTAAACAGTACTCGATGAGTTCCGTCCAGATGATGTGTGGGGTCAACCTCTTCTCCTGCATCTTCACCGCTACTTCTCTCGCACAACAGAGCGGATTTGTTCACTCGCTACAGTTCATGTCTAAGGTTAAACATTAGATGATTCATAACTTAGAAAGTAAAAGATTAGTTTATATCCTGTGAGTTAAAAAAAAACTATTTGTGATGGCAACTGTTGCTTTTCCAGTGAAAACAACAATCGGTTACCAGGGGTATTTTGTGAGAGTACAAACTGCTTCTTTTTTATCTTTGGGAAAACGTACATAGACATTTATGGAAGCTTTTTAAAATGTTAAGACTAGCCCCTCAGCAAAGGAATAACTCACGGAACATGGTTGAAGAAAAACGGAAATCAAAAGATTTTGACGACCAAGCCAAAGATGAGAAGGATGTTCTCATGGACTTATTTAAGTTAGATAAAAAACAAGAGAAAGGAAGTGGGCTTTAGTACTTCTGGGTAGCTTAACTTACATCAAATTTCCTTCTTGTGAAACTGCCAGTCAGGAATTATCATTACCTCTCTAGTTTTTGTAGCAAAATCTCCTAACATCACCTCTCTGACCACAACCAAAAAAAGTGGGGGGTTGCGCCTGAAACCTCTGAACTTCCGGTCCTGGCAGCACCGGTCTTGGAGGGCCGCGGGGATGCTCCATAGGTTCTCTCCTTTGGGAATTAGCGTCCTTGACCCCTCTGCCCATTCTCTGTGAAGCTCAATTCAAATTGAAAATTCATGGTTTTTCCTGGTATTGGACCTCGGAGAAAGTTGTGAACACGAAGAAAAGGATCTTCTAACCCCTGTTAGTCACATTTTACGACAAACCAGGGAAGGCTGTGCTCCTATTCTAACCCAGGAACCGTTGTACTGGAAGAAGCAAATAGGTTTGATCACATAACAGTAGTGTTTATTTTTTTCTTTATAAATATCAAGTAACAGTAATGGCATTTTTTTCTCAGATGTTTTTACAACTGTATGATATTTTCCAGTTTCCGATGTTCACCATAGACTGCATGCTGTTGTCTATCAGCTCGGCCGCTGGTCAACTCTTCATTTTCTACACGATTGCCAACTTCGGCCCCGTCGTCTTTGTGATAATCATGACCATACGTCAGGTACTTTAAGCTTACTCTTATTAGGCCTATATGTAAGTTATGTTGTCTTGCGTCCAATTTCAATCTGTCGAGTGAAAGATATGCATACCGTTTGAACAGAGCTTTTCCCTTATACAGCCTATGTGTTATATTAGTAAATATCATTTAGAGATGAGGCAATATTTGTTATAGGTGAAAGCAAAAATCACTAAATTGACTAGGCCGAAATTTGTCCAAAAAAAAGGCGGCCAACTCATAGGCCGTCCTTAAACATTTCCTCGGACTACCAGGCTACTCCCTAAGGAATTCTGAAATTTCAATGTTTTTTTTTACATACACATACACTTAGGATCTATGCAGGGCTGTGCGAATAGTTCGAAAAACGAATCGAATCCGAATCTCTTTAGAGATTCGATTCGGATTCGAGAACGAATCTACTGTTTCTAACTGGATTCGGATTCGGAATCGATATTCGAATTTACTGGTAAGAGATCCGGGTTCGGATTCGATATTCGAATTTCTTGGAAATAGATCCGAGTTGGGATTCGATATTCAAATTTACTAGATTCTGATTGAATATAATTTTCAATATAATTTTTTAGACACTAAAAAACTACTTGTGCACTCCGATTTGCTGTTGACTGGTTCATGTTAGGAACCTGACCAACTTGGTGTTAGGTTTTAGGCACATTAGTGTAGGTCGCATTTGAACCCTATCTTGGCTATCAGTAAACTTAACCTCACAGTGTTAGTTGTTACTTGTAATAGTAATGCAGACATAGGCTTGTGTGGAGGATTAACAGTGAGGTGTATAATAGGCTGGGCCTATGTTTTAGACTACACAAATTGGTAGTCCATCACTTTTAGCGAGTAACTTAGGCCTAGGTGGTACGCCTAACTTATGCCCAATTTTTTAGTTTCAAAACTTCAAATAAGTAGGCCTAAATTTTATAACTTTTTTATTTGGCCCATTTCAAGAATTTTTTTAAGCAATTCCCTAAGTTATTTCAGCCCCAGAAAATGTGGTCTAAAAATGTGAAAATTGGTACTGCTGACTTTCCTCGGATTTGGATTCGACTCTGAACAGGTTTAAATATTCGGATTCGATAACAGCTTTAAATTTCAGATTCGGATTCGATCCAGGTTCGATAATGGCTGTAAATTTGAGATTCGGATTCGACCCAGATTCGACTCGGGATTAATTAAAATATTCGGATTCGATCCGGATTCGATAAAATCTGTACAGCTATGATTCGGATTCGGATTCAAACCAAAATTTCTGGATTCGCACAGCCCTGGATCTATGTAATTAGCCAAAATATTAAAGCTAATTAGTAAAAACAGCTGTTCCGTTTAATTCAAAGCAAAATTAATGTCATTATCAGGGTTTTCACCCGTCCTGATTCTATCGCGACAGTTCTGACTTCGGTCCCTTTTGCTCCAGGGGAGGAGGGAGCCATCTTGATTTTTTTCCTAATCAAAGGTGGCAACATTATGGAACAAGTTAAGTGACAAGTAATATTAAAGTAGTGTGTCTGTACTATGAAATGCTCAACTTTATCTGTATGTGTTTGTTTGTTTTACAGGGACTAGCCATTCTGTTGTCCTGTTTAATCTACCAACATTCCATCACGTTCTTGGGCGTTCTGGGTGTTATTGTCATCTTCGCTGCAGTTTTCCTCCGAATCTATTGCAACCAGAGAATCAAAGCGCACAAAAGACGACTGCAAAACGCAGCAGCGACTAAGATATAAAATATAATTCACTTTGAGAGTGGAAATCTGTGATCTGTTTATATTGTCAAATGGTGCAGTATTTTTAGGTATTTATTAAGGCTTACCAAAGGATTTGATGTTGAGTGTGTGAAAAATAGACTAGGGTGTAATCATTGACTATTGTATACAGAAGTTGTATTAATAGTCAAAGGTGTAATGTAGGGGTATGTGAACAGAGTAAATGTTTTATTAGTGGGAATAATGAACGTACAGCAGAAATAGTTTGCTTTTGTATAAGATCAAACCCAACCTTTTAGCTCAAGAATGCAGAAAAGGATAATTAATATAAAAGATCAAGTTGGAGGGAACAAGATTAAATTAATCAAATTGTATGTTTACATTTTTAATTACGTGGAATAATTCCAGGTTCTAGAAGCATTGGAATTGGTTAATTGCCACATCTTGCTTTTTAAAAGCCTTAAAGAGATCAAAAGTTTGTATAAGGTATTGATACTGCAGATTTTATTGCTGTCATGCTTGTAATTTGCAAAAATTTTGGGGATGTTTTTTACAGTTATAGATCTGATCTTTAGTCTGATCCCATAAAGGTGGCAGTTAATCTATCTGTCAGAGATAGTTTAAAAACCAGTGTTTCGGAGGGAATCAATAATTGACGACAACATGTTATAGAAATTAATATGATGCAAAACATGTCTGTGGAAAATAGATTTTGGCATATTAGTAAATGATATCAATAGTTATAGTGTTCCCTTCAGAATTATTGCCTTATTTTGCATTAAATCTGGATTATCATGTAACACATAAAAGAATATTGCCAATTGTGTGTCTATGTAGCAAAATGGATTAACTAGGATGCTATTATACATTCAGCAAACAATTGCTAATATTGTTTGATAATTTCTAGTTTGTATGAAGAATAATAACAAAATTCCGTTGTCTAGTACAATGTTTTTAACATCACAATATCACAATATTTGATACTAGTTGAGGTTAGGTGGTGGAGGAAATCCTTTCTGTACAGCAAGCTATGCGTTATTATGATATTATTTGTGGCCAAATCTTAACTAGAAATGCATCCATGCCATTTGCATTTGCCATAGAACAATGTAGCGGAAAATTGTATGTGTATTTTGCATTGAGGAAGCTGTGCGAGCAACAAACATTTTTGAGATTTTACTTAATTATTTTAAGTTTAGTTTAAGCTTGTCTTACAGCCTTATAAAACGTAGCTTATTACGTTTTGAACTATCAAAGCTTCTACGAGATATTAGAACAATGTTCGCAAAATAAGTGTTAAACGTTGCCAGATTTGGTGTTGTGACCATTGTTAGTTATTTTTAGAACACAAATTTACCAAAGAAAGAACTATATTCATTTATCTTGTGTTTTATTTATCTCCCTTCTTAAACTGCAATTTACCAATGGTAAATTCCATAATCATCATGTAAAATATGATCTCACCTTTTCGAACATTTTAACCTAAAACGAAATTTCAAAGGACAAAATACAGAAATAGCGACAAATAAGTAGGCCTACCTTATTAACTTTTTAAAAGATGGTTCTGGCTTTAAGACAGCTAAAAACCATCATATTTTTTACATAAACTTGTTAGTGGAGGAAAGCCTTTTTCTAGGACTCCTGGTAAAGGATAGGCCTACCGGCTTGCTCCCCTAAAGAAAATTCCGGCGGGAAGCCTATGATCCCAATCGTTATTTGGAAAAGATCCCAATTCTTAGACTTAGACAAAATAGCCTAAATAGATATTCAGTTACAAATTCAAATTGGTAACCGATTTGAGACGCTAAATATTTTTAGAATGGTTTCTTCATCTTGCACATCTTTGATATTTCACAACCTATTCTTCATGTATAGATGTGAAATAATTCCCTTGTCTTTATTACTGTACTTCAGGAGCGAGCTGAAAATAGTGATAGAGCGCGAGGCTTCTGACCCCGAGGTCCCAGGTTTAAATACCTCCAACCACCAATGGATTTTATCTATGTAACAATGCCGTAAGCCCGTAGGACTAGACTGAAGTAATGTGTAAACATACCAGTGAGCTTGGTGTCCTAGGATGTGAAGGTGGAACAAAAGAATTACTCTACATCAATGAACTTTTAACTTAGCAGAGACAAACATTTTTATTAAAGTAATTTAAGGTCAATACATGTCTGTAAATAGTATATTGGTTACCCTAGGTTATTTCGATTAGGTTCAAACAATAAATTTAACAAATTAATAGGCACGTCTCTTTGAAGGAAACCTATGTGTCTTGGTTTGAATACAAAGAGGTTGACTGATAAGAGTTGTGACTAAGGATGATTCAACCCAATTGTATTTAAATCATGACACTGCTAGTTCAGTGATCAGTGAGGAAATTCTTTCACTGTCCAGTGCAATGACTAACACAGAGTGTAATGAGTTTGTTATCTCAATTGTAGCCTAGTTTACCTCTTTTGAAAAGTGAATGATTCATAATTCAACAATAGTCTATTATAGGCATCTGCAAACACTTCATAGAATCCACTGATGTTGATCAACATTTAGATTGACTCTTTTACCTTGATTTCATAATTGAATTGAATTCGAGTGTGAATCGAGTGTAAAAATAGTAGTAGTTATTTGACTACTTGTTTTATATGCATCGGCAAAGAACCTGCATAGGTGTTCAAGGGAGTCCATCAATATGGGCTAGGAGGGGCTCCAGACCCCACTATAAACAATAATTTTCAAAAACATAGAAATGAATTAGTTTACACTATGCCAGTGGCCACAGAAGCAAGTTGAAAAATGTTGAAATGATGGAAAATTTATTGACAAAACAAATGGTATGGTACAGTAAAAAAAATCTTAAAATCAACCATTTTGTACTTAAATTTTAAAAAATTTCAGGGATAGGACCATCCTCTTTACTGGAAGTTATTCCGTTATACGATAATGATTGATGGGAACCGGCTGTAGCCAGTTTTGAATCATAAGTTCCTCATAAATGAGTAGGCGGAGCCGGAGGTAAATCTCTATGACATTGATGTGTAGAGGTATGACGGGACAAAGAATGTATTCTCCAGAGGATCCAGCATATCGCATCATCTCATCGAATTAAAATTGTTTGGTTGTTGTCTCATCAAGTGTGTGGTTTGAGCAGCACAACTCGACAAGGTTAAAATCTTAAGCTCCCATCACGGCTCGCTTTACCACCTCGATGGGGTCGACCGTTGACCGCCCTTTCCTGAAGCCGAACTGACAAGTCTCCTGAAGGGGGCAAGTCTCCTGCAACGACCTCAGCCGAATTCAGTCAAGAACAGATCAAGTTATTCTTAAGAGAGGAAGGGTACTCCCAGGGCTAAATAGTGTGCGCCGGTTGAAAAAGGAGAAAAAGAAGATAAAGAGGAAAGCCATAAGACTTTTGCATTGCATCTTACACAGAAAATGTTTCTCATTACTCTCTTGAAGCTTCAATAGCCCATGATGAATCAAATAATTTTTGCATCTCATAAATTGGTACTGGTAATGTAAGGAATGTAGGAATGCATTTACAAACCAAAACATTAATAGGCCATGTATTTATAAAATGTTCCAATCGTCACTAAAGAAAGAACAAACTCAACTCCCTGAAGAAAAATTTGTATGTAGCACAGAACTACCTCCAACCACAAAACATATGTTTGCCAGCGGACGAGGTAGACTATCGCAGCGACGGATGGTCCAGTTAGAATCGTCGACACAATCAGCGGTAACAATGTTTGTGTGAGGTTTCCTTTCCGTCCCAGATATATTCGCACAAGTTCGATGCAAACCAGGAACAAAATTATGAGTGACTCGATAATAACATTGTTACTTTGAACAGGAAGCCTAACCACCTTGTATATTCCAAATGCAACTTCGAGTAAAATGAATACCGCAAAGTAATAAGAGTGGAGGAACAAAGATACTTCTAGTATAAGTGATGATCTAGTCATTTTAAAAAGTGTTTATAAGTTCACTGTTTAAATGGATAATAGACTATTCTAACCTCAATTTGCAATGAACACTAAACACTCACACAGACAGTTTTCGCACTAGCATGAATGTGTTGTTCACTAAATGGTTCCTTAGGGCATGAAACAGTAGGCTACAAATAACACATTAGTTTTAATTTAAAACTACCAAAAAGAAATGTCAAGTCATTTAAAACGTCGATCCTGATCGGCCTTGTCTTTGTTTGTTTTGTTGTTCATTGCTATGACAACGGCCACGCAGAGTAGCCAACGTAAAGTAAAACAAGAGCGAAAATTTCCGTAAATCCGACGGTAAAATAGTTTACCATATAAAAAATACTACTGATGATTTTTCCAGTAAACCCCTTTAAATATATTAAATAATATTTATGTAACTAGCACAAAGTTCAAATCTTGTAAACGGCCATAGTAACACGTTTTCCCCATATTAATGAATGGAGTTAATATTTTTATAACAGTTATCTACTCCTGTTATATTGTTAGTTGTACGATACGGTACTGTGATACAATTTAAAACTGAGATTTTTATCAGATTTAAAAGTCCACTCTATCGTCTGGTGACTCAAATTAAGAACTCTTCTTTGGAATAGCAAGTTTTTTTTTAAGAGTTAGGCTTTTACTTAATCTCTAAAACATTTTTTCCATGTGAGTTTTTAAATTAAATGGCAATTTATTTAAAGTTTTGGAGTTGGACCATAGGCCACACCTGAGGGTTTCGGGCCGAAATGTTACTGGGCCGAAGTGTTACTTGGGCCGAAGTGTTACGACACGCGTCCAATGCCATCATGCCGCTGTGGACGAAAGATCATTGCATGTTTGGGATTCCCAACTGAGATAGGATGGTTTTTAAAAAAGTGGTGGTTCAAGAGTGAAAACTCAACGATGTTTTAGACATTACTTTCGTACTGGTCGTCATAGTGAACTTCCGAGTCAGAATACAGTTTTAATGTGGGCTTCTAATTTATAATTAAAGGGTCAGTTACGAAAACAAACACACCAGGAACACAGTTTAGTGTGCTGTAGGGATATAAGGGATCTATGATCCATCAATCATTGAAGAGAAGAACTCCTGTCATTGTTAATTAATCTGCACAATACATGAACGTGATAAAAGACTTTTTCATTCCGAACTTGAAGGGTAGAAAATCTGCATTAAGAACATATAGTCTCAACTAGATGGGACAACTGCTTACACGGCCAATGCCTCTATGGCAGCATTTTGAATGTTATTTCCTGGTCGTGTGATTTCATGGTTTGGTGATGTTGTGTGGCCACCGCGTTCACCAGACTTGTCAATGACTGATTTTTCCCTGTGAAGTCACATGAAGACAGGTGTTCAAAAAGAAAAAAACCACTTACTCTGGACGAATTAAAAGCCACAATCAGGAGTCAAATGGAACTTTTATATCAATAGTTACTGAACAAAGTTAAACATTTTCAAGCAAGGCTTGAAAATATGTGTCCGTTTCAATGAGTGAGGTAATTTTCAAAACTTAAAAAGAGTTATTTTATTTTGTAAATGGCATAACTGTTCCTTAATTTCTATGTCAATATAACTTTTCTACGAGCAATAGCTATTTTTCTTTGATCTGTGCCTTAGAAAAAACATTTTGTTAGTTTTCTCCGTGTTAAAAAATAATCAATAACCAATTAAATAAGATTGGATATTGTTATCTGTTTCTTACATATTTCAAGACCTTGATATGTTTTATATGTGTTCCCTTTGTGGGAAATTTGCTAAAACGTGATAGACAAGTTTTTGGTTGGACGAATCAAAAGAATAAAACATAACTTATAGAATAATGAACAATTTTATTACAACGATGCATGCAATCTTTGACTACACTTTGATTGGGCTTAACAAGGAGCCAAGTTAGAATGTGTTTCCATTGTTTTACTGAATTCATTTACTTTATCTTGTGCTGTCAAACAAGAATTTGTTTAATGGTCTTCAACAGCGTTAATTATACATTTTGTTTTGACATGACACACAAGAATCTATGAAATGTTTTCTTTCACCAATTTCAGCTTGTAATCGTACTTATTTTGTGTTCCTTGCACCAAAAATCTGTTTAACTCATTAACAGGAATGATAAGACCACCCTCTATATTTTCAGGTTCAATTTGGTCATCTAAGTTTGCCGCTTTGCAATAATGTTCAAATTTTAAATCACCTTTTTCAAATGATATTACCATGTAGTAATCACAAGACTTCTTCATTGTTGGAACAGAATATAATCGATGGTAGATATGATTTATATGACCTTTTGGATGATAAAAGCACTTCCAAAAAATTTGATTTTGGCATAAAATTGGACTCCAAGTTTCTATTGTCGTAAATGAATGAAATGAATAGAATCTTGAATATTTTTCATTTAAATTAACATTAATAATCCCAGTTTCATGACTACTTTTTAAGTGTTCAAGTAAGTCTTTGACACGCCCACTCCACTTACACGCCATAACTTTACACTCAGTTGGTCGATATTCACAGTAGGTCTGATGCTCCTGATCTATGATCACCGAGTTACAACCTTCCTCAGCATAAGGGCAAATCTTAGGAATCAAATCTAGTAATTGATTCAACAATGTGTTCTGATGAAGTGCCAGGGAGAACTCTTCCTTACAAGTAGGACATTTGTCAATCTTTGATGCACATGGTCTGCATACTCCATGTCCGTTCATGCATTGTCTTAATGTAGAGTCCATCTTCTCAAAGCACACTGGACATTCCAGAATTGTTTGTGTCCCAAGCGCTATCTGTTTGTATCCATCCTGTGACTCCTCCTGCAAAAATATATATGCTAAAGTACTTTTGGAACCTTTTTATATTGAATAGCATACAATCTTTAATACTGAATTTCCTTATAGAGAAACTATTACCAATTAGGTAGCACAGAAAGGCCTACTACTGGGAATGATTTACTTTTTCATTTGGATGTACCTAAAGGCAAAAAACACAATTCGCTCAAATTTGTGTAACCAAAATAATGAGAACACCTATTCTCCTTTTTACACACATACATAGGCACTATGGGGTGGTGAAAGCACAAGAACTCACTTCCTGTTCCACCTTCAAAAGAGAGCTGTCAGAATCATCCACAGCCTCCCTTTCAAGCATACTTAAAGCTAGGCGCCCACCGGGCAACCCAGCGGGTGACGCGGCGCGGCGCGACGCCGTGGAAAAAAGTTGCCACGTATCCGTGCCATGTTATCTTATGGACTGACGCCCACCTAGCAACCCAGCGGGTGGCGCAACGCGGCGCGGAAAAAAACTTCTTCTCGAATCCGGCAGTGAGAATTCGGTGGAGAATTTCTTCCTCTCGTGTTGCCGCGCCTCCGTTGAGTTGCTTGGTGGGCGCGGGGTAGAGGCACGGAAACGGCGTCTGCCCCTCGTCTGCCGCTCATTCGGGTGTTTTCGGAAAGTATCGCGAGCCCTTCGGGAGTGTTCGGGTCCGAATCGAAGTGCACTGTGCATCCCCTCCAAAAGAATAATTCTCCGCGCTGCCCCGCGCTTCCGCTAGAGTTGCTTGGTGGGCGCGAACCCTGGAGAAGCGGACGGAAGTTTTTCTCCGCGTCGCGCCGTGCCGCGTCGCGTCGCGTCACCCGCTGGGTTGCCCGGTGGGCGCCTAGCTTATAGAGCTGTATTTTAATCATCCGCTATACTAACATTTCCCTGTATATACATTCTGAATGTACTGTTTATACAGGGTGGTTCAGTAAAGCGTAGCGGGCTATGCAGATTCAGATTCTACATGCAAAAATAAGTAAAAAATGTAAAATAATTTTTTTCAGATTTCGGCTTAGCTCAGCCGTAATTCGCCATTTTGTTTTTTTTTTATTTAGAACTCAAAAGTCCTTGGAGATAATTTTATGAAACTTTGTATAAATTTTAAATCTACAGCTATAAACATTCTCTGAAAATATCTTTGATCAGGCTCATCGAATTTCAAAATGGCGGCTATTTAAAATCATTTAAGTCAAATTCTATGGAAACCAGATTATAAAACACAATTTTGCAACACAATTTAAAGTCCTTTTTATTTATTACAAATCGAATGACACTTTATTTGCGAAAACCGTATAATAAATAAAAACGTTATGTAAGTTTTATTTATTTATGATCAAAATCGCAGTCATTTTAAAATCACAAAGTTTAATTCAATAGAAACTAGTGAGAAAAACATATTATGAGATATTCAATTTCAATTGTTTCAACGTTTTTGTGAACAAATAAGAGGTAAATGTGGATTGGTTGAATTACCAACTGCTTTAAATTGAATATCTGAGCCCGCTACGCTTTCCTGAAACACCCTGTATGTGTGTGTCCATAAACACAATATTGTGTACCTATATAATACAGTATATACTGTTACTTTGGCATTGATCTGTAAAACTAGATTAACATATTAAGGGGGGTTTTCAAATTTTACTCTTAAAAATTGCGAATGCCCAATTTTTATCACAGCCATTGTAGAACCATCTAGAACTTACAAACACTAACAAAATTATATTGCAGCATTGTTGTACAATTAAAGGTTATGGAAAAAGATAAAAAAAATCAGTTAATTTAAAATTCCCTTGTTATTTATTATACAAATATTATTTAAATGATAAATAAATATGACTCATGCTTGTTTAAAAAAAAGTACCTGGGGACCGAGCTTTGCTCGGGATAATCATTAGTTTGCTCTGAAAGCAGTCTTAGTATTGCAGAGATACATAAATCCATTCCCAAACACTGCTCCCCTTTACTACTTCCTTCAGCACTCCCTACGTCGCGGACCTGTTTTCCTCCCTTCCCATTGCATTTAAAAATTGCAGATACCTTAACCTAATCGTCATAAACAGTTCCCACACTCCAGACAGCTCGGCTTGACTACTTCCTTCACCACTTCCTATGTCGCGAGCCTGTTTTTCTCCCTTCCCATAGCATTTTAGGATTGGAAATACCTTAATCTAATCGTAAAAATCAGTTCCCACACTCCGGACTACTCGCCTTGACTACTTCCTTCACCACTTCCTACGTCGCGGACCTGTTTTCCTCCCTTCCCATAGCATTTTAGTATTGCCAATATCCTTATCTAATCGTCATAAACAGTTCCCACACACCAGACAGCTCGCCTTGACTACTTCCTTCACCACTTCCCACGTCGTGGACCTGTTTTCATCCCTTCCCATAGCATTTTAGTATTGCCAATATCCTTATCTAATCGTCATAAACAGTTCCCACACACCAGACAGCTCGCCTTGACTACTTCCTTCACCACTTCCTACGTCGCGGACCTGTTTTCCTCCCTTCCCATAGCATTTTAGTATTGCCAATATCCTTATCTAATTGTCATAATCAGTTCCCACACACCAGACAGCTCGCCTTGACTACTTCCTTCACCACTTTCTACGTCGCGGACCTGTTTTCCTCCCTTCCCACAGCATTTTAGTATTGCCAATATCCTTATCTAATCGTCATAAACAGTTCCCACACACCAGACAGCTCGCCTTGACTACTTCCTTCACCACTTCCTACGTCGCGGACCTGTTTTCCTCCCTTCCCATAGCATTTTAGTATTGCCAATATCCTTATCTAATTGTCATAATCAGTTCCCACACACCAGACAGCTCGCCTTGACTACTTCCTTCACCACTTCCTACGTCGCGGACCTGTTTTCCTCCCTTCCCATAGCATTTTAGTATTGCCAATATCCTTATCTAATCGTCATAAACAGTTCCCACACACCAGACAGCTCGCCTTGACTACTTCCTTCACCACTTCCTACGTCGCGGACCTGTTTTCCTCCCTTCCCATAGCATTTTAGTATTGCCAATATCCTTATCTAATCGTCATAATCAGTTCCCACACTCCAGACAGCTCGCCTTGACTACTTCCTTCACCACTTCCTACGTCGCGGACCTGTTTTCCTCCCTTTCCATAGCATTTTAGGATTGTTAATAGCCTAATGATGTTTACAAAATTGTAAAAAACTCACATTTTCTTTTCGTTGGGACTCTATAACATTTTAGGCTAAACGGGTGTCCATTAGCTTTGCCATGGAATAAAAAAAGAATGTAATGGTCTTTGAAGAACATTGATATCATATAATCAAGATTAGGCCTAGTTTAATCTAGATCAGTTTTAATTAGTTAATAATTTTTAACTACCAATCATAAATATTGTCATCAATCTTTTTAATGTACCTCACACAATGAGCTATAGAGAAATATAAAATAAGCAACTCTATTCAAATTTCTGTTTTGGTGGTGTAAGCTATAATGACCATCAATGACATACCACACGAATTTAATGCGGGCATATGTAATTAAATTAATAAATGTATATATTTTTTTAACTTACCTGGTCTTCATCAGATTTGTGCCTTTTTAAGACATTCCCCAACTTTTTCAAACTTTTATTTTGTGGTTGTCCTCTTTTCATGATTTCAGATTTTTGTTGAGTATATTATTACCATCTAGTAACGAATTTTTCGAGGCAATATGTTTACAAACAAAACTCTATTGTTGATACTTTAATCACTAACATGTGACTTAACCACATGTGCATAATGCAAAATTTTTATTTCAGTATTAGTTTTGCCATAATACATAATGACATAATACAATCCAATCGGATTGAGTCAACTCTAGATTTTAAACCAAGTTAACCACAATAATAAAAAATACTATATCCGAATTCTTTCGAGCTAGTTATATAGTCTTAATGTATATAATACACTTTTTACCGTTCTAGAGTTAATATATAGTTACCAAAGTATGCGCTTGCATAAAGCTCATATGATTGACATACTGTACCACTTTTCCATAATTTCATACTAAATATCTTAACCTTCTCTTAGCATTTAAGCATAAATAGAACATGATAAAACATAGTCCCTTAGTAGATTTTCCATCCTTATGGAACAGCTGAAGCCAATTTTATTGTTAGTTCTGTCCGGTTTTCTGTTTTGTTTACAATTTGTTTCTTGTTATTTCAAAACTAACCCTAAAATAATAGAAAGAAACTGTAAACAAAATACCCCCGCTGCAGCAAACCTGCCGACTAAGCGAATTATATTAGACGTGATCTCTGCATAATATAGGCATCCCGTTGGATTTAGTATTTTAGATAGCCTATGTAATCCAACTGCCGCAGACGCTTTTCACACTCCGCAATGCAGTGTTCTCTTAATTGCAATGTAGTTCTTAATATTACAATGTATCGAGTAATCTTCAGTATAATCTTTGCTCAATAGTAACAACTGATGTTTTTCCTCTTGTTCTGTATTTGTAATTTGCTAGTATACTGTGGGTAGTTGGCTTTTATGAACACATGCTACAACTTCAAGTCTTTTGTTTACTTTATCCTTGTTATTTAATTCATCCAACATGGTTACCTAGCAACCCATAAGACTAATGTTAAAAAAATGTAATTTTCAGTTTCATTTTTCTACGTAATTAGATTTTTGTTGGCAGTTCTAACTGCAGTAAACTCGTTTTTAGACCAGAAATAAGCTATTTACAACATTTGAAGAAAATCGTCGGAGCCGTTTTCGAGATAATTGTTCGTATTAGAGTATAGGATATTAAAAATCTAATCTAATCAGACAAATTGAAATTGTTTAGTGTGCAGGTTGGCTGTGGATGGGGTCATAGGTGGCAATTGTGGGTCCGTGGTGCATGGAGGGGGGAGGCAAGCCTTGACTGGGATTTTTCGGGAAATTTTACCGGGACCCGCACCCGTGACGGGCGCTACCATACGTTATGACAAAAATGTTTTTAACCAACAAGAGTGCTAGGACAATTAGTTAACAACTGCTAAACTGGCTACTTGACCGGTTGATAGAAATTTTCTTCTAACCTAAGTAAAAGAGTTTTCTGGAGTCATGCGGGTTGCATCAACTCTCCTCGTGGCCTGCATGGAGGCGCTATAATGGGGCTGTGTTTAGAATGTGGTCCACGGTGGTTACACCAGAGAGGCTCTTCTTAACTGATACAACGGAATGAACTCGACCAATTTTTTACAATAAAATCTGCGAATGACCCTATAGGTGGTTAGGACACTAGCTAATAAGTAATTCCACTTTTTCATTAATACCATTAGGGGACTGCGGACCAGATTTTTTTACTTCCACTCAGGAACAATACTCCCGCCGCAGCAAACCTGCAGACTAACAGAATTTCCTTTGCCTCATCGGATTTACTCTAAAATACCTCCTTAAAATATCACATGTTTCCCCATTTAAATAGCATTGGTTTATAAACACGTTTTGGTTTGTAAAATATACAGTATGCTCATAAGCAAGCAAAGTACAACAGTTTTTATTCTCCATAAGAATAACATGGGATTTTTTTTCATAACTATTTGGTGCATAATAAAGTTTTAATATACTAAATTATTTGTTTTATGCTCTACAAAATGGTTTGAAACGAAATTGCTGAATTGTATTTTTAGGGTAAAAAAAGGGTAAACAATTTTGACCTATAAAACCCGCTTAAACCCCCGTTCCCATAGTCCCATAGTTCCCATGGTTCACGATACAAATAAATGTAGGTTTACACGTCGATACCAAATTTCATCAAAAGGGGATCATTTTTGCTCGAGTTATCGTGCTAACGCACACACACGCAACAGACATCACTTCGAAACCCACTATTTTGGGTCCAGGGGGACCCAAAACGGATATATCCACTCAAAACTCAAACTCGACATTGGCAAATTTATTTATTTCATTCTATACTATTGACGTTTGGTCAAAAAACACGTTTTACCTTTCCCGTAGCAGCAAACCAAGCACTCGTAAAATCTAATGTTATTAAAATCTATCTATCTATCTATCTATCTATACTATTATAAAGAAGAGGTGGTGTCTGTGTGTGTGTTTGTATGAGCTAATCTCAAAAACTACTGGTCGGATCGGGCTGAAATTTGGCATGATGATAGCTCACATTCCCGATTAACATATAGGCATATTTTTATCCCAAAAATCCTTCGGGGCTCCGCCCCAGTGGCTCTGGAGTTTCCCATGTTAACCTTATGAGAAATGGAATTAATGAATCTTAACAGCTGTTTCAATTAAACAAGTTGGTTCTGTTCTATGATTTTCAATAGCATTAAAAGTTACAAGGATTACCAACAGGGTGCAGCACTAGCACTATTATTTCTTTTACATTTATGACAACAGCAAAAGGTGAGTGAGCGTAGCGAACGAACTTCAACCTGGAGGCGAGTGAGCGTGGCGAACGAGCTAACCTGAAGGCAAGTGAGCGTAGCGAACGAGCTAACCTGAAGGAAAGTGAGCGCAGCGAACGAGCTCCAACCTAAAGGTGAGTGAGCGTAGCGAACGAACTTCAAAAAGAACCGAAATTTCTTAAACCATGTCCTCACTCATAACTGCTATAAGCATTTGATACTTATATGCCAACCCCGTACGAAGGACGGGTACTCTGCTAGTTGGGAATAAATATCCCTTATTCATGGAAATATTTTAGTAAAAACGAGAGTCGCCCCGTGGTCGAAAACTCGACCAATTTATTTTTTTAGTATCTTATATAACTTAGAAGAGTTAATCATGTACTACAACAAAGTCTTCTTTCTATATCAATTACCATTCCATATTACCCCCGCCGCAGCACACCTGCAGCCTATTTTCAATTATATCTAATTCAATAACATTAGGTTTAACGAGAATCTAAGTTATGCTGCTACAGGGAGGGTTACGGAGTGTGATTTTAGGAAAATACTATTAGCTTAGTATAAAATAAATAAATTTGCCAAGTTTGATAAAAATATATATCCAAAAGGAATTAAAGAATTTTTCCTACAGTCATCCGACAAAGTTGGCTTCCTTATACTGTTTATAGTACAGAAAGCTGCTAATTGCTGCATATTTATACTTTGTCGTACAGTTTATACTTTGTCGTACGGTTTATACTTTGCCGCACATCAGGATACCAACGAAACATAACAAAACAGCGTGGTTCTATTATTATGCACGTAATCCGTGTACGCTTGGAAATAGGTTGGCAACACTTAAAAATAATAATACTATGAGCAGCTGATTGACTATTATAACTGCGATTTAACCTGTCATTTCGTGTTTATAGTTTCAGCATTTCAGAACTTTCTGGACTTTTCTTTTAAACGTTTTTAAAACATCCCTACGATCTTAATAAACAAGAAAATACCTTTAAAGCATTTTTAAGGCGCGGAAACCACTTCAAATTGCAAAAATATACGGAACTATATTCTCAAAACGCGGAGCACATTTCTTGCCGAGGAAAAATATCGGAGTGATACGGACCGGGTACTACTTTCTCTATTGCACCTATTTGTGTTGCCAGCTGAACCTAAACACGTGTTGTATAGTGTTTGAAAGACTAATTATTTATATGCTTTATAGTAACTGTAGGAAAAATATAATGTGTAACACGAGTGAAAAAGGCCTTTGCTGCACTCAAGATCATTCCCTCGTAAACATTGCTCTCGTGTGCAGCAAAGTGCCATTTTGCCCACTAGTTACACAAATAACTATTGTCAGCTGTTTCAACTGCACAAGTTAGTTCTATGTTATTAAAAAGCATTAATAGGTTTTAAGCACCTACAGGGTGCAGCACTATTATTTTTTTGTATTTATGACAACAGCTAATTTGAACCAACTAGCAACAAAAAGCTGTGGTACACAATGAGACCTTTACTGTTTTCTATGGTTCAGGGGCAGTGGTAGAAAGAACCAAACTTTCTTAAACCATGTCCTCACCCATAACTGCAATAAGCATTTTATACTTATATGCCAACCCCGTACGAAGGACGGGTACTCTGCTAGTATTTTTATAAAACTTGGCTACTGTAATTCTTTCCTTTAAAGCTATTAACATTTTACTAAAACACACTTAATTACCTTCTGCAAACCTAAGGTAAATTTTTAGGAAATATTAAATATTTAAGTGGAAATTCAATAAATATGGCAATTTGCTTGGTCTGCATAACACTGTGGCAAGGGTATTTTGAGATTGTTACTTGCGTTCTTAGTCATACCATTGACTATAGGCCTACCCTATAATACCATTGTATATGTAGGCAATGGTCACACTCTTTATAGACAACTTTTCAATCATGCTATTGCTTTATGAGAAAATAAAACGATAAAACTTACCATCTCAGCTACTGTATAAGGTGGATGTGAGCAACTGACTGACTGACTGCCAGTCTCCACGTATCGCTGACTGCTGAGGCAGCTACCAGACCCAAGCGAGACTGCTGATGATCAGCAGTCTACAGACAAATGCGAAGCCACTGTCTTATTCTAGCTTAATAACATTACATTCAACTTTAAGGGAATTGCCATCGGTTTTCTGGACTCAGGTTTATGACCAATAAACTGGTATCTGGATCATTCTGTTTATTAACAAACTAGACCCATTATAACAAATCCTGGGTGTCCATATCCAGAGAGTCGTCACACTTCTCAAATACTCCTTAAAACTTAAGAATGTGTAATTCAGCCAAACCATATGAAAATCTAATCTTCTACTAGTTTAGTTGTATCTGTACATGATTCCTCTCAACCATGACCACCTTACTACTGAGTCCTGAACAAGATCTTATCAATCCCTCAGGGTCAATGTGCATGCATGATAGTGGGTTTGGAAAAGTGTCGTTACCTTCTGTAATATCTTCAGCCAAAAGGCAATTTCTTTCTTACTAATAGCATTGAGTTTGGTATTACATTGAGTATTAATCAAAACGGACCAGTAATTCCAATACACGTGTCTACGCTCCAGACACAGACATCATAAAATGAGTCGTAAAACAAGATCTATCAACTTTATCAGCTGTTCCGTACCGCAACAATGGAAATGAGAGAACATTGTATGATTGTTTGATAGTCTATATACCTGGCATTAAGTCAACATGTTTGAGCTAATATTTAAATGGAATTGTTAAACAATCTTCAAAACCAGATGAAGTTATTGGTACAACGTTTGAATCAGTGACGTCATTTGTTTATGTTTATGACCCATTCCGTTTTCTGTTTCTGTATTCGCGCAACCATTCCAGTAATTCTGACTACCCAAATTTTTTTACATTTGCTGTTGTTACAATTCGTATACAGTCATAGCCACCTTTCTGTATAAACATTGTTATATTGAAAAACACGTACACAAGTTTTTTGTCTTTGTTCAATATTCAACAGATTTTTTAAGTAAATTATTGTTTTTATTTCTTCACTGGACCAGTATTATTTCACAAGAAAAGAATTGTGTCGAAATTACTTTTAGAAGCACAGCAAAAATGGCATTTCTAATCCATTAGGTTGTATTTTAAACCAAGTACATACACAAAGTACTTGTAAAAAGTTGTAATTTATTTCCAAACCATTTTGAAGGGATCATAAAAATAAATAATTGAGTATACAGAAGCGTTGTTGTATGCCTAAAGGTTACGGAGAAAATAAAAAAGTGTACATTTAAAATGACCATATT
Organism: Macrosteles quadrilineatus; assembly: GCF_028750875.1. Taxonomy (NCBI): domain Eukaryota; kingdom Metazoa; phylum Arthropoda; class Insecta; order Hemiptera; family Cicadellidae; genus Macrosteles; species Macrosteles quadrilineatus. The sequence continues at coordinate 84,539,191 of NW_026542597.1, forward strand.
ATTCTTATGGAGAATAAATAAAGTGTTATAGCTTGCTTGTCTATGGACATATTTTAGTGAAATTTGGTAATTTTTTTACTTCTTACTAAGCTATAAATATTTCAATAAAAAAACACTCGTTGTCTTCCTTGTAGCAACAAACCTTAGTACACATTCTATTTAATGATATTAAAATAGGAAATAAATCTGACATTTTTAAGGGAATAATTTTGTGGAATTCCAGCCAAGTAGATGGAAATTCGCTTAGTCTGCAGGTTTTCTGCGGCTGGGGTATTTCGAGATAATACAAATTCACATGTTTGTACCAAATTTGGCCTTAATTGGAAGACAAGAAGAAATTTTACGGAAAAAATAATTACGTTTATTTTTTTTTCTGGACGCCATATTGAAAAAACCCGATTTTATTAGACTTTAAGTATAATATTTCACATACTTATTGGAAATGTAAACCATCAAAAAATCTGTTAAAGCATTTTTTTTTAGGTTAAGGGGTTTTATTTCATATCTTGACTAGACTATTAAAAAATATCCCAAACTATACTTTATCTGTTCCCGCTCTCAAACCCCACCTGTCCCATGTTCCTCATCCATGAACTCACATGTTATTTCACCACGTGCAACATGCGGGTATGACGTCATTGATACGTTATCACAGCTGGGGTGCAGCCGCCATATGACAGTGTTTGATGTACACGTCACCCTGTTTCAACAATGCTCTAAACCTCCCCTCAGTGAATCATAATCCCGCGGTTTGAGCAATTTGTGATTCGCGAGAGCGATCGGTCGTGAACAAGTCTGCGTTCGGTCGTGAACAAGTCTTCTTGATAAGTTGATAGCTTGCCCGTCACTAAGTTACTGGGGAAGTTAATAGAATGTTCAGCCAGTTGTTTTTATGTTGGGTTCTTGTAGTCCTTTTGGCAAATTTTCCATAAGGAATACGCTATTACCGTAGGTATCATGGTAAGACCTAGATCCGGGACCAATTTACTTTTTCGTTTTGGTGTCACCAGAGGCCAAGGCAGGATATCCAGCGGGATAACTCGAGTAAAAATGGTCCGCTTTTGACTACGTCTTACGAACGTGTAAACCTACGTTTATTCGAACGAGTTCACCAATTGTTGAACCCAAAGTTTTGAAAAGGGTAAATTTGAAATGTCCATGTTATTCTTATGGAGAATAAATAAACTTGTAGGTTCGCTTGTTTATGGGTATATTTTTAATCGATATTTTAATAATTTCATACAAATCTATCGACATTCCATTACAAAAACGCACATTATACCTTTTCTGTAGCAGAAAACCTAATAAGTAGTTGAAGTTATCGTCATTTCAATTGGGAATACATCTGACAATTTTAAGGGCATAAGAGGAAATCCAGACAGGTAGATGGAAATTTACTTAGTCTATAGATTAGCGGGGGCTACTGTACTTGAAACTTACAAAACCATATCTGTGCATAGTAAGCAAACTAACGTATGGAGTCAAGTGTTAATATTGGACTTTTAAGGGTGCAAGTAGTCTCTATATCATGCTGTAAAATGTGTCCCGTTTCAATGTGTGTTGAATGCTGGATACTTGATTAAATGTTATCTACTCGTGGAGTTGAAATTAAAATGTGTGTTTTGGTGATACTCATGATGATACTTACGAAACTAATGATACTCATCATGATACTCATGATACTAATGATACTCATGATGCTAATGATACTAATGATACTCATCATGATACTCATGATACTAATGCTACTCATGATGCTAATGATACTAATGATACTCATCATGATACTCATGATACTAATGATACTCATGATGCTAATGATACTAATGATACTCATCATGATACTCATGATACTAATGATACTCATGATGCTAATGATACTAATGATACTCATCATGATACTCATGATACTAATGCTACTCATGATGATACTCATGATACTAATGATACTCATGATGATACTCATGATACTAATGATACTCATGATGCTAATGATACTAATGATACTCATCATGATACTAATGCTACTCATGATGATACTCATGATACTAATGATACTCATGATGATACTCATGATACTAATGATACTCATGATGCTAATGATACTCATCATGATACTCATGATACTAATGCTACTCATGATGATACTCATGATACTAATGATACTCATGATGATACTCATGATGATACTCATGATACTAATGATAATCATAATGATACTCATGATACTAATGATACTCATGATGATACTTATGATACTAATGATACTCATGATACTAATGATACCCATGATGATACTCATAATACTCAAGATTATACTCATGATACTAATGATACTCATGATGATACTGATGATACTAATGATACTCATTATGATACTAATGATACTCATAATGATACTCATGATACTCAAGATGATACTTACGAAACTAATGCTACTCATCATGATACTCATGATACTAATGATACTCATGATGCTAATGATACTAATGATACTCATCATGATACTCATGATACTAATGCTACTCATGATGATACTCATGATACTCATGATGATACTTATGATACTCATGATGATACTTATGATACTAATGATACTCATCATGATACTCATGATACTAATGATACCCATGATAATACTCATGATACTAATGATACTCATGATGATACTTATGATACTAATGATACTCATGATACTAATGATACCCATGATGATACTCATGATACTCAAGATTATACTCATGATACTAATGATACTCATGATACTAATGATACTCATGATGATACTGATGATACTCATTATGATACTAATGATACTAATGATACTCATAATGATACTCATGATACTCAAGATGATACTTACGAAACTAATGATACTCATCATGATACTCATGATACTAATGATACTCATGATGCTAATGATACTAATGATACTCATCATGATATTCATGATACTAATGCTACTCATGATACTAATGATACTCATGATGATACTCATGATACTAATGATAATCATGATGATACTCATGATACTAATAATACTCATGATGATACTTATGATACTCATGATGATACTTATGATACTAATGATACTCATCATGATACTCATGATACTAATGATACCCATGATAATACTCATGATACTAATGATACTCATGATGATACTTATAATACTAATAATACTCATCATGATACTCATGATACTAATGATACCCATGATAATACTCATGATACTAATGATACTCATGATGATACTTATGATACTAATGATACTCATGATACTAATGATACCCATGATGATACTCATGATACTCAAGATTATACTCATGATACTAATGATACTCATGATACTAATGATATTCATGATACTAATGATACTCATGATGATACTGATGATACTAATGATACTCATTATGATACTAATGATACTAATGATACTCATGATACTCAAGATGATACTCATGATGATACTCATGATACTAATGATAATCGTGATACTAATGATACTCATGATGATACTCATGATACTAATGATACTCATGATGATACTCATGATACTAATGATAGTCATGATGATACTCATGATACTAATGATACTCATGATGATACTTATGATACTCATGATGATACTTATGATACTAATGATACTCATGAAGATACTTACGAAACTAATGATACTCATCATAATACTTATGATACTAATGCTATCCATGATGATACTCATGATACTCAAGATGATACTCATGATATTAATGATACTCATGATGATACTCATGATACTAATAATACTCATGATGATACTTATGATACTAATAATACTCATCATGATACTCATGATACTAATGCTACTCATAATGATACTCATGATGATACTCATGATACTAATGATACTCATGATGATACTTATGATACTCATGATGATACTTATGATACTAATGATACTCATCATGATAATCATGATACTAATGATACTCATGATGATACTTATGATACTAATGATACTCATCATGATACTCATGATACTAATGATACCCATGATGATACTCATGATACTCAAGATTATACTCATGATACTAATGATACTCATGATGATACTCATGATACTAATAATACTCATGATGATACTGATGATACTAATGATACTCATTATGATACTAATGATACTAATGATACTCATAATGATACTCATGATACTCAAGATGATACTCATGATGATACTCATGATACTAATGATACTCATGATACTAATGATACTCATGATGATACTCATGATACTAATGATACTCATGATGATACTCTTGATGCTAATGATACTCATGATGATACTAATGATACTCAAGATGATACTCATGATACTAATGATACTTACGATACTAATGATACTCATCATGATACTCATGATACTAATGATACCCATGATGATACTAATGATACTTACGATACTAATGATACTCATCATGATACTCATGATACTAATGATACTCATGATGATACTCATGATACCCATGATGACACTCATGATACTGATGATACTCATGATGATACTGATGATACTCATGATACCCATGATGATACTCATGATACTGATGATACTCATGATGATACTTATGATACTCATAATACTCAAGATACTAATGATACTCATGATGATACTCATGATACTAATGATACTCATGATACTCATGATAATAATGATACTCATGGTGATACTCATGATACTAATGATACTCATGATACTAATGATACTCATGATGATACTTACGAAACTAAAGATACTCATGATGATACTCATGATATTCATGATGATACACATAATACTAATGATACTCATGATAATACTTATGATACTAATGATACTCATCATGATACTCATGATACCCATGATGATACTCATGATTCTGATGATACTCATGATGATACTGATGATGACACTCATGATACCCATGATGATACTCATGATATTCATGATGATACACATAATACTAATGATACACATGATAATACTCATGATACTTATGATGATACTCATGATTCTGATGATACTCATGATGATACTGATGATGATACTCATGATACCCATTATGATACTCATGATACTCATGATGATACTCATGATACTAATGATACTAATGATGATACTTACAATACTAATGATACTCATCATGATACTCATGATAATTATGATACCCATGATATTACTGATGATACTCAAGATGATACTCATGATACTAACGATACTCATGATGATACTTATGATACAAATGATACTCATGATAATATTGATACTCATCATGATACTCGTGATACTAATGATAATCATGATGGTACTTATAATACTAATCATACTCATGATGATGATTCTCATGATACTAATGATACTCATGAAGATACTTACGAAACTAATGATACTCATCATAATACTTATGATACTAATGCTATCCATGATGATACTCATGATACTCAAGATGATACTCATGATACTAATGATACTAATGATACTCATGATGATACTCATGATACTAATAATACTCATGATGATACTTATGATACTAATAATACTCATCATGATACTCATGATACTAATGCTACTCATAATGATACTCATGATGATACTCATGATACTAATGATACTCATGATGATACTTATGATACTAATGATACTCATCATGATAATCATGATACTAATGATACTCATGATGATACTTATGATACTAATGATACTCATCATGATACTCATGATACTAATGATACCCATGATGATACTCATGATACTCAAGATTATACTCATGATACTAATGATACTCATGATGATACTCATGATACTAATAATACTCATGATGATACTGATGATACTAATGATACTCATTATGATACTAATGATACTCATAATGATACTCATGATACTCATGATAATCAAGATGATACTCATGATGATACTCATGATACTAATGATACTCATGATACTAATGATACTCATGATGATACTCATGATACTAATGATACTCATGATACTAATGATACTCATGATGATACTCATGATACTAATGATACTCATGATGATACTCTTGATGCTAATGATACTCATGATGATACTAATGATACTCATAATGATACTTATGATACTATTGATACTTACGATACTAATGATACTCATCATGATACTCATGATACTAATGATACCCATGATGATACTAATGATACTTACGATACTAATGATACTCATCATGATACTCATGATACTAATGATACTCATGATGATACTCATGATACCCATGATGACACTCATGATACTGATGATACTCATGATGATACTGATGATAATCATGATACCCATGATGATACTCATGATACTGATGATACTCATGATGATACTTATGATACTCATAATACTCAAGATACTAATGATACTCATGATGATACTCATGATACTAATGATACTCATGATACTCATGATACTAATGATACTCATGGTGATACTCATGATACTAATGATACTCATGATGATACTTATGATACTAATGATACTCATGATGATACTTACGAAACTAAAGATACTCATGATGATACTCATGATATTCATGATGATACACATAATACTAATGATACTCACGATAATACTTATGATACTAATGATACTCATCATGATACTCATGATACCCATGATGATACTCATGATTCTGATGATACTCATGATGATACTGATGATGACACTCATGATACCCATGATGATACTCATGATATTCATGATGATACACATAATACTAATGATACACATGATAATACTCATGATACTTATGATGATACTCATGATTCTGATGATACTCATGATGATACTGATGATGATACTCATGATACCCATTATGATACTCATGATACTCATGATGATACTCATGATACTTATGATACTAATGATGATACTTACGATACTAATGATACTCATCATGATACTCATGATAATTATGATACCCATGATATTACTGATGATACTTAAGATGATACTCATGATAATTATGATACCCATGATATTACTGATGATACTCAAGATGATACTCATGATACTAATGATACTCATGATGATACTTAAGATACAAATGATACTCATGATAATATTGATACTCATCATGATACTCGTGATACTAATGATAATCATGATGGTACTTATAATACTAATCATACTCATGATGATGATTCTCATGATACTAATGATACTCATGATGATACTCATAATACTCATGATGATACTTAAAATACTAATGATACTCATCATTATACTCATGATGATACTCATGATACTAATGATACTCATAATACTCATGATACTAATGATACTCATGATGATTATTGTGATACTAATGATACTCATGATACTAATGATACCCATGATGATACTCATGATATTCATGATGATACACATGATACTAATGATACTCATGATACTAATGATACCCATGATGATACTCATGATATTCATGATGATACACATGATTCTAATGATACTCATGATGATACTTATGATACTAATGATACTCATTATACTAATGATACCCATGATGATACTCATAATACTCATGATACTAATGATACTCATGATACTCATGATGATACTTATACTTATGATACTTATGATACCCATGATGATACTCATGATACACAAGATGATACTGATGATACTAATGATACTCATGATGACACTTATGATACTAATGATACTCATGATGATACTTATGATACTAATAATACTCGTCATGATAATCATGATACTAATGATATCCATGATGATACTCATGATACTAATGATACTCATGATACTAATGATACTCATAATGATACTAATGATACTCATGATACTAATCATACTCATGATGATACTTATGATACTAATGATACTCATGATGATAATCATGATACTAATGCTACTCATGATGATACTCATGATTCTAATGATGATACTCATGATACCCATAATTATACTCATGATGATACTGATGATACTCATGATACTAATGATACTCATGATGCTAATGATACTCATGATGATACTAATGATACTCATGATGATACTTATGATACTAATGATACTTACGATACTAATGATACTCATCATGATACTCATGATACTAATGCTACTCATGATGATACTCATGATACTAATGATACTCATGATGATACTCATGATACTAATGATACTCATGATGCTAATGATACTAATGATACTCATCATGATACTAATGCTACTCATGATGATACTCATGATACTAATGATACTCATGATGATACTCATGATACTAATGATACTCATGATGCTAATGATACTCATCATGATACTCATGATACTAATGCTACTCATGATGATACTCATGATACTAATGATACTCATGATGATACTCATGATGATACTCATGATACTAATGATAATCATAATGATACTCATGATACTAATGATACTCATGATGATACTTATGATACTAATGATACTCATGATACTAATGATACCCATGATGATACTCATAATACTCAAGATTATACTCATGATACTAATGATACTCATGATGATACTGATGATACTAATGATACTCATTATGATACTAATGATACTCATAATGATACTCATGATACTCAAGATGATACTTACGAAACTAATGCTACTCATCATGATACTCATGATACTAATGATACTCATGATGCTAATGATACTAATGATACTCATCATGATACTCATGATACTAATGCTACTCATGATGATACTCATGATACTCATGATGATACTTATGATACTCATGATGATACTTATGATACTAATGATACTCATCATGATACTCATGATACTAATGATACCCATGATAATACTCATGATACTAATGATACTCATGATGATACTTATGATACTAATGATACTCATGATACTAATGATACCCATGATGATACTCATGATACTCAAGATTATACTCATGATACTAATGATACTCATGATACTAATGATACTCATGATGATACTGATGATACTCATTATGATACTAATGATACTAATGATACTCATAATGATACTCATGATACTCAAGATGATACTTACGAAACTAATGATACTCATCATGATACTCATGATACTAATGATACTCATGATGCTAATGATACTAATGATACTCATCATGATATTCATGATACTAATGCTACTCATGATACTAATGATACTCATGATGATACTCATGATACTAATGATAATCATGATGATACTCATGATACTAATAATACTCATGATGATACTTATGATACTCATGATGATACTTATGATACTAATGATACTCATCATGATACTCATGATACTAATGATACCCATGATAATACTCATGATACTAATGATACTCATGATGATACTTATAATACTAATAATACTCATCATGATACTCATGATACTAATGATACCCATGATAATACTCATGATACTAATGATACTCATGATGATACTTATGATACTAATGATACTCATGATACTAATGATACCCATGATGATACTCATGATACTCAAGATTATACTCATGATACTAATGATACTCATGATACTAATGATATTCATGATACTAATGATACTCATGATGATACTGATGATACTAATGATACTCATTATGATACTAATGATACTAATGATACTCATGATACTCAAGATGATACTCATGATGATACTCATGATACTAATGATAATCGTGATACTAATGATACTCATGATGATACTCATGATACTAATGATACTCATGATGATACTCATGATACTAATGATAGTCATGATGATACTCATGATACTAATGATACTCATGATGATACTTATGATACTCATGATGATACTTATGATACTAATGATACTCATGAAGATACTTACGAAACTAATGATACTCATCATAATACTTATGATACTAATGCTATCCATGATGATACTCATGATACTCAAGATGATACTCATGATATTAATGATACTCATGATGATACTCATGATACTAATAATACTCATGATGATACTTATGATACTAATAATACTCATCATGATACTCATGATACTAATGCTACTCATAATGATACTCATGATGATACTCATGATACTAATGATACTCATGATGATACTTATGATACTCATGATGATACTTATGATACTAATGATACTCATCATGATAATCATGATACTAATGATACTCATGATGATACTTATGATACTAATGATACTCATCATGATACTCATGATACTAATGATACCCATGATGATACTCATGATACTCAAGATTATACTCATGATACTAATGATACTCATGATGATACTCATGATACTAATAATACTCATGATGATACTGATGATACTAATGATACTCATTATGATACTAATGATACTAATGATACTCATAATGATACTCATGATACTCAAGATGATACTCATGATGATACTCATGATACTAATGATACTCATGATACTAATGATACTCATGATGATACTCATGATACTAATGATACTCATGATGATACTCTTGATGCTAATGATACTCATGATGATACTAATGATACTCAAGATGATACTCATGATACTAATGATACTTACGATACTAATGATACTCATCATGATACTCATGATACTAATGATACCCATGATGATACTAATGATACTTACGATACTAATGATACTCATCATGATACTCATGATACTAATGATACTCATGATGATACTCATGATACCCATGATGACACTCATGATACTGATGATACTCATGATGATACTGATGATACTCATGATACCCATGATGATACTCATGATACTGATGATACTCATGATGATACTTATGATACTCATAATACTCAAGATACTAATGATACTCATGATGATACTCATGATACTAATGATACTCATGATACTCATGATAATAATGATACTCATGGTGATACTCATGATACTAATGATACTCATGATACTAATGATACTCATGATGATACTTACGAAACTAAAGATACTCATGATGATACTCATGATATTCATGATGATACACATAATACTAATGATACTCATGATAATACTTATGATACTAATGATACTCATCATGATACTCATGATACCCATGATGATACTCATGATTCTGATGATACTCATGATGATACTGATGATGACACTCATGATACCCATGATGATACTCATGATATTCATGATGATACACATAATACTAATGATACACATGATAATACTCATGATACTTATGATGATACTCATGATTCTGATGATACTCATGATGATACTGATGATGATACTCATGATACCCATTATGATACTCATGATACTCATGATGATACTCATGATACTAATGATACTAATGATGATACTTACAATACTAATGATACTCATCATGATACTCATGATAATTATGATACCCATGATATTACTGATGATACTCAAGATGATACTCATGATACTAACGATACTCATGATGATACTTATGATACAAATGATACTCATGATAATATTGATACTCATCATGATACTCGTGATACTAATGATAATCATGATGGTACTTATAATACTAATCATACTCATGATGATGATTCTCATGATACTAATGATACTCATGAAGATACTTACGAAACTAATGATACTCATCATAATACTTATGATACTAATGCTATCCATGATGATACTCATGATACTCAAGATGATACTCATGATACTAATGATACTAATGATACTCATGATGATACTCATGATACTAATAATACTCATGATGATACTTATGATACTAATAATACTCATCATGATACTCATGATACTAATGCTACTCATAATGATACTCATGATGATACTCATGATACTAATGATACTCATGATGATACTTATGATACTAATGATACTCATCATGATAATCATGATACTAATGATACTCATGATGATACTTATGATACTAATGATACTCATCATGATACTCATGATACTAATGATACCCATGATGATACTCATGATACTCAAGATTATACTCATGATACTAATGATACTCATGATGATACTCATGATACTAATAATACTCATGATGATACTGATGATACTAATGATACTCATTATGATACTAATGATACTCATAATGATACTCATGATACTCATGATAATCAAGATGATACTCATGATGATACTCATGATACTAATGATACTCATGATACTAATGATACTCATGATGATACTCATGATACTAATGATACTCATGATACTAATGATACTCATGATGATACTCATGATACTAATGATACTCATGATGATACTCTTGATGCTAATGATACTCATGATGATACTAATGATACTCATAATGATACTTATGATACTATTGATACTTACGATACTAATGATACTCATCATGATACTCATGATACTAATGATACCCATGATGATACTAATGATACTTACGATACTAATGATACTCATCATGATACTCATGATACTAATGATACTCATGATGATACTCATGATACCCATGATGACACTCATGATACTGATGATACTCATGATGATACTGATGATAATCATGATACCCATGATGATACTCATGATACTGATGATACTCATGATGATACTTATGATACTCATAATACTCAAGATACTAATGATACTCATGATGATACTCATGATACTAATGATACTCATGATACTCATGATACTAATGATACTCATGGTGATACTCATGATACTAATGATACTCATGATGATACTTATGATACTAATGATACTCATGATGATACTTACGAAACTAAAGATACTCATGATGATACTCATGATATTCATGATGATACACATAATACTAATGATACTCACGATAATACTTATGATACTAATGATACTCATCATGATACTCATGATACCCATGATGATACTCATGATTCTGATGATACTCATGATGATACTGATGATGACACTCATGATACCCATGATGATACTCATGATATTCATGATGATACACATAATACTAATGATACACATGATAATACTCATGATACTTATGATGATACTCATGATTCTGATGATACTCATGATGATACTGATGATGATACTCATGATACCCATTATGATACTCATGATACTCATGATGATACTCATGATACTTATGATACTAATGATGATACTTACGATACTAATGATACTCATCATGATACTCATGATAATTATGATACCCATGATATTACTGATGATACTTAAGATGATACTCATGATAATTATGATACCCATGATATTACTGATGATACTCAAGATGATACTCATGATACTAATGATACTCATGATGATACTTAAGATACAAATGATACTCATGATAATATTGATACTCATCATGATACTCGTGATACTAATGATAATCATGATGGTACTTATAATACTAATCATACTCATGATGATGATTCTCATGATACTAATGATACTCATGATGATACTCATAATACTCATGATGATACTTAAAATACTAATGATACTCATCATTATACTCATGATGATACTCATGATACTAATGATACTCATAATACTCATGATACTAATGATACTCATGATGATTATTGTGATACTAATGATACTCATGATACTAATGATACCCATGATGATACTCATGATATTCATGATGATACACATGATACTAATGATACTCATGATACTAATGATACCCATGATGATACTCATGATATTCATGATGATACACATGATTCTAATGATACTCATGATGATACTTATGATACTAATGATACTCATTATACTAATGATACCCATGATGATACTCATAATACTCATGATACTAATGATACTCATGATACTCATGATGATACTTATACTTATGATACTTATGATACCCATGATGATACTCATGATACACAAGATGATACTGATGATACTAATGATACTCATGATGACACTTATGATACTAATGATACTCATGATGATACTTATGATACTAATAATACTCGTCATGATAATCATGATACTAATGATATCCATGATGATACTCATGATACTAATGATACTCATGATACTAATGATACTCATAATGATACTAATGATACTCATGATACTAATCATACTCATGATGATACTTATGATACTAATGATACTCATGATGATAATCATGATACTAATGCTACTCATGATGATACTCATGATTCTAATGATGATACTCATGATACCCATAATTATACTCATGATGATACTGATGATACTCATGATACTAATGATACTCATGATGCTAATGATACTCATGATGATACTAATGATACTCATGATGATACTTATGATACTAATGATACTTACGATACTAATGATACTCATCATGATACTAATGATACCCATGATGATACTAATGATACTTACGATACTAATGATACTCATCATGATACTCATGATACTAATGATACCCATGATGATACTCATGATACTCAAGATGATAATCATGATACTAATTATACTCATGATGATACTCATGGTACTAATGATACTCATGAAACTAATGGTACTCATAATGATACTCATGATACTAATGATACTCATGATGATACTTATAATACTAATGATACTCATGATGATACTTACGAAACTAATGATACTCATGATGATACTCATGATGATACTTGTGATACTAATGATACTCATCATGATACTCATGATACTAATGATACTCATGATGATACTTATAATACTAATGATACTCATGATGATACTTACGAAACTAATGATACTCATGATGATACTCATTATACCCATGATGATACTCAAGATATTTATGATGATACACATAATAATACTAATACTAATAATAATTCTAATAATACTAATGATACTCATGATGATACTTATGATACTGATGATACTCATTATGATACTCATGATACTAATAATAATCATGATGATACTCATAATACTAATGATACTCATGATGATACTAATGATACTCATGATGATACTCATGACACTCATGATGATACTCGTGATACTCATGATACTCATGATGATACTCATGATACTAATGATACTAATGATGATACTTATGATACTCATGATGATACTCATGATACTAATGATACTCATGATGATACTTAAAATACTAATGATACTCATCATGATACACATGATGATACTCATGATACTAATGATACTCATGATACTTATGATACTCATGATGATTATTATGATACTAATGATACTCATGATACTAATGATACCCCTGATGATACTCATGATACTAATGATACCCCTGATGATACACATGATACTAATGATACTCATGATGATACTTATAAAACTAATGATACTCATCATCATACTCATTATACTAATGATACCCATGATGATACTAATAATACTCAAGATACTAATGATACTCATGATGATACTCATGATACTAATGATACTCATGATGATACTCATGATACTCATGATGATACTCATGATACTCATGATACTCATGGTGATACTCATGATACTAATGATACTCATGATGATACTTACGAAACTAATGATACTCATGATACTCAAGATGATGCTAATGATACTCATGATGATACTTAAGATACTAATGATACTCATGATGATACTTATGATACTAATGATACTCATTATGATACTCATGATAATAATGATACTCATGATGATACTTATGATACCCATGATGATACTAATGATACTAGTAATACTCATCATGATATTCATGATACTAATGATACTCATAATGATTCTCATGATGCTAATGATACTCATTATGATACTCATGATATTTATGATACCCATGATGATACTCATGATACACAAGATACTCATGATACTAATGATACTCATGATGATGATTATGATACTAATGATACTCATGATACTAATGATACCCATTATGATACTCATGATACTCAAGATGATACTTATGATACTAATAATAATCGTCATGATAATCATGATACTAATGATATCCATGATGATACTCATGATACTAATGATACTCATGATACTAATGATACTCATGATGATACTTATGATACTAATGATACTCATCATGATACTCAGGATACTAATGATACCCATGATGATACTCATGATACTCTAGATGATACTCATGATACTAATGATACTCATAATGATACTAATGATACTCATGATACTAATCATACTCATGATGATACTTATGATACTAATGATACTCATGATGATAATCATGATACTAATGCTACTCATGATGATACTCATGATTCTAATAATGATACTCATGATACCCATAGTTATACTCATGATGATACTGATGATACTCATGATACTAATGATGTTCATGATGATACTCAAGATACTAATGATACTAATGATGTTCATGATGATACTCAAGATACTAATGATACTCATGATGATACTAATGATACTAATGATACTCATGATGCTAATGATACTCATGATGATACTAATGATACTCATGATGATACTTATGATACTAATGATACTTACGATACTAATGATACTCATCATGATACTCATGATACTAATGATACCCATGATGATACTAATGATACTTACGATACTAATGATACTCATCATGATACTCATGATACTAATGATACCCATGATGATACTCATGATACTCAAGATGATAATCATGATACTAATTATACTCATGATGATACTCATGGTACTAATGATACTCATGATGATACTCATGATACTAATGGTACTCATAATGATACTCATGATACTAATGATACTCATGATGATACTTATAATACTAATGATACTCATGATGATACTTACGAAACTAATGATATTAATGATGATAATCATGATGATACTTATGATACTAATGATACTCATCATGATACTCATGATACTAATGATACTCATGATGATACTTATGATACTAATGATACTCATGATGATACTTACGAAACTAATGATACTCATGATGATACTCATTATACCCATGATGATACTCAAGATATTTATGATGATACACATAAAATGACTAATACTTATAATAATACTAATAATACTAATGATACTCATGATGATACTTATGATACTGATGATACTCATGATGATACTGATGATACCCATTATGATACTGATAATACTCGTGATGATACTTATGATACTAATGATACTCATGATGATACTCATGATACTAATGATACTAATGATGATACTCATGATACTAATGATACTCATGATGATACTCATGATACTAATGATACTCATGATGATACTCATGATACTAATGATACTCATGATGATACTTATGATACTAATGATACTCATGATGATACTTACGAAACTAATGATACTCATCATGATACTCATGATACTAATGCTACTTATGATACTCAAGATGATACTCATGATACTAATGATATTCATGATGATACTCATGATACTAATGATACTCATGATACTAATGATACTCATGATGATACTTATGATACTAATGATACTCATGATGATACTCATGATACTAATGATACTCATGATGATACTCATGATACTAATGATACTCATGATGATACTCATGATACTAATGATACTCATCATGATACTCATGATACTAATGATACCCATGATGATACTCATGATACTCAAGATTATACTCATGATACTAATGATACTCATGATGATACTCATGATACTAATAATACTCATGATGATACTGATGATACTAATGATACTCATTATGATACTAATGATACTAATGATACTCATAATGATACTCATGATACTCATGATACTCAAGATGATACTCATGATACTAATGATACTCATGATACTAATGATACTCATGATGATACTCATGATACTAATGATACTCATGATGATACTCTTGATGCTAATGATACTCATGATGATACTAATGATACTCATAATGATACTTATGATACTATTGATACTTACGATACTAATGATACTCATAATGATACTCATGATACTAATGATACCCATGATGATACTAATGATACTTACGATACTAATGATATTCATCATGATACTCATGATACTAATGATACTCATGATGATACTCATGATACCCATGATGACACTCATGATACTGATGATACTCATGATGATACTGATGATAATCATGATACCCATGATGATACTCATGATACTGATGATACTCATGATGATACTTATGATACTCATAATACTCAAGATACTAATGATACTCATGATGATACTCATGATACTAATGATACTCATGATACTAATGATACTCATGATACTCATGATACTAATGATACTCATGGTGATACTCATGATACTAATGATACTCATGATGATACTTATGATACTAATGATACTCATGATGATACTTACGAAACTAAAGATACTCATGATGATACTCATGATATTCATGATGATACACATAATACTAATGATACTCACGATAATACTTATGATACTAATGATACTCATCATGATACTCATGATACCCATGATGATACTCATGATTCTGATGATACTCATGATGATACTGATGATGACACTCATGATACCCATAATGATACTCATGATATTCATGATGATACACATAATACTAATGATACACATGATAATACTCATGATACTTATGATGATACTCATGATTCTGATGATACTCATGATGATACTGATGATGATACTCATGATACCCATTATGATACTCATGATACTCATGATGATACTCATGATACTAATGATACTAATGATGATACTTACGATACTAATGATACTCATCATGATACTCATGATAATTATGATACCCATGATATTACTGATGATACTCAAGATGATACTCATGATAATTATGATACCCATGATATTACTGATGATACTCAAGATGATACTCATGATACTAATGATACTCATGATGATACTTATGATACAAATGATACTCATGATAATATTGATACTCATCATGATACTCGTGATACTAATGATAATCATGATGGTACTTATAATACTAATCATACTCATGATGATGATTCTCATGATACTAATGATACTCATGATGATACTCATAATACTCATGATGATACTTAAAATACTAATGATACTCATCATTATACTCATGATGATACTCATGATACTAATGATACTCATAATACTCATGATACTAATGATACTCATGATGATTATTGTGATACTAATGATACTCATGATACTAATGATACCCATGATGATACTCATGATATTCATGATGATACACATGATACTAATGATACTCATGATACTAATGATACCCATGATGATACTCATGATATTCATGATGATACACATGATACTAATGATACTCATGATGATACTTATGATACTAATGATACTCATTATACTAATGATACCCATGATGATACTCATAATACTCATGATACTAATGATACTCATGATACTCATGATGATACTTATACTTATGATACTTATGATACCCATGATGATACTCATGATACACAAGATGATACTGATGATACTAATGATACTCATGATGACACTTATGATACTAATGATACTCATGATGATACTTATGATACTAATAATACTCGTCATGATAATCATGATACTAATGATATCCATGATGATACTCATGATACTAATGATACTCATGATACTAATGATACTCATAATGATACTAATGATACTCATGATACTAATCATACTCATGATGATACTTATGATACTAATGATACTCATGATGATAATCATGATACTAATGCTACTCATGATGATACTCATGATTCTAATGATGATACTCATGATACCCATAATTATACTCATGATGATACTGATGATACTCATGATACTAATGATACTCATGATGATACTCAAGATACTAATGATACTCATGATGATACTAATGATACTAATGATACTCATGATGCTAATGATACTCATGATGATACTAATGATACTAATGATACTCATGATGCTAATGATACTCATGATGATACTAATGATACTCATGATGATACTTATGATACTAATGATACTTACGATACTAATGATACTCATCATGATACTAATGATACCCATGATGATACTAATGATACTTACGATACTAATGATACTCATCATGATACTCATGATACTAATGATACCCATGATGATACTCATGATACTCAAGATGATAATCATGATACTAATTATACTCATGATGATACTCATGGTACTAATGATACTCATGATGATACTCATGAAACTAATGGTACTCATAATGATACTCATGATACTAATGATACTCATGATGATACTTATAATACTAATGATACTCATGATGATACTTACGAAACTAATGATACTCATGATGATACTCATGATGATACTTGTGATACTAATGATACTCATCATGATACTCATGATACTAATGATACTCATGATGATACTTATAATACTAATGATACTCATGATGATACTTACGAAACTAATGATACTCATGATGATACTCATTATACCCATGATGATACTCAAGATATTTATGATGATACACATAATAATACTAATACTAATAATAATACTAATAATACTAATGATACTCATGATGATACTTATGATACTGATGATACTCATGATGATACTGATGATACCCATTATGATACTGATAATACTCGTGATGATACTTATGATACTAATGATACTCATGATGATACTCATGATACTAATGATACTCATGATGATACTCATGATACTAATAATAATCATGATGATACTCATAATACTAATGATACTCATGATGATACTAATGATACTCATGATGATACTCATGACACTCATGATGATACTCGTGATACTCATGATACTCATGATGATACTCATGATACTAATGATACTAATGATGATACTTATGATACTCATGATGATACTCATGATACTAATGATACTCATGATGATACTTAAAATACTAATGATACTCATCATGATACACATGATGATACTCATGATACTAATGATACTCATGATACTTATGATACTCATGATGATTATTATGATACTAATGATACTCATGATACTAATGATACCCCTGATGATACTCATGATACTAATGATACCCCTGATGATACACATGATACTAATGATACTCATGATGATACTTATAAAACTAATGATACTCATCATCATACTCATTATACTAATGATACCCATGATGATACTAATAATACTCAAGATACTAATGATACTCATGATGATACTCATGATACTAATGATACTCATGATGATACTCATGATACTCATGATGATACTCATGATGATACTCATGATACTCATGATGATACTCATGATACTCATGATACTCATGGTGATACTCATGATACTAATGATACTCATGATGATACTTACGAAACTAATGATACTCATGATACTCAAGATGATGCTAATGATACTCATGATGATACTTAAGATACTAATGATACTCATGATGATACTTATGATACTAATGATACTCATTATGATACTCATGATAATAATGATACTCATGATGATACTTATGATACCCATGATGATACTAATGATACTAGTAATACTCATCATGATATTCATGATACTAATGATACTCATAATGATTCTCATGATGCTAATGATACTCATTATGATACTCATGATATTTATGATACCCATGATGATACTCATGATACACAAGATACTCATGATGATACTCATGATACTAATGATACTCATGATGATGATTATGATACTAATGATACTCATGATACTAATGATACCCATTATGATACTCATGATACTCAAGATGATACTTATGATACTAATAATACTCGTCATGATAATCATGATACTAATGATATCCATGATGATACTCATGATACTAATGATACTCATGATACTAATGATACTCATGATGATACTTATGATACTAATGATACTCATCATGATACTCAGGATACTAATGATACCCATGATGATACTCATGATACTCTAGATGATACTCATGATACTAATGATACTCATAATGATACTAATGATACTCATGATACTAATCATACTCATGATGATACTTATGATACTAATGATACTCATGATGATAATCATGATACTAATGCTACTCATGATGATACTCATGATTCTAATAATGATACTCATGATACCCATAATTATACTCATGATGATACTGATGATACTCATGATGATACTCATGATACTAATGATACTCATGATGATACTTATAATACTAATGATACTCATGATGATACTTACGAAACTAATGATATTAATGATGATAATCATGATGATACTTATGATACTAATGATACTCATGATGATACTCATGATACTAATGATACTCATGATGATACTCATGATACTAATGATACTCATGATGATACTCATGATACTAATTATACTCATGATGATACTCATGATACTAATGATACTCATGATGATACTTATGATACTAATGATACTCATGATGATACTTACGAAACTAATGATACTCATGATGATACTCATTATACCCATGATGATACTCAAGATATTTATGATGATACACATAAAATGACTAATACTAATAATAATACTAATAATACTAATGATACTCATGATGATACTTATGATACTGATGATACTCATGATGATACTGATGATACCCATTATGATACTGATAATACTCGTGATGATACTTATGATACTAATGATACTCATGATGATACTCATGATACTAATGATACTCATGATGATACTCATGATACTAATGATACTCATGATGATACTCATGATACTAATGATACTCATGATGATACTCATGATACTAATGATACTCATGATGATACTTATGATACTAATGATACTCATGATGATACTTACGAAACTAATGATACTCATCATGATACTCATGATACTAATGCTACTTATGATACTCAAGATGATACTCATGATACTAATGATATTCATGATGATACTCATGATACTAATGATACTCATGATACTAATGATACTCATGATGATACTCATGATACTAATGATACTCATGATGATACTCTTGATGCTAATGATGCTCATGATGATACTAATGATACTCATAATGATACTTATGATACTATTGATACTTACGATACTAATGATACTCATCATGATACTCATGATACTAATGATACTCATGATGATACTCATGATACCCATGATGACACTCATGATACTGATGATACTCATGATGATACTGATGATAATCATGATACCCATGATGATACTCATGATACTGATGATACTCATGATGATACTTATGATACTCATAATACTCAAGATACTAATGATACTCATGATACTAATGATACTCATGATACTCATGATACTAATGATACTCATGATGATACTCATGATACCCATGATGACACTCATGATACTGATGATACTCATGATGATACTGATGATAATCATGATACCCATGATGATACTCATGATACTGATGATACTCATGATGATACTTATGATACTCATAATACTCAAGATACTAATGATACTCATGATACTAATGATACTCATGATACTCATGATACTAATGATACTCATGGTGATACTCATGATACTAATGATACTCATGATGATACTTATGATACTAATGATACTTACGAAACTAAAGATACTCATGATGATACTCATGATATTCATGATGATACACATAATACTAATGATACTCACGATAATACTTATGATACTAATGATACTCATCATGATACTCATGATACCCATGATGATACTCATGATATTCATGATGATACACATAATACTAATGATACACATGATAATACTCATTATACTTATGATGATACTCATGATTCTGATGATACTCATGATGATACTGATGATGATACTCATGATACCCATTATGATACTCATGATACTCATGATGATACTCATGATACTAATGATACTAATGATGATACTTACGATACTAATGATACTCATCATGATACTCATGATAATTATGATACCCATGATATTACTGATGATACTCAAGATGATACTCATGATAATTATGATACCCATGATATTACTGATGATACTCAAGATGATACTCATGATACTAATGATACTCATGATGATACTTATGATACAAATGATACTCATGATAATATTGATACTCATCATGATACTCGTGATACTAATGATAATCATGATGGTACTTATAATACTAATCATACTCATGATGATGATTCTCATGATACTAATGATACTCATGATGATACTCATAATACTCATGATGATACTTAAAATACTAATGATACTCATCATTATACTCATGATGATACTCATGATACTAATGATACTCATAATACTCATGATACTAATGATACTCATGATGATTATTGTGATACTAATGATACTCATGATACTAATGATACCCATGATGATACTCATGATATTCATGATGATACACATGATACTAATGATACTCATGATACTAATGATACCCATGATGATACTCATGATATTCATGATGATACACATGATACTAATGATACTCATGATGATACTTATGATACTAATGATACTCATTATACTAATGATACCCATGATGATACTCATAATACTCATGATACTAATGATACTCATGATACTCATGATGATACTTATACTTATGATACTTATGATACCCATGATGATACTCATGATACACAAGATGATACTGATGATACTAATGATACTCATGATGACACTTATGATACTAATGATACTCATGATGATACTTATGATACTAATAATACTCGTCATGATAATCATGATACTAATGATATCCATGATGATACTCATGATACTAATGATACTCATGATACTAATGATACTCATAATGATACTAATGATACTCATGATACTAATCATACTCATGATGATACTTATGATACTAATGATACTCATGATGATAATCATGATACTAATGCTACTCATGATGATACTCATGATTCTAATGATGATACTCATGATACCCATAATTATACTCATGATGATACTGATGATACTCATGATACTAATGATACTCATGATGATACTCAAGATACTAATGATACTCATGATGATACTAATGATACTAATGATACTCATGATGCTAATGATACTCATGATGATACTAATGATACTAATGATACTCATGATGCTAATGATACTCATGATGATACTAATGATACTCATGATGATACTTATGATACTAATGATACTTACGATACTAATGATACTCATCATGATACTAATGATACCCATGATGATACTAATGATACTTACGATACTAATGATACTCATCATGATACTCATGATACTAATGATACCCATGATGATACTCATGATACTCAAGATGATAATCATGATACTAATTATACTCATGATGATACTCATGGTACTAATGATACTCATGATGATACTCATGAAACTAATGGTACTCATAATGATACTCATGATACTAATGATACTCATGATGATACTTATAATACTAATGATACTCATGATGATACTTACGAAACTAATGATACTCATGATGATACTTGTGATACTAATGATACTCATCATGATACTCATGATACTAATGATACTCATGATGATACTTATAATACTAATGATACTCATGATGATACTTACGAAACTAATGATACTCATGATGATACTCATTATACCCATGATGATACTCAAGATATTTATGATGATACACATAATAATACTAATACTAATAATAATACTAATAATACTAATGATACTCATGATGATACTTATGATACTGATGATACTCATGATGA
Source organism: Macrosteles quadrilineatus (assembly GCF_028750875.1). Lineage (NCBI taxonomy): Eukaryota > Metazoa > Arthropoda > Insecta > Hemiptera > Cicadellidae > Macrosteles > Macrosteles quadrilineatus. Next base: position 84,564,889 of record NW_026542597.1, read on the forward strand.
TACTGATGATACCCATTATGATACTGATAATACTCGTGATGATACTTATGATACTAATGATACTCATGATGATACTCATGATACTAATGATACTCATGATGATACTCATGATACTAATAATAATCATGATGATACTCATAATACTAATGATACTCATGATGATACTAATGATACTCATGATGATACTCATGACACTCATGATGATACTCGTGATACTCATGATACTCATGATGATACTCATGATACTAATGATACTAATGATGATACTTATGATACTCATGATGATACTCATGATACTAATGATACTCATGATGATACTTAAAATACTAATGATACTCATCATGATACACATGATGATACTCATGATACTAATGATACTCATGATACTTATGATACTCATGATGATTATTATGATACTAATGATACTCATGATACTAATGATACCCCTGATGATACTCATGATACTAATGATACCCCTGATGATACACATGATACTAATGATACTCATGATGATACTTATAAAACTAATGATACCCCTGATGATACACATGATACTAATGATACTCATGATGATACTTATAAAACTAATGATACTCATCATCATACTCATTATACTAATGATACCCATGATGATACTAATAATACTCAAGATACTAATGATACTCATGATGATACTCATGATACTAATGATACTCATGATGATACTCATGATACTCATGATGATACTCATGATACTCATGATGATACTCATGATACTCATGATACTCATGGTGATACTCATGATACTAATGATACTCATGATGATACTTACGAAACTAATGATACTCATGATACTCAAGATGATGCTAATGATACTCATGATGATACTTAAGATACTAATGATACTCATGATGATACTTATGATACTAATGATACTCATTATGATACTCATGATAATAATGATACTCATGATGATACTTATGATACCCATGATGATACTAATGATACTAGTAATACTCATCATGATATTCATGATACTAATGATACTCATAATGATTCTCATGATGCTAATGATACTCATTATGATACTCATGATATTTATGATACCCATGATGATACTCATGATACACAAGATACTCATGATGATACTCATGATACTAATGATACTCATGATGATGATTATGATACTAATGATACTCATGATACTAATGATACCCATTATGATACTCATGATACTCAAGATGATACTTATGATACTAATAATACTCGTCATGATAATCATGATACTAATGATATCCATGATGATACTCATGATACTAATGATACTCATGATACTAATGATACTCATGATGATACTTATGATACTAATGATACTCATCATGATACTCAGGATACTAATGATACCCATGATGATACTCATGATACTCTAGATGATACTCATGATACTAATGATACTCATAATGATACTAATGATACTCATGATACTAATCATACTCATGATGATACTTATGATACTAATGATACTCATGATGATAATCATGATACTAATGCTACTCATGATGATACTCATGATTCTAATAATGATACTCATGATACCCATAATTATACTCATGATGATACTGATGATACTCATGATACTAATGATGTTCATGATGATACTCAAGATACTAATGATACTCATGATGATACTAATGATACTAATGATACTCATGATGCTAATGATACTCATGATGATACTAATGATACTCATGATGATACTTATGATACTAATGATACTTACGATACTAATGATACTCATCATGATACTCATGATACTAATGATACCCATGATGATACTAATGATACTTACGATACTAATGATACTCATCATGATACTCATGATACTAATGATACCCATGATGATACTCATGATACTCAAGATGATAATCATGATACTAATTATACTCATGATGATACTCATGGTACTAATGATACTCATGATGATACTCATGATACTAATGGTACTCATAATGATACTCATGATACTAATGATACTCATGATGATACTTATAATACTAATGATACTCATGATGATACTTACGAAACTAATGATATTAATGATGATAATCATGATGATACTTATGATACTAATGATACTCATCATGATACTCATGATACTAATGATACTCATGATGATACTTATGATACTAATGATACTCATGATGATACTTACGAAACTAATGATACTCATGATGATACTCATTATACCCATGATGATACTCAAGATATTTATGATGATACACATAAAATGACTAATACTAATAATAATACTAATAATACTAATGATACTCATGATGATACTTATGATTTTGATGATACTCATGATGATACTGATGATACCCATTATGATACTGATAATACTCGTGATGATACTTATGATACTAATGATACTCATGATGATACTCATGATACTAATGATACTCATGATGATACTCATGATACTAATGATACTCATGATGATACTCATGATACTAATGATACTCATGATGATACTCATGATACTAATGATACTCATGATGATACTTATGATACTAATGATACTCATGATGATACTTACGAAACTAATGATACTCATCATGATACTCATGATACTAATGCTACTTATGATACTCAAGATGATACTCATGATACTAATGATATTCATGATGATACTCATGATACTAATGATACTCATGATACTAATGATACTCATGATGATACTTATGATACTAATGATACTCATGATGATACTCATGATACTAATGATACTCATGATGATACTCATGATACTAATGATACTCATGATGATACTCATGATACTAATGATACTCATCATGATACTCATGATACTAATGATACCCATGATGATACTCATGATACTCAAGATTATACTCATGATACTAATGATACTCATGATGATACTCATGATACTAATAATACTCATGATGATACTGATGATACTAATGATACTCATTATGATACTAATGATACTAATGATACTCATAATGATACTCATGATACTCATGATACTCAAGATGATACTCATGATACTAATGATACTCATGATACTAATGATACTCATGATGATACTCATGATACTAATGATACTCATGATGATACTCTTGATGCTAATGATACTCATGATGATACTAATGATACTCATAATGATACTTATGATACTATTGATACTTACGATACTAATGATACTCATCATGATACTCATGATACTAATGATACCCATGATGATACTAATGATACTTACGATACTAATGATATTCATCATGATACTCATGATACTAATGATACTCATGATGATACTCATGATACCCATGATGACACTCATGATACTGATGATACTCATGATGATACTGATAATAATCATGATACCCATGATGATACTCATGATACTGATGATACTCATGATGATACTTATGATACTCATAATACTCAAGATACTAATGATACTCATGATGATACTCATGATACTAATGATACTCATGGTGATACTCATGATACTAATGATACTCATGATGATACTTATGATACTAATGATACTCATGATGATACTTACGAAACTAAAGATACTCATGATGATACTCATGATATTCATGATGATACACATAATACTAATGATACTCACGATAATACTTATGATACTAATGATACTCATCATGATACTCATGATACCCATGATGATACTCATGATTCTGATGATACTCATGATGATACTGATGATGACACTCATGATACCCATGATGATACTCATGATATTCATGATGATACACATAATACTAATGATACACATGATAATACTCATGATACTTATGATGATACTCATGATTCTGATGATACTCATGATGATACTGATGATGATACTCATGATACCCATTATGATACTCATGATACTCATGATGATACTCATGATACTAATGATACTAATGATGATACTTACGATACTAATGATACTCATCATGATACTCATGATAATTATGATACCCATGATATTACTGATGATACTCAAGATGATACTCATGATAATTATGATACCCATGATATTACTGATGATACTCAAGATGATACTCATGATACTAATGATACTCATGATGATACTTATGATACAAATGATACTCATGATAATATTGATACTCATCATGATACTCGTGATACTAATGATAATCATGATGGTACTTATAATACTAATCATACTCATGATGATGATTCTCATGATACTAATGATACTCATGATGATACTCATAATACTCATGATGATACTTAAAATACTAATGATACTCATCATTATACTCATGATGATACTCATGATACTAATGATACTCATGATACTCATGATACTAATGATACTCATGATGATTATTGTGATACTAATGATACTCATGATACTAATGATACCCATGATGATACTCATGATATTCATGATGATACACATGATACTAATGATACTCATGATACTAATGATACCCATGATGATACTCATGATATTCATGATGATACACATGATACTAATGATACTCATGATGATACTTATGATACTAATGATACTCATTATACTAATGATACCCATGATGATACTCATAATACTCATGATACTAATGATACTCATGATACTAATGATGATACTTATACTTATGATACTTATGATACCCATGATGATACTCATGATACACAAGATGATACTGATGATACTAATGATACTCATGATGACACTTATGATACTAATGATACTCATGATGATACTTATGATACTAATAATACTCGTCATGATAATCATGATACTAATGATATCCATGATGATACTCATGATACTAATGATACTCATGATACTAATGATACTCATAATGATACTAATGATACTCATGATACTAATCATACTCATGATGATACTTATGATACTAATGATACTCATGATGATAATCATGATACTAATGCTACTCATGATGATACTCATGATTCTAATGATGATACTCATGATACCCATAATTATACTCATGATGATACTGATGATACTCATGATACTAATGATACTCATGATGATACTCAAGATACTAATGATACTCATGATGATACTAATGATACTAATGATACTCATGATGCTAATGATACTCATGATGATACTAATGATACTAATGATACTCATGATGCTAATGATACTCATGATGATACTAATGATACTCATGATGATACTTATGATACTAATGATACTTACGATACTAATGATACTCATCATGATACTAATGATACCCATGATGATACTAATGATACTTACGATACTAATGATACTCATCATGATACTCATGATACTAATGATACCCATGATGATACTCATGATACTCAAGATGATAATCATGATACTAATTATACTCATGATGATACTCATGGTACTAATGATACTCATGATGATACTCATGAAACTAATGGTACTCATAATGATACTCATGATACTAATGATACTCATGATGATACTTATAATACTAATGATACTCATGATGATACTTACGAAACTAATGATACTCATGATGATACTCATGATGATACTTGTGATACTAATGATACTCATCATGATACTCATGATACTAATGATACTCATGATGATACTTATAATACTAATGATACTCATGATGATACTTACGAAACTAATGATACTCATGATGATACTCATTATACCCATGATGATACTCAAGATATTTATGATGATACACATAATAATACTAATACTAATAATAATACTAATAATACTAATGATACTCATGATGATACTTATGATACTGATGATACTTATGATGATACTGATGATACCCATTATGATACTGATAATACTCGTGATGATACTTATGATACTAATGATACTCATGATGATACTCATGATACTAATGATACTCATGATGATACTCATGATACTAATAATAATCATGATGATACTCATAATACTAATGATACTCATGATGATACTAATGATACTCATGATGATACTCATGACACTCATGATGATACTCGTGATACTCATGATACTCATGATGATACTCATGATACTAATGATACTAATGATGATACTTATGATACTCATGATGATACTCATGATACTAATGATACTCATGATGATACTTAAAATACTAATGATACTCATCATGATACACATGATGATACTCATGATACTAATGATACTCATGATACTTATGATACTCATGATGATTATTATGATACTAATGATACTCATGATACTAATGATACCCCTGATGATACTCATGATACTAATGATACCCCTGATGATACACATGATACTAATGATACTCATGATGATACTTATAAAACTAATGATACTCATCATCATACTCATTATACTAATGATACCCATGATGATACTAATAATACTCAAGATACTAATGATACTCATGATGATACTCATGATACTAATGATACTCATGATGATACTCATGATACTCATGATGATACTCATGATGATACTCATGATACTCATGATGATACTCATGATACTCATGATACTCATGGTGATACTCATGATACTAATGATACTCATGATGATACTTACGAAACTAATGATACTCATGATACTCAAGATGATGCTAATGATACTCATGATGATACTTAAGATACTAATGATACTCATGATGATACTTATGATACTAATGATACTCATTATGATACTCATGATAATAATGATACTCATGATGATACTTATGATACCCATGATGATACTAATGATACTAGTAATACTCATCATGATATTCATGATACTAATGATACTCATAATGATTCTCATGATGCTAATGATACTCATTATGATACTCATGATATTTATGATACCCATGATGATACTCATGATACACAAGATACTCATGATGATACTCATGATACTAATGATACTCATGATGATGATTATGATACTAATGATACTCATGATACTAATGATACCCATTATGATACTCATGATACTCAAGATGATACTTATGATACTAATGATACTCATGATGATACTTACGAAACTAATGATATTAATGATGATAATCATGATGATACTTATGATACTAATGATACTCATCATGATACTCATGATACTAATGATACTCATGATGATACTCATGATACTAATGATACTCATGATACTAATGATACTCATGATGATACTTATGATACTAATGATACTCATCATGATACTCAGGATACTAATGATACCCATGATGATACTCATGATACTCTAGATGATACTCATGATACTAATGATACTCATAATGATACTAATGATACTCATGATACTAATCATACTCATGATGATACTTATGATACTAATGATACTCATGATGATAATCATGATACTAATGCTACTCATGATGATACTCATGATTCTAATAATGATACTCATGATACCCATAATTATACTCATGATGATACTGATGATACTCATGATGATACTCATGATACTAATGATACTCATGATGATACTTATAATACTAATGATACTCATGATGATACTTACGAAACTAATGATATTAATGATGATAATCATGATGATACTTATGATACTAATGATACTCATCATGATACTCATGATACTAATGATACTCATGATGATACTCATGATACTAATGATACTCATGATGATACTCATGATACTAATTATACTCATGATGATACTCATGATACTAATGATACTCATGATGATACTTATGATACTAATGATACTCATGATGATACTTACGAAACTAATGATACTCATGATGATACTCATTATACCCATGATGATACTCAAGATATTTATGATGATACACATAAAATGACTAATACTAATAATAATACTAATAATACTAATGATACTCATGATGATACTTATGATACTGATGATACTCATGATGATACTGATGATACCCATTATGATACTGATAATACTCGTGATGATACTTATGATACTAATGATACTCATGATGATACTCATGATACTAATGATACTCATGATGATACTCATGATACTAATGATACTCATGATGATACTCATGATACTAATGATACTCATGATGATACTCATGATACTAATGATACTCATGATGATACTTATGATACTAATGATACTCATGATGATACTTACGAAACTAATGATACTCATCATGATACTCATGATACTAATGCTACTTATGATACTCAAGATGATACTCATGATACTAATGATATTCATAATGATACTCATGATACTAATGATACTCATGATACTAATGATACTCATGATGATACTCATGATACTAATGATACTCATGATGATACTCTTGATGCTAATGATGCTCATGATGATACTAATGATACTCATAATGATACTTATGATACTATTGATACTTACGATACTAATGATACTCATCATGATACTCATGATACTAATGATACTCATGATGATACTCATGATACCCATGATGACACTCATGATACTGATGATACTCATGATGATACTGATGATAATCATGATACCCATGATGATACTCATGATACTGATGATACTCATGATGATACTTATGATACTCATAATACTCAAGATACTAATGATACTCATGATACTAATGATACTAATGATACTCATGATACTCATGATACTAATGATACTCATGATGATACTCATGATACCCATGATGACACTCATGATACTGATGATACTCATGATGATACTGATGATAATCATGATACCCATGATGATACTCATGATACTGATGATACTCATGATGATACTTATGATACTCATAATACTCAAGATACTAATGATACTCATGATACTAATGATACTCATGATACTCATGATACTAATGATACTCATGGTGATACTCATGATACTAATGATACTCATGATGATACTTATGATACTAATGATACTTACGAAACTAAAGATACTCATGATGATACTCATGATATTCATGATGATACACATAATACTAATGATACTCACGATAATACTTATGATACTAATGATACTCATCATGATACTCATGATACCCATGATGATACTCATGATATTCATGATGATACACATAATACTAATGATACACATGATAATACTCATTATACTTATGATGATACTCATGATTCTGATGATACTCATGATGATACTGATGATGATACTCATGATACCCATTATGATACTCATGATACTCATGATGATACTCATGATACTAATGATACTAATGATGATACTTACGATACTAATGATACTCATCATGATACTCATGATAATTATGATACCCATGATATTACTGATGATACTCAAGATGATACTCATGATAATTATGATACCCATGATATTACTGATGATACTCAAGATGATACTCATGATACTAATGATACTCATGATGATACTTATGATACAAATGATACTCATGATAATATTGATACTCATCATGATACTCGTGATACTAATGATAATCATGATGGTACTTATAATACTAATCATACTCATGATGATGATTCTCATGATACTAATGATACTCATGATGATACTCATAATACTCATGATGATACTTAAAATACTAATGATACTCATCATTATACTCATGATGATACTCATGATACTAATGATACTCATAATACTCATGATACTAATGATACTCATGATGATTATTGTGATACTAATGATACTCATGATACTAATGATACCCATGATGATACTCATGATATTCATGATGATACACATGATACTAATGATACTCATGATACTAATGATACCCATGATGATACTCATGATATTCATGATGATACACATGATACTAATGATACTCATGATGATACTTATGATACTAATGATACTCATTATACTAATGATACCCATGATGATACTCATAATACTCATGATACTAATGATACTCATGATACTCATGATGATACTTATACTTATGATACTTATGATACCCATGATGATACTCATGATACACAAGATGATACTGATGATACTAATGATACTCATGATGACACTTATGATACTAATGATACTCATGATGATACTTATGATACTAATAATACTCGTCATGATAATCATGATACTAATGATATCCATGATGATACTCATGATACTAATGATACTCATGATACTAATGATACTCATAATGATACTAATGATACTCATGATACTAATCATACTCATGATGATACTTATGATACTAATGATACTCATGATGATAATCATGATACTAATGCTACTCATGATGATACTCATGATTCTAATGATGATACTCATGATACCCATAATTATACTCATGATGATACTGATGATACTCATGATACTAATGATACTCATGATGATACTCAAGATACTAATGATACTCATGATGATACTAATGATACTAATGATACTCATGATGCTAATGATACTCATGATGATACTAATGATACTAATGATACTCATGATGCTAATGATACTCATGATGATACTAATGATACTCATGATGATACTTATGATACTAATGATACTTACGATACTAATGATACTCATCATGATACTAATGATACCCATGATGATACTAATGATACTTACGATACTAATGATACTCATCATGATACTCATGATACTAATGATACCCATGATGATACTCATGATACTCAAGATGATAATCATGATACTAATTATACTCATGATGATACTCATGGTACTAATGATACTCATGATGATACTCATGAAACTAATGGTACTCATAATGATACTCATGATACTAATGATACTCATGATGATACTTATAATACTAATGATACTCATGATGATACTTACGAAACTAATGATACTCATGATGATACTTGTGATACTAATGATACTCATCATGATACTCATGATACTAATGATACTCATGATGATACTTATAATACTAATGATACTCATGATGATACTTACGAAACTAATGATACTCATGATGATACTCATTATACCCATGATGATACTCAAGATATTTATGATGATACACATAATAATACTAATACTAATAATAATACTAATAATACTAATGATACTTATGATACTGATGATACTCATGATGATACTGATGATACCCATTATGATACTGATAATACTCGTGATGATACTTATGATACTAATGATACTCATGATGATACTCATGATACTAATGATACTCATGATGATACTCATGATACTAATAATAATCATGATGATACTCATAATACTAATGATACTCATGATGATACTAATGATACTCATGATGATACTCATGACACTCATGATGATACTCGTGATACTCATGATACTCATGATGATACTCATGATACTAATGATACTAATGATGATACTTATGATACTCATGATGATACTCATGATACTAATGATACTCATGATGATACTTAAAATACTAATGATACTCATCATGATACACATGATGATACTCATGATACTAATGATACTCATGATACTTATGATACTCATGATGATTATTATGATACTAATGATACTCATGATACTAATGATACCCCTGATGATACTCATGATACTAATGATACCCCTGATGATACACATGATACTAATGATACTCATGATGATACTTATAAAACTAATGATACTCATCATCATACTCATTATACTAATGATACCCATGATGATACTAATAATACTCAAGATACTAATGATACTCATGATGATACTCATGATACTAATGATACTCATGATGATACTCATGATACTCATGATGATACTCATGATACTCATGATGATACTCATGATACTCATGATACTCATGGTGATACTCATGATACTAATGATACTCATGATGATACTTACGAAACTAATGATACTCATGATACTCAAGATGATGCTAATGATACTCATGATGATACTTAAGATACTAATGATACTCATGATGATACTTATGATACTAATGATACTCATTATGATACTCATGATAATAATGATACTCATGATGATACTTATGATACCCATGATGATACTAATGATACTAGTAATACTCATCATGATATTCATGATACTAATGATACTCATAATGATTCTCATGATGCTAATGATACTCATTATGATACTCATGATATTTATGATACCCATGATGATACTCATGATACACAAGATACTCATGATGATACTCATGATACTAATGATACTCATGATGATGATTATGATACTAATGATACTCATGATACTAATGATACCTATTATGATACTCATGATACTCAAGATGATACTTATGATACTAATAATACTCGTCATGATAATCATGATACTAATGATATCCATGATGATACTCATGATACTAATGATACTCATGATACTAATGATACTCATGATGATACTTATGATACTAATGATACTCATCATGATACTCAGGATACTAATGATACCCATGATGATACTCATGATACTCTAGATGATACTCATGATACTAATGATACTCATAATGATACTAATGATACTCATGATACTAATCATACTCATGATGATACTTATGATACTAATGATACTCATGATGATAATCATGATACTAATGCTACTCATGATGATACTCATGATTCTAATAATGATACTCATGATACCCATAATTATACTCATGATGATACTGATGATACTCATGATACTAATGATGTTCATGATGATACTCAAGATACTAATGATACTCATGATGATACTAATGATACTAATGATACTCATGATGCTAATGATACTCATGATGATACTAATGATACTCATGATGATACTTATGATACTAATGATACTTACGATACTAATGATACTCATCATGATACTCATGATACTAATGATACCCATGATGATACTAATGATACTTACGATACTAATGATACTCATCATGATACTCATGATACTAATGATACCCATGATGATACTCATGATACTCAAGATGATAATCATGATACTAATTATACTCATGATGATACTCATGGTACTAATGATACTCATGATGATACTCATGATACTAATGGTACTCATAATGATACTCATGATACTAATGATACTCATGATGATACTTATAATACTAATGATACTCATGATGATACTTACGAAACTAATGATATTAATGATGATAATCATGATGATACTTATGATACTAATGATACTCATCAGGATACTCATGATACTAATGATACTCATGATGATACTTATGATACTAATGATACTCATGATGATACTTACGAAACTAATGATACTCATGATGATACTCATTATACCCATGATGATACTCAAGATATTTATGATGATACACATAAAATGACTAATACTAATAATAATACTAATAATACTAATGATACTCATGATGATACTTATGATTTTGATGATACTCATGATGATACTGATGATACCCATTATGATACTGATAATACTCGTGATGATACTTATGATACTAATGATACTCATGATGATACTCATGATACTAATGATACTCATGATGATACTCATGATACTAATGATACTCATGATGATACTCATGATACTAATGATACTCATGATGATACTCATGATACTAATGATACTCATGATGATACTTATGATACTAATGATACTCATGATGATACTTACGAAACTAATGATACTCATCATGATACTCATGATACTAATGCTACTTATGATACTCAAGATGATACTCATGATACTAATGATATTCATGATGATACTCATGATACTAATGATACTCATGATACTAATGATACTCATGATGATACTTATGATACTAATGATACTCATGATGATACTCATGATACTAATGATACTCATGATGATACTCATGATACTAATGATACTCATGATGATACTCATGATACTAATGATACTCATCATGATACTCATGATACTAATGATACCCATGATGATACTCATGATACTCAAGATTATACTCATGATACTAATGATACTCATGATGATACTCATGATACTAATAATACTCATGATGATACTGATGATACTAATGATACTCATTATGATACTAATGATACTAATGATACTCATAATGATACTCATGATACTCATGATACTCAAGATGATACTCATGATACTAATGATACTCATGATACTAATGATACTCATGATGATACTCATGATACTAATGATACTCATGATGATACTCTTGATGCTAATGATACTCATGATGATACTAATGATACTCATAATGATACTTATGATACTATTGATACTTACGATACTAATGATACTCATCATGATACTCATGATACTAATGATACCCATGATGATACTAATGATACTTACGATACTAATGATATTCATCATGATACTCATGATACTAATGATACTCATGATGATACTCATGATACCCATGATGACACTCATGATACTGATGATACTCATGATGATACTGATAATAATCATGATACCCATGATGATACTCATGATACTGATGATACTCATGATGATACTTATGATACTCATAATACTCAAGATACTAATGATACTCATGATGATACTCATGATACTAATGATACTCATGGTGATACTCATGATACTAATGATACTCATGATGATACTTATGATACTAATGATACTCATGATGATACTTACGAAACTAAAGATACTCATGATGATACTCATGATATTCATGATGATACACATAATACTAATGATACTCACGATAATACTTATGATACTAATGATACTCATCATGATACTCATGATACCCATGATGATACTCATGATTCTGATGATACTCATGATGATACTGATGATGACACTCATGATACCCATGATGATACTCATGATATTCATGATGATACACATAATACTAATGATACACATGATAATACTCATGATACTTATGATGATACTCATGATTCTGATGATACTCATGATGATACTGATGATGATACTCATGATACCCATTATGATACTCATGATACTCATGATGATACTCATGATACTAATGATACTAATGATGATACTTACGATACTAATGATACTCATCATGATACTCATGATAATTATGATACCCATGATATTACTGATGATACTCAAGATGATACTCATGATAATTATGATACCCATGATATTACTGATGATACTCAAGATGATACTCATGATACTAATGATACTCATGATGATACTTATGATACAAATGATACTCATGATAATATTGATACTCATCATGATACTCGTGATACTAATGATAATCATGATGGTACTTATAATACTAATCATACTCATGATGATGATTCTCATGATACTAATGATACTCATGATGATACTCATAATACTCATGATGATACTTAAAATACTAATGATACTCATCATTATACTCATGATGATACTCATGATACTAATGATACTCATGATGATACTCATGATACTAATGATACTCATGATGATACTTATGATACTAATAATACTCATGATAATATTGATACTCATCATGATACTCGTGATACTAATGATAATCATGATGGTACTTATAATACTAATCATACTCATGATGATGATTCTCATGATACTAATGATACTCATGATGATACTCATAATACTCATGATGATACTTAAAATACTAATGATACTCATCATTATACTCATGATGATACTCATGATACTAATGATACTCATAATACTCATGATACTAATGATACTCATGATGATTATTGTGATACTAATGATACTCATGATACTAATGATACCCATGATGATACTCATGATATTCATGATGATACACATGATACTAATGATACTCATGATACTAATGATACCCATGATGATACTCATGATATTCATGATGATACACATGATACTAATGATACTCATGATGATACTTATGATACTAATGATACTCATTATACTAATGATACCCATGATGATACTCATAATACTCATGATACTAATGATACTCATGATACTCATGATGATACTTATACTTATGATACTTATGATACCCATGATGATACTCATGATACACAAGATGATACTGATGATACTAATGATACTCATGATGACACTTATGATACTAATGATACTCATGATGATACTTATGATACTAATAATACTCGTCATGATAATCATGATACTAATGATATCCATGATGATACTCATGATACTAATGATACTCATGATACTAATGATACTCATAATGATACTAATGATACTCATGATACTAATCATACTCATGATGATACTTATGATACTAATGATACTCATGATGATAATCATGATACTAATGCTACTCATGATGATACTCATGATTCTAATGATGATACTCATGATACCCATAATTATACTCATGATGATACTGATGATACTCATGATACTAATGATACTCATGATGATACTCAAGATACTAATGATACTCATGATGATACTAATGATACTAATGATACTCATGATGCTAATGATACTCATGATGATACTAATGATACTAATGATACTCATGATGCTAATGATACTCATGATGATACTAATGATACTCATGATGATACTTATGATACTAATGATACTTACGATACTAATGATACTCATCATGATACTAATGATACCCATGATGATACTAATGATACTTACGATACTAATGATACTCATCATGATACTCATGATACTAATGATACCCATGATGATACTCATGATACTCAAGATGATAATCATGATACTAATTATACTCATGATGATACTCATGGTACTAATGATACTCATGATGATACTCATGAAACTAATGGTACTCATAATGATACTCATGATACTAATGATACTCATGATGATACTTATAATACTAATGATACTCATGATGATACTTACGAAACTAATGATACTCATGATGATACTCATGATGATACTTGTGATACTAATGATACTCATCATGATACTCATGATACTAATGATACTCATGATGATACTTATAATACTAATGATACTCATGATGATACTTACGAAACTAATGATACTCATGATGATACTCATTATACCCATGATGATACTCAAGATATTTATGATGATACACATAATAATACTAATACTAATAATAATACTAATAATACTAATGATACTCATGATGATACTTATGATACTGATGATACTTATGATGATACTGATGATACCCATTATGATACTGATAATACTCGTGATGATACTTATGATACTAATGATACTCATGATGATACTCATGATACTAATGATACTCATGATGATACTCATGATACTAATAATAATCATGATGATACTCATAATACTAATGATACTCATGATGATACTAATGATACTCATGATGATACTCATGACACTCATGATGATACTCGTGATACTCATGATACTCATGATGATACTCATGATACTAATGATACTAATGATGATACTTATGATACTCATGATGATACTCATGATACTAATGATACTCATGATGATACTTAAAATACTAATGATACTCATCATGATACACATGATGATACTCATGATACTAATGATACTCATGATACTTATGATACTCATGATGATTATTATGATACTAATGATACTCATGATACTAATGATACCCCTGATGATACTCATGATACTAATGATACCCCTGATGATACACATGATACTAATGATACTCATGATGATACTTATAAAACTAATGATACTCATCATCATACTCATTATACTAATGATACCCATGATGATACTAATAATACTCAAGATACTAATGATACTCATGATGATACTCATGATACTAATGATACTCATGATGATACTCATGATACTCATGATGATACTCATGATGATACTCATGATACTCATGATGATACTCATGATACTCATGATACTCATGGTGATACTCATGATACTAATGATACTCATGATGATACTTACGAAACTAATGATACTCATGATACTCAAGATGATGCTAATGATACTCATGATGATACTTAAGATACTAATGATACTCATGATGATACTTATGATACTAATGATACTCATTATGATACTCATGATAATAATGATACTCATGATGATACTTATGATACCCATGATGATACTAATGATACTAGTAATACTCATCATGATATTCATGATACTAATGATACTCATAATGATTCTCATGATGCTAATGATACTCATTATGATACTCATGATATTTATGATACCCATGATGATACTCATGATACACAAGATACTCATGATGATACTCATGATACTAATGATACTCATGATGATGATTATGATACTAATGATACTCATGATACTAATGATACCCATTATGATACTCATGATACTCAAGATGATACTTATGATACTAATAATACTCGTCATGATAATCATGATACTAATGATATCCATGATGATACTCATGATACTAATGATACTCATGATACTAATGATACTCATGATGATACTTATGATACTAAT
The DNA here is from genome assembly GCF_028750875.1 of Macrosteles quadrilineatus. Classification (NCBI taxonomy): domain Eukaryota; kingdom Metazoa; phylum Arthropoda; class Insecta; order Hemiptera; family Cicadellidae; genus Macrosteles; species Macrosteles quadrilineatus. The sequence continues at coordinate 84,583,211 of NW_026542597.1, forward strand.
GATACTCATCATGATACTCAGGATACTAATGATACCCATGATGATACTCATGATACTCTAGATGATACTCATGATACTAATGATACTCATAATGATACTAATGATACTCATGATACTAATCATACTCATGATGATACTTATGATACTAATGATACTCATGATGATAATCATGATACTAATGCTACTCATGATGATACTCATGATTCTAATAATGATACTCATGATACCCATAATTATACTCATGATGATACTGATGATACTCATGATGATACTCATGATACTAATGATACTCATGATGATACTTATAATACTAATGATACTCATGATGATACTTACGAAACTAATGATATTAATGATGATAATCATGATGATACTTATGATACTAATGATACTCATCATGATACTCATGATACTAATGATACTCATGATGATACTCATGATACTAATGATACTCATGATGATACTCATGATACTAATTATACTCATGATGATACTCATGATACTAATGATACTCATGATGATACTTATGATACTAATGATACTCATGATGATACTTACGAAACTAATGATACTCATGATGATACTCATTATACCCATGATGATACTCAAGATATTTATGATGATACACATAAAATGACTAATACTAATAATAATACTAATAATACTAATGATACTCATGATGATACTTATGATACTGATGATACTCATGATGATACTGATGATACCCATTATGATACTGATAATACTCGTGATGATACTTATGATACTAATGATACTCATGATGATACTCATGATACTAATGATACTCATGATGATACTCATGATACTAATGATACTCATGATGATACTCATGATACTAATGATACTCATGATGATACTCATGATACTAATGATACTCATGATGATACTTATGATACTAATGATACTCATGATGATACTTACGAAACTAATGATACTCATCATGATACTCATGATACTAATGCTACTTATGATACTCAAGATGATACTCATGATACTAATGATATTCATAATGATACTCATGATACTAATGATACTCATGATACTAATGATACTCATGATGATACTCATGATACTAATGATACTCATGATGATACTCTTGATGCTAATGATGCTCATGATGATACTAATGATACTCATAATGATACTTATGATACTATTGATACTTACGATACTAATGATACTCATCATGATACTCATGATACTAATGATACTCATGATGATACTCATGATACCCATGATGACACTCATGATACTGATGATACTCATGATGATACTGATGATAATCATGATACCCATGATGATACTCATGATACTGATGATACTCATGATGATACTTATGATACTCATAATACTCAAGATACTAATGATACTCATGATACTAATGATACTAATGATACTCATGATACTCATGATACTAATGATACTCATGATGATACTCATGATACCCATGATGACACTCATGATACTGATGATACTCATGATGATACTGATGATAATCATGATACCCATGATGATACTCATGATACTGATGATACTCATGATGATACTTATGATACTCATAATACTCAAGATACTAATGATACTCATGATACTAATGATACTCATGATACTCATGATACTAATGATACTCATGGTGATACTCATGATACTAATGATACTCATGATGATACTTATGATACTAATGATACTTACGAAACTAAAGATACTCATGATGATACTCATGATATTCATGATGATACACATAATACTAATGATACTCACGATAATACTTATGATACTAATGATACTCATCATGATACTCATGATACCCATGATGATACTCATGATATTCATGATGATACACATAATACTAATGATACACATGATAATACTCATTATACTTATGATGATACTGATGATGATACTCATGATACCCATTATGATACTCATGATACTCATGATGATACTCATGATACTAATGATACTAATGATGATACTTACGATACTAATGATACTCATCATGATACTCATGATAATTATGATACCCATGATATTACTGATGATACTCAAGATGATACTCATGATAATTATGATACCCATGATATTACTGATGATACTCAAGATGATACTCATGATACTAATGATACTCATGATGATACTTATGATACAAATGATACTCATGATAATATTGATACTCATCATGATACTCGTGATACTAATGATAATCATGATGGTACTTATAATACTAATCATACTCATGATGATGATTCTCATGATACTAATGATACTCATGATGATACTCATAATACTCATGATGATACTTAAAATACTAATGATACTCATCATTATACTCATGATGATACTCATGATACTAATGATACTCATAATACTCATGATACTAATGATACTCATGATGATTATTGTGATACTAATGATACTCATGATACTAATGATACCCATGATGATACTCATGATATTCATGATGATACACATGATACTAATGATACTCATGATACTAATGATACCCATGATGATACTCATGATATTCATGATGATACACATGATACTAATGATACTCATGATGATACTTATGATACTAATGATACTCATTATACTAATGATACCCATGATGATACTCATAATACTCATGATACTAATGATACTCATGATACTCATGATGATACTTATACTTATGATACTTATGATACCCATGATGATACTCATGATACACAAGATGATACTGATGATACTAATGATACTCATGATGACACTTATGATACTAATGATACTCATGATGATACTTATGATACTAATAATACTCGTCATGATAATCATGATACTAATGATATCCATGATGATACTCATGATACTAATGATACTCATGATACTAATGATACTCATAATGATACTAATGATACTCATGATACTAATCATACTCATGATGATACTTATGATACTAATGATACTCATGATGATAATCATGATACTAATGCTACTCATGATGATACTCATGATTCTAATGATGATACTCATGATACCCATAATTATACTCATGATGATACTGATGATACTCATGATACTAATGATACTCATGATGATACTCAAGATACTAATGATACTCATGATGATACTAATGATACTAATGATACTCATGATGCTAATGATACTCATGATGATACTAATGATACTAATGATACTCATGATGCTAATGATACTCATGATGATACTAATGATACTCATGATGATACTTATGATACTAATGATACTTACGATACTAATGATACTCATCATGATACTAATGATACCCATGATGATACTAATGATACTTACGATACTAATGATACTCATCATGATACTCATGATACTAATGATACCCATGATGATACTCATGATACTCAAGATGATAATCATGATACTAATTATACTCATGATGATACTCATGGTACTAATGATACTCATGATGATACTCATGAAACTAATGGTACTCATAATGATACTCATGATACTAATGATACTCATGATGATACTTATAATACTAATGATACTCATGATGATACTTACGAAACTAATGATACTCATGATGATACTTGTGATACTAATGATACTCATCATGATACTCATGATACTAATGATACTCATGATGATACTTATAATACTAATGATACTCATGATGATACTTACGAAACTAATGATACTCATGATGATACTCATTATACCCATGATGATACTCAAGATATTTATGATGATACACATAATAATACTAATACTAATAATAATACTAATAATACTAATGATACTCATGATGATACTTATGATACTGATGATACTCATGATGATACTGATGATACCCATTATGATACTGATAATACTCGTGATGATACTTATGATACTAATGATACTCATGATGATACTCATGATACTAATGATACTCATGATGATACTCATGATACTAATAATAATCATGATGATACTCATAATACTAATGATACTCATGATGATACTAATGATACTCATGATGATACTCATGACACTCATGATGATACTCGTGATACTCATGATACTCATGATGATACTCATGATACTAATGATACTAATGATGATACTTATGATACTCATGATGATACTCATGATACTAATGATACTCATGATGATACTTAAAATACTAATGATACTCATCATGATACACATGATGATACTCATGATACTAATGATACTCATGATACTTATGATACTCATGATGATTATTATGATACTAATGATACTCATGATACTAATGATACCCCTGATGATACTCATGATACTAATGATACCCCTGATGATACACATGATACTAATGATACTCATGATGATACTTATAAAACTAATGATACTCATCATCATACTCATTATACTAATGATACCCATGATGATACTAATAATACTCAAGATACTAATGATACTCATGATGATACTCATGATACTAATGATACTCATGATGATACTCATGATACTCATGATGATACTCATGATACTCATGATGATACTCATGATACTCATGATACTCATGGTGATACTCATGATACTAATGATACTCATGATGATACTTACGAAACTAATGATACTCATGATACTCAAGATGATGCTAATGATACTCATGATGATACTTAAGATACTAATGATACTCATGATGATACTTATGATACTAATGATACTCATTATGATACTCATGATAATAATGATACTCATGATGATACTTATGATACCCATGATGATACTAATGATACTAGTAATACTCATCATGATATTCATGATACTAATGATACTCATAATGATTCTCATGATGCTAATGATACTCATTATGATACTCATGATATTTATGATACCCATGATGATACTCATGATACACAAGATACTCATGATGATACTCATGATACTAATGATACTCATGATGATGATTATGATACTAATGATACTCATGATACTAATGATACCCATTATGATACTCATGATACTCAAGATGATACTTATGATACTAATAATACTCGTCATGATAATCATGATACTAATGATATCCATGATGATACTCATGATACTAATGATACTCATGATACTAATGATACTCATGATGATACTTATGATACTAATGATACTCATCATGATACTCAGGATACTAATGATACCCATGATGATACTCATGATACTCTAGATGATACTCATGATACTAATGATACTCATAATGATACTAATGATACTCATGATACTAATCATACTCATGATGATACTTATGATACTAATGATACTCATGATGATAATCATGATACTAATGCTACTCATGATGATACTCATGATTCTAATAATGATACTCATGATACCCATAATTATACTCATGATGATACTGATGATACTCATGATACTAATGATGTTCATGATGATACTCAAGATACTAATGATACTCATGATGATACTAATGATACTAATGATACTCATGATGCTAATGATACTCATGATGATACTAATGATACTCATGATGATACTTATGATACTAATGATACTTACGATACTAATGATACTCATCATGATACTCATGATACTAATGATACCCATGATGATACTAATGATACTTACGATACTAATGATACTCATCATGATACTCATGATACTAATGATACCCATGATGATACTCATGATACTCAAGATGATAATCATGATACTAATTATACTCATGATGATACTCATGGTACTAATGATACTCATGATGATACTCATGATACTAATGGTACTCATAATGATACTCATGATACTAATGATACTCATGATGATACTTATAATACTAATGATACTCATGATGATACTTACGAAACTAATGATATTAATGATGATAATCATGATGATACTTATGATACTAATGATACTCATCAGGATACTCATGATACTAATGATACTCATGATGATACTTATGATACTAATGATACTCATGATGATACTTACGAAACTAATGATACTCATGATGATACTCATTATACCCATGATGATACTCAAGATATTTATGATGATACACATAAAATGACTAATACTAATAATAATACTAATAATACTAATGATACTCATGATGATACTTATGATTTTGATGATACTCATGATGATACTGATGATACCCATTATGATACTGATAATACTCGTGATGATACTTATGATACTAATGATACTCATGATGATACTCATGATACTAATGATACTCATGATGATACTCATGATACTAATGATACTCATGATGATACTCATGATACTAATGATACTCATGATGATACTCATGATACTAATGATACTCATGATGATACTTATGATACTAATGATACTCATGATGATACTTACGAAACTAATGATACTCATCATGATACTCATGATACTAATGCTACTTATGATACTCAAGATGATACTCATGATACTAATGATATTCATGATGATACTCATGATACTAATGATACTCATGATACTAATGATACTCATGATGATACTTATGATACTAATGATACTCATGATGATACTCATGATACTAATGATACTCATGATGATACTCATGATACTAATGATACTCATGATGATACTCATGATACTAATGATACTCATCATGATACTCATGATACTAATGATACCCATGATGATACTCATGATACTCAAGATTATACTCATGATACTAATGATACTCATGATGATACTCATGATACTAATAATACTCATGATGATACTGATGATACTAATGATACTCATTATGATACTAATGATACTAATGATACTCATAATGATACTCATGATACTCATGATACTCAAGATGATACTCATGATACTAATGATACTCATGATACTAATGATACTCATGATGATACTCATGATACTAATGATACTCATGATGATACTCTTGATGCTAATGATACTCATGATGATACTAATGATACTCATAATGATACTTATGATACTATTGATACTTACGATACTAATGATACTCATCATGATACTCATGATACTAATGATACCCATGATGATACTAATGATACTTACGATACTAATGATATTCATCATGATACTCATGATACTAATGATACTCATGATGATACTCATGATACCCATGATGACACTCATGATACTGATGATACTCATGATGATACTGATAATAATCATGATACCCATGATGATACTCATGATACTGATGATACTCATGATGATACTTATGATACTCATAATACTCAAGATACTAATGATACTCATGATGATACTCATGATACTAATGATACTCATGGTGATACTCATGATACTAATGATACTCATGATGATACTTATGATACTAATGATACTCATGATGATACTTACGAAACTAAAGATACTCATGATGATACTCATGATATTCATGATGATACACATAATACTAATGATACTCACGATAATACTTATGATACTAATGATACTCATCATGATACTCATGATACCCATGATGATACTCATGATTCTGATGATACTCATGATGATACTGATGATGACACTCATGATACCCATGATGATACTCATGATATTCATGATGATACACATAATACTAATGATACACATGATAATACTCATGATACTTATGATGATACTCATGATTCTGATGATACTCATGATGATACTGATGATGATACTCATGATACCCATTATGATACTCATGATACTCATGATGATACTCATGATACTAATGATACTAATGATGATACTTACGATACTAATGATACTCATCATGATACTCATGATAATTATGATACCCATGATATTACTGATGATACTCAAGATGATACTCATGATAATTATGATACCCATGATATTACTGATGATACTCAAGATGATACTCATGATACTAATGATACTCATGATGATACTTATGATACAAATGATACTCATGATAATATTGATACTCATCATGATACTCGTGATACTAATGATAATCATGATGGTACTTATAATACTAATCATACTCATGATGATGATTCTCATGATACTAATGATACTCATGATGATACTCATAATACTCATGATGATACTTAAAATACTAATGATACTCATCATTATACTCATGATGATACTCATGATACTAATGATACTCATGATACTCATGATACTAATGATACTCATGATGATTATTGTGATACTAATGATACTCATGATACTAATGATACCCATGATGATACTCATGATATTCATGATGATACACATGATACTAATGATACTCATGATACTAATGATACCCATGATGATACTCATGATATTCATGATGATACACATGATACTAATGATACTCATGATGATACTTATGATACTAATGATACTCATTATACTAATGATACCCATGATGATACTCATAATACTCATGATACTAATGATACTCATGATACTAATGATGATACTTATACTTATGATACTTATGATACCCATGATGATACTCATGATACACAAGATGATACTGATGATACTAATGATACTCATGATGACACTTATGATACTAATGATACTCATGATGATACTTATGATACTAATAATACTCGTCATGATAATCATGATACTAATGATATCCATGATGATACTCATGATACTAATGATACTCATGATACTAATGATACTCATAATGATACTAATGATACTCATGATACTAATCATACTCATGATGATACTTATGATACTCATGATTCTAATGATGATACTCATGATACCCATAATTATACTCATGATGATACTGATGATACTCATGATACTAATGATACTCATGATGATACTCAAGATACTAATGATACTCATGATGATACTAATGATACTAATGATACTCATGATGCTAATGATACTCATGATGATACTAATGATACTAATGATACTCATGATGCTAATGATACTCATGATGATACTAATGATACTCATGATGATACTTATGATACTAATGATACTTACGATACTAATGATACTCATCATGATACTAATGATACCCATGATGATACTAATGATACTTACGATACTAATGATACTCATCATGATACTCATGATACTAATGATACCCATGATGATACTCATGATACTCAAGATGATAATCATGATACTAATTATACTCATGATGATACTCATGGTACTAATGATACTCATGATGATACTCATGAAACTAATGGTACTCATAATGATACTCATGATACTAATGATACTCATGATGATACTTATAATACTAATGATACTCATGATGATACTTACGAAACTAATGATACTCATGATGATACTCATGATGATACTTGTGATACTAATGATACTCATCATGATACTCATGATACTAATGATACTCATGATGATACTTATAATACTAATGATACTCATGATGATACTTACGAAACTAATGATACTCATGATGATACTCATTATACCCATGATGATACTCAAGATATTTATGATGATACACATAATAATACTAATACTAATAATAATACTAATAATACTAATGATACTCATGATGATACTTATGATACTGATGATACTTATGATGATACTGATGATACCCATTATGATACTGATAATACTCGTGATGATACTTATGATACTAATGATACTCATGATGATACTCATGATACTAATGATACTCATGATGATACTCATGATACTAATAATAATCATGATGATACTCATAATACTAATGATACTCATGATGATACTAATGATACTCATGATGATACTCATGACACTCATGATGATACTCGTGATACTCATGATACTCATGATGATACTCATGATACTAATGATACTAATGATGATACTTATGATACTCATGATGATACTCATGATACTTATGATACTCATGATGATACTTAAAATACTAATGATACTCATCATGATACACATGATGATACTCATGATACTAATGATACTCATGATACTTATGATACTCATGATGATTATTATGATACTAATGATACTCATGATACTAATGATACCCCTGATGATACTCATGATACTAATGATACCCCTGATGATACACATGATACTAATGATACTCATGATGATACTTATAAAACTAATGATACTCATCATCATACTCATTATACTAATGATACCCATGATGATACTAATAATACTCAAGATACTAATGATACTCATGATGATACTCATGATAATATTGATACTCATCATGATACTCGTGATACTAATGATAATCATGATGGTACTTATAATACTAATCATACTCATGATGATGATTCTCATGATACTAATGATACTCATGATGATACTCATAATACTCATGATGATACTTAAAATACTAATGATACTCATCATTATACTCATGATGATACTCATGATACTCATGATACTAATGATACCCATGATGATACTCATGATATTCATGATGATACACATGATACTAATGATACTCATGATACTAATGATACCCATGATGATACTCATGATATTCATGATGATACACATGATACTAATGATACTCATGATGATACTTATGATACTAATGATACTCATTATACTAATGATACCCATGATGATACTCATAATACTCATGATACTAATGATACTCATGATACTCATGATGATACTTATACTTATGATACTTATGATACCCATGATGATACTCATGATACACAAGATGATACTGATGATACTAATGATACTCATGATGACACTTATGATACTAATGATACTCATGATGATACTTATGATACTAATAATACTGGTCATGATAATCATGATACTAATGATATCCATGATGATACTCATGATACTAATGATACTCATGATACTAATGATACTCATAATGATACTAATGATACTCATGATACTAATCATACTCATGATGATACTTATGATACTAATGATACTCATGATGATAATCATGATACTAATGCTACTCATGATGATACTCATGATTCTAATGATGATACTCATGATACCCATAATTATACTCATGATGATACTGATGATACTCATGATACTAATGATACTCATGATGATACTCAAGATACTAATGATACTCATGATGATACTAATGATACTAATGATACTCATGATGCTAATGATACTCATGATGATACTAATGATACTAATGATACTCATGATGCTAATGATACTCATGATGATACTAATGATACTCATGATGATACTTATGATACTAATGATACTTACGATACTAATGATACTCATCATGATACTAATGATACCCATGATGATACTAATGATACTTACGATACTAATGATACTCATCATGATACTCATGATACTAATGATACCCATGATGATACTCATGATACTCAAGATGATAATCATGATACTAATTATACTCATGATGATACTCATGGTACTAATGATACTCATGATGATACTCATGAAACTAATGGTACTCATAATGATACTCATGATACTAATGATACTCATGATGATACTTATAATACTAATGATACTCATGATGATACTTACGAAACTAATGATACTCATGATGATACTTGTGATACTAATGATACTCATCATGATACTCATGATACTAATGATACTCATGATGATACTTATAATACTAATGATACTCATGATGATACTTACGAAACTAATGATACTCATGATGATACTCATTATACCCATGATGATACTCAAGATATTTATGATGATACACATAATAATACTAATACTAATAATAATACTAATAATACTAATGATACTCATGATGATACTTATGATACTGATGATACTCATGATGATACTGATGATACCCATTATGATACTGATAATACTCGTGATGATACTTATGATACTAATGATACTCATGATGATACTCATGATACTAATGATACTCATGATGATACTCATGATACTAATAATAATCATGATGATACTCATAATACTAATGATACTCATGATGATACTAATGATACTCATGATGATACTCATGACACTCATGATGATACTCGTGATACTCATGATACTCATGATGATACTCATGATACTAATGATACTAATGATGATACTTATGATACTCATGATGATACTCATGATACTAATGATACTCATGATGATACTTAAAATACTAATGATACTCATCATGATACACATGATGATACTCATGATACTAATGATACTCATGATACTTATGATACTCATGATGATTATTATGATACTAATGATACTCATGATACTAATGATACCCCTGATGATACTCATGATACTAATGATACCCCTGATGATACACATGATACTAATGATACTCATGATGATACTTATAAAACTAATGATACTCATCATCATACTCATTATACTAATGATACCCATGATGATACTAATAATACTCAAGATACTAATGATACTCATGATGATACTCATGATACTAATGATACTCATGATGATACTCATGATACTCATGATGATACTCATGATACTCATGATGATACTCATGATACTCATGATACTCATGGTGATACTCATGATACTAATGATACTCATGATGATACTTACGAAACTAATGATACTCATGATACTCAAGATGATGCTAATGATACTCATGATGATACTTAAGATACTAATGATACTCATGATGATACTTATGATACTAATGATACTCATTATGATACTCATGATAATAATGATACTCATGATGATACTTATGATACCCATGATGATACTAATGATACTAGTAATACTCATCATGATATTCATGATACTAATGATACTCATAATGATTCTCATGATGCTAATGATACTCATAATGATGATTATGATACTAATGATACTCATGATACTAATGATACCCATTATGATACTCATGATACTCAAGATGATACTTATGATACTAATAATACTCGTCATGATAATCATGATACTAATGATATCCATGATGATACTCATGATACTAATGATACTCATGATACTAATGATACTCATGATGATACTTATGATACTAATGATACTCATCATGATACTCAGGATACTAATGATACCCATGATGATACTCATGATACTCTAGATGATACTCATGATACTAATGATACTCATAATGATACTAATGATACTCATGATACTAATCATACTCATGATGATACTTATGATACTAATGATACTCATGATGATAATCATGATACTAATGCTACTCATGATGATACTCATGATTCTAATAATGATACTCATGATACCCATAATTATACTCATGATGATACTGATGATACTCATGATACTAATGATGTTCATGATGATACTCAAGATACTAATGATACTCATGATGATACTAATGATACTAATGATACTCATGATGCTAATGATACTCATGATGATACTAATGATACTCATGATGATACTCATGATACTAATGATACTTACGATACTAATGATACTCATCATGATACTCATGATACTAATGATACCCATGATGATACTAATGATACTTACGATACTAATGATACTCATCATGATACTCATGATACTAATGATACCCATGATGATACTCATGATACTCAAGATGATAATCATGATACTAATTATACTCATGATGATACTCATGGTACTAATGATACTCATGATGATACTCATGATACTAATGGTACTCATAATGATACTCATGATACTAATGATACTCATGATGATACTTATAATACTAATGATACTCATGATGATACTTACGAAACTAATGATATTAATGATGATAATCATGATGATACTTATGATACTAATGATACTCATCAGGATACTCATGATACTAATGATACTCATGATGATACTTATGATACTAATGATACTCATGATGATACTTACGAAACTAATGATACTCATGATGATACTCATTATACCCATGATGATACTCAAGATATTTATGATGATACACATAAAATGACTAATACTAATAATAATACTAATAATACTAATGATACTCATGATGATACTTATGATTTTGATGATACTCATGATGATACTGATGATACCCATTATGATACTGATAATACTCGTGATGATACTTATGATACTAATGATACTCATGATGATACTCATGATACTAATGATACTCATGATGATACTCATGATACTAATGATACTCATGATGATACTCATGATACTAATGATACTCATGATGATACTCATGATACTAATGATACTCATGATGATACTTATGATACTAATGATACTCATGATGATACTTACGAAACTAATGATACTCATCATGATACTCATGATACTAATGCTACTTATGATACTCAAGATGATACTCATGATACTAATGATATTCATGATGATACTCATGATACTAATGATACTCATGATACTAATGATACTCATGATGATACTTATGATACTAATGATACTCATGATGATACTCATGATACTAATGATACTCATGATGATACTCATGATACTAATGATACTCATGATGATACTCATGATACTAATGATACTCATCATGATACTCATGATACTAATGATACCCATGATGATACTCATGATACTCAAGATTATACTCATGATACTAATGATACTCATGATGATACTCATGATACTAATAATACTCATGATGATACTGATGATACTAATGATACTCATTATGATACTAATGATACTAATGATACTCATAATGATACTCATGATACTCATGATACTCAAGATGATACTCATGATACTAATGATACTCATGATACTAATGATACTCATGATGATACTCATGATACTAATGATACTCATGATGATACTCTTGATGCTAATGATACTCATGATGATACTAATGATACTCATAATGATACTTATGATACTATTGATACTTACGATACTAATGATACTCATCATGATACTCATGATACTAATGATACCCATGATGATACTAATGATACTTACGATACTAATGATATTCATCATGATACTCATGATACTAATGATACTCATGATGATACTCATGATACCCATGATGACACTCATGATACTGATGATACTCATGATGATACTGATAATAATCATGATACCCATGATGATACTCATGATACTGATGATACTCATGATGATACTTATGATACTCATAATACTCAAGATACTAATGATACTCATGATGATACTCATGATACTAATGATACTCATGGTGATACTCATGATACTAATGATACTCATGATGATACTTATGATACTAATGATACTCATGATGATACTTACGAAACTAAAGATACTCATGATGATACTCATGATATTCATGATGATACACATAATACTAATGATACTCACGATAATACTTATGATACTAATGATACTCATCATGATACTCATGATACCCATGATGATACTCATGATTCTGATGATACTCATGATGATACTGATGATGACACTCATGATACCCATTATGATACTCATGATATTCATGATGATACACATAATACTAATGATACACATGATAATACTCATGATACTTATGATGATACTCATGATTCTGATGATACTCATGATGATACTGATGATGATACTCATGATACCCATTATGATACTCATGATACTCATGATGATACTCATGATACTAATGATACTAATGATGATACTTACGATACTAATGATACTCATCATGATACTCATGATAATTATGATACCCATGATATTACTGATGATACTCAAGATGATACTCATGATAATTATGATACCCATGATATTACTGATGATACTCAAGATGATACTCATGATACTAATGATACTCATGATGATACTTATGATACAAATGATACTCATGATAATATTGATACTCATCATGATACTCGTGATACTAATGATAATCATGATGGTACTTATAATACTAATCATACTCATGATGATGATTCTCATGATACTAATGATACTCATGATGATACTCATAATACTCATGATGATACTTAAAATACTAATGATACTCATCATTATACTCATGATGATACTCATGATACTCATGATACTAATGATACTCATGATGATTATTGTGATACTAATGATACTCATGATACTAATGATACCCATGATGATACTCATGATATTCATGATGATACACATGATACTAATGATACTCATGATACTAATGATACCCATGATGATACTCATGATATTCATGATGATACACATGATACTAATGATACTCATGATGATACTTATGATACTAATGATACTCATTATACTAATGATACCCATGATGATACTCATAATACTCATGATACTAATGATACTCATGATACTAATGATGATACTTATACTTATGATACTTATGATACCCATGATGATACTCATGATACACAAGATGATACTGATGATACTAATGATACTCATGATGACACTTATGATACTAATGATACTCATGATGATACTTATGATACTAATAATACTCGTCATGATAATCATGATACTAATGATATCCATGATGATACTCATGATACTAATGATACTCATGATACTAATGATACTCATAATGATACTAATGATACTCATGATACTAATCATACTCATGATGATACTTATGATACTAATGATACTCATGATGATAATCATGATACTAATGCTACTCATGATGATACTCATGATTCTAATGATGATACTCATGATACCCATAATTATACTCATGATGATACTGATGATACTCATGATACTAATGATACTCATGATGATACTCAAGATACTAATGATACTCATGATGATACTAATGATACTAATGATACTCATGATGCTAATGATACTCATGATGATACTAATGATACTAATGATACTCATGATGCTAATGATACTCATGATGATACTAATGATACTCATGATGATACTTATGATACTAATGATACTTACGATACTAATGATACTCATCATGATACTAATGATACCCATGATGATACTAATGATACTTACGATACTAATGATACTCATCATGATACTCATGATACTAATGATACCCATGATGATACTCATGATACTCAAGATGATAATCATGATACTAATTATACTCATGATGATACTCATGGTACTAATGATACTCATGATGATACTCATGAAACTAATGGTACTCATAATGATACTCATGATACTAATGATACTCATGATGATACTTATAATACTAATGATACTCATGATGATACTTACGAAACTAATGATACTCATGATGATACTCATGATGATACTTGTGATACTAATGATACTCATCATGATACTCATGATACTAATGATACTCATGATGATACTTATAATACTAATGATACTCATGATGATACTTACGAAACTAATGATACTCATGATGATACTCATTATACCCATGATGATACTCAAGATATTTATGATGATACACATAATAATACTAATACTAATAATAATACTAATAATACTAATGATACTCATGATGATACTTATGATACTGATGATACTTATGATGATACTGATGATACCCATTATGATACTGATAATACTCGTGATGATACTTATGATACTAATGATACTCATGATGATACTCATGATACTAATGATACTCATGATGATACTCATGATACTAATAATAATCATGATGATACTCATAATACTAATGATACTCATGATGATACTAATGATACTCATGATGATACTCATGACACTCATGATGATACTCGTGATACTCATGATACTCATGATGATACTCATGATACTAATGATACTAATGATGATACTTATGATACTCATGATGATACTCATGATACTTATGATACTCATGATGATACTTAAAATACTAATGATACTCATCATGATACACATGATGATACTCATGATACTAATGATACTCATGATACTTATGATACTCATGATGATTATTATGATACTAATGATACTCATGATACTAATGATACCCCTGATGATACTCATGATACTAATGATACCCCTGATGATACACATGATACTAATGATACTCATGATGATACTTATAAAACTAATGATACTCATCATCATACTCATTATACTAATGATACCCATGATGATACTAATAATACTCAAGATACTAATGATACTCATGATGATACTCATGATACTAATGATACTCATGATACTCATGATGATACTCATGATGATACTCATGATACTCATGATGATACTCATGATACTCATGATACTCATGGTGATACTCATGATACTAATGATACTCATGATGATACTTACGAAACTAATGATACTCATGATACTCAAGATGATGCTAATGATACTCATGATGATACTTAAGATACTAATGATACTCATGATGATACTTATGATACTAATGATACTCATTATGATACTCATGATAATAATGATACTCATGATGATACTTATGATACCCATGATGATACTAATAATACTAGTAATACTCCTCATGATATTCATGATACTAATGATACTCATAATGATTCTCATGATGCTAATGATACTCATTATGATACTCATGATATTTATGATACCCATGATGATACTCATGATACACAAGATACTCATGATGATACTCATGATACTAATGATACTCATGATGATGATTATGATACTAATGATACTCATGATACTAATGATACCCATTATGATACTCATGATACTCAAGATGATACTTATGATACTAATAATACTCGTCATGATAATCATGATACTAATGATATCCATGATGATACTCATGATACTAATGATA
Organism: Macrosteles quadrilineatus; assembly: GCF_028750875.1. Lineage (NCBI taxonomy): Eukaryota > Metazoa > Arthropoda > Insecta > Hemiptera > Cicadellidae > Macrosteles > Macrosteles quadrilineatus. The sequence goes on from NW_026542597.1 coordinate 84,601,812, forward strand.
CTCATGATACTAATGATACTCATGATGATACTTATGATACTAATGATACTCATCATGATACTCATGATACTAATGATACCCATGATGATACTCATGATACTCAAGATGATAATCATGATACTAATTATACTCATGATGATACTCATGGTACTAATGATACTCATGATGATACTCATGATACTAATGGTACTCATAATGATACTCATGATACTAATGATACTCATGATGATACTTATAATACTAATGATACTCATGATGATACTTACGAAACTAATGATATTAATGATGATACTCATGATGATACTTATGATACTAATGATACTCATCATGATACTCATGATACTAATGATACTCATGATGATACTTATGATACTAATGATACTAATGATGATACTTACGAAACTAATGATACTCATGATGATACTCATTATACCCATGATGATACTCAAGATATTTATGATGATACACATAAAATGACTAATACTAATAATAATACTAATAATACTAATGATACTCATGATGATACTTATGATACTGATGATACTCATGATGATACTGATGATACCCATTATGATACTGATAATACTCGTGATGATACTTATGATACTAATGATACTCATGATGATACTCATGATACTAGTGATACTCATGATGATACTCATGATACTAATGATACTCATGATGATACTCATGATACTAATGATACTCATGATGATACTCATGATACTAATGATACTCATGATGATACTTATGATACTAATAATACTCATGATGATACTTACGAAACTAATGATACTCATCATGATACTCATGATACTAATGCTACTTATGATACTCAAGATGATACTCATGATACTAATGATATTCATGATGATACTCATGATACTAATGATACTCATGATACTAATGATACTCATGATGATACTCATGATACTAATGATACTCATGATGATACTCTTGATGCTAATGATGCTCATGATGATAATAATGATACTCATAATGATACTTATGATACTATTGATACTTACGATACTAATGATACTCATCATGATACTCATGATACTAATGATACCCATGATGGTACTAATGATACTTACGATACTAATGATACTCATCATGATACTCATGATACTAATGATACTCATGATGATACTCATGATACCCATGATGACACTCATGATACTGATGATACTCATGATGATACTGATGATACTCATGATACCCATGATGATACTCATGATACTGATGATACTCATGATGATACTTATGATACTCATAATACTCAAGATACTAATGATACTCATGATGATACTCATGATACTAATGATATTCTTGATACTCATGATGATACTCATGATACTAATGATACTCATGGTGATACTCATGATACTAATGATACTCATGATGATACTTATGATACTAATGATACTCATGATTATACTTACGAAACTAATGATACTCATGATGATACTCATGATATTCATGATGATACACATAATACTAATGATACTCATGATAATACTTATGATGCTAATGATACTCATCATGATACTCATGATACCCATGATGATACTCATGATTCTGATGATACTCATGATGATACTGATGATGACACTCATGATACCCATGATGATACTCATGATATTCATGATGATACACATAATACTAATGATACTCATGATGATACTCATGATACTTATGATGATACTCATGATTCTGATGATACTCATGATGATACTTATGATACAAATGATACTCATGATAATATTGATACTCATCATGATACTCGTGATACTAATGATAATCATGATGGTACTTATAATACTAATGATACTCATGATGATGATTCTCATGATACTAATGATACTCATGATGATACTCATAATACTCATGATGATACTTAAAATACTAATGATACTCATCATTATACTCATGATGATACTAATGATACTCATGATACTCATGATACTAATGATACTCATGATGATTATTATGATACTAATGATACTCATGATACTAATGATACCCATGATGATATTCATGATGATACACATGATACTAATGATACTCATGATACTAATGATACCCATGATGATACTCATGATATTCATGATGATACACATGATACTAATGATACTCATGATGATACTTATGATACTAATGATACTCATTATACTAATGATACCCATGATGATACTCATAATACTCATGATACTAATGATACTCATGATACTCATGATGATACTTATACTTATGATACTTATGACACCCATGATGATACTCATGATACACAAGATGATACTGATGATACTAATGATACTCATGATGACACTTATGATACTAATGATACTCATGATGATACTTATGATACTAATAATACTCGTCATGATAATCATGATACTAATGATATCCATGATGATACTCATGATACTAATGATACTCATGATACTAATGATACTCATGATGATACTTATGATACTAATGATACTCATCATGATACTCAGGATACTAATGATACCCATGATGATACTCATGATACTCTAGATGATACTCATGATACTAATGATACTCATAATGATACTAATGATACTCATGATACTAATCATACTCATGATGATACTTATGATACTAATGATACTCATGATGATAATCATGATACTAATGCTACTCATGATGATACTCATGATTCTAATGATGATACTCATGATACCCATAATTATACTCATGATGATACTGATGATACTCATGATACTAATGATACTCATGATGATACTCAAGATACTAATGATACTAATGATGATACTAATGATACTAATGATACTCATGATGCTAATGATACTCATGATGATACTAATGATACTCATGATGATACTTATGATACTAATGATACTTACGATACTAATGATACTCATCATGTTACTCATGATACTAATGATACCCATGATGATACTAATGATACTTACGATACTAATGATACTCATCATGATACTCATGATACTAATGATACCCATGATGATACTAATGATACTTACGATACTAATGATACTCATCATGATACTCATGATACTAATGATACCCATGATGATACTCATGATACTCAAGATGATAATCATGATACTAATTATACTCATGATGATACTCATGGTACTAATGATACTCATGATGATACTAATGGTACTCATAATGATACTCATGATGATACGTATAATACTAATGATACTCATGATGATACTTACGAAACTAATGATACTCATGATGATACTCATGATGATACTTATGATACTATTGATACTCATCATGATACTCATGATACTAATGATACTCATGATGATACTTACGAAACTAATGATACTCATGATGATACTCATTATACCCATGATGATACTCAAGATATTTATGATGATACACATAAAATGACTAATACTAATAATAATACTAATAATACTAATGATACTCATGATGATACTTATGATTTTGATGATACTCATGATGATACTGATGATACCCATTATGATACTGATAATACTCGTGATGATACTTATGATACTAATGACACTCATGATGATACTCATGATACTAATGATACTCATGATGATACTCATGATACTAATGATACTCATGATGATACTCATGATACTAATGATACTCATGATGATACTCATGATACTAATGATACTCATGATGATACTTATGATACTAATGATACTCATGATGATACTTACGAAACTAATGATACTCATCATGATACTCATGATACTAATGCTACTTATGATACTCAAGATGATACTCATGATACTAATGATATTCATGATGATACTCATGATACTAATGATACTCATGATACTAATGATACTCATGATGATACTTATGATACTAATGATACTCATGATGATACTCATGATACTAATGATACTCATGATGATACTCATGATACTAATGATACTCATGATGATACTCATGATACTAATGATACTCATCATGATACTCATGATACTAATGATACCCATGATGATACTCATGATACTCAAGATTATACTCATGATACTAATGATACTCATGATGATACTCATGATACTAATAATACTCATGATGATACTGATGATACTAATGATACTCATTATGATACTAATGATACTAATGATACTCATAATGATACTCATGATACTCATGATACTCAAGATGATACTCATGATACTAATGATACTCATGATACTAATGATACTCATGATGATACTCATGATACTAATGATACTCATGATGATACTCTTGATGCTAATGATACTCATGATGATACTAATGATACTCATAATGATACTTATGATACTATTGATACTTACGATACTAATGATACTCATGATACTAATGATACCCATGATGATACTAATGATACTTACGATACTAATGATATTCATCATGATACTCATGATACTAATGATACTCATGATGATACTCATGATACCCATGATGACACTCATGATACTGATGATACTCATGATGATACTGATAATAATCACTATACCCATGATGATACTCATGATACTGATGATACTCATGATGATACTTATGATACTCATAATACTCAAGATACTAATGATACTCATGATGATACTCATGATACTAATGATACTCATGGTGATACTCATGATACTAATGATACTCATGATGATACTTATGATACTAATGATACTCATGATGATACTTACGAAACTAAAGATACTCATGATGATACTCATGATATTCATGATGATACACATAATACTTATGATACTCACGATAATACTTATGATACTAATGATACTCATCATGATACTCATGATACCCATGATGATACTCATGATTCTGATGATACTCATGATGATACTGATGATGACACTCATGATACCCATGATGATACTCATGATATTCATGATGATACACATAATACTAATGATACACATGATAATACTCATGATACTTATGATGATACTCATGATTCTGATGATACTCATGATGATACTGATGATGATACTCATGATACCCATTATGATACTCATGATACTCATGATGATACTCATGATACTAATGATACTAATGATGATACTTACGATACTAATGATACTCATCATGATACTCATGATAATTATGATACCCATGATATTACTGATGATACTCAAGATGATACTCATGATAATTATGATACCCATGATATTACTGATGATACTCAAGATGATACTCATGATACTAATGATACTCATGATGATACTTATGATACAAATGATACTCATGATAATATTGATACTCATCATGATACTCGTGATACTAATGATAATCATGATGGTACTTATAATACTAATCATACTCATGATGATGATTCTCATGATACTAATGATACTCATGATGATACTCATAATACTCATGATGATACTTAAAATACTAATGATACTCATCATTATACTCATGATGATACTCATGATACTAATGATACTCATGATACTCATGATACTAATGATACTCATGATGATTATTGTGATACTAATGATACTCATGATACTAATGATACCCATGATGATACTCATGATATTCATGATGATACACATGATACTAATGATACTCATGATGATACTTATGATACTAATGATACTCATTATACTAATGATACCCATGATGATACTCATAATACTCATGATACTAATGATACTCATGATACTAATGATGATACTTATACTTATGATACTTATGATACCCATGATGATACTCATGATACACAAGATGATACTGATGATACTAATGATACTCATGATGACACTTATGATACTAATGATACTCATGATGATACTTATGATACTAATAATACTCGTCATGATAATCATGATACTAATGATATCCATGATGATACTCATGATACTAATGATACTCATGATACTAATGATACTCATAATGATACTAATGATACTCATGATACTAATCATACTCATGATGATACTTATGATACTAATGATACTCATGATGATAATCATGATACTAATGCTACTCATGATGATACTCATGATTCTAATGATGATACTCATGATACCCATAATTATACTCATGATGATACTGATGATACTCATGATACTAATGATACTCATGATGATACTCAAGATACTAATGATACTCATGATGATACTAATGATACTAATGATACTCATGATGCTAATGATACTCATAATGATACTAATGATACTAATGATACTCATGATGCTAATGATACTCATGATGATACTAATGATACTCATGATGATACTTATGATACTAATGATACTTACGATACTAATGATACTCATCATGATACTAATGATACCCATGATGATACTAATGATACTTACGATACTAATGATACTCATCATGATACTCATGATACTAATGATACCCATGATGATACTCATGATACTCAAGATGATAATCATGATACTAATTATACTCATGATGATACTCATGGTACTAATGATACTCATGATGATACTCATGAAACTAATGGTACTCATAATGATACTCATGATACTAATGATACTCATGATGATACTTATAATACTAATGATACTCATGATGATACTTACGAAACTAATGATACTCATGATGATACTCATGATGATACTTGTGATACTAATGATACTCATCATGATACTCATGATACTAATGATACTCATGATGATACTTATAATACTAATGATACTCATGATGATACTTACGAAACTAATGATACTCATGATGATACTCATTATACCCATGATGATACTCAAGATATTTATGATGATACACATAATAATACTAATACTAATAATAATACTAATAATACTAATGATACTCATGATGATACTTATGATACTGATGATACTTATGATGATACTGATGATACCCATTATGATACTGATAATACTCGTGATGATACTTATGATACTAATGATACTCATGATGATACTCATGATACTAATGATACTCATGATGATACTCATGATACTAATAATAATCATGATGATACTCATAATACTAATGATACTCATGATGATACTAATGATACTCATGATGATACTCATGACACTCATGATGATACTCGTGATACTCATGATACTCATGATGATACTCATGATACTAATGATACTAATGATGATACTTATGATACTCATGATGATACTCATGATACTAATGATACTCATGATGATACTTAAAATACTAATGATACTCATCATGATACACATGATGATACTCATGATACTAATGATACTCATGATACTTATGATACTCATGATGATTATTATGATACTAATGATACTCATGATACTAATGATACCCCTGATGATACTCATGATACTAATGATACCCCTGATGATACACATGATACTAATGATACTCATGATGATACTTATAAAACTAATGATACTCATCATCATACTCATTATACTAATGATACCCATGATGATACTAATAATACTCAAGATACTAATGATACTCATGATGATACTCATGATACTAATGATACTCATGATGATACTCATGATACTCATGATGATACTCATGATGATACTCATGATACTCATGATGATACTCATGATACTCATGGTGATACTCATGATACTAATGATACTCATGATGATACTTACGAAACTAATGATACTCATGATACTCAAGATGATGCTAATGATACTCATGATGATACTTAAGATACTAATGATACTCATGATGATACTTATGATACTAATGATACTCATTATGATACTCATGATAATAATGATACTCATGATGATAATTATGATACCCATGATGATACTAATGATACTAGTAATACTCATCATGATATTCATGATACTAATGATACTCATAATGATTCTCATGATGCTAATGATACTCATTATGATACTCATGATATTTATGATACCCATGATGATACTCATGATACACAAGATACTCATGATGATACTCATGATACTAATGATACTCATGATGATGATTATGATACTAATGATACTCATGATACTAATGATACCCATTATGATACTCATGATACTCAAGATGATACTTATGATACTAATAATACTCGTCATGATAATCATGATACTAATGATATCCATGATGATACTCATGATACTAATGATACTCATGATACTAATGATACTCATGATGATACTTATGATACTAATGATACTCATCATGATACTCATGATACTAATGATACCCATGATGATAATCATGATACTCAAGATGATAATCATGATACTAATTATACTCATGATGATACTCATGGTACTAATGATACTCATGATGATACTCATGATACTAATGGTACTCATAATGATACTCATGATACTAATGATACTCATGATGATACTTATAATACTAATGATACTCATGATGATACTTACGAAACTAATGATATTAATGATGATACTCATGATGATACTTATGATACTAATGATACTCATCATGATACTCATGATACTAATGATACTCATGATGATACTTATGATACTAATGATACTCATGATGATACTTACGAAACTAATGATACTCATGATGATACTCATTATACCCATGATGATACTCAAGATATTTATGATGATACACATAAAATGACTAATACTAATAATAATACTAATAATACTAATGATACTCATGATGATACTTATGATACTGATGATACTCATGATGATACTGATGATACCCATTATGATACTGATAATACTCGTGATGATACTTATGATACTAATGATACTCATGATGATACTCATGATACTAATGATACTCATGATGATACTCATGATACTAATGATACTCATGATGATACTCATGATACTAATGATACTCATGATGATACTCATGATACTAATGATACTCATGATGATACTTATGATACTAATGATACTCATGATGATACTTACGAAACTAATGATACTCATCATGATACTCATGATACTAATGCTACTTATGATACTCAAGATGATACTCATGATACTAATGATATTCATGATGATACTCATGATACTAATGATACTCATGATACTAATGATACTCATGATGATACTCATGATACTAATGATACTCATGATGATACTCTTGATGCTAATGATGCTCATGATGATACTAATGATACTCATAATGATACTTATGATACTATTGATACTTACGATACTAATGATACTCATCATGATACTCATGATACTAATGATACCCATGATGGTACTAATGATACTTACGATACTAATGATACTCATCATGATACTCATGATACTAATGATACTCATGATGATACTCATGATACCCATGATGACACTCATGATACTGATGATACTCATGATGATACTGATGATACTCATGATACCCATGATGATACTCATGATACTGATGATACTCATGATGATACTTATGATACTCATAATACTCAAGATACTAATGATACTCATGATGATACTCATGATACTAATGATACTCTTGATACTCATGATGATACTCATGATACTAATGATACTCATGGTGATACTCATGATACTAATGATACTCATGATGATACTTATGATACTAATGATACTCATGATTATACTTACGAAACTAATGATACTCATGATGATACTCATGATATTCATGATGATACACATAATACTAATGATACTCATGATAATACTTATGATACTAATGATACTCATCATGATACTCATGATACCCATGATGATACTCATGATTCTGATGATACTCATGATGATACTGATGATGACACTCATGATACCCATGATGATACTCATGATATTCATGATGATACACATAATACTAATGATACTCATGATGATACTCATGATACTTATGATGATACTCATGATTCTGATGATACTCATGATGATACTTATGATACAAATGATACTCATGATAATATTGATACTCATCATGATACTCGTGATACTAATGATAATCATGATGGTACTTATAATACTAATGATACTCATGATGATGTTTCTCATGATACTAATGATACCCATGATGATACTCATAATACTCATGATACTGATGATACTAATGATACTCATGATGACACTTATGATACTAATGATACTCATGATGATACTTATGATACTAATAATACTCGTCATGATAATCATGATACTAATGATATCCATGATGATACTCATGATACTAATGATACTCATGATACTAATGATACTCATGATGATACTTATGATACTAATGATACTCATCATGATACTCAGGATACTAATGATACCCATGATGATACTCATGATACTCTAGATGATACTCATGATACTAATGATACTCATAATGATACTAATGATACTCATGATACTAATCATACTCATGATGATACTTATGATACTAATGATACTCATGATGATAATCATGATACTAATGCTACTCATGATGATACTCATGATTCTAATGATGATACTCATGATACCCATAATTATACTCATGATGATACTGATGATACTCATGATACTAATGATACTCATGATGATACTCAAGATACTAATGATACTAATGATGATACTAATGATACTAATGATACTCATGATGCTAATGATACTCATGATGATACTAATGATACTCATGATGATACTTATGATACTAATGATACTTACGATACTAATGATACTCATCATGTTACTCATGATACTAATGATACCCATGATGATACTAATGATACTTACGATACTAATGATACTCATCATGATACTCATGATACTAATGATACCCATGATGATACTAATGATACTTACGATACTAATGATACTCATCATGATACTCATGATACTAATGATACCCATGATGATACTCATGATACTCAAGATGATAATCATGATACTAATTATACTCATGATGATACTCATGGTACTAATGATACTCATGATGATACTAATGGTACTCATAATGATACTCATGATGATACGTATAATACTAATGATACTCATGATGATACTTACGAAACTAATGATACTCATGATGATACTCATGATGATACTTATGATACTAATGATACTCATCATGATACTCATGATACTAATGATACTCATGATGATACTTATAATACTAATGACACTCATTATGATACTTACGAAACTAATGATACTCATGATGATACTCATTATACCCATGATGATACTCAAGATATTTATGATGATACACATAATAATACTAATACTAATAATAATACTAATAATACTAATGATACTCATGATGATACTTATGATACTAATGATACTCATCATCATACTCATTATACTAATGATACCCATGATGATACTCATAATACTCAAGATACTAATGATACTCATGATGGTACTCATGATACTAATGATACTCATGATGATACTCATGATACTCATGATGATACTCATGATACTCATGATGATACTCATGATACTAATGATACTCATGGTGATACTCATGATACTAATGATACTCATGATGATACTTACGAAACTAATGATACTCATCATGATACTCATGATACTCAAGATGATGCTAATGATACTCATGATGATACTTATGATACTAATGATACTCATGATGATACTTATGATACTAATGATACTCATTATGATACTCATGATAATAATGATACTCATGATGATACTTATGATACCCATGATGATACTAATGATACTAGTAATACTCATCATGATATTCATGATACTAATGATACTCATAATGATTCTCATGATGCTAATGATACTCATGATATTTATGATACCCATGATGATACTCATGATACACAAGATACTCATGATGATACTCATGATACTAATGATACTCATGATGATGATTATGATACTAATGATACTCATGATACTAATGATACCCATTATGATACTCATGATACTCAAGATGATACTCATAATACTAATGATACTCATGATACTAATGATACCCTTGATGATACTCATGATATTCATGATGATACACATGATATTAATGATAGGCCTACTCATGATGATACTTATGATACTAATGATACTCATTATCATACTCATGATACTAATGATACCTATGATGATACTCATAATACTCAAGATGATACTCAAGATACTAATGATATTCATGATGATACTTATGATACTAATGATACTCATGATGATACTCATGATGATACTCATGATACTCATGATACTCAAGATGATACTCATGATGATACTTATGATACTAATGATACTCATGATGATACTTACGAAAATAATGATACTCATCATGATACTCATGATACTCAAGATTGTGCTAATGACACTCATGATGATACTTATGATACTAATGATACTCATTATGATACTCATGATACTAATGATAATACTCATGATACCCATGATGATACTTATTATACTAGTGATACTCATCATGATATTCATGATACTAATGATACTCCTCATGATTCTCATGATACTAATGATACTCATGATACTTATGATACCCATGATGATACTCATGATACACAAGATGATACTGATGATACTAATGATACTCATGATGATACTTATGATACTAATAATACTCGTCATGATAATCATGATACTAATGATATCCATGATGATACTCATGATACTAATGATACTCATGATGCTAATGATACTCATGATACTAATGATACTCATGATGATACTTATGATACTTATGATACTCATGATGATACTCATGATACTAATGATACTCATGATGATACTCATGATACTAATGATACTCATGATGATACTCATGATACTAATGATACTCATGATGATACTTATGATACTAATGATACTCATGATGATACTTACGAAACTAATGATACTCATCATGATACTCATGATACTAATGCTACTTATGATACTCAAGATGATACTCATGATACTAATGATATTCATGATGATACTCATGATACTAATGATACTCATGATACTAATGATACTCATGATGATACTCATGATACTAATGATACTCATGATGATACTCTTGATGCTAATGATGCTCATGATGATACTAATGATACTCATAATGATACTTATGATACTATTGATACTTACGATACTAATGATACTCATCATGATACTCATGATACTAATGATACCCATGATGGTACTAATGATACTTACGATACTAATGATACTCATCATGATACTCATGATACTAATGATACTCATGATGATACTCATGATACCCATGATGACACTCATGATACTGATGATACTCATGATGATACTGATGATACTCATGATACCCATGATGATACTCATGATACTGATGATACTCATGATGATACTTATGATACTCATAATACTCAAGATACTAATGATACTCATGATGATACTCATGATACTAATGATACTCTTGATACTCATGATGATACTCATGATACTAATGATACTCATGGTGATACTCATGATACTAATGATACTCATGATGATACTTATGATACTAATGATACTCATGATTATACTTACGAAACTAATGATACTCATGATGATACTCATGATATTCATGATGATACACATAATACTAATGATACTCATGATAATACTTATGATACTAATGATACTCATCATGATACTCATGATACCCATGATGATACTCATGATTCTGATGATACTCATGATGATACTGATGATGACACTCATGATACCCATGATGATACTCATGATATTCATGATGATACACATAATACTAATGATACTCATGATGATACTCATGATACTTATGATGATACTCATGATTCTGATGATACTCATGATGATACTTATGATACAAATGATACTCATGATAATATTGATACTCATCATGATACTCGTGATACTAATGATAATCATGATGGTACTTATAATACTAATGATACTCATGATGATGTTTCTCATGATACTAATGATACCCATGATGATACTCATAATACTCATGATACTGATGATACTAATGATACTCATGATGACACTTATGATACTAATGATACTCATGATGATACTTATGATACTAATAATACTCGTCATGATAATCATGATACTAATGATATCCATGATGATACTCATGATACTAATGATACTCATGATACTAATGATACTCATGATGATACTTATGATACTAATGATACTCATCATGATACTCAGGATACTAATGATACCCATGATGATACTCATGATACTCTAGATGATACTCATGATACTAATGATACTCATAATGATACTAATGATACTCATGATACTAATCATACTCATGATGATACTTATGATACTAATGATACTCATGATGATAATCATGATACTAATGCTACTCATGATGATACTCATGATTCTAATGATGATACTCATGATACCCATAATTATACTCATGATGATACTGATGATACTCATGATACTAATGATACTCATGATGATACTCAAGATACTAATGATACTAATGATGATACTAATGATACTAATGATACTCATGATGCTAATGATACTCATGATGATACTAATGATACTCATGATGATACTTATGATACTAATGATACTTACGATACTAATGATACTCATCATGTTACTCATGATACTAATGATACCCATGATGATACTAATGATACTTACGATACTAATGATACTCATCATGATACTCATGATACTAATGATACCCATGATGATACTAATGATACTTACGATACTAATGATACTCATCATGATACTCATGATACTAATGATACCCATGATGATACTCATGATACTCAAGATGATAATCATGATACTAATTATACTCATGATGATACTCATGGTACTAATGATACTCATGATGATACTAATGGTACTCATAATGATACTCATGATGATACGTATAATACTAATGATACTCATGATGATACTTACGAAACTAATGATACTCATGATGATACTCATGATGATACTTATGATACTATTGATACTCATCATGATACTCATGATACTAATGATACTCATGATGATACTTACGAAACTAATGATACTCATGATGATACTCATTATACCCATGATGATACTCAAGATATTTATGATGATACACATAAAATGACTAATACTAATAATAATACTAATAATACTAATGATACTCATGATGATACTTATGATTTTGATGATACTCATGATGATACTGATGATACCCATTATGATACTGATAATACTCGTGATGATACTTATGATACTAATGACACTCATGATGATACTCATGATACTAATGATACTCATGATGATACTCATGATACTAATGATACTCATGATGATACTCATGATACTAATGATACTCATGATGATACTCATGATACTAATGATACTCATGATGATACTTATGATACTAATGATACTCATGATGATACTTACGAAACTAATGATACTCATCATGATACTCATGATACTAATGCTACTTATGATACTCAAGATGATACTCATGATACTAATGATATTCATGATGATACTCATGATACTAATGATACTCATGATACTAATGATACTCATGATGATACTTATGATACTAATGATACTCATGATGATACTCATGATACTAATGATACTCATGATGATACTCATGATACTAATGATACTCATGATGATACTCATGATACTAATGATACTCATCATGATACTCATGATACTAATGATACCCATGATGATACTCATGATACTCAAGATTATACTCATGATACTAATGATACTCATGATGATACTCATGATACTAATAATACTCATGATGATACTGATGATACTAATGATACTCATTATGATACTAATGATACTAATGATACTCATAATGATACTCATGATACTCATGATACTCAAGATGATACTCATGATACTAATGATACTCATGATACTAATGATACTCATGATGATACTCATGATACTAATGATACTCATGATGATACTCTTGATGCTAATGATACTCATGATGATACTAATGATACTCATAATGATACTTATGATACTATTGATACTTACGATACTAATGATACTCATGATACTAATGATACCCATGATGATACTAATGATACTTACGATACTAATGATATTCATCATGATACTCATGATACTAATGATACTCATGATGATACTCATGATACCCATGATGACACTCATGATACTGATGATACTCATGATGATACTGATAATAATCACTATACCCATGATGATACTCATGATACTGATGATACTCATGATGATACTTATGATACTCATAATACTCAAGATACTAATGATACTCATGATGATACTCATGATACTAATGATACTCATGGTGATACTCATGATACTAATGATACTCATGATGATACTTATGATACTAATGATACTCATGATGATACTTACGAAACTAAAGATACTCATGATGATACTCATGATATTCATGATGATACACATAATACTTATGATACTCACGATAATACTTATGATACTAATGATACTCATCATGATACTCATGATACCCATGATGATACTCATGATTCTGATGATACTCATGATGATACTGATGATGACACTCATGATACCCATGATGATACTCATGATATTCATGATGATACACATAATACTAATGATACACATGATAATACTCATGATACTTATGATGATACTCATGATTCTGATGATACTCATGATGATACTGATGATGATACTCATGATACCCATTATGATACTCATGATACTCATGATGATACTCATGATACTAATGATACTAATGATGATACTTACGATACTAATGATACTCATCATGATACTCATGATAATTATGATACCCATGATATTACTGATGATACTCAAGATGATACTCATGATAATTATGATACCCATGATATTACTGATGATACTCAAGATGATACTCATGATACTAATGATACTCATGATGATACTTATGATACAAATGATACTCATGATAATATTGATACTCATCATGATACTCGTGATACTAATGATAATCATGATGGTACTTATAATACTAATCATACTCATGATGATGATTCTCATGATACTAATGATACTCATGATGATACTCATAATACTCATGATGATACTTAAAATACTAATGATACTCATCATTATACTCATGATGATACTCATGATACTAATGATACTCATGATACTCATGATACTAATGATACTCATGATGATTATTGTGATACTAATGATACTCATGATACTAATGATACCCATGATGATACTCATGATATTCATGATGATACACATGATACTAATGATACTCATGATGATACTTATGATACTAATGATACTCATTATACTAATGATACCCATGATGATACTCATAATACTCATGATACTAATGATACTCATGATACTAATGATGATACTTATACTTATGATACTTATGATACCCATGATGATACTCATGATACACAAGATGATACTGATGATACTAATGATACTCATGATGACACTTATGATACTAATGATACTCATGATGATACTTATGATACTAATAATACTCGTCATGATAATCATGATACTAATGATATCCATGATGATACTCATGATACTAATGATACTCATGATACTAATGATACTCATAATGATACTAATGATACTCATGATACTAATCATACTCATGATGATACTTATGATACTAATGATACTCATGATGATAATCATGATACTAATGCTACTCATGATGATACTCATGATTCTAATGATGATACTCATGATACCCATAATTATACTCATGATGATACTGATGATACTCATGATACTAATGATACTCATGATGATACTCAAGATACTAATGATACTCATGATGATACTAATGATACTAATGATACTCATGATGCTAATGATACTCATAATGATACTAATGATACTAATGATACTCATGATGCTAATGATACTCATGATGATACTAATGATACTCATGATGATACTTATGATACTAATGATACTTACGATACTAATGATACTCATCATGATACTAATGATACCCATGATGATACTAATGATACTTACGATACTAATGATACTCATCATGATACTCATGATACTAATGATACCCATGATGATACTCATGATACTCAAGATGATAAT
Organism: Macrosteles quadrilineatus; assembly: GCF_028750875.1. Classification (NCBI taxonomy): domain Eukaryota; kingdom Metazoa; phylum Arthropoda; class Insecta; order Hemiptera; family Cicadellidae; genus Macrosteles; species Macrosteles quadrilineatus. Next base: position 84,619,811 of record NW_026542597.1, read on the forward strand.
CATGATACTAATTATACTCATGATGATACTCATGGTACTAATGATACTCATGATGATACTCATGAAACTAATGGTACTCATAATGATACTCATGATACTAATGATACTCATGATGATACTTATAATACTAATGATACTCATGATGATACTTACGAAACTAATGATACTCATGATGATACTCATGATGATACTTGTGATACTAATGATACTCATCATGATACTCATGATACTAATGATACTCATGATGATACTTATAATACTAATGATACTCATGATGATACTTACGAAACTAATGATACTCATGATGATACTCATTATACCCATGATGATACTCAAGATATTTATGATGATACACATAATAATACTAATACTAATAATAATACTAATAATACTAATGATACTCATGATGATACTTATGATACTGATGATACTTATGATGATACTGATGATACCCATTATGATACTGATAATACTCGTGATGATACTTATGATACTAATGATACTCATGATGATACTCATGATACTAATGATACTCATGATGATACTCATGATACTAATAATAATCATGATGATACTCATAATACTAATGATACTCATGATGATACTAATGATACTCATGATGATACTCATGACACTCATGATGATACTCGTGATACTCATGATACTCATGATGATACTCATGATACTAATGATACTAATGATGATACTTATGATACTCATGATGATACTCATGATACTAATGATACTCATGATGATACTTAAAATACTAATGATACTCATCATGATACACATGATGATACTCATGATACTAATGATACTCATGATACTTATGATACTCATGATGATTATTATGATACTAATGATACTCATGATACTAATGATACCCCTGATGATACTCATGATACTAATGATACCCCTGATGATACACATGATACTAATGATACTCATGATGATACTTATAAAACTAATGATACTCATCATCATACTCATTATACTAATGATACCCATGATGATACTAATAATACTCAAGATACTAATGATACTCATGATGATACTCATGATACTAATGATACTCATGATGATACTCATGATACTCATGATGATACTCATGATGATACTCATGATACTCATGATGATACTCATGATACTCATGGTGATACTCATGATACTAATGATACTCATGATGATACTTACGAAACTAATGATACTCATGATACTCAAGATGATGCTAATGATACTCATGATGATACTTAAGATACTAATGATACTCATGATGATACTTATGATACTAATGATACTCATTATGATACTCATGATAATAATGATACTCATGATGATAATTATGATACCCATGATGATACTAATGATACTAGTAATACTCATCATGATATTCATGATACTAATGATACTCATAATGATTCTCATGATGCTAATGATACTCATTATGATACTCATGATATTTATGATACCCATGATGATACTCATGATACACAAGATACTCATGATGATACTCATGATACTAATGATACTCATGATGATGATTATGATACTAATGATACTCATGATACTAATGATACCCATTATGATACTCATGATACTCAAGATGATACTTATGATACTAATAATACTCGTCATGATAATCATGATACTAATGATATCCATGATGATACTCATGATACTAATGATACTCATGATACTAATGATACTCATGATGATACTTATGATACTAATGATACTCATCATGATACTCATGATACTAATGATACCCATGATGATAATCATGATACTCAAGATGATAATCATGATACTAATTATACTCATGATGATACTCATGGTACTAATGATACTCATGATGATACTCATGATACTAATGGTACTCATAATGATACTCATGATACTAATGATACTCATGATGATACTTATAATACTAATGATACTCATGATGATACTTACGAAACTAATGATATTAATGATGATACTCATGATGATACTTATGATACTAATGATACTCATCATGATACTCATGATACTAATGATACTCATGATGATACTTATGATACTAATGATACTCATGATGATACTTACGAAACTAATGATACTCATGATGATACTCATTATACCCATGATGATACTCAAGATATTTATGATGATACACATAAAATGACTAATACTAATAATAATACTAATAATACTAATGATACTCATGATGATACTTATGATACTGATGATACTCATGATGATACTGATGATACCCATTATGATACTGATAATACTCGTGATGATACTTATGATACTAATGATACTCATGATGATACTCATGATACTAATGATACTCATGATGATACTCATGATACTAATGATACTCATGATGATACTCATGATACTAATGATACTCATGATGATACTCATGATACTAATGATACTCATGATGATACTTATGATACTAATGATACTCATGATGATACTTACGAAACTAATGATACTCATCATGATACTCATGATACTAATGCTACTTATGATACTCAAGATGATACTCATGATACTAATGATATTCATGATGATACTCATGATACTAATGATACTCATGATACTAATGATACTCATGATGATACTCATGATACTAATGATACTCATGATGATACTCTTGATGCTAATGATGCTCATGATGATACTAATGATACTCATAATGATACTTATGATACTATTGATACTTACGATACTAATGATACTCATCATGATACTCATGATACTAATGATACCCATGATGGTACTAATGATACTTACGATACTAATGATACTCATCATGATACTCATGATACTAATGATACTCATGATGATACTCATGATACCCATGATGACACTCATGATACTGATGATACTCATGATGATACTGATGATACTCATGATACCCATGATGATACTCATGATACTGATGATACTCATGATGATACTTATGATACTCATAATACTCAAGATACTAATGATACTCATGATGATACTCATGATACTAATGATACTCTTGATACTCATGATGATACTCATGATACTAATGATACTCATGGTGATACTCATGATACTAATGATACTCATGATGATACTTATGATACTAATGATACTCATGATTATACTTACGAAACTAATGATACTCATGATGATACTCATGATATTCATGATGATACACATAATACTAATGATACTCATGATAATACTTATGATACTAATGATACTCATCATGATACTCATGATACCCATGATGATACTCATGATTCTGATGATACTCATGATGATACTGATGATGACACTCATGATACCCATGATGATACTCATGATATTCATGATGATACACATAATACTAATGATACTCATGATGATACTCATGATACTTATGATGATACTCATGATTCTGATGATACTCATGATGATACTTATGATACAAATGATACTCATGATAATATTGATACTCATCATGATACTCGTGATACTAATGATAATCATGATGGTACTTATAATACTAATGATACTCATGATGATGTTTCTCATGATACTAATGATACCCATGATGATACTCATAATACTCATGATACTGATGATACTAATGATACTCATGATGACACTTATGATACTAATGATACTCATGATGATACTTATGATACTAATAATACTCGTCATGATAATCATGATACTAATGATATCCATGATGATACTCATGATACTAATGATACTCATGATACTAATGATACTCATGATGATACTTATGATACTAATGATACTCATCATGATACTCAGGATACTAATGATACCCATGATGATACTCATGATACTCTAGATGATACTCATGATACTAATGATACTCATAATGATACTAATGATACTCATGATACTAATCATACTCATGATGATACTTATGATACTAATGATACTCATGATGATAATCATGATACTAATGCTACTCATGATGATACTCATGATTCTAATGATGATACTCATGATACCCATAATTATACTCATGATGATACTGATGATACTCATGATACTAATGATACTCATGATGATACTCAAGATACTAATGATACTAATGATGATACTAATGATACTAATGATACTCATGATGCTAATGATACTCATGATGATACTAATGATACTCATGATGATACTTATGATACTAATGATACTTACGATACTAATGATACTCATCATGTTACTCATGATACTAATGATACCCATGATGATACTAATGATACTTACGATACTAATGATACTCATCATGATACTCATGATACTAATGATACCCATGATGATACTAATGATACTTACGATACTAATGATACTCATCATGATACTCATGATACTAATGATACCCATGATGATACTCATGATACTCAAGATGATAATCATGATACTAATTATACTCATGATGATACTCATGGTACTAATGATACTCATGATGATACTAATGGTACTCATAATGATACTCATGATGATACGTATAATACTAATGATACTCATGATGATACTTACGAAACTAATGATACTCATGATGATACTCATGATGATACTTATGATACTAATGATACTCATCATGATACTCATGATACTAATGATACTCATGATGATACTTATAATACTAATGACACTCATTATGATACTTACGAAACTAATGATACTCATGATGATACTCATTATACCCATGATGATACTCAAGATATTTATGATGATACACATAATAATACTAATACTAATAATAATACTAATAATACTAATGATACTCATGATGATACTTATGATACTAATGATACTCATCATCATACTCATTATACTAATGATACCCATGATGATACTCATAATACTCAAGATACTAATGATACTCATGATGGTACTCATGATACTAATGATACTCATGATGATACTCATGATACTCATGATGATACTCATGATACTCATGATGATACTCATGATACTAATGATACTCATGGTGATACTCATGATACTAATGATACTCATGATGATACTTACGAAACTAATGATACTCATCATGATACTCATGATACTCAAGATGATGCTAATGATACTCATGATGATACTTATGATACTAATGATACTCATGATGATACTTATGATACTAATGATACTCATTATGATACTCATGATAATAATGATACTCATGATGATACTTATGATACCCATGATGATACTAATGATACTAGTAATACTCATCATGATATTCATGATACTAATGATACTCATAATGATTCTCATGATGCTAATGATACTCATGATATTTATGATACCCATGATGATACTCATGATACACAAGATACTCATGATGATACTCATGATACTAATGATACTCATGATGATGATTATGATACTAATGATACTCATGATACTAATGATACCCATTATGATACTCATGATACTCAAGATGATACTCATAATACTAATGATACTCATGATACTAATGATACCCTTGATGATACTCATGATATTCATGATGATACACATGATATTAATGATAGGCCTACTCATGATGATACTTATGATACTAATGATACTCATTATCATACTCATGATACTAATGATACCTATGATGATACTCATAATACTCAAGATGATACTCAAGATACTAATGATATTCATGATGATACTTATGATACTAATGATACTCATGATGATACTCATGATGATACTCATGATACTCATGATACTCAAGATGATACTCATGATGATACTTATGATACTAATGATACTCATGATGATACTTACGAAAATAATGATACTCATCATGATACTCATGATACTCAAGATTGTGCTAATGACACTCATGATGATACTTATGATACTAATGATACTCATTATGATACTCATGATACTAATGATAATACTCATGATACCCATGATGATACTTATTATACTAGTGATACTCATCATGATATTCATGATACTAATGATACTCCTCATGATTCTCATGATACTAATGATACTCATGATACTTATGATACCCATGATGATACTCATGATACACAAGATGATACTGATGATACTAATGATACTCATGATGATACTTATGATACTAATAATACTCGTCATGATAATCATGATACTAATGATATCCATGATGATACTCATGATACTAATGATACTCATGATGCTAATGATACTCATGATACTAATGATACTCATGATGATACTTATGATACTTATGATACTCATGATGATACTCATGATACTAATGATACTCATGATGATACTCATGATACTAATGATACTCATGATGATACTCATGATACTAATGATACTCATGATGATACTTATGATACTAATGATACTCATGATGATACTTACGAAACTAATGATACTCATCATGATACTCATGATACTAATGCTACTTATGATACTCAAGATGATACTCATGATACTAATGATATTCATGATGATACTCATGATACTAATGATACTCATGATACTAATGATACTCATGATGATACTCATGATACTAATGATACTCATGATGATACTCTTGATGCTAATGATGCTCATGATGATACTAATGATACTCATAATGATACTTATGATACTATTGATACTTACGATACTAATGATACTCATCATGATACTCATGATACTAATGATACCCATGATGGTACTAATGATACTTACGATACTAATGATACTCATCATGATACTCATGATACTAATGATACTCATGATGATACTCATGATACCCATGATGACACTCATGATACTGATGATACTCATGATGATACTGATGATACTCATGATACCCATGATGATACTCATGATACTGATGATACTCATGATGATACTTATGATACTCATAATACTCAAGATACTAATGATACTCATGATGATACTCATGATACTAATGATACTCTTGATACTCATGATGATACTCATGATACTAATGATACTCATGGTGATACTCATGATACTAATGATACTCATGATGATACTTATGATACTAATGATACTCATGATTATACTTACGAAACTAATGATACTCATGATGATACTCATGATATTCATGATGATACACATAATACTAATGATACTCATGATAATACTTATGATACTAATGATACTCATCATGATACTCATGATACCCATGATGATACTCATGATTCTGATGATACTCATGATGATACTGATGATGACACTCATGATACCCATGATGATACTCATGATATTCATGATGATACACATAATACTAATGATACTCATGATGATACTCATGATACTTATGATGATACTCATGATTCTGATGATACTCATGATGATACTTATGATACAAATGATACTCATGATAATATTGATACTCATCATGATACTCGTGATACTAATGATAATCATGATGGTACTTATAATACTAATGATACTCATGATGATGTTTCTCATGATACTAATGATACCCATGATGATACTCATAATACTCATGATACTGATGATACTAATGATACTCATGATGACACTTATGATACTAATGATACTCATGATGATACTTATGATACTAATAATACTCGTCATGATAATCATGATACTAATGATATCCATGATGATACTCATGATACTAATGATACTCATGATACTAATGATACTCATGATGATACTTATGATACTAATGATACTCATCATGATACTCAGGATACTAATGATACCCATGATGATACTCATGATACTCTAGATGATACTCATGATACTAATGATACTCATAATGATACTAATGATACTCATGATACTAATCATACTCATGATGATACTTATGATACTAATGATACTCATGATGATAATCATGATACTAATGCTACTCATGATGATACTCATGATTCTAATGATGATACTCATGATACCCATAATTATACTCATGATGATACTGATGATACTCATGATACTAATGATACTCATGATAATACTCAAGATACTAATGATACTAATGATGATACTAATGATACTAATGATACTCATGATGCTAATGATACTCATGATGATACTAATGATACTCATGATGATACTTATGATACTAATGATACTTACGATACTAATGATACTCATCATGTTACTCATGATACTAATGATACCCATGATGATACTAATGATACTTACGATACTAATGATACTCATCATGATACTCATGATACTAATGATACCCATGATGATACTAATGATACTTACGATACTAATGATACTCATGATACTAATGATACCCATGATGATACTCATGATACTCAAGATGATAATCATGATACTAATTATACTCATGATGATACTCATGGTACTAATGATACTCATGATGATACTAATGGTACTCATAATGATACTCATGATGATACGTATAATACTAATGATACTCATGATGATACTTACGAAACTAATGATACTCATGATGATACTCATGATGATACTTATGATACTAATGATACTCATCATGATACTCATGATACTAATGATACTCATGATGATACTTATAATACTAATGATACTCATTATGATACTTACGAAACTAATGATACTCATGATGATACTCATTATACCCATGATGATACTCAAGATATTTATGATGATACACATAATAATACTAATACTAATAATAATACTAATAATACTAATGATACTCATGATGATACTTATGATACTAATGATACTCATCATCATACTCATTATACTAATGATACCCATGATGATACTCATAATACTCAAGATACTAATGATACTCATGATGGTACTCATGATACTAATGATACTCATGATGATACTCATGATACTCATGATGATACTCATGATACTCATGATGATACTCATGATACTAATGATACTCATGGTGATACTCATGATACTAATGATACTCATGATGATACTTACGAAACTAATGATACTCATCATGATACTCATGATACTCAAGATGATGCTAATGATACTCATGATGATACTTATGATACTAATGATACTCATGATGATACTTATGATACTAATGATACTCATTATGATACTCATGATAATAATGATACTCATGATGATACTTATGATACCCATGATGATACTAATGATACTAGTAATACTCATCATGATATTCATGATACTAATGATACTCATAATGATTCTCATGATGCTAATGATACTCATGATATTTATGATACCCATGATGATACTCATGATACACAAGATACTCATGATGATACTCATGATACTAATGATACTCATGATGATGATTATGATACTAATGATACTCATGATACTAATGATACCCATTATGATACTCATGATACTCAAGATGATACTCATAATACTAATGATACTCATGATACTAATGATACCCTTGATGATACTCATGATATTCATGATGATACACATGATATTAATGATAGGCCTACTCATGATGATACTTATGATACTAATGATACTCATTATCATACTCATGATACTAATGATACCTATGATGATACTCATAATACTCAAGATGATACTCAAGATACTAATGATATTCATGATGATACTTATGATACTAATGATACTCATGATGATACTCATGATGATACTCATGATACTCATGATACTCAAGATGATACTCATGATGATACTTATGATACTAATGATACTCATGATGATACTTACGAAAATAATGATACTCATCATGATACTCATGATACTCAAGATTGTGCTAATGATACTCATGATGATACTTATGATACTAATGATACTCATTATGATACTCATGATACTAATGATAATACTCATGATACCCATGATGATACTTATTATACTAGTGATACTCATCATGATATTCATGATACTAATGATACTCCTCATGATTCTCATGATACTAATGATACTCATGATACTTATGATACCCATGATGATACTCATGATACACAAGATGATACTGATGATACTAATGATACTCATGATGATACTTATGATACTAATAATACTCGTCATGATAATCATGATACTAATGATATCCATGATGATACTCATGATACTAATGATACTCATGATGCTAATGATACTCATGATACTAATGATACTCATGATGATACTTATGATACTAATGATACTCATCATGATACTCAGGATACTAATGATACCCATGATGATACTCATGATACTCTAGATGATACTCATGATACTAATGATTCTCATAATGATACTAATGATACTCATGATACTAATGATACTCATGATGATACTTATGATACTAATGATACTCATGATGATAATCATGATACTAATGCTACTCATGATGATACTCATGATACTAATGATGATACTCATGATACCCATGATTATACTCATGATGATACTGATGATACTCATGATGATACTCATGATACTAATGATACTCATGATGATACTCATGATACTAATGATACTCATGATGATACTCATGATACTAATGATACTCATGATGATACTCATGATGCTAATGATACTCATGATGATACTAATGATACTCATGATGATACTCATGATACTAATGATACTCATCATGATACTTACCCATGATGATTACTGTACTACAAAATTAACAGTGTAGTTAGATTATTATATTTGGTTAAGATATTTTCCGAAGTGTTATACGTTGTTTTGTTTACGAATTGGGGGATGTCCAAGTGATAATTCAACTATCGCATTCACGTATTGATAGTAAAGTCAACAATAATGTTGACAATCGTACTGTTTGCTACCTAAATTAGGATAAAGCTGTTGTAATTTGACTAAACAAGACTTACCAGATGTGATTACCTGAAGGATAGATATTTTTAAGATATGAAGGCAAAAATATATGCCCTCGAATGATTTTAGAACCCTCGAGAGAATGAAAAGACTGTTCTTTATTCTGTATTACTATGATGCATTGTGACACGTCAGATATCCTGAATATCCCTCATCATTGTGGAAGGTTCCAGAATACACTCTAATGTTACTGAATATTCCTGATCATTGTGGATGGTTCCAGAATACGCTCGAATGTTGTTGAATATTCCTGAATATTCCTGATCATTGTGGAAGGTACCAGAATACACTCGAATGTCACTGAATGTTCCTGAACATACCTTATCATTGTGGAGGAAGGTTCCAGAACACACTCGAATGTTGTTGAATATTCCTGAATATCCTTGATACCTTGATCATTGTGGTAGGTTCCAGAATACACTTGAATGTTATTGAATATTCCTTAGCATCGCTGATAATTAATTGTGGAAGGTTCTAGAATACACTCGAATGTCATTGAAAATTCCTGATCATCGCTGATAATTAATTATGGAAGGTTCCAGAATACACTCGAATGTCATTGAATATTCCTGAACATCGCTGATAATTAATTATGGAAGGTTCCAGAATACACTCGAATGTCATTGAAAATTCCTGAACATCGCTGATAATTAATTATGGAAGGTTCCAGAATACACTCAAATTTCGTTGAATATTCCTCAACATCGCTGATAATAATTAATTGTGGAAGGTTCTAGAATACCGTACACTTGAATGTTATTGATTATTCCTGAACACGCCTGATCATTGTGATATATTCTGTTTATTATATACTATAAGCTATTGCCATTTCACTTAAAAGACTTACTTACTTTCAACGTAGTAGAAAACTTAATTACTCAACCTAACGGGGAAATTAACCTGACAAATTAAAACAAAGAGTAAATCCTATTAGAATTTAAGTTTTCTTAACAATGTCTATAGTCTGCAAGTTGTGCCGGGGGGGGGGGTATTAGGCCTACAAGTTCCTAATTCCAAACTTTAGGCTAAATCCTTTCGCTGAATTTCGAAATAAATTTTAGAAACCACGAACGCCCAATCAGACAGCTCGTATTAGAGTACAGGATAAATATGAGAAATCAACGCAAAAATCACCAGTATCCTCCAGAAAATTTCAACTTATCCATATAGGCCTATGTTTAGTAACTGGTGGCAGGCTAATAAAAATCATTGCACTGAGCTAACCCGGAAAGATGTCGAGAATCAAGTCGTCACAGCCAATTTGGGGCTTGTCGGGCCTAAGGCCGTCAAGTACGACCCATTACGTCTAATTTATTAATAAAATATCGAAATCGGTCACGGCAATGAGGGGGTGGATGATGATTCACCCCTTGAGCGCCCGTTGAGTGAAATCACGGATCAAGGGGGAGTATTAAAAAAGGCGATGGGGTCGAACCATCATCTTTTGTGTTTACACATTAACTAATACGTGTCCGTGACTCATGTGTGAGTCAATCCACCTCGTAATCTGTCACTCATAGAGATCAGCTGATTGTATATTGTTCGCCCCCTGCGGTACTCGTACCCGCCGTCCCCCGGCCCGCGTGGAGGGAAACACAACTATGGAATTGTGTGAATGTATTGTTGAAATACAAACATTTTATTAACGAGATATATCATATAGTTGTAGGTGTTTATGGGAGTACGATTATTGGGAGGGAATTTATTAGCTATTTGTGTATCAATAGCACAAATTACGTCATTGTCGCTCTCGAAATGTATGCCCGCACTCAGCTGTGCTCGTTTTATACACGATGAATTTTTCCTACCACCATATTGATATAATTAACTTATCATATCACACAGTAACTTTATATCTGTATATAAAATGTAATTTAGGTTATGTTTGTTTATTTAGGTTATGTTATTTGCTTACCGGTTGTTAACGTACCTGATCCGCAGCTGCGGTTGGTGTAGAAACGCCAACAATGAAATCAGCTGATTAACGTGCGGGAATGAACCATTCCCACTCTAGAGCGTAAATTACCTATTTTGCGCACTGTTCACAGGTGTGGCAATGTGATCATTTCCATGCAGTGGTAGGAAAAATATGTTATAGCATTTTTAATCATACAAATCAACAAAAATGTAAACAAATTAAAAATTCCCTTAACTAGTGTGTCAGAAGTTAACGTTTATCCTTTTTTTTGTTAACCTCTTTTAAATACCATCATATTTGCCCGTGCATTTGAGTCTTGAGCCTGTCAATTAAAATATGAAGCAAAGCAAGGTGTTTTGGAAAGTCTCAATAAATTGTATGTAATCAATTGGGTTTGGACAAAATAATTACTTAGTTAAGTTGGGTCATGCAATTAATCTCTCTACATAAAACAGTTATGGTATTGACCAGTAAAAAACTGTACTTTTACTATGTAAAGATGTTAAAAAAGTAAAACCGAATGTATGCCGTACAGAAAAGTTACTACATGTAAAAGGAGTATCAATTACAGAGCATCGACTTTTACAGGCTTCCCGAGGGGTTGAACTCCACCGAAGTTTTGTATAGGCTTCAACAATAAGGCCCCCCATACACGTAACGATCGGCCGGCCGGCCCGGCCTGAACAGTCCACGCCGGCCGGCCAATGGTTACGTGTATGGGGTCGTCGTCCGGCCGCCGGACGACCAAATTGGCCGGACGACGACTGATGGGATTCCCATCAGTCGTCGTCCGGCCAACCCCCGCCTTCAGGCCGATCGTTACGTGTATGGGGTCGCCGGCAGGCCGCCGGAAGGCCGACAGTACAGTAGTAGCATTATTTTTTAATTTACGTTCATTTTTAAGGTCAGGCACGGTCATTGACATAACCTAACTTAATTTTCTGTTCAGTCTTTGTACTAATATGGCTACGTGGACTAATCAGCATGTGCTAGCCTTTATAGAAGAATACAGAAAGCATGAATGTCGGCGGAGTGTCAAATCAAAGGCATACCACAACAGGGACTTAAAAGATCCAGCTTATAGCAAGTTAACAAAAACGATTTTGCCGTACGAAAACTAACTGCACACTTGCCACTAGGCGGAGAAATTTCAGTCCGGCCGGCAGGCGAATCGTTGCGTGTATGGGGACCCTCCTTTCACAGGCCAAACTGTTCAGTTTGGCCTTCCGGCCCTCGCCGGCCGGCCGATCGTTACGTGTATGGGGGGCCTAATGAATTTGACACCAGGTTTAAGGCCTGCCATACACGTTCCGTCCCGGCCTCAAGGCCAGGCCTTGAGGCCGGAACTGCACAGTTTGGCCGGAGTCGTGACCTCTCCACACACGCTCAGTCCGGAACTGCACAGTTTGGAGTTTTTTAGACGATGTTATTTTTTCAACTCTTTTCTAAACGCACTTCTTATTTATTTTTTAACCACAGTGTCTTTTGTGACTTTTGGGTCCGCCTTCTTCACAAAATCCAATAATTCTTGATAGGCTGCTTCCCTCATTTCCCTCTGTTGTGGAATTCTTTGTTTTTTTATTTTCCAGATGCATTCGTGACCTCGGTATTTCTCTATGAATTCGAGTGTCAAGTCTCTTGACCAGGTAGACATGATTAATGCGAAGTACCTATCGAAATCACTACACAACACTACAACGCCAAAATACGAAAACTATACCAACAAAACAAACAACACAACTCCGATTATGCTTTCACCAGTAGTTGACTGACGATGAAGAAAGGATGCGAATGCGATAATGCTTAAAATTTATAGGGGGAGGGGGGAAGCAGCACTGTCTTGGACTGCGGGATTCGCCATACACGTTCAAATCGGCCTCAAGGCCGGGCCTGGCCGGACGTGTTTCACATCCGGCCGTCCGGCCAACGATCTGCCTGAAGGAATCGACATACACGTTCAGTTTTTCCTTCAGTCCAGGACTGAAGGAAAACCGGAACGTGTATGGTAGGCCTAAGTTCAAGAATTGATTACATTTACTATTTACAACAAAATTGAACACACGTAATGATAGTAAGTCTTCAGCATTTAATTTCTTTTAAGATTCATATCATGTTCTAACACATTTTTAATTGTTTGGCAAGAAATGAAATTTCGTTGTGGTTATGGGCTGTCTTCTTCGGTCTGAAACCTACCAAGAAGACAATTACTGGTATTCCCTATTAAATATAATCGCCGCATCATCTGATGAAGTGTACAATGACTCAGCTGAAGTCCTTCAGTCCGGGCGTGCAAACCTAGGAACTTCTTACTCATCGCTACGCACGTGAGAAATAACACAAACGATGGTGTAGAAAACTGACTGGTTTGGATCTTAGAAGCTTCCAAGGATCTTTGGATTATTCACACATCTTCTATACAACAGCTATTCACATCGATATAATTTCATTTACCAAATACTCCAAAGCAAACCTGCAGACTGAGCGAATTGAACTTTACTCGAATATTAACATGTAATTAACTGTCAGATTCATTTCCTATTTTGAGTGGGATGATGAAAAAGTTGAGTCTTAGTCAAATAGAATAATTCAATACAAAATCAATAAATTTGCCAAATTTTAATATATCCATAAACAAGCAAAATACAACAGAGCCGTAAATATAAAATTTTTATTTATAGTTTTCTTTTAAACTTTCTCTATAACCATTAAACGAACAACATCGCTTCCATACTAAAGTATTTGATTTTAAGAATGGTATACAATTTCTACAGAATAGTATACAAGGAGATTTCAATCCTTTATGTTTTGAGGGTCAAAATGAGAAAATCTAATTTTTACTCCATAAACCTATCACATAGAAGGGGGTTCCCATAGTTTAATCGTGATGGGTTCGCGATCTCGTCCGGACACGCGCTTTTCCTTTTACACGTTTGTGCCAACTGTCATAAAAATGTATATTTGAACGGATGGTTATTTTTGGGATGTAGTAACACTTCGGCCCCGTAACATTTCGGCCAAACTCAAATTTCTTAGAAAAACAGTATCACTTCGTCCCACTCGCTTTTACAGATGATTAAATAAGCTAGTGGAGTAACATTTCGGCCCGACGAAAAATTGACAAGGGTTGAGGAACGCAGTTTAGGTAGTAAGAGGTACATGACCTGTATACTTTGCAACCACCCTCTGGTGGAATGTCGCCCAACCGTCACCCCTTGCATCCTCTGACCTCACATGACGGAGAATCGGTGGAATCTTACCTAACCTAACCTAACCTAACCTGTCAAATATTTTGTTGGGACGAAGTGTTACTAGTGGGCAGGTAGAGAGTTGGACCGTAGGCCACATCTGAGGGTTTCGGGCCGAAATGTTACTGGGCCGAAGTGTTACGACACGGAACGGATGGTTATTTTTGGCCTCCAGGGACTAATTAAAAAATTAGTCCCAGGTGCAGGTCTTACTATGATACCTAAGGTAAAAGTTTAATCCCTTTATGGGAAATGAACTAAAAATAATAATAACACACAAGAATTATAGTTTTTAATATCAGAAATTGTTTAAACATACGACTAAGTTATCTGAGGCCTTTTTGGAACTGCTCATATAAACGGATGTTCATTTTGTTAGAAAATCACAATCAACACAATTTCTCTTTATCAAAAATAGCGTTTACAAAATCTAGTTTTGATCCAGAGAATAGTCTGTTCCAAAAACAGATATTCGTGGTAGTTTCTTTATGGGTAAAACCGGGGCCAGCTGTCGTTGATCATTGGACTTTCAATAATGGTCGTAGAAAATCTGCTGATCTTAGCATTTAACATGTAGCTTTGACTATCAATACAACTGCATGTAGCCATCGATGTACATCGTTGCATCATGCATGTAGCCTACCTGAAATTAAAGGCCGAGTCAGTAACAAAGCTACACACAAACACACACTACAAAGGCAATTTACGCTACTGTACTGTTTCTATGAAATATCTGTAAATTCTAAATCTATGTTTTTATTATTGTTAACAAAATTGTTTCAAAAGTTCAATTCAAGAGGGCTAAGAAGACTGTATGGGTGTTTAATCGTTTGAAATATTTATGGCTAATGGGCATTTCATGTATTTTTCTACAAAACTCAATAAATCTAAATTGGTTGTTTTGGTGATAAATTATGGACTTGGCACTGATTTTCATCTTCAAATCTCGAGACTAGGCCTATAATATTTTCTGTCTTCGACAACCTCACCGTATGTGTCCTACATCAAACCCACCACCTGATATGGAAATGGCAATAGTTAAAAAATCTAAAAGAAAAAAGTCAACATTTGAATAATATATATGGATATATATATATATATAATATATATAATAATATATATAATATATATATATATGGATTTTCAATATGGTCCCATCTTTTTCTAATGCATTTTAGACTACCACACCATAGTAATGCCAATCAAAACTTTATTTCACGAACCGTAATGAATTTTTGTGATTGTGATTTTTATGATGGTTGAAAAATCCAAATTTATGTAACTGGGGATAGTTTTTCTTTGTTTTCCTAAAATGATTGACAGGTTGAGACAACGCCCAGTCTCAGATTCTTAGATCTCCCCTCCCCTGGGATGACATAATCCCCAGACCCTACTAAGGAGCTAAGGGTCTAGTAAGGGTCTCTCCCCAACTCTAAGACGATCATCTTGCAAGGAGCAATGCCCTGAGTCATGCCGTCCTGGGAGAAGAGGGATTAGCTTCTTATGTTTATGAGAGTGCGGAAATAGTTGTGCCAGAAGAGACGTTTGGAATATAAACTCTGGTTTGTTTTAGTTCATACACAGGCCTTAAAAAATAATTTTCACCTTTTCAGCGATGAAGTAAATATGTTAATCACTAGAGAAAATGGAGGGCATCATTTGAACATGTTTGTAAACTTTAACGTTTGTCCACAGTTTTACAAAGTAATCCCTATTGTATGTTTAATAGAGTTTATGTTTATTTTCTTGGTCATGTTGTAGGTCAATGACATCACATTATTACATTATCTACATGTATATCCCAAAGTACCCATGAACTATTGAAAAATCTAAAAGTCACACCCCTATAAACCATTTACTTAAAATTTACGTCATGACGAGAATCCTTGCGCAAACTATCCATTATTTCATAAATTGCCCTTTAAGGTCGTAATTCCTTTCTAAAGGGAACTTTCAATATACCTAATGTTAAAAATACCTCAGCTGTACTTATTTGTATGTTATTATTTCAATTTACTACCTTAATTAAAATCAGGTGTTATTGTTTGTTTTTATTACTGTATTCTGTTTTGTTTTTCAGCTAACCAACCAATCAATAGTTTTATCAAAGATTACAACGTAATCTTTGCTTTTATTAATTCTTCTGTATCCAATAGTCAATGATACTCATGAAGTAAAATGGGGTGAAGCCCATGGGTAACAGCTAGTACAATAATGTATGTAATAATGTCCACAATAAAATAAAGAAATTTGCCAAATTTTGGGAAAGTTATTCCAATTTTGTCTCCCAGGGTTTCCTTGTGTTAACAGATTATTAAATAAAGATTATTTTGATGAGCCAACTACGATAAGTAATTAATTAATGATCCAAAAGTTTTTTTTTTTCAAGCACATCTCTTTCTCTACAAAGTGTTTTTTATTGTATTCTGCAATATTATTCTTAACTTATTCTGTGTGTTTTCAAAAAATATTTTCACAGATTTAAAAATATTTATAGATTACTGGTATGTTTTCCCTATTTACTGGTAAATAATCACGTAGCTGCTTGCCTTTCTCATGGCCAAATAGTGCAAAAGGAAGGCTTTCAAGGGGGTCCAAAAGGTGTGACTTCTGCAAATTGAACAATTTTACATTTGTAAAAGATATAAAGTTTAAAGATATATTCGTCAAAAAAGAGCAACATTTATTATATTAGTGTTTTGTTGATAAAATTGAAAATATAATTTGTCACAAATTTGTTCGTCATATTATTTACAAACTTAGAAGAATGTCATTCTTCATTAGAATATACGTACTTTAAGAACAAGAACCTGTTCAAGAAGTTGATGACTGCTGATTTAATACATATTTAGTTGCAAAGATAAGCCCCGTACAGTAATGTATAACAGAATATCTCCTCTTTTCTACAATTTAACTCATGAAATTTCATGTATATTTTGTTACATGTTTGTGCACAATTTAAATCAAATATTCTTATGTTTCTGGTTCTGGTTAAAAAGTTGTAAGAAGAAAAATAATGACCAGAGTTTATGAGAAATTCATTGTTAGTTTAAAAAATTAAACTAAATAATTAAAAAGTTGCAAATGTAGTAAAGCTTTATATTCATGTATTGTTATAACAGACCATCTTCTATTCTTATTTTCTTTGACTTAAAAATTGTATAGTATGTTGCATGTTTTTGAACACTTAAAATATAATTTTCTCCTTGTCCTGATTCTAAACAAAATATTGTTAGAAGAACAAGAATAAGGACAAGAGTTTCGGATTGTTTCATTGTTAATTTAAACTGAGTTGCCATAAGGCACTCACAGTCAAGATCCTATTCTCTTTATTATGACTCAACTCATAAAATGTAATGTCTATTATGTTGCATATTTTTGCATACATCTTTTAATAGGACATTTTCCTTTCCTTGGTTGTGATTCAATACAAACCATGAGTTGGAAAGACAGTAATGTCTTCAGTCATATCACAAACATCTATATTCTGATTCAACTGTTTATTTTAGAAGCTTGGGTTTACCCATATAAGTGGCTAATACACTTGAAAGTGGAAACTACAACTTTGCATCTGTAATTTCCATTAGTTGAGTCACATCAGAGCAATCAGGTCAAAAGAGCTACAGATAATGGATAAGAAAATAACAACACAAGCAGTTTAATAAAGATTATTTTAATACCACTAAATATCGAAAGGAAATTCAATACCAAACAAGGCTGAACTACTCAAAACAATACAATGTGGTGTTTGATATTTGTTTAAAGGCACATAATTTGAAGACAATTGATATTACTCGTACTCACTAGTTTGCAAAATCGAAATCAAATCTAGCGATTACAAAAATTGTGAACTGAAAACTTTCTAACAATATAAACAAATTTCACTAGTACCAAATCTAGCATTGTGCTTTACAACTATATTTGGCTGAAACTTAAAATTACATTCCTCAACTTGGCGATGCCAAAGTCAAAATACAAATGAAAAACTCTTCCAAATCAAAACATGTATGACCTTGTGTCTTAAGAAATGAAAAACTTACACTACCTAAGCGAAATAAAGCCTGGTTAGGACCTATACTAAATATACAATAGTCTAACACGCGGTACTCATACTAACTAATACGCTCTGTACAAACTATACAACATGGTACAATACACAGCCTTTATATCCCAAAATAAATAAAAAACGACTAGAATCGACCTTCCCGCCAATCTCGGTCACAACTATTTACATCGAAACTCGGAAAAAATTAAAATCTTTACCTCACTGCAAAATAAAATACTTCCGAAACTAAATCAACGGGCAAAATTAAAAAGTGAAAGTAAAAAAAACTCCTCGATCTATTAAAAATCAAATAAAACATCCAATGTGAATGAAAAAGTCACGGTAAAGCGTAGTGACCGCCTCCTTGATCCATCCGTAGTAATAATACTGTGCGGTGTGCAGACGACACGACCAGCGACAGTAGTAAGGTAATGTATGTTCTGCGTCAATCACGTGACTACACGCTGCAACCAGAAGTGGGGGGTTCGGAGCTCTGGTGACTCCAGCGGCACTGGTGACAAGGCTTGCATTCACTCGGGGAGTTGTCCGCTCTGAGGCCTTGCTCCAACTCCAGGAGTTGACCCATGAAGTTGAGGTTGGGGGAGATGATGGGTCTAGCCGTCTTGACCAGTTTGTAGGCTTCTATCATGGTGAGCTGGCGATGCTGCATGATGTAGGCAATGGCGATGGTGGCTGACCGTGAGACGCCGGCCTGACAATGGATCAGCACTCGCTCTCCGCCCGTCCTTGCCTCCTCTGTAAAAAAAACACGTACGTTAGACACTGTAGAATAAACACAGAGGGAATGAGTATAATAAATATAAGCACTAATCGATTCTGTATGGTATCAAGCTGGTCTAGTGGTCTCCAAAGCCTCAGGATTAATTCCCACCAATCACCAAAGGATTCCATATAAGTGATAGTGTTGCAGCCCTCTAGGTCTAGAATGAAGTAATGTGTAAAACGGGTTCAAGGTACTACGTCTTAGAAAGTCAAAGGGGGACCGCGCCGAACTTGGACAACGACACACGCGGACAACGTTAAAGTTGGACAGATCAAGTTTCCAGGGTTGTCGTTTGCGTGCAACGTTACCCTTGGACACTTTTGAATGTGTCCAGATTCGTCGTGTCGTGCAACGCCACCCTTGGACAACTTAAAAACTTGTCCAGGTTCGTCGTTTGCATGCAACGTTAAACTTGGACACATTTGAATGTGTCCAAGGGTAACGTTGCACGCAAACGACAACCCTGGACAACTTAAAAACTTGTCCAGGTTTGTCGTTTGCATGCAACGTTAAACTTGGACACATTTGAATGTGTCCAAGGGTAACGTTGCACGCAAACGACAACCCTGGACAACTTATAAATGTGTCCAGGTTCGTCGTTTGCGTGCAACGTTAAGCTTGGACACATTTGAATGTGTCCAGTTTCGTCGTGTCGTGCAACGACGAATCTGGACATTTGTCTTAAGTCTCTTGTTTTGGGACCTGACTGTACATTCTACCTGTCAAAGTCCATTGTTTGGGATTTCGACCAAGGCCCCACTAGAAAAACACGCCATGCTGAAGGTTCATGACGTCACACTAGTGGATAGATTCAGGGTCTGACTTAGGGGAGGTACAAATGAGGCAATTAGTTCAAAATTCCTCCGTGAACAGCGCTGTAGTAGAGAGCACTTTGGCAATGAAGGTTTACTAATCGCAAAAATAGTTCTGTTCATAAAATAAAATTATAAATGCCTCAAATTCAATTTTACTATTTTTTAATTATAAAATTAAACTATCATAACCTAACCGAACTAACCAAACTTGCTGATAAAGAAATAATATAACAAAAGTTTAGTAATCGGAAAAATAATTCTGTTTATTAAATAAAACTAGAAATTGCTCAATTAAAATTTTATAATGACTTAATAATAAAATTAAACTGTAATAACCAAACAAAACCAACCAAACTTGCTGATAATAAAAAAATCTTGGACAAAAAGTTAATGCTATCAGCGGGATTCGAACCCGGGACCTTCAGTATATCAGCCCGGCACGCTAACCAATAGACCACCGAGGCCGATGGCTGGCGAATGTTTTGTTACGGTAATGGCGTTCCCTCAGCTAATAAGAAGCCCTCAGCTGTCATCGTAGCCTCTTCTATACCTCCCCTGAGTAAATACCATAGATTCACTGCAATATCCCATATGTTTTAGGTAATAAAGCTGGCTGTTTTCAGATTTTACGGTTACATTTTCGTACAACTATCCACCACTGTGACGTAGTGTTGCACATAATCGGTATTTTTGCATACATAAAAGTAAACGAATATTTTCTGTTCCCTACGGACGGAAAAACTAACACTTGCTCGGAAAACAACACATGTGTGTAGTATAAGTCTACTTTTTAATCGGTGAATAGCAAGACAACTAAATCACTGAACGTTAATATTTCGTGCTTGGTGACTGGCGCATGTCTGGAACCGCCTTTAGGATAAAGAAAATGCATCCCTCAGGCTTTTGTTTTGCGTTGTCCATGTTTGTCGCCAATCTTTCAGATTAGTTGAACTTTTTCTGTTTTCATAGCTTAGTATTATTTTTAGTTTTCCGGAAATTATGGATTAAATGAATGAAATAATCATGACAGTATTAGTAAGATTACATATACGTCTAACGTTGCCAATCGTAATATAGTTTCGGGAGACTATTTAAAAATATCTGTTTGGTTTTCAAGCCTCTTCATTTCACATAAAATTATTTTTGATTGGAATGTGTGTATAAAGACCAGACTTTCTTATTATTAGCATGTAAATATTGTATATGTTGTCCATACATAACTAATATGAAACGTAGATTTCTATCTTCAAACGTGACTTAATAAAAAATAAATAGTAGTTCAGGTTTATTTAAAAAGTATCGGTGATATTTGCACATTTTCACACATTTTGTGTGACTGCACAAAAACGAGTCATTCGTATTTCGTTCATCTCAAGTAATTGAAAACCTTTGTAGGCCTAAATAAACTCGCATTATTGACACAGTAAAAATTTTAAATTACCAACATAAAAATTCTGCATTTAAAAATTGTATCATTACAGTATTATCATTTTTAAAGCTGCACCATATTATAGGCCTAAGAGTTGATGTTGTAACGGTTAATCACATATTTTTTAGTTTATTGGCCTATATTTAACATCGGATTTCCTCTTCCATCGGATCATACAGTTTTGTGTTAGGCCAAAAAAGGTTACGTTCATTCAAAACTAATGAATTCCACTGATAATAAATCTACTGTCAGAAATAAGTATTTTTGTATACATAAAACTGCAAATAAACACTCCGAAGACTCTAAGATGTGATTTTCAGCTGTATAATGTATTTTCTAATGCTGATTTTAAGGACTTGCAAAAAAAAATGTCATGGTCTTTACTTTATGCTCTTGAGTCTGGAGCATATTTATACAAGTGTTAAGAGGTTAGTTTTCTTACTGAATCTCATTAAAAATATGTCTAACGAAAATAAATCAATCATGTTTAAGGTAAACTAAACTATTAATCTGGAACTCTAGTTAACTTATAAAACATATCTAACAAAAAACCACTAAGTGGTAACACTTTCCCCGCCAAGTCAGCAGTCCAAAAAAGATAATAAATCATTACTTTTTCCGCCAAGAAAAACAATGTAATGTATGTAAGTTTGGCAACTTGGCGGCAGACTTTTGCTTGGTTATTTTCATTAAAGTTACGTTCGTGGATAATTTCACAAATCAACTTCTCTAATTAATTAGTCCAACTAAGTATATAATAATTTCGAGGTAATCAGTAAATATAAAACCATCACTATTATGATTTTATAAAATGTGGCACAAATAAGGTCAAATTTTGTAAAATAAGCTCTCACCTAGCAATGTACTAATGGGAGAGATACTTGCTCAATGAAACTAGTTTTATGGCATTTTTAAAGTGATCGAGCAAAAGTCTGCCGCCAAGTTGTCAAACTTACATATATTACATTGTTTTTCTTGGCGGAAAAAGTAATGATTTATTATCTTTTTTGGATTGCTGACTTGGCGGGGAAAGTGTTACCACTTAGTGGTTTTTGTTAGATTTTATTTATTTTTGTAGAAAATCAACAGTTAAAATAAAAGTCCTCTTTTCTCTGATATATAGACCACGGCACAACTACATCTCATTTAATTTCAATAATATTGTTTGTGTAGAGCTAAATTCTACATTTTTGGTCTTATCTGCTTTAAACCGATTAAAAACTTTTTGACACACGTACCAAAATTACTATTTAACAAACCCCCTGGGCTTAAACTCAGTTTCAAATTTCATCAATGGTCATCTTGAACAACATAAAATGCGTTGGTGTTACATAAGTGTTCTGATAATTAAACCCGTATATCTAAAGACTAGTGTAAATTGAGCCCTTATTATAGAATTAAAAATGTAATCAAACAGATTAGGTTTGTTAGAAATAGCATAAGGCAAAACAAATATTGAAAAACTCATTTATCCTAAAATTACATATCACTTTTTAATTGCTTGTTTAACATACGTAGAGTGATTTTCCCGATTAATTTATTTGTTTTAGTGTAAAAAAACATAAAACAAACCTTAGTACTAGTACTAAGTTTTAAGTTCCTAGGTTTCATATGTTTTGATAAGTAGTATTAAACTGTTAAAATGACGAGCTGCTCAGCTGTACCAGTGTACTATCGGTACACTGCGTTTTTCAATGGAAAGTATCGGGGAATATCACTGCTCTAAGTAATTTTATACAATTAAGTTAATTGTATAGTAAGTACTTCAAATCATTCGGTATACCTGAAAAGATACTTTATTAAAGTTTTAAAATAATTTTTCATCACTCCGTAACGAAAGTAACTACTTTCGATGACAGCTGACATCAATGAAAGTAGTCGTTTCCCAAGCTCTTAATTAGGGCGAGGGAAAATCGATCAGCTGATTTTCCTTCGCTCTAAATTGACTTTCCCTCGCTCTCAATTAGTTCTCTATTTATTCACTACGTGCGCTAGTGTTTTGTTGTGGTTTAATTTAATGATTTGAATCAGCTGTATGTATTGTTCAAAGTTGTTTTATTCTTTTATTTTGATATTTAATCAAAATGTATTGAAAAGTATACGTAGGTTTTCTTTAAGAAAATTTTATTTTATTTTGATGTTCAATCAAATTAAATGAGAAATAAAATAGTTGTAATATTACTGAGGTCTGCTATTCTGTGTTTGTGTATTTTTCCGTCGTGATGAAAAGTATCGTTCATAACTCGTACCGAAAGTTATTATCCGGCACTTGCTCCATTATTCATACTCGGCTTCGCCTCGCACGTGAAATTGATGTTCCCTGTGTGCACACAAAAACTTGAGCGAGCGACGGAAAATGCCACTTTCGGTCCTAGTAATGAAATATACTATTTCAGCTGTTCCTATGAATATCTCTAACATTTAAATTAATTGAGATTTAATCGCAGCTGGTCCTTCTTTTGTTTTGATTTTAATCCCATGTTATTTAAATGGGCCAAAATCGTACTTTGAGGGCTTGCCAAGGGTTTATGGGTCAACGCACCGACTTGAGACCCTCAAAAGGCACATCTACACGTCAAGGGCTTTCAAACAACATAAAAA
Organism: Macrosteles quadrilineatus; assembly: GCF_028750875.1. NCBI lineage: Eukaryota > Metazoa > Arthropoda > Insecta > Hemiptera > Cicadellidae > Macrosteles > Macrosteles quadrilineatus. The sequence goes on from NW_026542597.1 coordinate 84,645,394, forward strand.
ACATTAAAATTGAGCCAGTGGTTTGGGCTGTAGGTCCGTCAACATTCAAGGAGAAGAAGGAGAACACGGAAAATTTGTGAATTTTCAAACTAGTTTTTCTTGGCTCAAACACAACCGTTTTTTAAATTCTTTTTTTTATTTTGTTGAGAATGAGTGCCCCTATCCAGTAGATGAATAATTTTTTTAATAGCTTTTGTTTCTTCAGAGCTATAGACGAGTAAAAAAGCCACTTTGTCACTTCATGTATATATACACTGCAGCAGCTGTGTACCGCTGGGGGACTTGGCGGGGCGGAACGCTGCCGCGTTCCTTAATACCTTGCTTTACGTGTAAATCATGTTTATTTAAAACTAGCTAAGTACCCGTTCTACGCACGGCGATAGTGTAGTCCTCACCATTGAACACTTTATCCAATTTGACATTTCCATTAACAAAAGTGCTCTTGACTTTTTCGTGAAACACAGAGTAATAAAGACATTAATGCGTCACAAACAGACATACACACGAAAATTCAGAATTTAATTAGTTAAGGAATTTGCTACTATTTAACCATAGCAAAGTACGTATAAAATCAGTAAGCGCCGTCAATGAGTGGAAACCTAATTTGTGTAAGCTAAAGAAGATGTAGATGTGTAGATTTAAACCAAATTTAAGTTTCCCAGCCCTAAACAGCACTGATTCAAGGTTTTTCCCGGTTATCAAAAATCAGGAACAATTTGATACACAAAGAATCTCCGGTTCCTGACCTGGATGATGCCAAGTTATTTAATTTAATTTGCGGTTACACGTTATTGCACTTGCGATTAATTAAATCCGTTATGTAAGGACAATTTTTTTTTAATGTCACTTTGTTTGGCTTTTATTTCAAAACGTGATTGAAATTGTTGCGGTATTTGTAAACAACATAATGTAAACACATCAGTGACAGCTATATTTACAAAGTAGTGAGGCCATATTGTAATGGCTAAAGACACTCCCGACAACCCCGTGAATACATTAAAATGATTTGAATCTTGATTTTATGTACTCTCGTTTTTCCGGAGATGGCCGCGTAAAATGCCTTCTGGGCCGTGACAGACAGATAGAAATTGAGATAAGACTTGTTTTGGCTAGTTTAATGTATAACACGTAAAAGTAACCAAAAAAATATATAATTCAGAGAAAACTATAATTTTATTTATATAGATTTGTCAGTATTATTTGATCTGTGATCATCAGACGAATATCTGTCCTCTCTACTATGTTTATTTAGTATATTGGCTCGATTGTAAAGGTATGGTATGATTAATAGTTTTATTTACTTTTACGTCATTTTGTAACCATCATGGCTACCCACAAGGTCAATGTTACAATTTTAAAAATTTGAGTTACTTTTACATAATATAGGCAGTATTAGAAATTGAGATTGTTTCGTTCAAAACTTTCCAAACATTTGTCGGAAAAGCTTGGTAAGTTTGGCAAAAATATGTTTAGCCGTTATTGAGTGTGATAGTGATACAAAGTTTTACATTGAAGCCGATCCCAAAGCGCTTTGCTTCGCTCAGCTCAGTTATTAGAATCGAACTAGTAAACCTCTGGTTTACATGAATCCTGTATACAAAATAATAATTTCATCCTAATATTATCGGTTCACTTTATTTAGATTATCAGGTTATTGTTTATTGACCAGAATCGTCCAAATATATTACATTGTTAAGACTGACTGACTAATAATGTACTCTCATTTGGATTCTTTGACCCTTAACGAGTTATACCCGCGAGTCTATGACATGAGTTAGATATGTACCGATTGTACTGGTACCTTTAGATGAGACTACTAGCATAGATGAAGTACTAGTATGTTTCAGAAATCTGTACTAACTAATATGTAAAATGGTAACTAAATGAATTGTTCTAAAAGTAATTTCAAAACACGTCACTGATTGTAAATAAATTATAACGTAAAGATAAAATTGAAAGTTGATATGAAGAACTGAAGAACATTACTCTAAACAGGTCACCATTTGTTTTCAGATGACGTATTATCTCGTTACACCATGGTATTTGTTAAGTGACGTTTGCAGTAAAATTTGAAACGTGTCCAATATCATACAAACCAGTGATTTGGATTGTAATAATTTTTAGATGTGTATTGATTTGTATATTTGTTTTTGTATTAAGATTTTTTTACGTTTTTGGAGAGGGAAATAAATTCTTTGATATTTAAAAGTCTATTCTTGAACTTCCACGCTGTTTTTGTCCAATATGTAAGATAAGTTTCTCTCAGTTAGTTACTGTTTTTTGGCTAGGATTGAAAGTTTATATTTGGAATCTCTGATATCTCATAATTAATTTTACTTATTTAAGTTGTTCATTTTTGTGTTTAAATGCAAGCAAGACACTTCTCTCGCTACAATAGAAGGCCTAGTGGTAAATAATTATTAATTCTTCCAAATACATTATGAGCTATTTAAATGTATGATTAATTGGCCAGAAGTCAGACAGCATCTTAAAGATTTAGTCCCAAATGCAACACTGCATATGTTATGATCTGGAACTAAGTTTATATTTTCCACTACAATTTTCGGGTGAGGTTCATAATGTCCAAATTTCACAAACTCCAACGTCTAAAATATTAAATAAATAGTGCGTTTCATAACCTCCAAATTTCATAAACTCCAAAACTATAACTTTCAAATAATGACCGATTCACAATGTCCAAATTTCACAAACTCCAACGTTTAAATATCAAATAAACAGAGCTGTTCATAACCTCCAAGTTTCATAAGCTCCAACGGTACAGTCTCTGCCAGAAGTCGCTGCAGAGGTTGCCGTGGTTCGGTATGTAGGCGCTACACGTTCTACTGTTGTAGCGGTGTAACACGAAGTATCATTGTTGCTCCGTAATTGCTTTCTTAAGAGTATAAGTATATATTCTTAAGAGTTCCCATAGTCCGATCATGCTGGTTCGCGAACTCGTTCGAATAAACGTAGGTTTACACGTTTGTACCAAATTTCATCAAAATCGGATGATTTTTGCTCGAGTTATCGCGCTAACGGACACACATATAAATATATATATAACTGATGGTGTTTTTGGTCTCTGGGTACCTCAAAACGAAAAAGTAAATCGGTCCCGGGACCAGGTCTTACCATTAATACTACGGTAATAGCTTATTCCCTATAGCGAAAATTCGCTAAAATGTAAATTTGATTTGCACATTGTGTGCTAACACATATTTGAGCCACACATCTGAGTGTTCTTCAATCATTAAAATGTACGTACTAATGATTTTAGTATAATCAGTAGTTGAGCGCTGGCGAACGGTGCATGCTATCTGACTGTGGCAACCACTAGAGAGACTTCTGGCCCAGACTGTACCATTGGAGGTTATGAAATTTGGACATTATGAACCGCTCTGTTTATTTAATATTTAAACGTTGGAGTTTGTGAAACTTGGACATTGTGAAACAGTGATTATTTGAATGTTATAGATTTGGAGCTTATGAAATTTGGAGGTTATGAACCGCTCTGTTTATTTAATATTTTAAGCGTTGGAGTTTGTGAAATTTGGAGTTTATGAAACGCTCCCCAATTTTCTTACAAATTCTAATAACCAAAAAGCTTTTAGTATTTTGTTAGCCATTTCAGGTTTAAACTACTAGGTGGCGTTTGCAGAAGCATCCACAAAATTGAGCGGAATCATCAAGGGTTCATAATATATTGTTTTTGTCATACTACATAAAACAGTCGTTTTTAATGCATGCGTTGCGGGTCTTAAGTAGCATTTTAGCGAATTTCCCTATAGGGAAGTAGCTATTACCGTAGGTGGCACGGTAAGACCTAGACCCGGGACCGATTTACTTTTTCATTTTGATGTCCCCAGAGGCCAAAAATACCATTCGTTCAAATTTTTATATATGTATATATATATGTCTATATATATATAATATAGACATATATATATATATATATATATATATATATATACGTCCGTGAACGCGATAACTTGAGTAATTTTTGTCCGATTTTGATGAAATTTGGTTTAAAGGTGTAAAGCGGGATAAACTTGAATGAGTTCGCAAACCAGCACGATCGAACCATGGGAACGGGGCTTTACGGGGGGTTTTATGGGGTAAAAATTGGTTTTTCTCACTTTTTACCCTCAAAACACAAAATATCCCGATTTCTCTTTAGACCTTTTTAAAGAGCCTAAAAAAACAAATAATTTAGTATATAAAAGTATTTTTGTTCGATTGTTAGTAACGGAGAAAATTAAAAAAAATTGTAAATTTAAAATTCCCATGTTATTCTTATGGAGAATATTGTCAAATGTTGTAGTTTACTTGTTTATGGATATATTTTGATCAAACTTGGCAAATGTATTTATTTTGTACTAAGCTATCAATATTTTACTCAAAAACACACTTTATTAGTTTCCTTGTAGCAGCAAACCTAGGTACTCGTTAAACCTAATGTTATTAAAATATATTTAACTGAAAATCAATTCAGACAAATGGAAATTCGCTTAGTCGGCAGGTTTGCTGCGGCGGGGGTATATTTACTCTTTAGGGAGTAAGAATCATTTTTAGGCCTCTATGGAGTAAAAATTAGCTGTTGTCAACTCAGTTGTAAATTTCTATCGTAAACGATTGCATATATCGAAAATGTGTATCGATTCGTGCTTCGTAACCATTTTAACCTACAGTCTACAGTCTCTTCCCATAACATTTTAGCATTGCAGATACATTAATCAATTCCCACACTCAACACTGCTCACCATTATTACTTCCCTCACCGTGTTCCCTTCCCTCCTACGTCCGTGCTATATCCGTGATTCGCAACGAGCGAGAATATGTTCCATAGATATACTGGATGAAAAGAACCAACGAATAAATAAACAAAATTTCGATAGATCAGCAGCCTGATCATTTTCAAATTACTTTTCGTATAAATTTATACGATATAATGAAATAAATTACTTTATACATTTGAAAATTCCAATATTAAGTGTATTCATAAGAATAACGTAGAAACTTTTAAGGCAGGCAGGGCAGAGCCCTAGGAGAGTACTCTTATGGAGAATAAGTGAACTGTTGTTGTTTGCTTGTTTTTAAACAAAATATGATCAAATTTGGAAATAGCTATTTACATTACAAGTGTAGTAAGAGCGTTTTTACATCACGCAGGTGAAAGTTGTGCAACGAGCGAAGCGAGTTGCATAATTTACCTAAGTGATGTAAACACGCTCTTGCGTAACGTGTAACGTACAAGATTTTACCTGACCCGACAATATATAGGAGGTTACGAACAATATTTTTCATTACCCATTTCACTCATCTTATAACAGTAAGGTTCATTTACAAACAAAAGCTAGGTTAGGGAAATTCTTCAAAACATAACAATAAAATTCAAGCACACAGCTGATTTCTAGCGTTAAACGTCGTTGGCTTCATAGAGTTATATTTTTTGAAGTTATCCACTCAATGTTATTTAAATGGGTTTCATTACATCACCGAGTGAGTTTTTTGATACTTTACATCACTCGAGAAGTAAGGAAGTTATACATCACGCTTAGGATAGGGAAGTTTAACATGGCGGGTTAGGTAAATGTATTTATTTATACTATACTGTCAACATTGAACTATAAAAACACCTTACAGCCTTCCCTGTAGCAGCCATGGTAGCAGCATACACAAAAACTCGTTAAACTAATGTTATAGTAATAGGGAATAAATATTTCATTTTTAAGGAGATATTTTATTGACAACACAGTCAGACTAAAGTAAAGTAGCTTTTAGTCTGCAGGTTCGTTGTGGCGGGTGTAGTTATAGTTCCGTAACGGTTTTGCAAAGTATTACCCGTAGTGGATTCACTAACGATCTCAAATACACGCCTGATATGTTGTCATTGTGTGTCACCGCTATTTTGCTGCTTTGTTCAAATAATCCTCAAACGAATCAGTTTTATTATTTCAACCTATGTAGGTACGATATGTGATCGTAGGATACGATAGACTGCACATTGTGAAACAGGTTTAGTCGAGCAGGATCCATTTACACATACCGTAATTAAATAATCCATAACAATTTGACTGCTCTATTGCAGTTGTTTCGCCACGAAAACGTTAAAATCTAAGGCATCTGTTTGCTTCATTTTGTTAGTTTATCCATGTTAGAGGTTGACGACTGATCAATCATTGAAAAACTAAGGACAAATCCCCAGACAAAAACACTCCACATATTTCGTTTCTATAAACCATTAACAAATTTTGATTTCAGCCGCAGCTCCATATTGCAAATGTATGTTTTGAAGATTCAAATGTGCCAAAAACAATGGACAGCTAATTACTATTGAAGGGCACTAAAAATCACTTAAATATGGCATTTTTAAAATGAGACTTAATTAACTTTTCTACGACACTTAGCAACACGTATATTGAACAAAAGCTGTAGATTTGAACCGTCCGTTTGGGACACGGTGTATCCAGGTCCCATAGGTTTTAATTTTTTATTAATATCCAGCAAACATTTACAACGACCAAATAAACATGCAATTAAATTTCCGAATTTATAATGTACAATGTGTTTCGCGGGCTATGAGTCACTACAACACAGTGTATAAACACAGTGTAGTAACAGTGTGTTAGAAAGAAGCCTTGTAACAATAAGGCGTATTCACGGCATTTCTGTTTTAGGAAGCTCATTCAGAGTTTACCAACCGAGCGAGACTGAGAATTTGATGAGCCTGGTGTACAGTCTATTCAAAAACTAAAAGTGTCCAGGTTCGTCGTTTGCGTGCAACGTTACCCTTGGACACTTTTGAATGTGTCCAAGTTTAACGTTGCATGCAAACGACGAACCTGGACAAGTTTTCAAGTTGTCCAGGGTTGTCGTTTTCATGCAACGTTAAACTTGGACACATTTGAATGTGTCCAAGCCAAGGGTAGCGTTGCACGCAAACGACAACCCTGGACAACTTGAAAACTTGTCCAGGTTCGTCGTTTGCATGCAACGTTAAACTTGGACACATTTGAATGTGTCCATATTCGTCGTGTCGTGCAACGCCACCCCTGGACAACTTATAAATGTGTCCAGGTTCGTCGTTTGCGTGCAACGTTAAGCTTGGACACATTTGAATGTGTCCATGTTCGTCGTTGTCTGCTTTTATCGTTGTCTGATGGAGGCGGTGTCTGCTTTTAACGTAGTCCACGTTTAACGTTGTCCAACTTCGACATCGTCCCGTCAAAGGAGGGACAAATGTTCCCATGAGCGCAATTGAGCAATAACTAACCAAATCAGGTTCAGCCAATACTTAAAAAATAAACCTAAGTATAAAAAGTTGAGATATTTTAAGACACACACTTCATTCAACAAAGGTCTAAATGGCCCTAAAGTTGGTTTTACATTATTTACAAATGAATAAATTCTGTTCTGAACGTCCCGTAGATTATAGTTTTACTCATCCAATGTTCAATTCAGATGATCAAAATTGGACACATTTTAAAACATTTTGTTCGATCATTTTTCTATAATAACCCCTTTCCTACGACTTGAAAATCCTATTCCAAGCGGCCCAGGCCACTAAAGGTTTAAAAGCGACCGAAATAGGGTGCGATGACTACAAGCATCGCCTCGCGAGTTGGCTCTGGTCCAGATGTGGTGTTAGAAACAGAAACAGAGAGGTAAACATAGCGGCGCAGACGGCGTGACTCACAAGGGAAACACGCACAAGGAGACTGATAGACTCTCAACTCTCCTGCAGCCTCGTAGATAAGTGGCGGGGTGATCAAGTGGCCAAAACAGGCCTCTCTGACATTAGCCACGCACGGCTGGCAAAGGAGAGGTGGGAATGTTGACTATCATTACGAACTGCTGAGCAAAGACTGCAAAGCATTTATACGGCTTAAACGCTTTTTTTGTCTTTGCCTCCGTTTGTAGCATTTTCAAGGAGGTATAGAGGAGCCAAACATTTTTGGAAAGTGGTCAAAACCCATATTAAAAATTTTTTACAATAAGTTTTCCCAAAATGCATTGCATTATAACTTAATTAACTTTTCTCCTTCAAAGACTTTTCCTTTGAACTTTCTACTCCAATTAGCATCTCAACTTTTTTTTTGTTCTTGACATATTCTAACCCTTGTCAGTATTGTTGATTTGGACCCGATCAGAAGACAATCAGTTTTTCCAAACCCATATTATTTTTGCAAAGCGTTATGCCAAAAATTGTTGCACAATAAATTCATTCGCTTTTCTTGCTCAAAGAGTTTTCCTCATAGTCTTTCTACTCCAAATAGCATCTCAACTCTTTTTGCTCTTGACATTTTCTAGCCCCTTGTCATACTGTTGAAATTGGCTGATCAGAATACGATTAATTTTTGTAACTGGCTGGGATATTTTTTAGGCAACTCAAAACAAAAAAATCTATCAACCACAATTCAGAATGCAAATTCAGTCATATGGAGCCCTGCACTGCATTACTCACCCACTAGGAGTGAACAGTCATGACTAATCGCCAAACAACTGATCGAATCAGACCCTTTAGCTTTTTATGAATCACCGGGGGTGTGTTGGTCCAACGGGCGCCGGATCCAAAAACAAAGCGACCCCCCCACGAGCCGCCCCGAGGCAGAAACCCCAAATCTGTTATCAATTCAGCCCTAAACACGATACGGGCTATTCAAATCAGTGACTCATACTCGCCTCTTCTGCCGATGATTGTGTATTAATTGTTGGAGGGTTGAGGGATGACGTAATCAGCCTGAAGAGGTAGAAGACGCCTTCCGGCTTGTATGTCGCCCCTAAGAGGGTTTAGGGGGAGTTACTTAACGGACGGTGTTTATTATCCTTTCGATTAGGTGTTGGCACGACATTGTGTAAAGTTGGATATAATTAGATGGCCGATTACTAGTTTGTTGTTAGCACCACTGAGATGGTAGGGCGAATAATATTCATAGAATTTCGCATATTTATTTGTGTGAACTTTTACGGGTTTGTGTACATTTTTTCGGTAAAAAAAAACACGTCTGATCTTCTGAAAGTTGTTCCAACATATTTTAAGTATCTAGATTCATCAATCAAACGTCAGTCAAGTTAAATAGGTAATCTTATTAAACTCTGATTAAAACTTTCCTGAAGATGTTCTGGAGCAATTTTACATTACATTTTTGACATGTATGAATCCTCAACAGACATTTGACTGTTCAACCGTCGATACTCAATGTAGGGTACTATATTTTCCTTTGATCAATTTGGATCCCTAAAAAATTCCTGACCACTTGCGAAATCTACCTTTTAGTACAAAATCGAATCGTGGACACCTCGTCAAAATCCACACGTTTTACAACGTCCTTCTCTAAAAGCCTGTAGTCTCACCAAACTGCGACTGTTTGCCAGTTTTGGCAGTGCGGTCGTACAGAAATACTCTCGTCCAGCACGTGCCGAGTGACTCAGTCGCTATTCCCACACTCCGACTGGCGCGGACCCAACCTAGGGATCCCACCTGTCCAACTGAGTCACCCATGAGTCAGTCGTCAGCCGTCACATCACCATATGACCCATATCTAGCACAAAGCCTCCCCTAGCGTTACGTCATCCAACGGTCGAGGGTAGGCTTTCAACACCCCAGTGGAGAGTAGGGGAAGCGATTATACTCATGATTTAAATTCATAAACTCAATCACGGGTAACAATTGAAAGTAAACAAAAAATTAGAGCGATAGTTTATGTTTCATATTAGATATGAGTTTAATAGGAGGTGGTACTTTTATACAAGACAATAAAATTTAACAAACTCAATCACGGCTGACAATTGAAAGTAACAAACAAATGTCGAGTGATCAAGGTAAGGTTTCACGGTAAAGGCGGCGGGATTTTTTAAATCCACACAATTTAAATACATGAACTCAATCATGGCTGAAAAGTTCAAATGAAAAGTATCAACAGAAAACATATTTTTCAAGCCATCAATTGTTGCTCTCAAATTTTGCTTCAGCTAAAATATGTTTAGACCATGATCCTGATTCAATATACAATGCACTTATACATTGATTCACACCTTGGAACAGGCTCACAAAACATGTATGGATTATTGTAGAAGAAGGTTTTAAGGCCCATCCGGAGCCTTAATAAACCTCAATATCGTCGCGGAATAGAAAATTGTTCTAAAGATTATTCTAGATGCATTTTCCCTATATAAAATCTCAAAATTGAACATGCCCCCTTCATGACAACAATAACGTAAACATTTCATTATTAAACAAAGCAGAAGTAGCCTAATTCAAATTAAAACAAAATGCCCGAGAAACCCACGAGGTCGGGGGCGGCCAGTCACTCATATATCGATGGTCAGGTCACTCCACACTGTCAAAACACAGATAATAGCAGCGGCGGCGTGATCAACAAGGCACTGGCACCGGAAACTACGCTTTACGCTGGGCAGCTCCCCTACTTCCGGCACACCCTGCACCTGGGAACGCATTCCCACACACATAGGGTGGTAATGGGGTGGCAAGACGTGAGAAATACTATAACCCAGTAGATGAACCAAGATTTACATATTCAAATCAGCTGTGCCTTCAGGATCCGTCGTCTATATTGAAGACGAATGAAGAGAAAATCCCTGAAAAAAGTACCAAAAGTTTTTTTTGACCCAGTTTCAGATCCTTGGACACTAGGCTCAAGCCTGGAATAGTTTTTGAAATTAATCCTTGAGGTATGCCTAGAGGACGGTATTAGCATTTGAATAAAATTAATTACTGATTGGCGGGATTCTAACCCGGAACATCAGGAACCGAAGTTCCACGCACCGCTCGTTCACCGAAGTAATGCAATAGTAGCATTGGCAAACGGCAACCACTTTCTTACGAGTGTCAAATTCTACCACACTATTACGATTCCGCCAGACACGAAATCCCCGCCAAATACGACACCCTCAAGGACGTCTGCGTCACCGCGGTATGCGCGGGAAAGTCACTATTCTCAGCTGTTTACGTTACCCGCCTAAATTGGTCGTTAGCATCAGTTATATCCGGCGGTTTCGCTATTAACTCCCGGGTCGGCCATATGGGTGTAGTGTTCATTCAGCGGCTATGAGGGGCAGATGCGTGACCTCATTGTTCTACTGGTGACTCATTCTGTAACTGATACGACCTCCATCACGCTCTAGCTACACCGAGCGACCTACTAGTAGTGCAAAACGTACACAAGACTAAATGTTTTAAATTGGAGAGGAGATTTGAGTGAAGCTTTACCACCTAGAAAAGATTACTTGAATTTTTGAATTTATTTGTTGTTTTATTTGTTGAGGCTGATATGTTCCTGGAAAAATCCTGGAAACAATGCTATAAAACGCTTGTGCCACTAATACATTTAAGTCCCTTTTAACGGACGCGTTCTTAATTTCTCAAATTCGTCAAGTCCCTAATTCTGTCCCGATTCATTTAAAGTTGTACTATCCGAAAAAATATTCAATATGATTATTCTTAACAATACGTTATTCGGCATTAAACGCTAAAACCAAATTAATCACAAAAAAATACTAGTCTAAATAATAAACAAAACAAAGACGTAATCAAAACAGTCTATCAACATATACGATAATTTTACCATAATCCAATCAGAAGATACGATAATTCCAACCAAACACGATAATCCCGTGTCACAATTATTGCGCGGAGGAGTGGCCTCGCTATGAGTCTGAGTCATCTGAGGAGACGACCTTGTCTACGGCGCCCACCGGCCTTTCCCTCTCGGTTACCTCGGGCTAACAACATACCTTCCTGCCACGACGAAACACAAGAATGTGTCGGACAAATAAATGTTGGCAACACTGAGGTCTTTAAGTTGTGGTAAAGAACCGTCGTAAGCTTTAACTTTAACATCTGGAACCAGCCCAGCTAAACTGAATCAAAATCTACACCACGCGCACAGTTATTGAAATTATCGTTAACTTAAACATATTTTATGTACCAACACTTAACATTTACACCACGTGCTACCTTAATTATTGTTGGACAAATTACGAGCTAAATATAACAGTCGTTTAGAGGTAATTGGTGTCTGTAAAATAACCGCACATTTTGCTACACCTGATTAATTTGGCTACTTGGGCCATTTGTCGAATGTGCAAACTATATTAAATTAGTGATTAAGCAGGTTTGGTGTTATTAGTTTAGGTCTACGTATTGAGTTTTAATATGAAATGGAGTAAAAGAACATCAGACGTTTTCAAAAAGGAGAAACCCCGAAAAACTCTTGAAAATGGCTTCTTGACCATCTTAATTTGGTCCTAGTAAGAAATCACAATAGATCGATACACGCTGTGCTTTTGACTTTTGAGCACCTGAAATTCCCCTCAGCTTTCAAAATTGTACAAAACAGAAATTTTAAATCCTCTGGACAATTGTAGAAACTTCACACCACTAGACCAATTGATTTACGTAGAATATGGGTAAAAGTGTGATTGAAAAGGTGTGGAAACCGGACGCTATAGTTTGTTACATCATAAAAACGCATCGGCTATTATTATAGTCTGTATGATGGGATCTGTATTCTGACCAGGTCTACCTGAGGCCAATGGTTTAAATTTGGGCCAGCCCCAGGTAGACGAAGGTTCAGGAGATAAGTTCCATAATACAGACTTATAAGCGAAATGCTCCCCACAAGAGAGTGGTGTCAACAATATGTACAACTATCTCATAAGGCTAAAAGACAACAGTTTCCACACTTTTCAAACACTAGAGTATTAACACTCACAAATACTAATTAGTGTAACCACCTGCATTCATGATATCTAGGACGTTGCAGTCTTTTAGTCCTATGACGACAGGCATTATTTATTTCACATTACTTCCTAGGCTTAGACGTTGTGGAATCATCACTTCCACACACAACAAAAAAAATTTATTTGGCAGGATTTGAACCTGGGGCCTCGGGGACCGAAGTCTCGCACTCTTCACTATGCCAACTCGCTCCCATAGAGGCATCATCATCAAATCAGATAAGAGTTTAAACTAGTCAATGCAACGTTCTAGATAGCATGAATGTAGCATTTAAACATCAGGAGGTTTATCAAAATGAACTCACCAATAAAGTGGAACGCCTCCTGGAAGTACTGTTTGATGTTCTGGTGGCCAGAGTCGCTGGCAGGCAGTTGGTGGAAGGTGATGTTGGCTGGCGGCGAGGGCGGCGACGAGAGGGCGGTCACGTTCAACACCCGGGAGACGCCCAGGGCGGCCAGGGTGGCAGGGTCCGCGGCGTCCCTGGCGTTGCCGAGATAGAGGAAAGGCAGCACTCTAGAGGCAGGGTGGCTGTCGATGTCAGGAACTGGCTCGGGGGAACAAGGGGTGCTGGGCTCTGAGGGGAGAAGAGTGTCTTCGCACAGGTCCTTGTGGCGACGGTGGAACTCCTTGTGGCCTCCTGGAAGCAACAAAATGTGGTCAGCGATTTGTCGATACTATCCTCAATAAAAGACAGCGACAGACAGATAGGTGCCTAAAGCAGAACAAGGTGAGTTAAGAATGGTAGAACGTGATCAATGTATAGGTTTATTTAGCCAGCAAGACAGGACCATTCATTCAAATACCAATGAGAAACAAGTTTCCACCAAAAAGCTACTGAACTGTCAGGATCGAACCGGCGACCTTTTTATTGACAGGCTAGCAATATAACCACTCAGCTACCCAAACTTATTTACTATTCGGTGGTTCATTGAATCGAGAATAGTTCATAGCGTGTATAAGTGAAATATTGGAACGACACCAAAAGACGTCAAAATTTAAACCTCGGTTTAGAAGACAAGATAGGTAGGGTAGTCCGCGACACAAACTTGACTATTTCGTATATCAAGTTTACGTCCCTAAGAGGGTAAATTTGTAAATGTAGGTCCATATATAATTTTTCGTGTCCTGACTCCAGTAATAGTTGGTCATCGACAATGAGGTAGTTACATTTACGTAGGCAATGCCAGTACGATGGTAGAAGATTCAAAATCCTTCGAAATCTTTTCAGAAGTCAAAGAGCATTAATTAAGATTCCGTAACTTTTACAGCACCTTAAAGGTAATCGTCATACGCATGTTCAGTTTAGCAAAAAAGTGTTATTATTGCTTAATGTCTTAGGCAATTATATTTAACTATACGCAAAATTACTACCAAACACAAACTAAAACTAGGTACGAAAGATAATCTTCTTCAAGGCTTTGTATTAGAAAGTCCCCTAACTATAAAGTTAATAGTCTTACTATACAAGGAGAGACAAATAATTTTAATAGATTACGCCCGCCGTTTTAAATTAGAAACTCTCCTCTAAAATTAAACCTCAGCACTAAAATAAACATTAAAGTCAATTACACAGACTCAAAAACAGAGTTCAAAGCACGGCTAATTTAATGGACTAATTATATCCAGAACGACCGGGGCTAATCTAAATAGCGCAACATGTCCGTAAACTATCGTTTTATCAAAGAAGCCACTATACTGGAGTGACTCACCGCAGTGAGTCAGAACAGCTGTGTTTACGATTGTTGCGTAAAGGTCACTCAGCTGTTGTATGTCAGGTATAACAGCTGATAATGTTCAGCAGTAAAAGGTGTTATTGAAAAGGATAAGCAGGCCTTTAATCATGTGTTCAATAATGAATAAATATTATTGTTGGGACAACACTAAGTAAAGTAGAATGTTTGACATCAAATAATTATTATGTACACTGTCTGTTTTATTTACCATTAATATTATGCCACAACCCAACGAAGAAGTATATTTAAAGTCAACACCACTATGGTGACCACATGAAATCAAATTACTATTACTGCAATTAAAATATTGTTTGACTAGGTATCTTTAAATCAAATATTGTCATCAAACCCCCAAACAAATGTAGTTTTTCATTAGTGCCATACGAGAATTTTTATTTTGCCAATTTAACAGGTAAAGAGCAAATTTTAGGTAAGGCAATTTTAGGCAAAATTAGGTAGGACGAAGTAAACCCTTGCCAATTCTAATGTCGTGTGTATTGTCATTTTGACTACGATGTCCCACAATATACTGACAAAATTTGTTTAAGATGTATGTAACACAGCAAGCCAATTTTACTCTAAAAGTGTTCTCGAAAAAGCCCATCTTACTCAAAAGTACTACTACTGTCAACAAATGTATATCTTCACCTCATATGTCAACAAACTAATCATAAAGAAAGTTTGAAACCAAAATAAAAGTAAGTAAAACATGTTGTATGCAGTTTAAAAATCGTTTACACGTTCAATTGAATACACTTTGATGTATATTTGGAGTCCGGCTGCCCAACCACGGGGATTAAAAATAAACTCAAAGTCTGGTGTTCATTAACCCTCAATCGCCTCAAAAATACCCTCTTGTACCTCAGCCAACAACACTTTACACTGCCAAGATAAAACTGTAGAGTCATATCCAAACATAAAATTTGAACATCAATTCGTTTCTGTTGCCAATCTATAGTTATTAGTGTAATCCAGCCATTAAGTGCTTTCGTTCTCAATTTCATAAACCCGTGTTTGATTCCAATTTCTCTTTCAACTGCAAACGCTTACAATTGCGTTCAAACAAACGAATGAAACAATAAACAAATCAATTTTTAGCGTTGAACAAATTTCAATACGTAATTCAAAGTTTTGTTTCGTTTAAACAGCTGTTTACTAACTAAACTAATTTCACGAAAGGCCATTCACGATAGTAAAATGTTTTGGATGCAAACCTAAACAAGTATGATTCACAGAAAATCAGCTGATAAATTAAAATTATCATCAGCTGATGGTATAAATAATCACCAATAAAATAACATGCAAACCTTTTAAATACGCTGTTGCATTTTTACAGAATAGTGGACATGTATACTACTTATTCAGTTGTATTAGTTAACAGTTTTATAGAACGGTTTACAGATATACTACAGTATTTAGTATACAACAAGTAAGACTAACGTAATTCGATTATTATAACAATAACTGCCCAACTAAATAAAACACTGGCCTACAGTTGGTGCCTTTAGATGTTGTACAAGTAAACTTTAGTTATTAGTACTACAAGTTTTACTTATATTTGTTTACATGCCTTCAAACTAAACATAAACATATAAAAGGTCAGATAAAGTCACGTCTTTCAAACCTTTACGTATATAATAAAGAATGTGGGAACTAACGTTAATAAATAAATAACATAAGCAAATATCTGTTATTAGGTTTACATAAATATGCTTTAAGTTATATAGTCAATAGAGAAATAACAATAATTGGAAAGATTACAACAGGCTGCAATTTGAAACAACCACAGCAACACCGTTGGTTTCAGTTTGTATTAAAGAAAACAATTATTGAATTGTTAAATGGACAATTAACCTCATTGAGCTTGTTTACAAAACAACAACATAACCTCAATTACCTGTTCTGCTCCAAGTAGGCGCAGGCTGGAACCGTAATACCAGACAGGGCGAATCCTTGATCTTCATGGTGTGTTTATCAATTGTTATTCAAATATACAAACACTGCACAAAACACAAAACTCGAAAGTAGCTAACCGAAAAACATTCGCACAACTACTAGTCCCTTCGAGTTCTGAAGCCAAACTGATTGTTGGCGCGAGCGCTACGTGCAGCTGGCCAGATGCGTCAGCTCGTGACGTCACTCGGCACTCGACGACCTTCGGCAACCTTCGGGCGCGCTCGGCGACACTGCCTCCTGTATCAGCTCGAGAAACTTTCCGTGATATACATAAAAGTAATGTTGATGCTAATTAGTGTTTACTGCGTGCAAGGTCGAGTGAATCAGAGATTTGCAGTTAAAACGTCGTTCAACGTGTGATGCGTTGAAAATTTCCATGTTGACGTTATTTGTTTTGATAAAAATATCTATTTCATAATACAAAGTTGGACGTGGTATGAACATGGTTTGTATATTTCCACGGGTTTAACAGCGTTGATACTATATAGTTTTATAAGTAATTTATTTTGTTAGACAACACGTAAACTTCGCTAATGAATTTTAAAATTAATTACTGTTATTTTCATAAAATATTTAGAAAAGATTATTGTACTGTTTTGTGCCATACTTGCATTATTTATTACATTAATCTTACTTATTATTTTGATATTTTAGTTCCAAGTAAAACTTAAATATATCTATACGCCCACCTTAGGCCTATACGTTTGGTAATATTATTTTTTACTCACTTTCGTTGTTATTTGTTTGGAGAAAAATATGTCCTCCGATTTTGTGCACTGAATGTTTGTTCTTTAAGATATCGTTTTTTTTTTAGTTATGCACAATTTGATTGCGAGAACTTTTTATAAAATATTGTACCAACCAAGAAGTGCACAAACTATGTGTTGAAAACTGCGTAAACTGAACACAATTTTATAAATTTAATGTTTGGTAAATAAAAGTTGTAAATCTTAAATGAACAAATTAAATACAGTAAGCAAAGAAGAGTGATGTTTACAAGAGTGCATTACTTTTCTTCTTTTGGTGTCATTGTACTTAAGACGCAACCTATTGGTAAATTAAATATTAATTTTACTGTTTAAGCAGTAATAAATTAGTAGTTTCATTTCAAATTATTCACAGCGTTTCAGTTTAACACGTATAAGAAAATTATGTTCAGTATTGCATTAATAATATTTACCGTCATGTAATGTACAGTAAAAATACAGGGTGTGGACGCCTTCATAAAGTCTTCCGCAACCCGCGCCACTTTGTATCATAATTGCCTACTCTAGTGCCTTGGCACTTTTTATTTTAATTATCATTGCAATTGCAGACATTGAATGATTGTTAATCTTCTGTTTTAATAAGTGTGTGTTTGTTAATACTGTGTCCGTAGACAATTGCGAACAGAAAGCTTATATCTGCCTAGATATTTGGTTCATGACTTATTATTTCTATGAAATATAAAAATTAAAATTGTAGTTTTGCATTTTTCTACAAGCTAGTAAATTTTACTTAGTTTCGAATACATACAATTTAAGTAGCTGGATTTGGTGAGATATAATTTTTCTGGTGGTTTAAGTATTGTTGAGTTTGAAATAGAAAAGCTTTCCGAAATATATAAATGGTTTCAAATTGTTTTATTACGGTATATATAATAATCACAAATTATTTTCAACATAACCTCTCTTGTTTTAAATGCAAATGAGGGTAAAAATACAAAATATTGGGTTTGGTTTAAAAAAATATCGCATCGAATAAATAATTTTTAAAACTTTAAGAAGTGTCTTAGGGAGCAGATAAATTTAACCTCATTAAATTAAAAACTAAAAATATTGTTGAATGCTTCACTGTATAACTTACATTAAAAATTCTTAATCTTTCTATTTAATTATAGTACTCCTCGTACTTATAACAATTAAAACTCTAAGTACCACTAGTCTCTACAGCATTTTATCATTGATTTTGAAGGAGTTTATTCAATCTACGGTGGTAAGATATCATTTCCAAAGCTAGGAAAACCAGGAAGAAGTGAGCCTCTTGACGTTTCCGACCAATTAAAATAGTTTGTCCGTCAATTAAGCAATGACAGCCAATGACAGTTAGTGAGTCACTAGTTAGGTCACTACTCCAGTGAACTAATTGTCCTGGAAGCATGACTCATGCACGGAGTCTATGATGGTGGAGTGTAAGAATGCAATGAAGTCATGGAACACGAAGTCATATGGAATTTGAAGTAATGAGCAGTTTGAGTTGGTCATACTATTAGAAATTTTAGTCAATGAGACTATAGTGGGAATCAATAAGTTTTAGACTGAGAAGATTTTTCTGAGACACAAAAAAATTAATTCTTCATTATTTTTGGTATTTTTACTATTGAACACCTACTGTTACCTCAAGATTTTCTGTAATTAAGTTCAAAAGCTTAATATTTTTATATTGACAAAGTATTGAGAAAATTGTAAATATAGCATCTGTATCACTTGACGTTGTAACAATCTTTTCTCCTGTAAAAATTATATACTCGTGTGACTATTGATATACGTAATTTTGGCTTTAAACTGGTTTTGAAGTTGAAAATTTCAAGATGAACAGAAAAATGGAAGATTTATAACATTTCTTAAAACACCGAGTTAGTTGCTATGCCTAATAGGAGTGTCGAGGCTTTATTTGATGATTTCGTTAACTAGACATTTTTAGTTGTGTCAGCCAACTCTTTTGGTGTGTGTATCTAGATTACTGTTAACATAATTTGTGTATCTACGTTACTATGGTGCATTAATTATTTAAAATGTCGTAGTTATCATTAAACAATCTGGTAACAGTTATTCTAAAGTAACACCTGATAAACCAACAACAATGGACCACCTAACAGCTGATCTTTAGATCGATTAATATTGCCGATTTCTTTTGATGTACTTAACCTCACCTAATAGTTACATGCTAACTATTTCCTGCTTACGTTGAAAATCTGGTGTGTGTCAAAGTTAAAACGAGCAAAGGGAACGACTACACAAAGTAGAACTTATCCTGTAAATATCATTGTGAAATTAAATCACTTTGTTAACAGTACAACCCCCTAATTTTGTACACTTAATTAAATTTCTAAAGAGAACTCTACTAAACATTACTGAAGGCGTTATATATCAGCTGTTGAGTTGCTTAATACCTTAACTCGTTTACAATATCATTAGCCAGCTCAGAAATACATCACATGCCACATTTAGAGATGACCTAACCGAAGGAACGTTGACTCGAGTTCCAGGAAGGTCGGGGGTGTAAAGTTCCTGGAACTTGTTCCAAAAAGGAACTCAGGAAGCCACTCACGCCTCATTCCAGTGACTAAGTGGAGTGTTTGAACCCGGCGGCACGAGGCTATGACGTAAGAAGGAAAATTTAACTTTATTATGTTCCATTGCTTTTCTCAACGCTCTGTAGTCGTGAAAGTGGTTAAGCTATGTTTAAAACTGTTATGCGCAGGAAATGACGAAGTGAATTAATACGCGTAGCGAATGGAAATGTTATTTTGGGATCTTTTAGATTTTATAGTTCTTTGTAGAACAGCCAAATTAACTTCTGGATGGATTTGCTTTTTAGTAATTTGATTAGATTATGTCGACGCATTTGGCTAGGAAATAAGGGTATTTAGTCGAAAAGTGGGTTATAACCATTAAAATAAATATCTTGGTTACTTCTTTGAATTAACAGACTAGCAACAATATTAAGTCAGAACGTATAAGAAGTACAGTTCTCAAATATACAAAAGATAATGTATATGCAAATAAACGTTGTATTTCCAAGAATACATTGTAATTCATAGCTAAACATACATATTCAAATATGTATTTCCTCCTTCTACCCTATCAATGTTTCTAATGTTAGCACTGTATAAACAATTTACAAGCAGGAAAACTTGTTTATTGCTGTGTCTCATATTTACTCGTATATTCTTTTCCGTATTTAAGAACAACTGTTTGCGGAACAATTACTGGTCAAATGACAACTAACAGTGGTAACTCCAGCTACAAAATGAAATTGCAGAGAAAATTATGAGAAATTGCAGCATGAAAATAATAATAGAAACTCTAATGTTAACAACTATAAATAAATAAAATGAAAACACATTTTATTCACCTTGGTTATAAATACTTTGATAAACAATACCAAAATGTATAGTGTATATTCTGTAATAAACTTGTTGCATTTTTTTTTTTGTTAAAGTCATAGAAAAGATTAATGCAATGACCGGTAATAACACTAGCTACGAAATAAAAATACAGAAAAAATCAAAAGAGCAACAGAAAATAATAAAAATTAAATACATAAAATGATCAAATAAGAATAAATAAATCGGTTCAAACATATAATTCATCACATGAAAAAAATTATTTATCCTGAACCATTTTTTTTTTAAGGAATGAAGAGATAAATTTTATGTATTTAGACATTTATGAGACAATTATGTATTTTGGACATTTATGAAATACCCTAGATGGTTTTTTATAAAACTTCTACCTGTGAACCTCAAATCCCTTAAATATATAGAAGTGCCTTGTTGCCTTGGAGATTGCTTATATACATTGTTTTTAGCAATTTCAATGATTAACATTTTCGAGTATAATTTTTACTCCTAGATAAGCAAACCCCAGATGCCGGGTCAGTATATCTACAACAGCTGTGTGGAGACGGCCGTTCTACCGGTAGCCGTTGGCGAGGACGGGGTCGCACAGTGTGTGTGTGTGTCGATGAGTCATTCCCGAGACCAGTTTTAGTCGCACATTCCACAACAGACCCAACCTCCCAGCTGCTACACACAAACCCTACCTGGTCAATGGATCTCATAGTATTCTTTTGTTTTACGCATTGTCAACGCTAACGGACTTACTTTATGTTTGGAAATTGTCAATTGTCACCACCCAAACCACGAAACGACCGTGATTATGTTAAATAAAAAGATTACTTGTATTTGTGGAAAATGATTGTTGTGGTTGGAGGATATAGTAGAACTGAAGCTCTGCTTGTTCGATTCTTAGCAATGCAGATTTTGGACCAATATGTAATTTATTAATGATCTAGCAAAAGGTTGACGTTAAAGAGTACCATAAAATAAAAAACTCCTGTTTATTATTCTATGGCAGTGTCAAGACAAAATTTTAGTCCGTTCCGTTATAAGAAAACATTAAATATTTCAGTCGCGAATACGCCTCTGCCAAAAAAATGCAAAATACCCCCGTCGCATCAAACCTACAGATTAAGCAAAATTCCATTTCCCTGGCTGGTTATCTACTAAAATATTCCCTTTGTTAGATTTATTTTATATTTTAAATACATTAGTTTTACTGAGTAGGTTAGGTTTGCTGCTACAGGTAATGTTAAGTCTGTATTTTTATTTAAATGTTAACACCGTAGTATGAAATAAGCAAATTTGCGAATTAGATCAAAATATATAAATAAGCAAGCAAACTTCGACAGTTTATTTATTCTAAATTAATATAACATTATAAATTTAAATTTACAATTTTCTCCGTAACCGTTAAACGTACGTACAACAACGCTTCAATGTATTAAACGTTTTAATTTCTACGAAATGATGCATAAAGAATTTGAGAAATTCTATATTTTAATGGGTCTAAAATGCGGAAACCCACTTTTTACTCCATCAAACCCAGTTTACATTAAAACAAACGAGTAAATAGGTCCCGGGTCTAAATCTTATCATGAGACCTACAGTAATTCCCTACGTGGGAATTTCCCTAAAATGAGGCGTTAAATGGTTCTTACTTGTTGCACACGAAACTCTGTATAAAAACATAACCTTAAATATAAAATTGCATAATTAACTTAAACGGAATTAAACTATTTTTGTAGCCTTGTGGCATTGACTCTGGCGTCATATTCTAAAATGCGATTCTGGTTTCAATGTGAGTTTAGTGTTTGTGGCGTTTGTTTGTACAATTTTTTTTGGCTATGATTGTACAAAAAAGGTATCATATTGTATATTGGTAGTATATTGTACATTACGAATATCAAGTAGATGGTTACAAGAATCCCACATTACTAACATAAATCATCAAAAGATGATCCATAACGATAAATCAATAGGGAAAACAGTATGTGTAGTCTATGATTGTAGAAGGAAAT
The DNA here is from genome assembly GCF_028750875.1 of Macrosteles quadrilineatus. NCBI lineage: Eukaryota > Metazoa > Arthropoda > Insecta > Hemiptera > Cicadellidae > Macrosteles > Macrosteles quadrilineatus. The sequence goes on from NW_026542597.1 coordinate 84,667,966, forward strand.
AACATAATTTTCTAACCGTATGTTTGAACACAGAAAAGCATACATTACAACTTTCATGTTTACATCTTTATGAGTACTCATAATGAATGGCATTCGTACTCATACATACAAGTACATTCATACAAGTGTAAATTTGCTGACACTACTTCCGGTTTGTAGTTAATCTTGTTTCCGGTGAGCAGACACGTGCAGTACTGCGCATGTAATTTACATCTTCCCCCAGATTTTGCAGTGATGAAATACGCTGCATGAAGCTACATTGTCAACTATACTTCGTTCACAAGATTTAGGTGGTTAGACGGTTTGAGGGGAAGTTTCCACACGACATTTTTTATATGTATGTTGCTTAATCAGCTGTTGAGCAATTCTTTTAAGGTAATTAAGAGGATATTCCTTCATCATATATAATGTAAAGTTCATCATATGTTCATCATATATATGATGAAGGAATATCCTCTTAATTACCCTAAAAATTGCTCAACAGCTGATTAAGCAACATATATAAAAAATGTGGTGTGGAAACTTCCCCTCAAACCACCTAAATCTTGCGAACGATTAATGTATGTTGTATTTAATGTATGTTGCTTAATCAGCTGTTGAGCAATTTTTTAGGTAATTAAGAGGATATTCCCCCATCATATATTTTGTATTTAATGTATGTTGCTTAATCAGCTGTTGAGCAATTTTTTAAGGTAATTAAGAGGATATTCCTTCATCATATATTTTGTATTTAATTTTTATGTTGCTTAATCAGCTGTTCTTCCCCTGAAACCGCCTAAATATTGTAAACGGAGTATAGTAATATCTTCGTAAATACTTAAAAGCTACTTGATATTATGATACTAAGATCTCATACATCATTATAAACATTAGAGGAAAAGCACGTTTAGAAGGAATAGTTTTAAAAATGACCATTTACTGGTCAAAATCCGTTACAATTCTAGTTTCTTTTTCAATTACACTTCTATAACTTATTGAAATCTTTCATAGGTAATAAATAATGAAAATACAATATTTAGAGAAGGGTTTTCATGACACGCTATATACATTTTGAGAAAACGCACAAAATAGTAGAATAACTACTGCAAATTTTAAGCTATTGGAGAAGTTTGGGTGGTTAGGTTAAATTAGGTTATATGGCGTTGTTCTAACCAAATCTAACCCAACCAAACTTCATGAACAGCTTAAAATTCGTTTTTTTAACAACTGAACTAAAATTAATGACAAATTTGTGGTCACGTAACGGATTTTGAGCCCGTTAGGTTAGGTTTCAAAATGTTATCCCCACAGACAAAATAAGAGGGTAAAAATAGTGGGGGGGGGGAAAGGAGTGACCCTCAAAATACAAAATTTTGTAATTTCGTTCAAAGCTTTTTTGTCGAGCTTAAAAAATAACTTTGTATATCGAAGTGTTGTTGTATCTTAATGGATACAAAGGACATTGCAAAAACAACTGGAAACAAAAAAATTGCATGAAGTTCTTATGGAGAATAAATAGACTATAGTGGTTTGCTTGTTTAAGGGTAGCTTTTGATCAAATTTGGCAAAAATGGGTTTTTCATACTAGGAAATCAACATTTCACAACAAAATTATTACGTTCCCTGTATCAGGAACCTAAGTAATCATTAAACCTAGTGTTATATACATAAGGAAAGAATTTAACATTTTATAGACAATATTTCAGTAATAATTGTATCAGGCAAATGGAAATCTGCTTAGTCTGCAGATTTGCTGCGGCGGAAATATAAATGTATTGTTCTATAATCTTTGGTAAAATTATAAGCTGAAATAACAGTTTTAAGGGACTTTTAATTTAAATTTTTAGACTGTATACCCCGTTGCGAAGCACTCTACTAAATCCTTTCAACGCTAACTAGAGTGGATAAAATAACAGACATAAATAACAAAAAAATAATTACAAGATAATTTTCTCACTAAATTATTCAATTTTTCTTACATGACTCACACTGTATATTTAAACTTAACAAATGGAATTCCAAGTCGATAGTAAAAAAGATAGTGTGAAACATCAGATTATGTAACAAGTTCATTATTACAATGAGAGAGATAAGTGTATCAAGATCCACGAGACAGGCTATATTGTAACATGTGAAGAATTAGTCATGGACAATAAGTATTATGTAAGTTCGTGAATATCAGTTAAATGGTACATGAAGATATTGAGTAGGAAATACAGCAAACTTAGGAAATCCAAGGAAGTTGCGTAACTTAAGTTGCATCTGATTATACGTGTGAACATTGTCTAATCATGCATTTTTTCCTCATTTTTTTAAAATGGAGTAGTAAAATGGAAAATAAAAAAAGTTTTTACAGTTTTTCATTTTTAGTTTTTAAAAATATGTTGTAAATTTTTTGATTTTATAGATTATTAGTTTTACAACAAATTTCAAAAGCAGCTACATTAAGAATTATAGATATTTTTATTGAGGACTGTAATTCATTTAACTTAAAATAGTGTTATAATTCTGCTGATAACTTGTAAGAGAAGTGAGTTTCAACGATTCTTTCCATTCGTAACAATCTATTTGTCAATTTAATAATTTACAATAACTATAAATCATTTCTAAACTTTAGCTACATTACCTATTTATATAAATTTTACTTAATATAAATTTTTAATTAATTATATAAACTTAGTCAATGTTGAAATTAACATGTCGTTGGTAAAGATGAATTATTTAGAACATACAAAATTATCAAAACCCTAACTTATTTCAAAACTAATCTTAGTAAATTTTGTTCTTTATCTCCACACTCTAATCATCTATGAAACGTAGCATTTTGAACGATATCCTACTAATTACAATAAACTTAATAATTTCAATTTTAATTTCAAGTGAGAGCAATAATCTTTTATCACATACGATGCATTAGATAGTCAAGCACTTCCAATTGTAACACTCAACACATATCACTTACGTGATAATAGTGATGTAACATTTAAATGTACCTTTCGTTGGTAGGGGGGTGGGAGGGGGGAGGTGACTCATAGCGAAAGTGATACTTTGGGCTCGTGTCGCTTCCTACAGCCGACCTGCATCTAGTTGAGACACCATAACTCTTATGGGATACCGTATATACATAGATACACCATAACTCTTAGGGGTTACCGTATATGCATAGAGACACCATAACTCTTATGGGATACCATACATACATAGGACACCATGCCTCTTATGGGATACCGTGTATACATTGAGACACCATAACTCTTATGGGATACCGTATATGCATAGAGACACCATAACTCTTATGGTATGCCGTATATACATAGACACACCATAACTCTTATGGGATACCGTGTATACATAGACACCATAACTATTGTGGGATGCCGTATGCAGAGAGACACCATAACTCTTAGGGGATACCATACATACATAGACACCATGCCTCTTATGGGATACCTTGTATACATTGAGACACCATAACTCTTATGGGATACCGTATATACATAAACACCCCATAACTCTTATGGATTACCGTATATAGACCATATCTCTTATGGAATACCACGATAGCAAACTGGATCTACATTAAAAAAACAACAACTCTTTTAGGATATCAAAATAAGCAAACTCTCACCATACCTCTTATAGCATACCACCTCAACAAATTCCGTCCTTAGATTATTTTACTTTATGACTTGAATTATTACAAAAGTTTAAAAACCAACCCAACGAAAGCTTTAGATTTTCACATCTCAGAACAATATTCATTTTCAAATTTAATTTTAAAAATTCACAATTGCATATTTTATGTGGTTAACGGATAATAGTATGGTCGAAACATATCCCCGTTGTCCTTAGGAGCCAACTGAAGATAATTCAAGGTAAGTTTCTGTTCGGTGGTAACGCTTGGGTTGGTTAATATGTTCTAACTATTTCTAAGTTTAACTGAATTCTCCAAGCTTTAATGGCCTAAAAGCACAATCTATTTGCAAAATGTTGCTTCTCTTAATGTATTACAAACTAAAATATGGCGCAAATGCAAAATACCCTAAAATAAAAATCTTTAAGCTAACTACTCATTCAAGCGTCATCAAACATGGGTTGCAAAGGATGACAAGTCTGTAACATTCAAAGAGAAGAACGAAAACATATCACGACCAATCGAAAGTAACTATCCCACACGTATGATGTTTATATGACTAATCGTAACATTTCCAAGGGTCAGAGGGTCCCCCTTCGGTCCGCGAGGTACCGGGTTCAAATCTCGTCAATCACCGAATTGTATCCCAGTGAGAGAGCCGCGACCTCTAGACCTCTAAAATTAATGAGGACACGATTTTAGTCCTGGCGTCCTAGAATTTGAAGGACATAAAAAAAAACTGCAGGCGAATGGATGACTCACCTAACACAGGTGTCGATGTTTGATGATAACAGCGATGAGTCATCAGTGATAACAGACATCTGCGACCAGGCGCCGTATGTCTACTGTAGCTCCGGTACTCCAGTCTTCAGTACTATTGTATTGTATCTCAACTTGGCTTGTGAACTAACGTTTCCACTTTCGAAATTTACCACGCTGAGTTCGTGATAGTTTGAGTGAGGTTGTATTTTGGGGCAAAAAACATAAATGGCGGAGATATACTATATAAAATAGTTTGCAGTGACGAAATATTTGGTGGGTGATCAATCAGCTAGTTTGTATCATAAACTAATGTTTTATCTATGTCTGTATGTAGTCATGACTGGTTTTCAAAACAACAACTCTTTACAGGCATAAGTGAGCTACAACAAGTTAAACGTGTGACTATTGATAAACTATACATTACATCCCCATAAGTTGTTGCCAGTTTTGAAATCAAAGTCGTCGTGGATGTGAGCGCAACCGACATATGGTGATGATGTAAATTACTGGTTTATGTCGATTAAACCAAATTTTTACCAAGTCAAACTGATGGAACGACTTATTACGAGCTATAGCAACTGTTATGACCCATCAACTAAGTCATCAGCAGTAAATAAGGTATAAAATAGAGTTTTAGATACTAGTGCATTCTATGACTGGCTTACTTAACAATGTTATTTTTAAATAAGAAATTGGCGACAGCTGGTCCATTTAGATAGGATGTCTACTTCAGTATCCAATAGTCACTTGTTCAAATTTTAGTGCATTTAAACTATAGGGTTAGCGAACTGCATGGTAATTTAATAGAAGTTAAAGTAACAATAAGTATGTTGCGTATTTCAATTATTAGCATAAAATGAAGAGAGAATCTTCCAAAAAGTGTTAACATTTGCTCCAAAATAATGTCAAAAAGGGTACAGAAATCTTTGGTTCTGTTCGAGAGCTATATATACAACTAATACAGTACTAAGGATCGCGAGCTGGAAGATATTTAACATGTTCAGCGTACAACCATACAGTATTCTTATATAAAAACCTACAAAATGATTTATTGCAAAAATTACATTTTGCTTCAAGGCAATCGTAAAAAAATCACTGATTTCCACAAAATCTTGATCAAATGTTAACATATTCTTTGTAAACACGTACAATGTATGTTCTACAGTTAAATATTGTTGAATGAGACTTCAAACAGTGGATGAGTCGTTAAAACAAACAATGAAAATGTGACCTGTAAATGTTGCTCATAGTTTATACATGAACTTTGTCAGATGAGTGTTTGAACATCCACGGAAAATGGACCAAAGACAAGTTTCATGGTCATAGTACAGACTGTGTACATTAAAAATGTTAAAAGTAACATTTTTCACTTACTTTTTTAAGAACATTCACTTTCATTTTTCTTCAAACGTAACATTCTATTTCACTACATACCGATATGTTGACTACAATGTATGGAAATTCCACAATTTATCGTCCAACTTGATAAAAATATTAATACAATGGTGCTTCCTGTTAATTATTTAGTTATGATTCAAAAGACTTGTGGGATTTCTATATTTGCTCAAGGAAAATATACCGTGATGTATTTCCCTTAGCAATGTTCTATCTCTCAATATAGACTACAGTAATATTAGGCCTGTGCCTGTGTACCAGGGGTTATCCATTAGCAAAGCTCGGTCCCCGTACAGTGCAGACCACAGTTACAGTGCGTTTTCCATTAGCAAAGCTCGGCCCCGTGCAGCATAGACTACAGATACAGAAATGAGCCTGTGTTCTTATACCAGGGTGTTTTCCTTTAGCAAAGCTCGCTACCTGTAGGCCTACCGTATAGACTACAATTAACTACAGAAAGCCTGTGCCTATATACCAGGGCGTTTTCCATTAGCAAATCTCGCTCCATATACAGTATAGACTAATATAGTAAGCCTGTGCCTATGTACCAGGGGTTTCCCCTTAGCAAAGCTCGGTCCCCGTACAGTACAGGCCACAGTTACAGTGCGTTTTCCATTAGCAAAGCTCGGTCCCTTGCAGCATAGACTACAGATACAGAAATGGGCCTGTGTTCTTATACCAGGGTGATTCATTTAGCAAAGCTCGGTCCCCGTACAGTAAAGTCTGCAGTTACAGGGTGTTTCCTTTAGCAAAGCTCGGTACCCGTACAGTACAGATCACAGTTTCAGGGTGTTCCCCTTAGCAAAGCTCGGTCCCCGTACAGTATAGACCACAGTTATAGTAAGCATGTGCCTATATACCAGGGTGTCTTACACCGGTGCTGCCATATCAGACTATTGTATGGTAATTCTGCATTGTAAGATAACTACCTCACATGCCTACCAACTCCCACGAATAGCTACTAAAACTCTTCCAGGTTAAAACTCGATATGAAATAGTTTTTGTTTTAAGTTTTATATTACAGTTTCAACATTGAATAAAAAAATATTTTTCCAAGGCCTAATATGATTTCCAAAACAAAATTTTACCTAAATCTCGATGTTACTAGTTTTAGCATTAATATTAAACTCTCAGTTTCGAATGAGAAATATTTTGCTGAGACCTACCATGATTTCCAGATCAATATAGAAATTAGTAACTTTACCAGTAGCACTATTTACTGGGGTTGATTTTGATATTGCAATGTCAACGTCTTACAAAACATAATTCGAGAATGGGGTATTTTAGGGTAGTAAAATCGTTTTTACAGACATACTTTTCAAAATGTGTAACACAGCATTAAGCTCAAATTATTGACTTTATTTTACAAACTTATAAAAGATAATTAAATTTTTAAATTCGTAAAAAGTATAGAACTCATTCTGAATTTTCTTTTAAGTAAATTTCTTAGTATTTAAGGTACAATACACACATAAATCTACCCATATATTCTTGCAATTTTATTTCATAAATCTTTGATAACAGACTTAAATAAAAATCTATCATTTCTATATAGACACAATATTTACTAAGGTATTTATAAATAATACAGGACATAACTAGTTAAATATGTCGCATACGATAAAATACTATTCAGTAAAACACGTCAAGAAAAATACGTCAAGACTTAAAAACGCCACTTCCTCACGAACGTTGACGTATTTAAACCCTTGTAGTATTCTTCGGATAATAGACAATTAACTGTTTGTACTATGTGAAGTGAGCGAGCGACACCTTGCATATGTACTAGTATGACTCATCCGCTATGATGCTTGATGTTCAAGGTTATCCGCCATGTCTGCTGCAAGGTTCAATTATTACGTATGCAAGCCAACACACGCCAGAATTAATTAACCTGATGATTCAGATACATATGTTTATTTTTGGCACGATTAATATAATAGCTGTTCAAATTCAATTTCTGATCGAGGCTAACATTTCAGGAAGAGTTGGGGTTTTATATTTTTTAGATCAGGGCACTATTTGATCAATAATTGAGAGTTCAAGTCGGGTTAAGTTAAGATTAAATTTCACAATTTCAAAAAATATGGGTCAACTATTAAAATTAAACAACTCTCTGGAATTACTTTTACTCAACTTGGAGAACTTAAATTTTGACGAACAAATATTACTACACGGTCTTGAAGAACTATAAGTTAAGATGCTGTATGAATACGACTTAGACTAAGAGTTACAATTCCAAATACTAAATTCTATAAGAACATAATTTAGGCCTACTCCATGTTTTACACTTCCAACAACAGTTGTTGCTCTAACAATTGTTCAAACAAATATAAATTGAAATAAAGTCTATACTTCAATTTGGAAAACACTTTATCGTGTAAAATCTAATTTAAATTTGAATCAAATCTAGCTTACTCATGGTGAAGTACGACCTTTACCTGTACAAATTATACTTAAAATGTTCCATTTTAGCCAACTTATCCTCCCAATGGTTACATCAAAGTCCGCACTTCAACAACATAAAATAATAACAATTACCAAAAACTCTTTCATTGTTGCGATCTTTTCCAAAACCAAACGATTCCTAAGCATTATCCTGACCAAAGTAATGCAAAGTGAATTAGAACCGTCTAAAACCTCGACATTATCAACTGCCATTTTTTCAGACGTAGTCCTTTGTCGGTTTAAGATTGTATAAAGGGTGAGTCGATGTTGTATAGCCACGCATGCACCTGGCAACAGCCTGTTGCAGCATAGCGACAGATGCCTGCTCAACAGTCTACAATCTACAATCTACAGCTTTCAGGGACAGGTGTAGATGTAGACACAGCTGTCTGCAGACTCCAGCAGACATTTCGAAACCCAGGGGAGAACTTGGATTTACCGCTCTACTTTATGAGACAGGAAATATTTTAATAGCCCTTAGGGACATCCCATATGAGCTTTGAAAGACTCCATTCATGGAGCAGGTGCTATGTACTCCCTCTTCATCGTGGTGGGAACTTGGACAGTGATTGCTCAAGTATTTGTAGGGGTTTATTGTTGTGATTAAACGTGTAAGGAATTTGAATGGTTCTTTATGTTCAGAAATGGGAACTTACAAACGTTCCCGATATGCATTTTGAATCTTTTGACGAAAGAACTTGAAATTTGTTTCACTTCATGGTACCCTCAGTAATATGAGAGCACGCCTCTAAACATGTAAATAATAAGGTTTCCTAAGTGGGTTTAATAGTTCCTTTAAATATATTATCCAATACAGTATCAAGAGGCTACTATTAACTGGGGAGATAAAGGAGGATTTTTGTTTGCTAAAAGGCTTAAAAACTTATCATGGAACGAAAAATAAGTTGAATAATTGAGTTTAAGAGGATTTTCTGAACATAAACGTCAAAATATGTCGGGTTATTTCTACGGAGCCGTTTATATTATGGATGATTTATAATTTTCACTACACTACGATGTTATTCTGTTTTACACACGTTTATTGGAGGCCGAAAGCTACGTATTGCTGGCCATGCCAGCTGTCATCATTATTTGGGGACCGAGCGAAAATCAGCTGTTCTACTTAACAAAAGTATCCATAGCATTGCAATAGACTTGTTTTATTGTCACCGCTGCCTAGCAACTATTTTAGTTTTCTTTCTGATTCCTCAAATTATTTCTTCACTTAACCTTAAAGTTGCAGTTGTGTTGACTATCAATGTGCATTATTATTGTGGTGAATAGTGGTAATAGGGTATAGTGTGGTGAAAAATAGTGTTCGTACCACGGACCAAAATAGTTTTGCAGCTCTCGATCGTTTTAAGTTCTCAACTTCGTCCCAAACTTAAAAATATCTCGAGCCGGCAAAACCTCATTTTCGGCCCTAGATACGAAATATACTATTCATCTGACATTTGGTTGAAAATTGTGGAATAAATTGTGCTTCCACTGAAACTATAAATTCTTGAATACAACAAGATGATTAATTTTCCTCTGCACAGAAACTTCCTTGTCAATATGTCAACGATGGTAAAATATTACTATCAACCGATTCATATACCTGATACACATCAATTATCACTGAGAAATGTCAGACAGACCTCTTTCCTTATTGCCCTTGCACTATCAATAAAAGACATAGCAAACATCGCACGTGGTTATTTCTCCAGCCAATAGATGATAAGAGGTGATAGAGACTGACTCATTGATAAAGAGTCGATCAAATTGATGAGTCATTTGATAGTTGTAGATAGAAAAGTCCGTAACGATCCGTAATGATTATTATTTATTGGAGAGTAGTAATACTTTTTTGGAGGCTTAAAATGTGAATTGACCGAAACTGTATTAAACGAAACCAGCATTCTTTTCAAAGAAGGGTAACTATGTTTTTTTTTTTATATAATCAAAACCCCAAAGAACTTATACTTTGGATACACGTTACAAATAGATAATCTGTAATTCAACTACAGTAACAATTAAGTTCAGGGGATTATAAGGATTTAAGGAGTTAATGGTTAGTTTTATAGATAAATCTAAAGCTTTAACGTGGGTTCTGAACCACCAGGTAACAGCATGATCACGTGATTAAAATCCATTGGTGATTCGACGGATTTGAACCCGAATCTTGCATTCAAACCACTAGACTTGCCAAATCCCGTTCAGGTGAAGATTTTGTGAGAGCTAACACGAAAAAGAGGGTATTTGTTGTGGTACCGTACTATTATTGTGTACACAAAACTTATCCTGGACCAAAAATATGTTGGTCCTTCGAGCCACAACCTTCACCTGATAAATCTCACCAGTACCACACTCATAATCTCCGACACAATTGAGTAATAAAAAACCGAAAATCTACACGAGCTAGACAAGGGTGAGTCAGAAGGGGTGATGTGAGCGGAATGTAAATAAGATGAGGGATGTCTGTTTTATCTGGACAATTAGGGTGGTGGTCCAGGCGTTTAGATGTAATTAATAACAAAGAGCAGGGGATGGTCCATGTGAATCATGGATGAGTCATGTACAGCAGCTCTCATCCCCTAGGGGGTTTCATTTTAGGAAATTCTAGTGATAAAAACGGCACCGTTCGGCATATGATCGGCCATGATAGTAGGGGATCATCAGAATGCGGGGAGTAAATATAAGGGATGTTTGGTGATTAATTTTTCATTGTGGTTTTTTGTTCGCTTTTGTAACTGATTGGTGTTATCATTGAAGTTTAAATTGATTTCCACAGGTAATGTGATTGGTTTGTAATACGAAACATACGTCAAATAAGTTATTGATTAGCTAACCTACAAAACAGAGCTAGTATTGAAAAAGTGCAAATGTGCTAGAGAACGTTTCAAATTGTGTATGTCTTACCCAGACTAACAAAAAAGTCTAAAATAGTTGATAGTAAGAAATGAAAACTATGGATTCTTTCGCAAACTTTATTAGGATTAGTAGTGCATTGTTTTCGAATCAAGTTAAATCATTGACTATTAGATACTGAAATAGACATCCCATCTATACGGACCAGCTGTAGCCAAAAAGAGCGCAGTTGTGTGAGCCAGTCACAGAATCCGCTGGTGACTAAAACTCTATTTTCTACCTTATTTTTTCTTTGCTGGCCAAGTTGATGGGTCACAGTTACTAATAGCTCACAGTAAGTAATTCCATTAGTTTGAATTGGTAAAAAATATTGTGTATTCAACAGAAATCAGTAATTTATCAGCACAATCTGTCAGTGGCTCACATCAACTACGACGATTTTAGTAAAAAAGCTGGCTACAAATTTTACATTAAAATTTATAAGCATTAGTGCTAGTACTGATTCCGAAACCGTGTAAATTATTAGACGCTGTAAAGTTTAATCATTCCCTTTGCGTTGAATAGATGTTCAAACTCCTTAAACACATATAAACAATAACTGTTTACAAATCAAGTTTAACACCCAAACAATTCCGATGCACGATATGGTATCAATCACAACTTTGGAAAACCCCCACTATAAGTTATTAACCCATTGACGCAATTAGTTAATCGTCAAAACATTCGTCAACAAATATTTAAAGTTTCACACCCTATTCCGATGCACGTAAACCTTATCAAACACTTTGGAAAAACCCCACAACTACTACGAGTTGTCAATCATAGTGAATCAACACGGGCTGAGTCAGGGCGGTGTGATATGCCTTACATTATTTGTTACATGACGCAACGCTAGTGCGTCAATGGTCAAAAGTCATAAGGTCGAATCAGCTGATTCACAGACTAATCCAACTCGAGTCAGGGTTATTGGTTTTTATTTTGATTGTCTTATGCTTCTTATCCTTGAACTGTTGCGAAGTAGTTTATTGAGTTATTGGAAGGTGATTGTGTTGATCATTCTTTTCTGTATAGTACACTAATTATAAAACTGTCTGTCTTTCATCACGCATACATTGGAAAGAACTATAAACTCCTAAAAAACGCTGAAAAGGTTAAGGCTTTTCCATAGTTTCAAAGTTCGGAGATGAAAATTTGAACGTTTTTGGACTCAATATAAATAGTTACGGATTTAGCCTGTGTTATTCACACGAATCAGTGTTTTAAACAAATCTTTTTAAAAACACAAAAAGTTCACGGCGTCCGATATTGAACGTGGTTTTGTCTATTTAAATCTATCCCTTTCCTATCAACACAATAAGTTTATTTAAAGAACGGAGATATAAGAACAAATAGTTTGTCCAGAAACTTAGTACCATTGAAAAACGCTACACCTCCAGTGGTGTCTAAGGTACTAGAAACATTCTGTAGGTCAGCAAACCAACTGTTCCGTGGGATCTTCCGTTATCTGTATCCTAGTTGGCTGAGCCGAATGTCCTGAGCCGAATGAGCCTGGTGTTGGCTTATAGATGTCTGAAGATTTTCCACAAAACTGCAGAGCTGATTTCAATTATACACGCTTTATTAGGAAATCAAGAAGTATAACTGTGTGTAGATTTCATTCTTCATACGTCAATATGAAATAATATGAACGATATAGTGATTTTGAAACATTATTTTTTCCGTTGAGTCACAAATTTGTCATGTTAACAAGGTAATTTGCTTTATGTAAGGCATCAATTCGATAGAGTCGGTATCCTGCCCCTTTATCTACTTGGGACTAACCCGGGCCTTCGGTTGGCCAGTCCATAGGCAGACAAAAGGTCAGGGGACAGGTTCCGTAAGGCCGGGGCCACACGTGGCGGATCGTCCGCGCGGCTTATGATCGTACGATCATAAGCCGCGCGACGATGTCCCGGCCACACGGAGCGGATGAACCGCTTCCGGTTGAGGTTTCCCAGCCTACGTACTGAGATAACATGGTTTAATTCACTCATTCTCGTTGTAGTCATGGAAGAAACACGTATGTTAGTTTGTGCATTAGAAGCGTGTGGTAAACTAGAGCCTGGCAAACCGAAATCATTGGGTCCATCATTTCATAACCGATAAACCATTTGTGTTCCAAACCTTATACGAGCACATGCGAAACCATAGTTCGGAGTCTTTTATATTGTTACTATCGCATGTAGATAGCATCGTTTGACGAGCTACTTCAATTGCTATGACCGCATATAACTAAGGAAGACATCCTCATGAGAAATGTACAACATGAGAAATCCCACATTGTTTTTAACAAGTTCTATTGATTTGTCTGTATCGAACATTTTACACCTATAAACTGAAACGCACAAGCACAAACTAAAAAAACAACAACTACAAATGCTTGAAAATGAGCTCCAACCGCGCGGACAATCCGTATCGTGTGGCCACTCTCATAAGACTACGTGTGTCATCCCCTCCAACGCGGCTTATGATCGCGCGGACAATCCGCGACATGGCGCGGACAATCCGCCCAGGCGGCTTAGGATCGCCCCGTGTGGCCACTCTCATTTGATTCAATGTGTTGTCGGACCACGCGGATCATCCGCGTGGTCCGTCCGCGCGGATGATCCGCGTCGTGTGGCCCCGGCCTTAAACATACTATAGCAAGATACAGAGGTGTAAGTTTTGTAAGTTTCACAAACATCTTCGAACATTGTGATGTTTCCCACCAAAGTAGGTAAGTTGCCATAAAGGTTGCCAGATCGAACAGAAACCAAGCAATGTTTCCGTTTTCTTTAGATTAAAAGTGGTAAATTTAAATGAATGTATACAAATTATATTTTTCACATTTATAGCACCAAAAAAATCGTGTATTATGACAAATTATCGTACACATCGTCAAAATTCTTGTACTATACAATATTATTTTTACACAACTATTGTACACCTGGCAACACTGCAATGTTGCGTGAGTGTCGGCTCAATTACTGATGACTCACGAGAGAAAGCATCTCAGATGCTGTCTGGGCTAGGCTGGACCTGGTTTCTCTCATCCAACCTCCTCTCCCCTTCCTAGACAGACCACAGGCTTACCAGATGTCACACCGACACGAGAGGCTCTATAGTCTGTGTTATGGAACCTGTCCTCTGATCCCTTCTGCTGGGCTAGGCTGGACCTGGTTTCTCTCATCCAACCTCCTCTCCCCTTCCTAGACAGACCACAGGCTTACCAGATGTCACGCTGACACGAGAGGTTCTATAGTCTGTGTTATGGAACCTGTCCCTAGATCCTTTCTACCTGGGACTTGGGCTAGAGGCTGGACCTGGTTTCTCTCATCCAACCTCTCCCCTTCCTAGACAGACCACAGGCTTACCAGATGTCACGCTGACACGAGAGGTTCTATAGTCTGTGTTATGGAACCTGTCCCTAGATCCCTTCTACCTGGGACTTGGGCTAGAGGCTGGACCTGGTTTCTCTCATCCAACCTCCTCTCCCCTTCCTAGACAGACCACAGGCTTACCAGATGTCACGCTGACACGAGAGGTTCTATAGTCTGTGTTATGGAACCTGTCCCTAGATCCCTTCTACCTGGGACTTGGGCTAGAGGCTGGACCTGGTTTCTCTCATCCAACCTCTCCCCTTCCTAGACAGACCACAGGCTTGCCAGATGTCACACTGACACGAGAGGTTCTATAGTCTGTGTTATGGAACCTGTCCCTAGATCCCTTCTACCTGGGACTTGGGCTAGAGGCTGGACCTGGTTTCTCTCATCCAACCTCTCCCCTTCCTAGACAGACCACAGGCTTGCCAGATGTCACACTGACACGAGAGGCTCTATAGTCTGTATGATGGAACCTGTCCCTAGATCCCTTCTGCTGGGCTAGAGGTTGGACCTGGTTTCTCTCATCCAACCTCTCCCCTTCCTAGATAGACCACAGGCTTGCCAGATGTCACGCCGACGCGAGAGGTTCTATAGTCTGTGTTATGGAACCTGTCCCCAGACCCCTTCTGCTGGGCTAGAGGCTGGACCTGGTTTCTCTCATCCAACTCCTCTCCCCTTCCTAGACAGACCACAGGCTTGCCAGATGTCACACCAACACGAGAGGTTCTATAGCCTGTATGTTGGAACCTGTCCCCAGACCCCTTCTGCTGGGCTAGAGGCTGGACCTGGTTTCTCTCATCCAACCTCCTCCCCCCTTCCTAGACAGACCACAGGCTTGCCAGATGTCACACAGACACGAGAGGCTCTATAGTCTGTATGATGGAACCTGTCCCAAGACCCCTTCAGCTGGGCTAGAGGCTGGACCTGGTTTCTCTCATCCAACCTCTCCCCTTCCTAGACAGACCACAGGCTTGCCAGATGTCACACTGACACGAGAGGTTCTATAGTCTGTATGATGGAACCTGTCCCAAGACCCCTTCAGCTGGGCTAGAGGCTGGACCTGGTTTCTCTCATCCAACCTCTCCCCTTCCTAGACAGACCACAGGCTTGCCAGATGTCACACTGACACGAGAGGCTCTATAGTCTGTATGATGGAACCTGTCCCCAGATCCTTTCTACCTGGGACTGGCCATTCTAAAATACTGAGAGATTCAATAGTCATTATGATGGAACTTGTCAATGGGACTGGCCTGAACATATTAGCATAGACAATCTCCAGTCAGAAGGAGTCAGGAGACAGGTTAGGTCATACAAACTATAGCCTGCGATAAAACACGACGGGTCGATTTAAGGCTGTGGTTTCCTAGACGCGTAATAGATGCGCTGCGTGTGCGCATCTAAGACGCAGCACACTTGTCTTATGGAGTTTCGTGTAAGCGGTTTCCAAGGCTGCGTATCTAATGCGCGCGCATCTAATACGCGCGCACCAATAGCTGCGTAGTGCGTATTTGGCTGACTGCTTTCAGAGCAGTCAAATCTGAGCTACGCTGCGTTTTAGACGTGTCTTGTGCAATGAATTCGGAAGTAAATGTAAACAACGACGTAAAATTGATTGAATTTGTCTCTTCTAATGACATATTATGGAAGTACTTTGTTCATACGATTAAAATGTTATAGTATTATATTTCATATTATTCGTTATGTGGTGTTAATTTCCCCATAATGTGTAATTTTAATATTCAATTCCTTTGTTACATGTTCCCTACAATTAATTAATTTATCCTCACATATTTTCTTATTGTTGTTATTAGTAAATAAACCTAATGTTTACAAATATTCTTTTCAAGCCAGCACAACACCAACTCCCAAATATAAGAGCCCCCATAATTATTTTAGGAACTCCTGAACATCTTAGTAATAAGCCTATACTGTATTAATAACTAACATTGTACCCAAACTTCTTACGGGTTTGGCGTATAAGTATAAAATGTTTATTGCAGTTATACTTGTAAAATGTATTTTCATCGATTCGGTAAATCCCGAATAGGTAAATATAATAACAGTAACAGCAAAGTTGGACAGGGTAAATTAATATTTATTGTTTACATTTTAAATTGACATGTTTGCTTTTTTAACAGTACAGTTAAAAGATCCACGAGGGCCACGTACAGTTCCTAATCATGTAGTTTTTACTGCTTACGCTTCTTCAAAGCTTTTAATACCAAAATAGCCATTTCATTATCTAAATCATCGTATAACATCATAGTAGCCACTACTTACCTCTCCCGTGAAACTTAAGTTACGCACCAACCGTGTGTATTGTATGCAGTCTAGGAAACCACTCACGGCAGCTGCGTTTTGGGACCTGGACAAAAGCCGCAGCGCATCTAAACCGCTGCGCATCTATTACGCGTCTAGGAAACCACAGCCTTAAGAGGGATACCACTATAAAAATTGTCTCTACGCAAATCGAAAGATAACCTAACCCTAATCTAACCTAATCTAAACCAACTAAACCCTACTTAAGTAACCAAGATTTCCCGAAGTGAAATAAGGATTGCTACCACTATTAAAACTTTTCCTATGCAAGTTAAAGAGTAACCTAACATAACCTAACCTAAATGAGAAATAGTCAGTTGTCAGTGATCTATCTGGAAATTAATAAACATGTATTTCTTAAGGAAACAGACCTATAACCTATCTTGTGTTTCTTGTTTCTTTTTATCACGCACAAATTTCACCACTTCCAGATCTACCATGACCAACCTAACCTCATTGAAATCCCGTCCAATTGCGATTTGCAAAGGACCAAATTTTAGTGGCACTCCTGTTCTTGAACGTAATCAACACTACTTTTCTACCTTTTTTATATGGATCGAGTACACTAAACTATTTCACCAACAACAATTAAATAAGTGATTATTTCGGTGACATTAGTAGATAAACAAATAAAAAAAGATAATAAGACCTTTTCACAAGGAATAGAAAACAATTTCAATCTCTCCATCCTCAAACGTCGACGCTCAACAAGGCGAGATGCGTCACAGGGAACTTCCACGGGGTAAAAAATGGTCCAGCGTCATTTATAAGGAAGATAATCTAAGATCCCAAGATACCAGGAAGCGAGTGCGTTACTCAGCAGTATAAGGTGAAGGATATCCAAGGACTAAGGACGGCCTTGGGCTCCTAGCCAAGCAGTAAGCGCTGGAGAACAATTTGTAGCGAGCTTGAAAAGGATCTTTCTGAAGCTTGGATTGGATTGAAATTACCTTTGGGGGAGGTAAGATCGAGTTAGCTAGTAAATTTTTTATGACTTGTACGAAGGAACCCAACGTGAAATTAGATTTCCGTTGTGGTTCAGACATTACTAAAGAGCTGGTGTCGTCCTACAAACCATCAAAACGTTTTTGATTGAATTATGTAAATTGTGAATACATTACATTTAAACCATGAGGTAAGATAAGTTGTTATGGCCATGCCATAGGAAAATGAGCTATGTAGAGCTGTTCCTCTAGTCATTTACTAAATAACCAGAAGAGGGAGTATTAATTATACGGCAAGAAAATATGAATTAAATCAAATGTTGAACCAGAAATAACGTTTTTGTAATTGGTCGGAGTTTATTTTGTTCTCTATCAATACTTGGCGACTGAACTGAACAAAGCCAAAGTGTGTTTTCGTTGGGATGGTTTCCAGTCATCACTTTTAACTGTTGTGTTACCATACTCAACTGTTGCTCTTCAAGGCAGTTCTTAATTTAGGAACTTCGATCCGATGCTCAACTTTGATAGTATTACTTCAACCACTCGAAAAATCTTTTTTAAATTGTTTAAACATTTGTTACAAACTTAACAGCATAATCGCCTTGTTTTCAAGTGATTTGTTGGGAGTGTTGCATGACGTCCAAGTGCCACGACGTCCAAAACATGTTTTTGAGTTGTTACACGACATCCAATTCAAAATATTTGACTGTTGCACGATGTCCAAGTGCCACGACGTCCAAAAGTACAGTAACTTAAAAAATGAAGTCTTTCTACAAGCTTTGGACGTCATGAGAATGGACGTCGTGCAACAGCGCACTTTATACTTTTGAAAAACTTAGCATTAGCACAACATCCAAAGCTCTGTTCAGCCATTTGCACGACGTCCAAACACTCAGTGCTGTTGCATGACGTCCAAAGCTCCTGCATACGGAGCATAGTTAGATTAGGATAAGTTAGGTTAGGTTAGGTTAGTATCCAATAAAGACGGTAAAACAGTACCAACGTACCAACAGTGTGCATGCGCTTTGGACGTCGTGCAACTGCTACTTTTTTCAAAGAATATAAAGTGTGTTGTGCTAGTAGAAAGACTATATTTTTTAAGTTACTGTACGTTACGTTTGCACGTCATGGCACTTGGACGTCGTGCAATGCATCCATAATGTTTACTATTGAATGAGTTCCAAAAGGATGAATGAAACGACGAAGTACGGTGTACTATTGTGGCGTAATCATCAATGACAACACAGGGGCGTAGTGATAAGATAAGCAGCGTGACCACGCAAGGGCGGCACTTCCGGTTTGTAATGACTACTTCCGGGACGCGGCAGACGGAGCGGCACCAGAGTGGGATTTAATCCCGGAAATGGGATATTTTGTCCACCTATGGGATTGAAAGGGATCTGATAAATCTGGTTGTAACGTATTATGTATACCAGCGGTTCACGGTTAACGAAAGTCAAATCAAGAAGCTTAATGTATCTCTTAAAATATGTTTTCTTATAGTTAAACCACATACACAAAGAGGTAAATAAATTAATTTCTTTATCAAGCGTTTTTCTGGTACACCAGCTTTTCAGAACAACTTTCGTCTCTAGATAATACTATTCTACCACTTGACCTTTATACACTTAACATTTTTAAAACTAACTTTAAGTTTTTCTTTAAATGTTTTAATAGATGCAACAACTTCAGGCCATCGGGTAGACCATTGAGTGAGGGTCCAAAGTATGATAAGCTCTTCCTCCCAAGCTCTAGAGAAACTCTTGGGAGGTGAACCCTCAGGGTATAACAGCAGCTAAGTGTTATAGTCTGTGTGATGGAACCTGTCTCCTGGCCTTACGTCTATCTGTGACTAGCCGGACCTTAAAGCATTGGCCCTTGGTATACGGAGGAACAGGTTCCATCATACAGACTATAGAACAGCCTGAGTAGACTTGCCACCCTCTGAAACGTCTCAATTGCGCTCAATCGTCTCACAGCACAAAAAAAGAATTTAATTTGAGGAATACACAAGCAGGTGCAGGTATTCTTGTTTTGTCTACGACGGTAAAATTTTACAGGATAATTCAAAGGATACCTCCTTTGAATTACTTCCTTAGGTAGTCTTCAGACGCTTTTAGAGAGAGAGTCCAAACCCATGAGTTTTAGATGTGTCAGGAATCGAACCCGTCCCTCCCTCACCGAACTATTCAAGCTACACAATCAAATCGGTCATTGGTCATTAACGATTAACTGAAAAAGTAAGCTAATTTCCAATTACCATCACGAATTTTTTGTGTTGCTGTCGTACATTCAAAGAATTTCTATTCTTTTTCGAAAGAATACTGGTTATCCATTAATTATTGCTTTACACAAACGTTTCCACTTCATGCAGTTCATACGGATTGTGTATAATAAGCCGAGTACGTCAAGGTTAAGGGATGGTGTGGGATTGTAGTGATGTTAGATGGAGAAGAAACACTTGTCATAATTCCCGTCCTACTTCACCACTTGTGACTCGGACCGCAGCGGTGAGCGGAGTTCCTGTTGTCTGCGATCCTGAACGTTTCAAATTTGTAAACCAGGTCGATCGAACGGGGAAGTCAGAAAGTCCGCAAAAAGAAATCAAATCTAGTTCACCGAGAACACAAATGCAAACAACTCCAGACAGAGACATTTTGTTTTAAAAGATTACTTAATGGGGTATACAGACCACACCTATTAATTATAACCTAACCTAACCTAGGGTTTTTAAATTAGGTTAGGTTAGGAAGATTTTGTTTGAAACTAATTAAAATCTTATTTGAACATCAATTTATTGGTGTGGTCAGTATAATACATACTTAATGGTTAGTTATTAAATTTAGTTAGTAGTTTCCGAAGTGGCGAAGTGGGACCAAAAAGGCTTTGGATTCATTCCGTTTTACAAACATAAATATTATAGGCCTACAGTTGTAATTATAGCTATGTACACCTTTGATTAAAAATCAAACTTCGTAGTTAACGTAGTTAACTTGTTACCTCGATAACAAGACTGTCACGTGGATTTATGAAATACGACTTGATATCAAGGCCGTCTTCTTATCAAGATAACACTGTGTTTAGAAGGGAAATGAATTCAAGGGAATTTAAAAATTAACCATGTTATCAAGGGTGATTTTTTACTAGGTTCCACTGTATAATTCTTTTGTCTAGGTTGAAATTTATTACCAACCGGAATCTGTGAAACACATTATATAAAATTCAAAAAATATTTTGAAGATGATTAGCACAAGATTGCAAGATTGTAATCTATTCATCTGGTACATTTCCTTTCAAGTGTATCCATATCTTTCAAGTCACATTAACAATTTATCCTCTGTTAATCACCTTTCGCCCTAGAAACGTCCACACTCTGCCCAAGAACAGAAATAAAGCCACGTCAGCCTGAGGTCGAAGCTGGCAACGTCCGCGGTTATTCTGAGCTCTGCGCGAGTCATCCTCCGAAAGGTCGGGGCGATTAGCTCATGTAGGCACATACATAGGACGAGGAAGTATACTACTTAATATGAAGGGGTGTAAACAATTAATTTACGTACAGAAGAAATTCGTACCTGAAAAAGCTGGATTCTAGAATTTAGTACAGGTGAATATAGTAGGGGGGTCTTCTTTGGGGGATCTTATTGGGGGGGTCTTTTTGTGGGGGGGATCTTCTTGGGGGGGATATTCTTGGGGGGGGGGGTGTCTTCATAGAGGGGGATATTCTTTGGGGGGGGTCTTCTTCTTGAGGATATTCTTAGGAATCTTCAATATACAAATTTATTAGTTTTTTTAGCCCTCCACGGTGGCTCTAAAAAATTGACATTTTCATATTTAAGCGTAGGCCCTAATCAGTTGAAACCGCCCATTTTCGGAAAATTTCTAAACCCATCAATACCCTGTTTCCGTTTTGGATACATCAAAATGAAATAGTAAATCAATCCCGGGACTAGGTCTTACCGTGCTACTTATTATAATAATTAGTTCCCTATAGGGAAATTCGCTAAAAGTAATTCACCAATGTGTCTGCAAATCGTATTACATTTTTAATAGTGAACAAAATGCGGATTTATACCTGATGTTTTTAATTGCGAGTAGTCAAGTTAAGCTTAATTTAATAAGTTTATGTGATGTTATCCGATTCCCGCGCTTGTGTATGTCTTGACTGTACCATGAGGTAATCCTTGTTTATGTTTACATGAGTTCCACGTGCAGTGGCAAACATGATAAGTTACGAGATATGACGGGATTACTGAGATCTACTTCAGTCGAGTACTGGAGTTTTTATGACTGTTTTGACGAGAGAATTTGAAGTATGAAGTAAACAAAAGTAAAAATAATTGTACAAAAACTTGAATAAATAAGTTGTTATGTGTCGAAGAAAGTCTAAAGTGGCTTTTGTCGTTTGTATACATAAAACCACAAACTTAAGAAATTTGTTCCCTTTATTTTTATTTTAGTTATTTTCATGATTTTGATCAAACAAGAAAACGAAATACCTGTTGAACAAACATGATTTATCTTTCAAATTAATAACTAGAACAGTTTGTTTTTAATTTTTTCGATGGGAAATAGATACTTTTTTCAATTTTTAATTTTAGAATTGTGTTACTATTCATGTTTACCCTGATATTAATTGAGTACGTTGTTTTGATTAGTTCAAAATCATCATGAAGAGTAAATTAAATATGAGGTGAATATTATTGACAGAACATTTAAACCCAAAAAAATGTTTTAAAAAGTTTTACAAGATAACTTCTTGGTCAGCATTGTACGTGTTATTTTTACGCCATTCCCCTATTTCGTTTGACGATGGAGTGTGCATTCAAAATCGATCCCCACTTACCATTTGTAAGCATTTACCGTCTTGTGAGACAACAGTATAAAGCTTTTATGTTTAATGTGTTATTAGACGTATTTTATTTACTTTCAATAACGTTTTACAGTGAAACTGTTTGTATTACCACTTCTTCCGACTTTTGGAACAATTTTTTTATGTCCCACCTCCCTGGGACACTAGGGTTTAGTCCGGAATAGTTTTAAATATTACTTAAGGCTAAACCTATAGAGTTGCTGCATTATCACATGAATAAAATCCATTGGTGATTGGCGGGATTTTAACCCGAGATTTCGAGCTCTAGCATTTGACACTCTTGGAAAAAACTGGTGTCAAAATAAATTGCTGCAACCCTTTTGTGTCAGCATCAAGTTTAACATTCCAAGATTACTAGAGTTATTTGATGTTTTATCAACAATACTAGGCTACACAAGGTATCTAGAGATGCTGATGTGATAGAGCAGACAGTCAGCGATAGAGTCAGCATCAAGATATCACTGATGAGTCACCAGGTCATAGACCCTTGCGGATATAGCCTGGCTGTGGCCGGGATAGAACTGTGGACTAGATCTCAGGTAAACTATCTGCCTGCAGAGAGTTTAAACGGATAAAAGAAACGTTTTCTTAAAATTAATTAGATTTCCAAAATTAAAATCGTTGATGGGAGTAGTTGGTGTGATAATTTTCAATAATTTCCAAATGAATTCATTTTTCATTTAGTTTCCATTTCATTTTTTTATGTTATAACTCTAGGCACCGGAATAGTTTTTCAAATTACTTCAGGCTAAAACTAGGGGTTACGACATTATCACTTAAAATCCATTGGTGATTAGACGGGATTTGAACCCGGGACCTCATGGACCGAAGTTCCGCGCTCTAGCTCGTTCCCCTTTTTTTGTAAGGTAATATACAATTGATATTTAGATTGATGTTTAGAGATGCCTAGCCTAACCCAACCTAAAATAACAAAAACTTGAACAGGATTTGTAGATAATGACATTTAAATATAAAATCATTACAGTGAATCATCGGAAAAGTTCCAAAACATTTAAATGACCCGTAAAAATTAAGTAAACAAATAAGATGATGTGAATAGGAATTTTCCATTGATTGATGAAAACAGGATCCATAACCTTACATTTTTCTAAACGACAGTTTTGACGATATTGTTGTAGTAAAAGCTAAAATTGTTTTTAGAAGACGAGCTGATGAATAAATCACGGGGTTTCCACTTTAATTCGTCAAAAGAAGATAATTATCATTCAATTATCAAAATTTGGAAACTATAAATGTTGAAAACCTTCAAAATTTGGTTAGTTTCATCATTATCCTACAATCAGATGTTAGATAAAGAAGCACAGCTGATAACTTCGCTCTGTTAGAAAAGTCATATTTTAATTACATTACAGTGGTACAACTGATAACAGAAAACAAGATTAATATTTAATAATAAATGTATAAGTTGGCAAGAATGTCCCTATCTTCAAGGCGACAATATTGTATTTACACGAATACTACTAACGACCAGCTGATTGTGACGTAATTCGCAAATCAACAAATGGAACACGGTCATTAACCTGTTATAGTGACTCAGGCCAGATATAAACACTATTGTGTCGTCTGCTACACTAGAAACAGCTGTGAATCACGGTTCAATGGCGGTTTTCACAAAGGAAAGTTGAAGGAAGTCGTTTTCTATGGTGAAACATGACAAATGACTCACGGTGAGGATAGCGCAGGTGAATGCCTTCTGTTTTGCAAAGTCGTTAACATTAAATTGAATCTTTGTTTTTTATCATTACTTCAAGAGTATACCTGATGTTTTATATCATAAACCATGAAATACTGAGATTTGCATAGCACTTACAATATCAAAATTTCAATCAAAGTGGTTTATAATAATACGAGTAAAAAGTGTTAAAAACGCTCCGTTGAATAAATCACGATTTGTTGATGCAGTGCTATTGATGACTGTAACATTTAATAAATTACAATGATTTTGAGAAGGAAAAGTACCAAGGCAAGGAAGGGCAAGTACCGTAGTTTGTTTACTACTGTTGCATAAGGACTGGAGGGGTTTGAGTAAATGTTTCATCGTAAGCTGATAATCTAACCTGACCTATTATGCATTTATTACAATACGTAACAAACTCAAAATGTAATTGAGGCCAGCAAACTAAAATGAAAGATAGGTAGATGTTTATTTTAAAGGATATTCAAAATATGTATACAATTTAGCTGTAATCATTTCCCTTAAAATCCACGCAACCTGTAAACAGTTTTTAGTAACAAAGGTCAAACCATGACCCTATCAGGTCAGTCTCGAGTCCGCCACTGATGAAGACACATAGAGAACCCCACTTCAGTACATTTAGTAAGGAATTTAATCTCGCAAAAGGTATAAATTTTACTTTAACTTTTTCTCTTTTTGGGCTGTTTCCCATTCGCCAAAATTTTTTTATTATTTTTTAATAACATTTTAAGCGAATTATCCGAATTTTAACGCTATGCAAATTAGTCAACTTTAACTTTACATCAATATTGTGTTGTTATTGTGGTATTGTTTAACACCTGCACTCGAAACATACTTCAGAATAGTCCGAACATCTCCACGGTGAGTGATAGGTGATATTGTCAACTCACTTTGTCTATTGTCTGTTGATTGTGTGGCCTTCGTTATCTACTCTCACTCACACACATACACACACGCACACACTTACATACAATCCAGCTGTGAGTCATACATTGTTCAATCACCTGTGACATGATTCGAGTTTTCCTTTTGACTTAAAAGGTAACAGCTGCTAAGGTGCATCAATTCGTTTTTTTACATGTTTATGAAAAAAATGGTGCATTTTTAAATCGCAGTTTAAATTATGAAGGTTCGTTTATTGGGTCGTGCATTGATTGCGCCAAAGAGATTCTTAATTGCACCAAGCCAAGGTAGGGGTAAGTTACAGGTAGAATAAATGTCCTTGTATAAGTGTCATCCTAACCTAACCTATCCTAACTTAACCTATCCCAACCTAATCTATTCAACCATACAGTCTCCGCAAGTTGGTGCAGTTAAGGAGTGTATCGAGTGGCTCCCTGAAGTAGTTGGCGCAATTCAGGAATACCCGACATCCTGTCTCTGATCAGTTGGTGCAATTAACGGACCTGAATTAATCAAAAATGCAATGATAATACGGTACTAAATAACGCGGAATTCGTATTGCTTGAAAAGATAGTTCTCCATTTAAACTACTCACGTTCTTGAAGATCTCTCAACAAAATCCTTTAAATTCATGTTTTAAACTATGCCTACTTAGTTTATTAATAATACAACTTTTTATTTTAGTTTTTATTTAAATAGTGTTCCAAGGAAGCAAGGTTTAGACTTGTTACAATACGAGAAAATCTTTGTTAAAGAGTCATAAAACACAAAATTCTAAAAACTATGAGGAAAACAAACTTGCCGACCTCAAAAGCCAAAAGAGTGTTTTCAAGGGTTCATAAACACAGAGATAAGATTGACGTCATCAGAGATCAGAGATACACTTTGGCTAATTACTGAGATACAAGAGCTAATTGTATCTCTGATGAATCATCAGCTGATAGATTGCCAATGTCCGCGAGGCTCATACACACGTGCATCGTTTGTAAAATAAAATACTTTCACGTTGTGATACCAAACAATAATATAATTGATAAACTATAATGAAATGTAATACATAATATTATAGTTGATCGTCTTATGATGGTTTATAACAGGACGAATTCAACATTCTAAACTCGATTTATCCTTCTCGCGATTTTTTGTATTATTTTGCAAACGACTCTCTTCCTAGTCCGCGTTTTTATAGACGAACTTGATGTTTGTTTTAAACCACGTTACGAATTCTTCGTTAGAATGTCTTTACAAACTATCCTCTTCCTTCTCCGCGTTTATAACAATATACTCGATATTGTTAACGAAAATGTTTTAAGCACAAGCCATGTTTTTGCAAACTAGTCTCTTTATTTACTTCGTTCATAAAAGTTCTTTAAACGATTATGTGCTTGTTTATATTAGTAATGATCTCAGATACGTTACTAAGTAGTGATTCGAGGGTTTAACCACCCCTGAAATGATATAAGTAATCAGTCTGAAACGGGTTCGTTCCCCAACGAAGTTCTAAATATTTTGTTGGAATTACACACTTTGCCATTAACGTTTGCGATTCCTTTATGGAAAATACGTGGATACTAAAAGAAGATAAAGAATTGAAGGTACTGGCAGGAGTAATTTGATGAAACAATGTAAATAAATGTTAAAACAATACACATATAATTTAAGTATAGTCTGTATGATGGAACCTGTCTCCTGACTAGTCTATCTGGGACTGTCCCAAACCTTAAGCTTAAACCATTAGCCAGTTCCCAAGTAGACTGAGTCAGAAGACAGGTTCCACCATACACACTATAACACAAGCTTACTCACCCCTAAGCAGCGCCGGCCGTCTATTATCCTCCACAAGCGACGACAACACGAGATACAGCGGGTGTGACGTCGGCAGCGTCTCCACCTCCTCCGCCACATCATCGTACACCACCACCTCCTTGAACCTCCTCTTCAGCATCTCCTTGCCCTCCCGCGTGGTGGCCAGGTCCGCCAGAGTGGCCTTCCCCTGCTGCAGCCGCCTGCGGTTGAACCTGTCGGAGCAGTTGACGTTGATGCTGCCGCGGATGTGGTTCACGTTGTACGCCAGGAACGGTCTGCAGTCGACCAACAACAGGCTCCGGTGTTGCTCGAGTTGTTGCGCCAGAGTGTCCGGGTCCAGGGTGGACACGTGTTGTTCCACCAGGGCCCGCTGGAGGGTGGAGGATTCTCCGCACGGACTTGCCGGAAGACTGGCCACCTCCAGCTTGCAACGCTTGGTCGTCGGGCCTGGCTCGCTCAGCGAGCGGTTCAGCGCGAGTCGCAGACCTTCTCGACAGCAAAGCATTGCTCCCCTCCCCTCGCCACCTATAAATACACTGAGCGTCACAACAATACTCACACTTACGGGTTAATTAGTTACTACGTAACACAGTTCCTCAATAACAAGTGGCCTCGCATGTAACAAGTAGCGCTTCAATATTACCCTTAATTACATGTTAGTTCAAACCTCGATAAGAAGTCAATCTTAATACCAAATCTTATTTGATCTCCAAGAGAGACTTGATATCAATTTGCATGGGTCTACTAAGTAAGATTTTTTTTTCAGGACTGTCTGGTTTAGAGTTTCGTGACGTTTCAGTCCAGGGGGCCGAAACCCCATCGGACTTGGCTGTTCTAGAACCAGGTCCTCTTTAAACAGAATTTAAGCGTCACATTGGAGAGTAGTACCACAGACAATATAATACTGGTAGTACCTTTAGTTTTGTTGGAGTTGGATTTTGGTACGTGTTTGTTAACAATGCAACAACTGATCTACTTACTACCCCCAACAACACATCCCTCTTACACCTTCTGGATTATGGTTTAAAGGACAGGGCTATTCAGAACTTCACAAAATTATTAAAACTGACTTCTAATCTAAATCGTTATATTGATGGTTGGAAACGGAGTATGGCTATCAGAACGCAAATTCTGTCTATAACATTGTAATTTGTGACACAAAAAAAGTTTCCTAACCTTTTTCCCATAAATCTTAATTGTAAAATACCCAAGTAAACCTCTGTAGTCTGTTCAAATAAAGAAGATGGTCGGAGGACCTATCTGTGGCCAATGAACACAAACCTCCCCACCCGAAACGACTTCATTATTTGAACAAACTATTAATGAGTACTTCCTATGTGTTAATCCGCCTTGAGCGCAACCTTGTATGAGTGAATCACAACACAACCTTACACAAGCGTGTTCAATAACTATAGCTAATGTTTGAAAGTGAACTCCTCACTGTGTCAAGGAGTTGGGGAAGAATGAAGTCTCGCAACTCCACAAGCTTTGCTACGCTGTGCGTTGTCTGCGGAAAGCGTGACCGCGGGATTGGCCAAGAGAGAGGCGAGCGATGGCGCGTGACCGCGGATAACGGTGTGGGGACCGAGCTTTGCATTGGGAAGGGAAGGCCTCCTTAAGTGTGTTTATACCTCAAATCGTAGAGACGTATCTTCTACGTGAAGTCTTTACGGTTTGCATACAAATTTTAGATCGCGGATAACGGTGTGTGGACCGAGCTTTGCATTGGGAAGGGAAGACGAGATTTAGTGTGTTAAGAACTTCCCTCATATCCTATAGACGTGAGGTCTTAGCGGATTGCATACAAATTCTAGCTAGATCGCGTATAACGGTTTGGGGACCGAGCTTTGCATTGGGAAAGAACTTCAATCATACCCTAAAGACGTTTCTACGTGAAGTGATAGCGGATTGTATACAAATTCTAGCTAGATCACGTATAACCGTTTAGGTACCGAGCTTTGCATTGGGAAGGCGATGTTACAAATTGCAGTTCGCATATTCTCTCACATCCTATAGACGTTTCTTTTACG
This sequence comes from Macrosteles quadrilineatus, assembly GCF_028750875.1. Taxonomy (NCBI): domain Eukaryota; kingdom Metazoa; phylum Arthropoda; class Insecta; order Hemiptera; family Cicadellidae; genus Macrosteles; species Macrosteles quadrilineatus. The sequence continues at coordinate 84,697,024 of NW_026542597.1, forward strand.
TAAAGTCTTTGCGGATTGCCTGTTTTTATGTTTAGTTGGTATAAGAATATCAAGAAGCAATCCTAGGTGATAACAGCACTATTAAGCTGAGCTCCAGTATAGCCTGAGACCACAAAGGCTGATAAAATATACCAATCTCAAGAAGCAATCCTAGGTGATAGAAGCTACAAGTAACCTCCAAGTAAGCTGGACTCCAGTATAGCCTGAGACGACATAGGGTGAACAAATTCCCCAATCTCAAGCGTTGATCCTAGGTCATCACAGCTCCAAGTAAGCTGATCCCCAGTTTAGCCTGATAGGACAAAAGCTGAGAATATTCCCCAATCTCAAGCAATCCCCGGTAATAGCAGCTCCAAGTAACCTCCAAGTAATCTGAACTGCAGTATAGCCTGAGACGACAAAAGCTGAGAAAATCCCTAATCTCAACCAATCTCAGGCGAAAGCTACTACAAGTAACCCCCAACTATGCTGAACTGCAGTATAGTCTGAGACGACAAAAGATTCCCCAATCTCAAAAAATCCCAGGTAATACTGCAGCAGCTGCAAGTAACCTCCAAGTAACGTTAACTTCAGTATAGCCTGATACGACAAAGGCCGAGTAGATTCCCCAATCTCAATCCCAGGTGATAGAGATAAGGAATACATCTTGTTTACTCGACAACACTCAAAAACTTCCTCTCCGTAGACTGCCTCTTGGTCTAGAATCTAGAACATGTTTAACTAAACGTAAGAAATTTTTGAGACATCAGATATTTTTCAACGTGTTACTTGAATAGTTGTTTATCCTGTTTGGCGTGTTGTTTAAAAATGGCAAAGACTACGTGGGTAAATAAATTTTTGTCCAATATTGAGACGGAATTAGTCCATAAAACGTAGGTATACATTACATTGCAAAAGAGTGAACACATACGAATGCAGATAGTTAATCAGTTCATTTAATTGTCATAAATGACACAGCAGGAGGGGGTCCATTTTGAATTAGTATTTGTATAGTTATTTCTGTTTCATTTTCTGTGCGAAATATGCGGATTAACACGTTGTTGTTAGTATATCATTGCAATAATTTTACAAAAATTTGACATCCGTTGATTCACTACCACTATGTTTGTTTTTTTTTATGTCGAAATTGTATAATTTCGTAAAAATTCTATTAAGGCTTAGGTTAGGTTAGAACCGTGGTAACCGTTCTTTAACCTTAGATTGTGTAGGCCTATTGTTGCATCAACTTGTGTGTAATTAAAGGAAAATATAAAAAAAGTGTAATTCCTTTATGATGGTCCCACTAATAGGAAAGCCGGTATAAGACCTACGGGTAGGAGATCCTTTATATTTAAATCAAAACAACAAAGTACCCAGCTATGTGCACAACTATATGTTGTACGGATCAAAAATAGTACACCAAACCAATCAACAATACTAGAGATAACTACAAGAAAAGCAATTTAAAGAAACGAACGCTAGGTCGCTGTGAGACCGCGCGTGCGTGTGTGTGAGTGTGTGTGTGAAGGTAACGTCATCGCTGGTTATAACATCTACGTAACACAACATCGCAGCTTCCTTGTTGACCACAGAGTAAGTAAACAGCCGCCAATTGCGGCACAGAGTACATAAAATATGACCAACGTGTGAAAATAAATCAGCTGACAAAGAAAATGGGGTTTAAATTAACCACTGTACTTCCCAGTAAAATAATTCGCTGACGATAACCATCGAATCAAATTCGCCAGAATTAACTTGTACTGTATTGAGGGTGTGCGTAGTAAATTTTAACGCTAATAATCAGGAAGAATTTTATATCTTAGGATTTTCTGTGATAGAAACTTCAAAATTGGTACTGTATAAATGTGTATTTTAGTGTAGGGGACAATAGTTTACAATTGGGAGTGGATTAATGTATCTGCAATACTAAACTGCTTATATAGAGTAAACTAATCATTTTCCCCGAGCTAAGCTCGGTCCCCAGGTACTTAATTTAATAGGACTATCACTGGCCTGCAAAATAACAATAAGCAATATGGAAATCCTATTAAATTGCGTAACCGAATGTAGAAAATAGCTGATAACTCGGTTGTTTGTCATCCGATTTTAACAAACAAGGTCTCGTTTGATTTGGATTTAAATTTTCTATCTTTTTTATCTGTATAACAATTTCCTTAATATTTACGGTTTTCATTACATTTGGCATTTAAGATTATAAATAGCCGCTATATTGAAACGAAACTTTGTAAGCTCTTTTTACCTACTAAAGTACACATTTATACGAATTTTGAAGTTTCTATCTTGGAAAATGTCCAAGATATAAAATAATTCTTAAAAATCTCAAACAGACCGACAAACAGAAATCTAGGCATCTTAGACCCATACTTATACGGCATTTTATGTTTGCCTTAGCCCAAGGAACAAGTCCACAAAATATGTCCAGGCAATTTGGAAACATCCTGTATGTTATATCACTGCACTGGATGATAGATTATTATACGTTATAACTCAACCACCACACATTAATACTCACAAAAACCATTAACTTTTAATTAATCTTTTACTTTAAGAATTTTTCAACTTGGGGAAAATATTAAAATTATAGGCTATACAACCTCAGCGATACGGGGATACCCCTGATGTTTTTTAAATGGTGTTCAGGGGCACTACCATACAAATTGTTTCGTGCTTTCTCTTTTCTCGAAATTTTAAGTTCTGGAGTCCCCTAAAATAACTTCTGTTTTTGTGGTAGGTTATCGAACCAAATAAAGGAATAATTCGTTGAAATCCCCTACTCCTCTTCCTATTATCCAATTGTAATTCTTCAAGCCTTTCCTAAAAAAAAGAATTCCAACCCCATTATTTCCCAACGCATTGTCCAGTTTAAATCCAATTCCCAAAACCTCACCCCAACAACCCCTACTCCGAGGTCGCTCCCGAGCTAAGGAATGCAGGAGTCGGACCAGCTGTTACACCCCCCCCCCCCCCCCCGCGGTCCTAGAGTCCTTCACAAGGCCAACTGGGATCTGCCCCGCCTTTTTTTGCGGCTCTGCAGCTTTTAAACGGCACGAAGAAGAAAGACTTGGGTTTGATGACCGACGACGCATTGTACGATTGGAAGGGTGTCGTGATGTACAGGTAGACGATGTCGCTTCGTAGAGGAGTTCCTACAATCACATACATTCGAGGGTATAAAATCGTGAGAACCTTAAGGTAGAATTGATTATCTTATACAGTTGATCATGAACATATATTACATTCATTTTATCATACACACTACTTGTGTATCGCGGCGTCATTAATTTACCATCCTATTGCGTGGTAAAAATATACGTGTTGACTACAAAATTAATATTTTTTGTTTCAGAATACTCGAATATGAATTTATAACTTATAAATTTGTGGCAATCGATATTCTATATTCTTTGACAACTAAACAGTTAATTATAAATGCATTGCATTCTTTAAATACTCAATACTCACATAAAACATTAATTTCTGTCAAAACAACACTTATACACAATGAAAAATACTACTGTCTGCCGTTTACAGTGTTGTTTTAACGGAAATTTTGTTCTATGGGATTTCTTTAAACACCAATATTTCTAAAATATGGCTGGTTTAAGTGCGAGTTTCCAAAATGTATACTTATAAATTAAAAACAAACATCCTTAAGTCGGGTGATGCCGGCGACGGGCATATCCTCTTCTAGCACATATGACATAACCTTCACCTAAATATATTGTAGTATTTCAAGAGCCCGGAGAGAAATTACTACTCAGGGTACATATGTGGATTTCCCGCAGCTTTCCCTACATTCCACCATAGGTGATGTTTTGGCGCGTGTCTAACAGCTGATTGCCAGGATGATATATAAACATATGATTTATTCGAGCTAGACTAGACACAAATCCGTGCAACCTTCTTCGACAAAATCAGAAGCCCCGAGTGAAGTCTGAAGCCGCACTACCACATCCTTCCGGGGCGATATCCGCCACCGAGAGTTGATAGGGTGTGTCCTAAACAGCTGATTGCATTATTACATGCATAATTAGCTATATAACGCTACGTCAAATTTTAAATCCTGAGTGACAGTGATGGGACTCTCTGTAAGAATAAGAAAGTCGTCCTATGACGTCATAGGTTGAATTGGGCGATGACCGAAGTATCTGTGAAAATCTACGTAACGCTGAAGAGGTAATGTGTTGCTTTTATTCAATTTTTGCCATTAAAAATGTATTTGTTTAACTAGAGTATGAGACAACTTACAAGAGAATTAATCTGCGATGAGACTAAAATTCATGTACAGTAAAAAAATTAAAGATATTCTAAACATATACTTTTGTGAGTATGCTAAATCTGGTAGTGGTGACCCATGACACAAATACCAAAAGTTTAACTAAAGCAATTAAAAGTTAATAACATTTACTAGATTAATTTATCATTATTTATTTATGTTGCTACAACAATTGGGTAGTTTTTTAGGTGTGTATTCTATAGTTTACCAGATCAGATACCAGGTATAGGGATAGGTAGGGTAATAGGTATCATACAATACAAGTATACCCCATTTGACCCCTAACCCCAAAACTAAACACCAACCTGAAATGTTTGGGATATCCAAAGGCTGAGTAAATAAAACCTTAGTCCGTAAACATCACACATCCATTGTATTTAAATCCACGATCCGGAGATGACTTCATTGAAAACGCGGGTAAAGTGGTCCATAGAGTAAACAGTTAACACCGGGGTTTCATAAAAAGTTTGAGGTTAGGTTCGAGCAGAGCGCGCGCGAACGTCGAGTCTCGCATGATGATATCATACTGAAGGCGAACGAAGGCGAGGGCAGGCTTAGCGGTGAGTCATGCAGCCCACCGCGGGGGGAACTGGAATCGGCCTCCATTCACTCACGCGACCACAGGAGGAATGCACGTGAAAGTATCATTATGTAAAACATTGTTAGCGTAATTAGATGGTGGGCGTTAGTAGGATTGCTTCTTGTGTAGGGGGGCTACAGGAGCTAAAGCCCCCCCCCCTTGGACCCTGAAAAAACAACAATACTATTGTTTATGAAGGGTTGTAGCCTAAAGGGAAAGGTTTAGTAGTCAAACTATTATATTTAGGTAACCAGACAATATTGAAGTCAATTAACACCACAATTATCCGAGCGATAAGCTTAACATGTTACAATCAAAAAGTAACCAGGCAAGATTTAAATTTTTGTCAGAAAACGTCTTTGTAAACACATATTGTACATGCAACTTACATTTTGCAATAGGATAAACAGAGTTACAATAATAAAACTAAATAGGTACCTTTATTCAATTCCCATTTTTGTTTTTTTATGTCGTCAAACCTTTACGATTGCGCGAAGTAAGTGTAAAAGATTTAAAATACAAACGCAAATAATATTTAGATGGCCAGTTAAACTTGTCCGTTTAACAAAAATAATGTTGAATAAACGTTTACCGGTGACATAACATAACCTCCTGTGTATATTCATTGCGTCCTCAAATGCGTGTACAATGCCGCGGTGAGATAAATATGGCAACGCCGCAGAACCGGCCTACCAAAACAGCTGTTGCACTAATGGGCCGTCTACGCAATGTTTATGTTTACACGTTTGTTACCGTGGCAACAGGCCGGTGCGACGTTGCCACACCGTCGCCGCAGCCTTGTAGAATAGAGGTGGCTATGGTTTGGTACACAACTGATAACGCACATTAGGCCTACAAGGGTGGGACATGTTGAAGGCGTAAGATAACACACGAGGGGGAGGGGGGTAGTTGCCCCTCTCCTACATACAAATCAATTTACCCGCCAGATCACCGCATTATCGCTAACACATTGGCTGGTCCCGGTGGGGCGCTAACGCTGTCCTATTATATCAATTGCAACACCACAACAGAATAGTACGATTCGTTTACTCGAAATCGAGTGCGTCAACAATAGTGGTTTGATCATGTACTGTTTTGTAAGGTATTTTTTAGCAAATTTCACCTATAGTTGATGAGCTACTACCGTTGGTCTAATTGTAAGACCTGGACCCGGGACCGACTTACTTTTTTCGTTTTGTTTCGTTCAAATTGGTATGTGTAAATTTGTTTCTGTAGGTAACTCGAGCAAATAATATCCGATTTAGATTACATTTATTCAAACGGTTAAACCACAATTGGGTTTTATGGGGTGAACATTTATTTGTTTTTCTAAATTTGACTCTAAAAACAGAGAATATCCAAATTTCTCTCAAAATCATTTTGTAGAGCTTAAAACCCAATAATTTAGTACTGTATCTTGGAGGGGTTTTGTTCAGTTATTGGTTAGGGAGAAAATTGAAAAATAACAAGTTAATTCTCTTTCCCTTTTCTATTTTTTATTATTGAAAGAAATATTAAAATTAAATCGTAGTTCTTCCTTTGTATACAAAATACCGTACTTGGGTCATTTTAACGTGCAGTGTAATGAACTCGAATCACTACTCTTTTGATTGTTCACAATGATAAAATTATTATACAATGTGACCTATAAGTAAGTACAATAATTGGGAAAAGATTAATTTTGTTGACATGAGCAAAAATCAAGTGTTTTTCATGAATATTAAAAAAAATGTAGAAATCATTATACAATTAAACTGGTAGGCCATTTTAGTTTTAGTAACTAAAATTTCTAATAAATTTAAGATTTTATTAAATTTGATTTGTTTTATCTTGTTTTTTTTTCTAAACCAACTATAATACTGTAAACAGAGAGTATATTTAAGTCTGCCCTGTAAAAGCAAGGATAAAAATATAATAAAAATAAATACTATAAAATAAATAACATAAAATAAGAATACATTTTGAATGATACAATGATACATTTTGACATTTTGAATTCAAAAACACAATTTTTATAGGCAACTAATTTCAGTTGACAACTTACATAATTCTCTTTCACCCATCCCCAAACAAAGTCGTCGGAATTCCCGTTTAGTAAGTTCTATAACGGTTGCAGTATTCGTGTTGGATCTGATAGGGTTGTACAGGTGGTTTTGGCCAATCAATGGATAAAATTACGCCCAATCTGCAAGTAGAAGTGGAGCCGTCGGCACGCGAGCTATCAAACTGTCAAAATATCCAGCCATTCTCAATGGCCGCTATTCTTGTTTATCAATGGATTTATATTTTTATCAAAATATATCCTATTTTGATCTTATAGGGTTTTAGTAGGATCACCAATAGTTGTATGGAGGTGTAGGTGATGCAGTGCAGGTATTTTTATTGAAATTCGTGACGAACGTGAAGAAAATATTGATTGTGATAAAAGATAGAAAAAATACGCTTCCGCCACAACAAACCTGCAGACTAAGCGAATTTCCATTTGTCCGATTGGATTTTTGACTAAAATATTTCCTTAAACCTGTTGTCATATTTATTGAGAGTGTTGCACAACGTCCAAATGCCACGACGTCCAAAATAGCATTTTTGAGCTGTCTCTCAACGTCCAATATAAACTATTTGACTGTTGCTCGACGTCCAATATAAACTATTTGACTGTTGCTCGACGTCCAATATAAACTATTTGACTGTTGCTCGACGTCCAATATAAACTATTTGACTGTTGCTCGACGTCCAATATAAACTATTTGACTGTTGCTCGACGTCCAATATAAACTATTTGACTGTTGCTCGACGTCCAATATAAATTATTTGACTGTTGCTCGACGTCCAATATAAATTATTTGACTGTTGCTCGACGTCCAATATAAATTATTTGACTGTTGCTCGAAGTCCAAATCTCAGTCAAATAGTATGGAACTTCGTGAGAAAGCTCTACTACATATTCAGTTGAGTACTTACATTTCTGCTTCAGGGAAGGTAATAAGGTGCGTTTTATACTAAAATGTTAATAGCTTAAGATGAAATGGTAAGTTTTCAAAATTTGATCAGAATGTATACAAAACAAGCAAACTACAACAGTGTACTTATTCTCCATACGAATGACATGGGAATTTTAAATTTACAGTGTAATGGGATTTCCTCCGTAACCATTAGGCGTAAATTTACGTTAAATGTTCTAAATTAAATTATTTGTTTGTTATATCTACAAAATGGTTTAGAGGAAAATTGCCAAATATTTTGAGAGATTTAGGTAAAAATATGTTTTACCCCCAAAAATTTGTTTCCATAGTTTGATTATGTCGCGAACTCGTTCGAATAATTGTAGGTTTACACATGTGTACCAAATCAGATCAAAATCGGATTAATTATGTTTCAACTTTCGTGTTAACGGTCATGTATACGGATTGTGTTCTTGGCCTCTGGGAACCCCAAAAACAAAAAGTAAATTGGTCCCGGGTCCTAGGTCTTACCACGAGACCTACCGTAATAGCTTATTCCCTTTCGCCTATTTTTAGAAATTCGCTAAAACCTTCCAACCCTTAATTATGTGGTTAGAAAATTTTAAATCCAAAATAAAAATTATACAAGTTTTACGTACAAAATCCACGGTTTTCAGCCAACACAATTTTCTGAATTTGAGAAATTTTTCTAATTGTTTGGGAAATCAATTTCTAATTTGCCGTAGTTCAGGTGTTCAGCAGTTAGTTTATCTAAATGTAATTTATTGGAGACAAAGACTCAGATCCCGTAGTGCATTAATGCATTGGAACACCCTGACACCCACCGCCAGAGGTGGTTGGCCTATGACTCATTATGACATCACAGGCTCGCTACTCGCTGCAACATCTCTCTCCAGCGTCCCACCTCCTCTCACTGATATATTTAGAGATGTCGACATCGGGGTCAACATCATGCTGGAGAAGTGTGTTATTAGACGAAGCAACTATAGTATGTATGAGGGAGCCTGTCTCCAGCACCCCACCTCATCTCACTGATATATTTAGAGATGACGATTTCGGGGTCAACATCATCCTGTAGAAGTATGTTTTTAGACAAAGCATCTATAGTCTGTATGAGGGAGCCTGTCTCCAGCACCCCACCTCATCTCACTGATATATTTAGAGATGACAACATCGGGGTCAACATCTCGCTGGTGAAGTCTGTTATTAGATGAAGAAACTATAGTATGTATGATGGAACCTGTCTCCAGCACCCCACCTCATCTCACTGATATATTTAGAGATGACAACATCGGGGTCAACATCTCGCTGGAGAAGTCTGTTATTAGATGAAGAAACTATAGTATGTATGATGGAACCTGTCTCCAGCATCCCACCTCATCTCACTGATATATTTAGAGATGACGACATCGGGGTCAACATCATCCTGTAGAAGTCTGTTATTAGACTAAGCAACTATAGTATGTATGATGGAACCTGTCTCCAACATCCTACCTCAGTACCTCACTGATATATTTAGAGATGATGACTTCGGGGTCAACATCATCCTGTAGAAGTCTGTTATTAGACTAAGCAACTATAGTCTGTATGATGGAATCTGTCTCCAACATCCCATCTCATCTCACTGATATATTTAGAGATGACAACATCGGGGTCAACATCATGCTGGAGGAGTCCGTTTAGTATAAGATGGAGTAGGTAGCTATAGTATGTATGATGGAACATGTCTCCAGCATCCCACCTCATCTCACTGATATATTTAGAGATGACGACATCGGGGTCAACATGATGCTGGAGAAGTCTGTTATTAGACGAAGCAACTATAGTATGTATGATGGAACCTGTCTCCAGCATCCCACCTCATCTCACTGATGTATTTAGAGATGACGACATCGGGGTCAACATCATACTGGAGAAGTATGTTATTAGAAGAAGCAAATATAGTCTGTATTATGGAACCTGTCTCCAGCATCCCACCACATCTCATTGATATATTTAGAGATGACGACATCGGGGTCAACATGATGCTGGAGAAGTCTGTTATTAGACGAAGCAACTATAGTATGTATGATGGAACCTGTCTCCAGAATCCCAACTCATCTCACTGATGTATTTAGAGATGACGACATCGGGTCAACATCATGCTGGAGAAGTCTGTTATTAGAAGAAGGAAATATAGTCTGTATGATGGAACCTGTCTCCAGCATCCCACCTCATCTCACTGATATATTTAGAGATGACGACATCGGGGTCAACATGATGCTGGAGAAGTCTGTTATTAGACGAAGCAACTATAGTATGTATCATGGAACCTGTCTCCAGCATCCCACTTCATCTCACTGATATATTTAGAGATGACGACATCGGGGTCAACATGATGCTGGAGAAGTCTGTTATTAGACGAAGCAACTATAGTATGTATCATGGAACCTGTCTCCAGCATCCCACTTCATCTCACTGATATATTTAGAGATGACAACTTCGGGGTCAACATGATGCTGGAGAAGTCGGTTATTAGACGAAGCAACTATGGTTTGTATGAGGGAACCTGTCTCCAGCATCCAACCTCATCTCACTGACGACATCGGGGTCAACATGATGCTGGAGAAGTCTGTTATTAGACGAAGCAACTATAGTATGTATCATGGAACCTGTCTCCAGCATCCCACTTCATCTCACTGATATATTTAGAGATGACAACTTCGGGGTCAACATGATGCTGGAGAAGTCGGTTATTAGACGAAGCAACTATGGTTTGTATGATGGAACCTGTCTCCAGCATCCCACCTCATCTCACCGATATATTTCGAGATGACGACTTCGGGGTCAACATCATACTGAAAAATTATGTTTAGTACAAGGCAAAGTAACTATAGTGTGTGTGATAGGACCTCCTGGCCTGTCTACCTGAGACTGGCCCGGGTCTTAAACCATTGGCCAGACCCCAGGTACGGTCAGACGACAGGTTCCAACACACACACTATAGACAGTTTTGTCTTAAATATGACATGCATCGATATATAACTTGTAGTATATATCGATGATGACATGAAGTAGCTTACTGTAGACAAGCAAATAAATCGATGCAACTAACAGCTCAAAGATTAAAAGAGGATTTAATCAATCTGATTATAAGTTCACAGTCATCCTTATGAAGGGCAACGCTAAGTTGTATTGTTGTGTTGTTTTAAATCTACCTTTACCTCAAAATATAGTTAAAATTGTCCAATCTCCATGTCTCAGTTCGTTAATGATTAATGTTAACCGAACTGTTATACATGTTTTGAAAAAGAGGAGGAAAGGGGCATTCCGTAGCTTGTATGTAAATAGGATGACAATTTATTAATGTTTAGATAAATACAGGAGAGGGGCAACTACAGGATTTTCTCTTATTAGGACTATAATTGACGTGTGTAAAATATAATTATTGTACATTGAATCAACATTTTTTATTTATAGACGAAAGAGGGCCATGCAAATACTTTCTCTTCAGCCAGGGCTACAATCCGATAGAAAGGAGTTTCTTTTTGACAACTGTTTGGAAATTTAAATGCTCCCCTGCGCTGCTCTGCCCCTCCACCTGTGCTAACTGACTCCAGATCCCCCTGTGCTGACGTACAGTTGACTCATCACCTGACTGCGTAACTTCTACTGTCACGCTGACACTGTTCACTCTATGTTTGGTTGGCTTATGTTTACTAATATTCTACAGTCCACTCTGTATTTGGTTAGCGTATGTTTACTAATGTTCTACAGTCCACTCTGTATTTGGCTGGCTTGTTTACTAATGTTCTACAGTCCACTCTGTGTATTTGGTTAGCGTAGCGTATGTTTACTATAGGTCTATAGTCCACTCTGTATTTGGTTAGTGTATGTTTACTAATGTTCTACAGTCCACTCTGTGATTGGTTGGCGTATGTTTACTAATGTTCTACAGTCCACTCTGTGATTGGTTGGCGTATGTTTACTAATGTTCTATAGTCCACTCTAAGTATAGTTGGCGTATGTTTACTAATGTTCAACATGTCCACTCCTTGTTTGGTTGGCGCACGTTTACTGATGTACTTAAGTCCGCACTGTGTTTGGTTGGCACATCTTAACTAATGTTCTACAGTCCACTCTGTGATTGGTTGGCGTATGTTTACTAATGTTCTACAGTCTGGTACTAATGTTCTGTATTTGGTTAGCGTATGTTTACTATTGGTCTATGGTCCACTCAAAGTATAGTTGGCGTATATTTTCTAGTGTTCTACAGTCCACTCTGTGTTTGGTTGGCGTGGCGTATGTTTACTAGTGTTTCTACAGTCCACTCTGTATTTGGTTAGCGTATTTGTACAATTGTTCTACAGTCCACACTATGTTTGGTACGCATTTTTACGCATATCGTGCTGTCCATTCTATGTTTTGTTGGCACATTATTTAGACCTACTATTACGGCCTACACTGTATATTCAAAGTTTTGAAATTATTTTCACATGCCTCACTGTTCACTTTCAGTTATTAGGGTATTCCTAAATGATGTCCCTATTATTGTTCTACCATCCATAAGCTGGAAATTCATACTGTTTTCTTTTATGTAAAAATAATACTGTATTATTTCCATCTATTTATCGTACTCTTTGTATGGTTGATAATTGTATCCATATGATACTGTAATCTATGTTGTTCATTCCGTTATACTGTACATACTGGTGCTGAAATTTGTTGTCCATGTTGGTTTAAGTTTTGAAAATGATTGAAGGCTATCGTCCGGCAGAAACTGTTCTTAACCAACCTGTTCTTACATGTGTCCAGAACTTTTGGCAATTGCTAATTTTCCGAATGAAAACTCTTGAGCTTTACCTTCAAATTTGAACCGAGCTGACAACGACTTAATCCCTTCCTGTTATTAAAACTGTGGTAGAAGAACTGAAGGAAGAACTGCTACGTGACCTAACCAAAAGCAAACCTTCCATACAGACCCTAAAATCCATCTGACCTCAGCTGCCATCAGTTTTATGACCAGCTATAACACTGTCGGTGACGTGTCCAGAGGGGAAGGGGAGGGGTAAACAAAAAGTACAATTAACACTCTATAACAGCTGCTATAAACCAAATTGGATGACGAAGCCCTTGTCGCTGTGGAGCTTCGCGAACACCCTGCACTTGTGATTGAAACTGGTAATTAATTGTGAACTGGCTGGGCACAAACAATGTAATTAGTCCAGTAATTGACTGTAATTATGATAATTAGATTTTATTTTTACGACACCATACGCTAGGGTGTGTAACGTGCATATGTTGAATGAATCAGATGACAGCATTGTTACAGACTAACATCAGCTGTTTTAGGATATTTTATTTACAGCACAATAATTAAAGACAGTTCAGTACAGTTAAAAACAGAATAAAGCCTTGAAAGACTGATTATTACTGGTTCAACAACAATAACTAACTTAATATGTACGATTTTGTAATTTATTGTACAGTAATTACAAAATAGTTCAATGTGGGAATTTCAATGACACGTTATACAGTTATGCCTTAAGTTTCAACATTTCCATTCATTTTACTGTATGAATTAAATACAGTACCAACAAATGAACAAACACAATTTTTTTGTAAGACAATTAGCTAATGACACCTAATACATTTGTTCTTTTAGTTTAAACTTGTTTTCTTCATTCCAGAATTACATAAAATATCGATGAACGATCTGAACACCAATAAAACAACCAAAATTTATTTTCTGTCAGATAGACAGTTGTATACTGTTAGTTATTACTTATAACTATTCATTTATTTACTTATTCATTCACAAATTGTACAGTATACTAGAATCAGTGTGATTTTAATTCCTATTGTTTGTATTAACGACAAACTAAACTGCATTACACAAATTAAAACAACCAACCAACTTTTCCCCGTAAGATAATACATAATTATCACTTTTTTTTATCATGAAACCTGGTTCACCACAGTTGCAAAATATTGAAGTAGCCTAAATCTTTCTAAAAAAAATCACAAAAACAAAAATCAAAATTAGTTCACAAATTAAAATAAAACGACAATAATAGACGAGCAATTAAAACAGTAATCAATTAATATTGGTAATGTCCCCTATACAAAAGGTTGTAGAATTTAATTTAAAATTTACCTTTCACATTACGTTTATCCATACATAGTGTATCCCTTAGCAACCGATGATGCCTCATGTTGAATATTCCAACTACAACTACTGGAACAGCACAAGCACTTCACTCCGACTGTGAATGATATTTTGAAACGCGGAGATCGACTGCGTACGTAAGGAAACACGTGAATCATAGGCTGAATACGGCGCCCCTACGTCAGCATAAACACGGGATAGTCAGCAATGTAGTCAGCAGCAACTATGCAAACAGTTGCAAAACTGGCCTAGTTACACAACTAGGAAAAAGGAAAGTTTGGGTAAAGAAAAGTGAAATGATTGTGTCATTGCTAAAGAGATTTTATGTTAAATATGCTTTAGACACGAGAATTTGTTTTTAGTAAATTTCCCATATAGTGAATAAGCTATTGATACATATATATTTGATTTATAAGGCAATATACGTATATATACATATTTTATATATGTTTATATTTTACTTGTGGTTTAGTGCGTGTACGTGTGTCCGTTACCACGACACGACGGCAATTTTTTTAGATATAGCTAAAAATATTGGGACTTGTTAAATCTAATTTATTTAGATAAGAAAAAATCTGACATAACTGCCCCCCCCCCGATGACGTCAACATGACGTCAAAGATCGGGGGGGGGGGCAGTTTTCCAGTCATGGACACTCAAGTTTCGTTGTCATACTCTTCTAAGCTAACCTAACCTAACCAACCAAACTTGCTGTTCCATTTCAAAATTCTGTATGATATACCCCACATGCCTTTTTTGTTATCAAACGGAATTACTCGAATTAAAATTAAAATTGCATAGCGTCACATTTTGCTAGTGGGGTAGTATTCCAGTCGCGAACATGGCTGCCATATTGGTTAGTTATTTGTGACTTCACGTTTCACCTGGGGGGCGTGTAGTAGCAGTTGCGCCGAGTAGCATTTGCGCCGCGGATTAAATCGTGCTTCCAGCGCCGCGGAGTTTGATTAGTTCAATGATGCAGAAGTGACGAGGGTCATAATTACTTACACATTACTTGACTGAGTTGCTTGTAAATAGTGTCGTTTTCCATACTCCTAATTAACTTGTACTAGTAGTGCACTATTGCACATAAAAAATGATCAAACACTTGTATACTACCACATACAGTATTGAGTTAGTATAGATATTTTTCCTGAACTATAATTATTATAACCAGTAGACAATTTCTACTTATTACATTACTAATTTAGGAGAAAGGGGGACTTTTGTTTTCCTACGAAGTTTTTAGAAAATAGTTGCACCAGGATAGTCTGCGGTGCTATGTGGAATGCAAACAGCTCCGCATATTGGTAATAGGGGGATTTGCTAGGGGTATATATCACAATACCTTTCGGAGTAACCCACTCCCTTATGTTACCTTTGGTCACTCAATGGTGTTGTCATTGTCAGTTTCGAGTAGAATTTAGCAGAATGAACATCGTAGAATCCACAAAGAAGGGCTCAATGTTCAATCATTTCGTCTACTACAATTGACCTACTGTACATTATCATCGATATGTCGCACAATTGATAAGAATGCAACAATAAGCTACAAAAAACCCTTTCTGAAACCTCTAACCGAATAAATGAATCGATAAATAATTTCGAACCATGCAATTGCTTACAATCAACATTTACAACTGTTCACAACAGTTTACATGTACTCCTTAGGGACTAAAAATGCTTTTTCACCACACTATGATGTTTTTGGGTGTATTACATACGTTAATTGGTGGCTGAAAGTTACGTTTTGCTGGCCATGCCAGCTGTCATGGTAATTTGGGGACCGAGCAGGTTTTTACAGGCCGGGGCCGCAAAATCAGCTGTCCGCTTACTTACTTAAAACATGAATGCATTTTAAATACACAATCAAAATCCATAGCATTGCAATAGAATTGTGTTATTGTCACCGTTGCCTAGCAACTATTTATTTTATTTTTGCTGATTCCTCAAAATATTTCTTCACATAACCTTTAAGTTGTAGTTGTGTTGACTATCAGTGTGCATTATTATAGTGGTGAATAGTGGTAATAGGGTATAGTGTGGTGAAAAATAGCGTTCGTACCATGGACCGAAATGGTTTTGCAGCTCTCGACCGATTTAAGTTCTCGACTTCGTCTCGAACTTAAAAACTATCTCGAGCCGGCAAAATCTCATTTTCGGCCCTAGGTACGAAATATACTATTTACTACTGGTGATTAAAAACGTTATATAGTTTAGACCCATATGGTTTCGTCTTTTATTTGCTATCTAAAGGTTATACATCGAAGTGAAGGATCACGGGTTCATACATAAAACCCCATTAAAAAAAGGTTTGTCATAATTACAGGTTCTAAAAAAGGTAACCATGTAAATAAATCAATAACTTGAGGGTGGGGCAAGCCCAAAATGACACTTTTAGCTACCATTCGTCCCTCTGCTATATCATAGGATGTACAAGGACACCTACATCGAAAACATTGGTTAATCAAAACGGGTGACAAGTTATTTCACAAAAAACCGTATGGTATCAGGTACACAGTTTCATTGTATGATAACAGTTAGCTAAACTAAACAGACAATACCCCCGCCGCAGCTAACCTGCCGACTAAGTGAATTTCCATTTGTCTGAATTGATTTTTAATTGAATGTATATAAATAAAATTAGGTTTAACGATTACCTAGGTTAGCTGCTACAAGGAAACTATTAAAGTGGAGTTTTAGTAAAATATGAATAGCTTAGTATAAAATAAATAAATTTGCCAAGTTTGATCAAAATATATCCATAAACAAGCAAACTAAAATTACTAATGTTATCGCGTTCACGGACGTATATAAATCTATACAAAATGAAAAAGTAAATTGGTCAAGGACCTAGGTCTTACGGTGCGGTGCCACCTACGGTAATAGCTACTTCCCTTTAGGGAATTCGCTAAAAACATCCATTTTTTGCGAATTTAACATTTTGGTACAGAAGACGTAAGTATCGTTAATTTATTTATATTGGACCTATATGAGTAGGTAAATAACAACAGGCTTCATTCCAATATTGGTGGTTCGTAAACTTAGGCCTAATCAAGGTGATTCAACCTTACACATTCATGCCAAATTTAATCAAAATCGCACGAGAAGCGATAAGCATAGGCCGGGAGCGCGCCCGAGTTCACGTGCAAACCTCGCACCGTCAAGTTAATGATTTTTCTTAATATTCGTGGGAATGCATGGGGATTTGTAATGTTTATTGAGTTGTACAATAGTATTGAACATTTATATGGGCTTGTATAGGCCGAAAGTAGGGTTTTTAGAAAATGGCTAAAAACAACTCATCCGTGTTATTCTTATGGAGAAAAAGTGCCTAAAGTGAGGTCATATGTTATACCTACTTTACATTTAATTGGTCAGTAAATTAAAGAATTAGCTTTTTTAGCTTGATTTTGAATATAGTATATGAGGATTATATGTTGGGATATGTAGGCAAATATCAGGATTTTTGGAATTAGTGGCTGAAAAATGATCCCCATGTTATTCTTATGGGGGAAAACGCCTAAAGTGAGGTATCTTTGTGGTATTGCCACTACACGTTTTAGAGAGTTAATTTGTAAACTTAATATGTACTTGTATTTCTAGACTTAAGATAAACTTAAATTGATATAAGGCCTGTCTCAACTCCCAGGGTTCACGAAGCGTGATGTATTACTACCTAATGTACCAAATGTACTACCTGGTACAGTAACAAACTAATTTTTTTTCGTAATTTCCTCTCTGTTGAGTTATTGGTAATTAATTGGTTTTAGGTAGCCCTTATACTGAAACGGCGAAGTGTACTGTGTATTGTTGTCAACCAGTGAACAATATTTTTGGTGGCATCAATTTGCAGTTATTAGATTTAAAATTATGTGTAACCATTAGCATGGGTCACGAGGTGACTGCGTGCAACCACTTTACGCTGAAAGTAAAATGTGGTAGGAACATAAGTCCTCAATAACCCTATTAGTGCAGTTAATTGGTTCCGCCATTGTTAACCTGTCAAAACTGCTAACCCTCATTTAATTAGCTGGCGCGGCGCTGGTGCTACGCGGCGCAAATACTACTCGGCGCAAATACTACTCAACCCCTGGGGGGTGATTTTCCGGGGGATAGTATTCCGCATCCTTTGTAAATCTAATCAGGTAAATTGAAATATGCTTAGTCCGCAAAATTGCTACGGCTGAGGTATTATATTTTTGAACTATACATATAATATTGCTTTTAGTGGTCTACCCATCCTTGAATATTTTATTTAGCATCCATGACACTCATGTGCCCACAATATATATATATAAGTTATAATTAGAAGTTGAATTTCCAAACTCTACGCCAATCAACCGTATATCCCTTGACACTAACGAACCTTCTGGGACCAATCGCCTTATTTAGTTGTACTAACAACTGATCACTGCTCACTAGATTGACGGGGGCGGAGTCCTGTCTGCTATTTAGAAGGCGGTGAATCATTGGACACAGACGGGGGACGATGACCCCCCTCCCCCCTTACTAATGGACCAGTCGTATCATGGGTGGTAGGTTAGTTCCGCAGATAATGACCCTAGGGCCATAAATGGGTAGGTTCGTTCCGCATTTGAATCTGGTGGGCCCCTTAAGTAGGTAGGTTATTTCCGCATTTATATTGACAAAGGTGGGTTACACTCCATTAGACAAGGGTAATTAGCCTCACTAAAAGCCGACGTAGAATGAATATTGAACAAATTTAAGTTTAATATCTAAAGATTGGATACCCTTGTATCCGATTCGAAATTCGGAATATTTATGATACAAACTCTACATATTTTAGGTTTAGGATGTAAGAAAATCACCTGTTTCATAAATGTTAACAAAATTGATCTTAGTAATAATACTGATTTGACTATTTAGTAATAATACTGCACAGATACCGTACACACTATGATTAGTTGTGATAATAGTTATGTAAAAAATCTATGAACACACAGAATAGCACGCGGTCTAGATGCTTGAATTATCCAAGTGATTGCAGCCACATACCATCCGCGCGTACTACAAATACTCTCTTCCCCCGATTCCCATATTTTTAGGAAATATTAATTTATATTAATAATATAATAATATAATATAATAATTGTATTATAATAATAATATAATATAATATAATATAATTAATAATATATATTTATATTATGTGCTCGTTGGTTGCATACGCTTTTAATAGGGTCTTTTAAACTCATAGAAAATTATGACTACTAGTTTTAATATAGCTTCTGCAGCCACATACCATCCGCGCGTACTACAAATACTCTCTTCCCCCGATTCCCATATTTTAGGAAATATTTTTTTGGGAATTCCTAGAAATGTTACACCGCATTGTTTACTACAGGGAATACAGCAGAGAACATATTTAGTTTGTTGTCAGTATTTACAAGACGTGTTTATTATAACTGTTATTATCCATGCGTATCTATGCGTATGTATTTCCATTAGTTGCATACAACGAGCACATAATATAAATTATGTTATTAATTTATATTAATAATATAATAATATAATATAATAATTATATAATAATAATAATATAATATAATATAATATAATTAATAATATATATTTATATTATGTGCTCGTTGGTTGCATACGCTTTTAATAGGGTCTTTTAAACTCATAGAAAATTATGACTACTAGTTTTAATATAGCTTCTGTAGTGCCGGTACTAGACAACTGCTCGATTTCGAGCAACAGGTACACTAGTTTTGTTTTATATTTTTAATTTGTTATAAGATGCTTACAAAGTTTAAAGTTTTTCCTGTGACAGGTTTATTTTACCAACTGAGCTATTAGCATTTTGTAACATAAGCGTATTTAAGCAGCAGCTGGTGTAATGTGATTTTTTTAGTTTTAAGATTGCGGCTTCGCAATAATGATTGGGATAATAATCTTCAATTTAATTAATAATCAATAATAATCTTCGCCCTTTAAGATTGGGATCGGTGAAAGAAATATCTGCATCAGCTATGGTAAAAAACTAGAGAAATCGTTACAACTGGAACATGCTACTTCAACTTTAACTCATTCAGAACTTGCTTATTGGATTATTTTGGTTGACTGGCATTTTTGTACGCTTCACTCATCTATACAATTTCAAGAGATCTATTGTTGAAGCCGTCAAATGCGGAACTGACCTACCAGATTATAACCCACCCTACGGGACCCGGATTAGTGTAGGTAGCAAATGCGGAACCAACCTACCCCCGTATCATGGACCATAAATAGTTAATGGACCAACAGTTTACACGGCAATGAATGGTGGCGGAATGTTTATAGTTGATTTTGACTGAGAAATGTAATTTTTAGTTTAGTGTGGTGTAGTACAGTTAATCTAAGTAGTATTCAATTGTTTCAATTAATCGGTTGACTAACACATTGACTAATGGCTAAAGCAGAAGGATAAACATATAAAACAAGAAGTCGCGTTGTTACAGATATTGCTATTATATAATTATTAAGGTAAACATCCCTCTATACTCAATCAAATAACACACACTGCACTTTAATCGAATTCAGCAAATACTTCTTATAATTTTAAATTTTATATTCACAATTCTAGATAATAATGTTTTACTTAATGTTCAACATGTTATATTACATTTTTCTAAACAATGATTTTATCACTCATGTTCTAACTTATTGTTTCATGACAAAATTCATAAGAACAATCAAAACTACTAAGGAAAATCCTATAATTTAAAACAATAAGATATATTTATAATGAATTTACTAGGCCTACCTATATTGAATCAAGGATTTGAAGTTAATAAGATCTACATTACTTGTACAATATTGAATAACGCTATGTTACACAGCATACAAATTATTGTACTGTCACAATATTTGGAATATTTAAAAATTGTTAACGTTTCGCCAATATTACAAAAATATATATAATATTCTCTAGAATGTAGGGGTAAATAAAGGCATACATAGTACACACACGATAATCAACAATTAGTACGCTAGAGTGTATGGACAAAGTGACCCTGCATTTTATGTTAGGCAAAACCCACACAACACCCAAGTAGCCATATTGCGTTGTATTTTCCTACGGCGCTCCGGATTTATTTATTGTATTTATCAATTTATCCGTAGTTATTTATTTAATTGTTATTCATCAATCTAACACGGTAACTCGATATATTTAATCAAATGTGTTTAAGTATTAATAGAATATTTATACAAATATTTAATAGCAAAAAGTTACTTTACAATAGATTTCAAATAATAAAGATATTAAGTATTCACAAGATTTCAAAACTTATGGTTATCCACACTGTTTATGCGAATTTCAAGTTTAAACATCTTTCAACACTTATGCACAATATGTTTCAAACAGTATGCTTTACTTAACCTTTCAATAGGGAAAACATGAAACAGCATAAATACCAATAAATACAGAAACATGTATAAAGGGTGTTCAAAGAGGTAAGTGTTAATAATTTACGTATTGATTCCTTGGATCAAATTAGGCAAAAAGATGTATATATAACACAACCATAAATATGTAAACGGTTTGAGCTACAGCGTTAAGTTTCTTAAAAAATTTTAATATTATTGGCCACCATCTGCGTGAATATTGTTGAAATGAAGAAAACTGTAGGTGGAGTAAGAAATTAATTAATTTCTCAGATGTTATTTCTCCAAACTAAGCTTGGAAAGATATAGTCGAAATCTCCATAAAATATACTTAATTTGATATATCCAATAATTAATAGGTAAAACTGACAGTTTTCGTGGAATTTCTGATAAAGTATTTTTAATAGCCATTTTGAAACGGGTTAAGAGTGTTTATTCACATAGTTTACAAATATAGCGGCCAATAATATATATATAATTAACAGAATTTCTACCACGTAGCTCATTTGGTGGCGATTCTTGAATATTTTTTTTTCTATTGTAAAAAACTTACACAGAAAAATAAACACTAAACGAAATATTTTGAATAAGTATTTTTCTTATTTTTGCCAAAGGAATCACTAAATGTTGTGCCTTTTTGAACGCCCTGTAGAACATAGCTCTGTTCCTTAAAAAAACACAATACAACAGAAAATATGAGTCATTAGGCACTAGATTGGTTATTAATTATCAATTCCCCAACCTCCCTCAATTCTCCCAACCATCTTACGTGTTAATTTTCTAATTTCGGAAAGATTAATTTTCCACCCCATCAACGTAAAGCAATTAACCCTTGACACTCTGGTTAAGTCTGATGCCAAATTCGATCGCGGTGGCCACAAATATAAACACGGCGGTGACGACGATGTATAAATAGCCAACCCACGCATCACCAAGGCTATGTAAATAACAAGGGCGGAAACTAGACAAGTGGGGGGTGACGAAACACAGAAATAAACGGGGGACAACTGTGTCTACAGAAATGTCTCTAGTCTAGGGAGCTTCGAGATAAAAACAAACACAAAACTACACACAATGGTGAATTGTAACGGATAAGCATTGTAGTTTTGTTGTTGTTAGTGTTTATAGATGAAATGTCAAATATGTATGTTACATCGAGTTTGGTACTTTAGTATTACTATATCTACCACATCTAATAACCTAACCTAACCTCACCTAACCTAACCTAACCTAACCTAACCTAAGGGTGGACTATGTTTTAGGTTAGGAATATTTTGTTTTTTAAACTAAATTATATCTTATTTGCAAGTCAATTTATCGGTGTGGTCGGTACAGTGCCAAAGTACTAGAGTTTTACTTAATTATTACCTGGAACTATACTTTACAGTAGTTATGAATTGGGTTTAAATTAAAGTATTTTCTAAAAGATCACAATATGACAAATTTTGTCTACGTGATTAATACTTTACTTCGGAGTAATCGAATCTATTGTTGGTGTAATGGTGTACATATAAAATACCCCAGCACCAAAACCTGTGTTAAGTGAAGTTTATGGGGTACTTAGGTTTGCTGCTACATGGGAGATAACTAAGTGTGTTTGTCATTGAAAGGTTAGCTTAGAGACAAACACAAAAATTTCCAAATTTGAACAAAATATGTCCATAAACAAGAAAACTACAACAGATTTCTTGACCTGTACTCCGGAAGAACAAAATGAACATTTTACATGTAGAGTTATTTTTAAATTTCTCCGCAACCATTAGACGTACAGCTCTACAAAATTGTTTGGAAACAATATGCAAAATGATGATGTCCATAACACATTATCGACCAAATCGTTTAAGCATTTTGAAACCGATGCAGACATTACTGCTGAATTAAACAAAGCGGTCCAATTTATCATATGTGTTATTATTACAATTATCCATCTCAACTGTAGAATAAATTTATCCACATCTCTTTCAGCTTTGGACCTGTTTCAACTAGTATCGTACCAACTCATCGTAAACCTTGTACTTATCTCAAACATATCCGACTTTAGCCGTGGTTGACACAATTTCTGGTTGTCTATTTCTGGTTGTGTGGGAGCGGATGATATCTGGACCTATCAACACAGAGGACGACTTGGCTGAGACTGGTCAAGGGGACGAGCTTTGCAAAAGGAAGGTCATTTGGGGTTTTCGTGTGACATGACGTTTGTTTGTACGTTCACTGACCAAACCCACATGATATAATGTTTGTTTATGCTAAAAAACAACTTGGATCTCAGATTCTTAGTGATTAGCTAAAGATAACCTTCATTGATTAAATACATAGATTATAGACGTTTCTGGTCGTTGTCGTAGATATTTAATGCGATGTCCTTTCTAATTTAATAAACAGTAAACTATTTTCTTTCGGGCATTACTCCATTACCGTATATAATGACATAGTGTGAAGTGTTTTCTACTTGAAAATAAGTAAGAGCACAAGGTATAAACCTTTAGTACATTTCTTCACCGTAACATCATTACATGTATTAAGAGTTTATTATTTTGGTAGGGCCTTGGATTTAATTTAAATTTTATTTATTCATTTTTATTCAATTATACTTATTTACAATTTTCCAGAATACTCTCCTTCAAAACCGAAGTTTGCTTGTGTGATTCCAAGTGTGCTAGTTTCTGGACCCACCTTTATTTGTTCTTTATCAATTAAATAATTTATATTTTGGCTATCGTACAAAAGGTCAATGTAAGATAAAATAATAGGTTTGGACTATTTCATTTCAAAACGAGTAGAAAATGCTACAAAATATTGAAGGTGCTACAACACACGAAAATTCAAAGATAAAGATTCATCAGAGTATGGGTTTGATATACATGAGATGTAGTGAATACTATAATAAGGTTATTTCATACCCAAAACAGTATTATAACTGAATCTTAACGAGACATACACAAGTTACCTTCCTCTTTCACCATACAACATTGGTTTTTTACTATGGTTGTAAGATTTTACAGGAAGGGGAAGGGAGGGGAAGCCAGCCAGGAAGAGTCGAAGGGGAACAAGAGTCTGACTCAGACAAGGTCACACTGAGGTCGCCGCCTGTTTAGGTCAGACGACAGTGAGTAACACCTGCCACAGAGTAAGGAGATCCGAGCACATGCATAGAGTAAACAAACACTATGTAAAAGTAAGATTCGTTATAAACAGGAAACTGGCGAGGGAATATGTCTAGGATTGTTTTACTATTTAGGTTAGACGTAGACAATAACACCTGCCCTATGGCAAGGTTATGTTTATGTGTTTAGGTTATGTTTGTTTACTCTGTGCATGTGCGTGGATTATCTTACTCTATAGTAAGATAATACACGCACATGCATAGAGTAAACAAACACTATGTAAAAGTTAGATTTGTTATAAACAGGAGACTACCGAGGGAATATATCCATAGACTAAGCATCCTTCACGTGTTGTTTACTAACCAGACGATAACAACACCTGCCATAGAGTAAGGAGATCCGTGCACATGCATAGAGTAAACAAACACTACTATGTAAAAGTCAGATTCCTTATAAACAGAAAAATAGTGAGAGAATATGTCTGTAATTGTTTTCCTGTTTAGGTCAGTATTATAACCCACTAATTAACATTTTGTATTTATTTTTTACCTTTTTATTTCACCTGGAATCGAACCAGCGACCTTCAGATTTGAAGGCAAGCACTAAACACTCGGCTACCCAAACAGTAATTATTATTGTAGTCGTTACATACAGAATGGAGAAGAATTAATTTATTCCCTCAAAAACAAGCATACAACAAAAATAGTTTACCCTCAGTTATTAACTGATTATTTCATCTATCAGTTGTGGTCAGTATACAACAAAACTTATCTTTATCAGCATAAAGATAGCCCAGTCTTATCAGTCCTTCACTAAAATGATAAGTCCTGCCGCTACATGTAACGTTATAAAATTATCGTAGGTCTACTTTCAACATTATACAAATATTTTTCCCCTAAATGTGTAACACAAAACTATCTTTAACTTTTCCATACAGATAAAACAAGAAAGATAAACATGAGATTTAATTCTAAAACATGCTTAAAGATCCCATAACTTGTATTTTATAAACTTTCTTTGGCATACACTTTTACAAAAATGTTGAGAGGATTCCTTTTTATATATCAATATTCAACATATTAAAATACTACACAAAAGTGTCTAAAATTAATAAAATGGAGTGGCTAGTTGTTAACTAATGGAACTTTACAAAAGATATAAAAAACAATCCTTGAGCAAAAATAAATAAAAACTCTCGCATTTAACACTGTAAGAACGGGCGGTCATTAATTTCGCCCACTGACCTGAGTCAGGTAGTCGGGTATTCCTGAATTGCACCAACTACTCCAGGGAGCCACCCAACACGTTCATTAACTGCACCAAGTGGCGGCCCTCTTTGACTGTATGAGTAGGTTAGGTTGGGTTAAGTTATGTTAGATTAGATTAGGTTAGGTTAAGTTAGGTTCGATTAGGTTAGGTTAGGTTAAGTTAGGTTCGATTAGGTTAGGTTAAGATAGGTTAGGATGACATGTAAACAAGGACCTTCTGCCGGCTACTCACCCCTACCTGGCTTGAGTTTGGTGCAACTCTGAAACATTTTTGGGACCCTTTGAGGGCTTAGCGCAATTAAGGAACTCTTGGGCGCAATTAATGCACGACCGGAAGAACAAGCATTGACTATGGCACACGTCCCACAGCATATGAGTGTAATAGTCTCAGACCCGGACGTCATCTACACTAGACTACCAATCAATTGTCGCATGGTGACTCACACATAACAATGTCCTTTGTTTTCCATCAACCAATTCCCGCTTATATCCTGAACCAATTGATTAATGCCGCGACAGGATTAGAATTTATGACGCACTCTTAAATGAGTATTTGTCTACAGTTTTACATTTTACCTATGAATTGTAGTATAATTCGTACGATGAAGGAATCTAATTTACTTTATCTATGGTATAACCTCAATAACAAGATTCTCATGGGTAAAAAAACACTTGTTATCAAGGCTGACTCCTTATCGAGGTTTGCAATAACATGTGCTTAGGGATGTACAATTCAAGGGCTATAAAATCAAGGTTGACTTCTTATCGAGGTTTGCAATAACATGTGCTTAGGGCTATAATTAACTCAAGGGCTGTAAAATCATGGTTGACTTCATATCGAGGTTCCACTGTACCACTGAGAGGACATTTTATACCGGCGTAAAAGTTGTAGTCATTATAAGAATAGAAATAATGTGGTTCAATTAACCCTCTAGAAGTGTGTTTTGCGTAAAAGAAATGTCTACTCTTTTAATCTATGTTACTATCTTGGCTCTTGGTGTGCTATCCCTTTAACATCTAGGCCTATGTAA
This sequence comes from Macrosteles quadrilineatus, assembly GCF_028750875.1. NCBI lineage: Eukaryota > Metazoa > Arthropoda > Insecta > Hemiptera > Cicadellidae > Macrosteles > Macrosteles quadrilineatus. Next base: position 84,723,789 of record NW_026542597.1, read on the forward strand.
GGGAAATTTTAAATACGGATAAGACTATCTTTTAGTTTTAAATGGCACATTATACGTTCCCTGAAAAAAGTAGGATCCAAGTTTCAGGAAATTAAACCTGGCTTCTCACTTTGACAAATGGAGTTTAAAATGTTCTGAATTTTTGACATGTAAGTCAACAACCCTCTTTTAGATGTAATCAATTCACTTATCCTAATAGTAATTAAAATTGTTAGCTTACATTCTTTGGTGAGCTCAGTAAAGGCCCTTTTCTTAGGCTGTGGCTGTGGAGGTGAAATAGGCCATTGGCTGGACTCGGCCTCCGGCCTTATGGCCTGCGACATACTTCTCCTTAGGCCTGGAACAACCAACAAAATTTATAGATTGATATTAACTTAACAACTAATACAAATACAAAAATGTGCATATAAACTTAAAATAATATTACGCTACTTAATACTAAATATGGTGGTAAACGATCACGATTAGAGTGTTACTTTCATGTACTTGTATATGTACTTACATTACTTAACTATTTAGAACGTTTTGGAAGCGACACGATAGTGTATTTTGTACCTAGGGCCGAAAATGAGGGTTTGCTGGACCGATATAAAAACGATCGAGAGCTGCAAAACCATTTCGGTCCATGGTATGAACGCTATTTTTCACCACACTATACCCTATTACCACTATTCACCACAATAATGATGCACACTAATAGTCAACACAACTACAACTTAAAGGTTATGTGAAGAAATAATTTGAGGAATCAGCAAAAATAATAATAAATAGTTGCTAGGCAGCGGTGACAATAAAACAATTCTATTGCAATCTGTGGATACTGATTGTGTATTTATGCATTCACGTTTTAAGAAAGTTAAGCGGGCAGCTGATTTTGCGGCCCTAGGGAAAGCCCTGCTCGTTTCCCAAATGCCGATGACAGCTGGCATAGCCAGCAAAACTTTCAGCCATTAATAAACGTATGTAAAACAGCTAAAAACATCATACTGTGGTGAAAATGTAATTTAACCGGAAACCTTGCATTAGGGCTTATGTAAAAATATAGTCTCCTCATTTAACGAAAGACTAACATACCCTGTGTTGAATTCAGTTTTACGGGCCCTTTCCTGTTAATATGCGCTTTGCCTAACCCAACCTAAAATTAACCAACACTCGACACAATTGCAGACAATCATAACGTTTAAAACCTAAAAAAAACATAGTGGTGGTGAATTAACAGGAAATATCCAGGTTTATAAATTACTTGCACCACATAAGTTTTAGTTGTTTGCAACAATTCTCAATCACACCCTATTTACCCTATCCTATACCTATTTCTTCATTCTTATGTTGAAACTTAATCTTATACTAACTCCGGAATATGATAGTTCATTTTACTTATTGCACATTTTTGTTTTATTAAAAAAAATGTAGGCAACATTACTTTTATATTTCATACTGTGACTAGATCCAAATGTATTCTTTATAACTCAATTTCTGTAATTTTCGCGTCTTATTTTCGCGTCTTTACATGGTTATCTGGTATAAACAACCATTTCCGATACGAAACAAAATAAAAACATAAAAACGGCACTGGCCAAATGTACTGTCTGCTTTACCAAAACAAGATTTGTCCAAGAATTAACAATAATGTCAAACGTCTATTCTGACCATATATCTTAGTTTAGGTTGTTTACTCTTCTGAGTGTTTACACCCTCTACGTCATCATTGCACCACTTAATGACGTCATGATGACGTTATCACCATTGTTGTTGTGATAACAGGTGTCACTAGTCATGTTGTGTGGCAACATTTCTTGTCATGGGGGTTTCTAGGTTATGTTCACTTATCTTTTAAAATAGTATTGTGTCGTCATGATAGCACTACACGGGGTACTTAAAAATATAAAGTGGTTGAGTGAATAAGTTACAACATTTTTTGTAATTTTCTCCGGAACCTTTAATTGTGCAATAACGCTTCAATATACAACTTTTTTTTTGCTGTTTTAGCTCCACACGATAAAATAATTGAGCCATGGCGGAAAGCGAGAAACTACTGACAATGCTAGGACAATCATGAATTAACATAATCGTGTAAAATAATAGTCACATTTCAAAAACACTCTTCAAGATTCATTTTGACTCCCTTATTTTTTTAGATCCTATCAAAATACAACATAAATATTTAGGACAGACACATCTTTGAGCAGTTAAATTAAATGTTCAACATCACTACTTTCAATGCACTTTCAAACCAGTTCTTAGAATTGAAAAGATTCACTTTACAGCACAAGTTTTGTAAAACCTCTCTTGGAAGTTATAAGTAGTGAATTTTAGTAATTAAGTCGTGGGTAAAGTAGTGTACGCAACTCACTAATTAGCCTTTACGTAGAAGTTTTAAAGGAGCTCGTCAAGGCTCGTACCTTTACGTTTTTACTCGTTTCGTAAAGACTATCCTTACGCAATCGTTGCATAAAGTACTGTAATCAAACTACTAGGAGATAGCGAATCGTGGATATTTATAGACATGCACTGTGGATGCGATGCTCCCTGATGTGGATTAACGAACGCGCTAGTGCGTACTACGACTATCCGCAGTACTATCCTGATGATTAGACAAATTCGTTAATTACAAGGGGAAAATGTGGTTAGGATTCCACTATAAACTGTAGGCCTCTAAGTTGCCATTGACTGTATGGGCTATTAATTAACAGCTGTGTCTAAGGAACATGTCGGCCTTAGTCACTAACAAGACTACAAGATCGCGCCACTTATCCTACACTCATCCTTCACTCATATTTAGGTTAAATTACATAGTGGCGTTCTCATCTTAAATAATTGATAAAATTGAAAATAATTGATACTATTAACCTACAAATAACTGAATTTCAAAACTTACTCAAAAGCCGCACTCTTTGCACGTGCTGGCGTGCCAACAACATCCCAACATAAGTGTATGTCCAAGTCTCCATTGAACTTATCACTCCACTCCACTCCGGTAGTAACACACTACTGATGGAATGGTTTGAATCACCTATGGTGTAATGGTGAGTCACTGTCCATATGGACGGTCCATAAGTGACTCAATGCCCTGAGTCACTTACCCCTGGGGTGTAAACGTCCGCGATTCACCGAGCGGATATAATGGCTAAATAGCCGTTTTACACCAAGGGGTAGGTCGAACCAGTAGCTAGCTACATTGGGGGAATTAGGGATGGTGTGTATATGCCAAATATAGTGGAGTGTATTCAATTATTGTATTATTGTCAAGCCAATTAATTAAGGAGCGAAATAATTTGTGAGAGAATATTTTCGGATATTGGAACTAATGAAAATTCGTGAATTGGTTAACAATTTTACCTACGACATTTTTTTCAGTAAACGTTTCAGTTCAGTTCTTAGAATTGAAAAGTTTTACCATGTTTTACATAACAGCATTATTTACTTACATAACAGCATAGTTTTACTTAACACGGTAACGGACCAACGAGGTTCAAGGATTGAGAGAGGAGAAGTAAAATTGTAATTGTTCGAAATTCAACTAATCAGCTGTTCAGGCCAATTTAATTGTTGAGTGGTGCTATTAGTGTATGGTACAATGTTTCGTTGCATCACTGTCAGTGGCAATGCGAGGTTATAAACGAAAACATAACTTCTCTAGAAATTATGAGTAGTGATTTTTAGTAATTAAAACACTGTCGTAGGTAAAGTAGTGTACGCAACTAGCGTAAATAGTAAATAGTAATAGTACCTTAATTTTTCTACTCGTGTCATTAACATTATCTTTACGCAATCGTTGATTAAACTACTATTGCACAATATAATTAGCTGTTTATTACCAATGAAGGCAAATTATTGCGGGAACATATAATTTAATAAGGGACTTTTCTAAGCAGTAAAGGCATGAATGAACATTATCTTCAAGTGTAATATGCTACTGTTGTTCAATAGTCAAAATTTTGTCATCTTATTCCAATCAAATTTTCTCTATATTGTACTATACAGGGTGGGGCAGGGAAGTATCCCTAATTTTGAAGGTATATTTAAAGACAACCAAAAATGTTAGAACCAAACTTTTTATTGAGATTGAAAGGTCACGTCTGGGAGTTTATTTTAATATAACTTAACTTGGTTTTAAACAGCATATCCTGCAAGTGGTGTCCCTAATCTTAAATGCATTACTGTATTCTGGTTCTGGAGTTCATAATAACTTTGTGAAGCATTTGTTGTGGAATGCGGCAAAATTCAAGGTGAACTGCATCCTTCAAGGCATCTTGGGTCTTCCCTTAAACTACCCTAGGCTTAGCATCACTCCAATAGAGCACGTTATGCTTATTTACCGCTCCAGAAATATGGAAGTGTGCCTCGTCACTAAACAAAACCCGAGCAGCATGAGGTAGTCCCGCAATTAAGATTTCACACGCCTGCATTCGTTTGTTGCCAATCCCATTGTGTGAGTTCATGAGCAACTACCCTCTTGTATAGATGGAGGTGTAGGTCATAATGGAGAATACGAGGCACAGTATGACTAGAAAACGCCAGTGCCGATGCATGCTTACAAGCAGAACTTTGAGGAGACTGCCAAATCGATCTTCTGACAAGGTCAATGTTTTCAGGACCCCGGAAGGTTCTTTGAGCTCCAAATATCCTTCGCAATACACCAAAAAACACGAAAGTAATTCACCCACACCAAATTGTAACAGCTCTGCGACAGGCCACCCGATAACAAGTTTGCAGCCAACGGTAGCTGCACAGCAACAATAGACAGATTTTTGAAAAAAAATACATCTCGAGTGCAAAAGCACATTGCTCACTCGAAGAAGCCATGTCTACTACTGAAAGTGATATTCTTAGAAATTCCCAGAACAAAAGCTTCATTTGAGCCTAACACCATTCCTCCAGCACACCCCCACCACTCACAGTGCCATCTTAAAAGTAGGGATATTTCCCTGCCCCACCCTGTATGAAGAAGTCTGTCATGCTCAGACCGTATAAAAAACGTTCGGATGTCAAAATAAAAACGTGTATTGGCAACACATCGCTATAAATGTGACATTTTTTTCAGACCAGGAAAGGTTTCCACACTCGACATCCTTCGAAGGTCCTTCCTGATCGTGCTTCCAGGAAGTCCACGACGCGGTTGTATATACGATAAACATATACTAAAATCTCTACTGTAAATAGATATACACTCTTCTGTAGTACATCGGAATTAAACGTTATAATGTGAATTCATAGTAATTCCCACGGATATTCGAACAGAAACTGTATGAATCATAAACATAAACAAATGACGTCACGAGCCCGAAAGTAAACATACTTGTTTCAATATTTAAATGGAACTGTCAAAAAATTTCGAAACCAGCTGTTAATGCTATTGGCAATAGTATTAGATTTTGGACCAGTGGTGTAATTTGTTTATGTGTCATACCGTTTCTGTTCGAATATTAGTGGTTATCTTGATATGATTATTTTCATGTAGTCTTTAGAGGCTTTGAAAATCTTCGTATTAAAATAAATCCACGAGAACTTTATGATACTTTTAATCAAGAATACCAACACTGGACAAAAATAAAGATGGTAAATAATTGAGAATCCTAGTTATTTATAAGTTGTATCATTGCATTATATCCGAACACTAAAATACTGTTACTACAGTTGCTGAAAATAGAACATAATCTATGTGAAATCGTTGTATTATCACACACAGTCAACTAACTCATGTCATTTACAATGCATAAGCGTGTTGGTGATAAGAAATAATCAAACCAGCAAACTCATGCTGCTTAGAATAAACTTTATGCTAATGTTTAATGACGTCAGTGAACTATGTTGAATGCAGTGTTTTGATTGGTTTAAGTAAGTTAACATGTGAAATGATGACGTAATAATGTTACCAATCAGCTGATGTGCACTGGTCTAAGCAGTGCATTGTTTACGTTAAAAGTCGATATAGTAGTTGTATAGTTACAACCTTACTTTCTTAGAGGACCTACCTGAGAACCAAATCAGTAAGTTGGTAGACTGTCAGCTGTGCTGTTGTTGCCATAGGTTCTGGCGCACACCGCTGGGAGCGCCATGTTGTTACGGCCTACCTGATACGTAACTACACGGCGCTCCCAGTTATTTACATAGTATAGAAATGAATTGCCTAACATGTATAAGGAACTAACTCATCGGCCACCGACAGATTCCGCTGATATAAATTACTGATTTCTGTCGAATATGTTGACTTTTAACTAAGTTAAATTGATAGGGTAAATTATTGTAAGCAAAGGCAACTTTATAGTCACATAAACTATCATAGTATCAAAAAATAAGGTTGAAAAGATAATTTAAGACGCTGGTGCAATCTGGGACTGCCTTACAGAATTTCTTTTTTGAATAAAAAATTGGTGACAGCTGGTTCATATAGATGGGAAGTATATACTGTACTTCAGTATCCAAAGTCTATGCCATCAGGTTGTCTAGTCACCCTAGTCATTTTTGTCTAGTTGGAAATATTTTCTCTGTAGTCACCAGACAGCGCTGGACTCAATTATATAAGTCAGTTTTACCATTGACATAAACTATGTTATATAGTCAATGGTTTCACTATACATGACTAGACACCCAATGAACGTACGTAGAATGCTACCAATGACTACTCTAGTTAAGACAAAACTACAACCAGACAGCGCGTTGCCAAGGCTCGTATGAGTCACCACTCAAACTGGATTGGTTGCTTCCTCATTATAAAGGTTCTGGGTCCTAAATCGAAATGCACTGATTTACGCTGGGAGGGGTTAAAGTAATTCTTCCCTTTGTTAGCTTTATTAGGCCAAACGAAGAAAACAATAAATACATGTTTAACTATTGTGCATGTATTTAGGCTTGTAACCAATTGATGGAAATCCATCTTTTCTAGGTCTATGATGCACCACCTTCTATCAAGAGTCCTTGGAGACAATCGGTCATCTAGGATGATTTCAAACAATTGCTGAAGAGTTAGTTATCGTCCAAAAATATTTTTTTAAACACCAAAGTGATATTCAAATATCTAGTATACTGTGGGATTATAAATGTTCTTTGTAGTTCTTCAACTGCTCTAGGCTCCAAGGACTATACGAGAAAAGCAATCTTATGAAGTTCTGCGTTCATACAATTTATATAGGTTAACTTATTATTCGACGATATTAAATAATTAAAGCTGTGTTAAGTAGATTTTTAAAATGTGTTATGGTTTAAAATAAACATACCTGTGACAAAGTTAGTTGCAAACAAACATTATGAAGAATTACTTGTTCCCAAACTTCTAAATTGTGTTTTTGTGATTTCTTGATCATTAAAGTAAAACGGTCACTATTTATTTTCTGTTATTTGTTTACAGCATGGTAATGTTTATTTTGACGCATAAAATGTCAATATCTAGAGACAGGTAAAGGAAAAAATTCTAAATACTCTATTTTGAATTGGATAAATTGGTCAAAACTGTAAAAATAATAAAAAACATATGATCGATTAAATAACTATAATACATGTAGAAGGTTTAAGTACCCATGGATTTTTATTTTTATATTATTTGAATCTATGGAAATATTTTAAAACCCGTCTCTGATCCGAAATATATGAAATTGAAGGTTTATATTATGGTGTAACGTCTCAATGACTTAAATCTGAATTTCATTTAATTGTATTTATTTTATTTTGTATTTTTATCAAAGTTTCTCAGGGATGGGTTCTTTGCCACGTGACTGATTTTATCCTAACTGCAGAATGTGTGAAATGTGAGATATAATGTTAAGTTATACAGAGCCACTATGTGTAAGTGTTATTTGGTCGCAGCACTCTTAAAATAAGGTGCCAGACAACTACCAAATATGCGTGCTTGTTTAGTGTTAAGCCGCAGCACCAGCGGTCAGCCGGGGCCTGACAAATGCTTTGTATGGAGTTAAATTGTTAGTGCCACTACTTGTAAGTGTTATTTCGGTCGCAGCACTCTTTAAAAAAGGTGCCAGACAACTACCGAATGTGCGTGAGTGTTGAGTGTTAAAGCCGCAGCACCAGCGGTTTGCCGGGGCCTGACAAATGCTTTGTGTGTAGGCCTATTCTAATTTCTATCCTACTTACTTGTCTAATTCAAATTACCTTATTAATATTTCAAATGAGTACACAATTGGGACTGACCTTATTCCTTGTTTTTATTTTCTTTTACAAATACAAATTTGATTACTATTGATTATTGTTTTATTTGCGCCTGGCAAATGGTTTAAACCCGCAGCGCTGACTGTCAACTCGTGAAGTGTACTGAAGACTGGCCCGTGGACTGCTGTATTTATACCCGATTTGGTTGCTATGGAGACCATGGAATGTTCTAGAACTTTAAACCCAGATGTTTCCACCAAAAGTTATCTTCCTTTTCCGGCAGCCTGACGTCATCGCTGCCCACTTGATCGTTCTTGATCCAACAGCTGCTGTCGGCTGGAGCTCGAGCTGTCAGAGAAGCTATTGTAAACTAGTAAACAAACAGTCAATAAATGTAATAAATAAATATGTTTTAATTATTTAGTTAGTTGTTATATTTACATGTTTATCCCTTTGTGTGTGAAATAAAGTGGTAATGTACATTTATAACTGTTATTGTGTTGCTAAAATATTTACAATGGATAACCTAACCTTAATACGGTAAGTGGGTAAGCTAACCTAGGTACGGTAAGTTGGTAGAAATATTATTGGTTACCACTATTCACAAAATAAACTATTAGAAACATTATTACATTAGTAATTTAATAAACATTAAGAAATATTTAAACTATGAAAAATGCGAGATAGGCCTACTTTTATTACAATTGATCTAACAAAAACCTAACCTAGCCTAGGCATAACATAGCCTAAAACGGTTACCGGTAAGTTAAATTGAAACATTACATTGTCCCCTAATTTGAAAAATAAAAAATTAAATATTTACATATATACAAAAAATTATACAATACATAGTCTTTTTTTATTTTGAAAATTACTCCTCTATTTCCATATAATTTGGTCTTAAGTCCAAAATGTCTTCGTCATCATCTTCGTCAATTTTTATCAATTTATACTCATTGATTTGTGGCTCAAGCCAGTGCATTAAATTCACATTTAGAACCATTTCCGGAAAAGTGTTTGTTAGCACTCCATCATTTCTTCCTTTGAAATTTTGTATTCGTATTCCTTCTTCCTCTTCTTTCCTCATTTCTGGTTCTTCTTCTATTTCCTTTATTCTCCTCCTTTTCCATTTGCTCTTCTCCTCTTCTTCCTTTCTTTTCTTCTCTTCTCCTGTCTTCAGTTCTTCATTTTTCATATTTTCTTCTTCTAACATTCTCACTTCTGTCTGGGCTGTTTTTATCACTTCATTTTCAATGATTTCTGAAAATTGTTCCGATTCTAACTTCCACCCTAATGTTTCTTCTAATTGCTCCATACTTTGCCGTTCCAATATTTTCTCTTCTCTATCTTCTTCATCTATATGACTAATTTTGTTGATTTCTTCAGAAATTTCTTCTCTACTTAATAGATTGTCTTCCTTCTCATCCATACTTGGGGTGAAATCTTCTTTTTGTAATATATTGCACCTTATGCTTTGAATGGGATTATTGTTGAATTTAATGCTTTCTTTTCCTATAGTAGCATAGTTTTTATTTAAATTTATAACCATGTTCAGTTCTTTCATCGTATCGATTCCAATTATTATTTCCTTAATCAAGTTTGGTATAATCAAACATTGGATTTGTGTACTTATTGAGCCTATTTTTGCATTTATTAAGATAATACTCTTTACTCGCTGGGACTTCTGATTCACTGCTGTAGTTATTATTGTATTTGTTAATGGAAATTCTTCATATTTTCCTAAATTGTGTTTATTTTTTAAAAACCATTCCCTTTGCATACAAGTAACAGTGCTTCCAGTGTCTAATATACACACTGTACTTACTTTTTCAAAATTAATGTCAATTTCTGGTACATGATACATGTGTTTAGTTTCTTCAACATTATTGATGTTGTCATTTAGTAAGAATTCTTTGTCGACATAAATATTATTTATAGGCCTAATATTTTCTAATTCATTTTGCACTGAAAATTTATTAAGTGTCTTGTCCGGTGATGTCAAAATTTCCCTTAGGCCTGCATTATTTCCAGTGCTATCTAGTTTAAATATTTTTGTTTAGGTTCTTCTCGGTTACTATCTCCTGGTTTTTGATTGTGATCATAGCTGTTTCTATTTCCATAATTATTTTGGAAATGATCCCTCCTATTTTCATTTTTCTTTTCAAAATAGTGTCTGTCCCCTGATGGCCTGTGATTAAATGAACCTCGTTGATCCATGTTTCTTCCTGATGGTCTGTGACTGTATGAACTTCTTCGTTCTACATTCCTTTCTGCCTCGTTCCTTATAGATTCGTTAATTTCTATCGTATCTTCTCTACTTAATAGTTCCTCCATTTGATGTATTGAAACTATGTTTTGCACTCTGGAGGCCTGTTGAATTGTTTCGTCAAAATGTCGAACAAGGCGACGAACTATTTCCCTCTCTGTGAATTTTGGTGTCATATTTTGCAACAGTATTACTCTGTCGATTAAATACTCTGTTCTTGTCAGTCCCCTCCTTGGTATGTATTTTTCTAAGTCTAATTTAGTTTTAATCCCATCTTGAATCTCCTCATTCCAATATTTGTTCATAAAATATTTTTCAAAGCCTTCAATATCGTGTACTGAAGTCCTAACTAGATCCCACCATCGTGCTGCAGTTCCTTCCAAGCATATATCTAAGATTTCTTCTAAATTCAGTGATTGTTCATCCTGTGAAAGCCTTCGTTCATTTTCCCTGTTATAATAGTTTTTCAGCCTAGAAAGGAATTGATTTGGGTTTTTTGATTTTCCATTGAATTTTGGTAAGTCTTTAGCTATGGTGCTAGGACATGTGATATGTAGGCCTACTGGTTTCCCACTATTCCCAGCTTTTAACTTTGCCTCAAATTCCTTATTGATTCTTTCCTGATTCTCTTGAATCATTGTGATTCTTTCCTCAATATGGTTGTGTACTTCTTCCCTTAATTCCGTTATTTTTGTATCAAATTTGGATTCGATTTGTCTTATTTCGATGGTCAGATCCTTCCGAACTTTTTCTATTTCTTGTTTAGTTTGTTTAAATTGTGACAATACTTGTTCTTTAAACTCTTCAAGTGTCTGTAATATAGGCCTAATTATTGTTTGGTCCATGTTTGTGTGCTGTGTTCTACTGGGACTTGTTACGTTACTATGATTTAGATTGTCGCCAGACGCTAAATTTTGATTGTCGATACTGTATAAGTCATCTCCGGGATTGTCATTATTAGGGTTTAATAATTCTTCCATATTGATTTCGTCTAATTGCCGGCTCATATTTAAGTGTGCTTCTTGTGCTCTAAGTGTAGGTGTTATATATTTTCGTAAATTATATCTCTGCATTAAAATAATCTATAACCGTGATAAAATCAAGCCCCACGTTGGGCGCCAATTTGTAACGTCTCAATGACTTAAATCTGAATTTCATTTAATTGTATTTATTTTATTTTGTATTTTTATCAAAGTTTCTCAGGGATGGGTTCTTTGCCACGTGACTGATTTTATCCTAACTGCAGAATGTGTGAAATGTGAGATATAATGTTAAGTTATACAGAGCCACTATGTGTAAGTGTTATTTGGTCGCAGCACTCTTAAAATAAGGTGCCAGACAACTACCAAATATGCGTGCTTGTTTAGTGTTAAGCCGCAGCACCAGCGGTCAGCCGGGGCCTGACAAATGCTTTGTATGGAGTTAAATTGTTAGTGCCACTACTTGTAAGTGTTATTTCGGTCGCAGCACTCTTTAAAAAAGGTGCCAGACAACTACCGAATGTGCGTGAGTGTTGAGTGTTAAAGCCGCAGCACCAGCGGTTTGCCGGGGCCTGACAAATGCTTTGTGTGTAGGCCTATTCTAATTTCTATCCTACTTACTTGTCTAATTCAAATTACCTTATTAATATTTCAAATGAGTACACAATTGGGACTGACCTTATTCCTTGTTTTTATTTTCTTTTACAAATACAAATTTGATTACTATTGATTATTGTTTTATTTGCGCCTGGCAAATGGTTTAAACCCGCAGCGCTGACTGTCAACTCGTGAAGTGTACTGAAGACTGGCCCGTGGACTGCTGTATTTATACCCGATTTGGTTGCTATGGAGACCATGGAATGTTCTAGAACTTTAAACCCAGATGTTTCCACCAAAAGTTATCTTCCTTTTCCGGCAGCCTGACGTCATCGCTGCCCACTTGATCGTTCTTGATCCAACAGCTGCTGTCGGCTGGAGCTCGAGCTGTCAGAGAAGCTATTGTAAACTAGTAAACAAACATTCAATAAATGTAATAAATAAATATGTTTTAATTATTTAGTTAGTTGTTATATTTACATGTTTATCCCTTTGTGTGTGAAATAAAGTGGTAATGTACATTTATAACTGTTATTGTGTTGCTAAAATATTTACAATGGATAACCTAACCTTAATACGGTAAGTGGGTAAGCTAACCTAGGTACGGTAAGTTGGTAGAAATATTATTGGTTACCACTATTCACAAAATAAACTATTAGAAACATTATTACATTAGTAATTTAATAAACATTAAGAAATATTTAAACTATGAAAAATGCGAGATAGGCCTACTTTTATTACAATTGATCTAACAAAAACCTAACCTAGCCTAGGCATAACATAGCCTAAAACGGTTACCGGTAAGTTAAATTGAAACATTACAATGGGTAACCCTTTTTTAGGCAATATACAAATTTAGATAAAATTAACAACGCCCCAAAATTGTGATGGGGCTAAAACTTGTTAACAGCAAACAAATTTTCCAAACAAACAAACAAGTTTTACTCATACAATATGAGTAAAACCTTTTTGATTTGCTATGTAGGAAAAAAACGTACTCGAAGAATCCCAATTAATATTTAATCCCAATTATTTAAGAAACTTTTACAACAGTTATGGTTTGTCATTTACTAATTTGACAGGCAGAAAACAAGTTTTATTTTAATATACTTATTTAGGATGGAGTAAGGACCCCAACAAATTTCACAATTGATCTTAACAATCAAAACATTATTAATGTCGTCCTAAGAATCTAGGAACAGGAAGTAAAAACGAAAAGTTTGCAATTTAAAAATCAACTGTACAGATGGAAAATAAATGGGTGTATATTCTAGTTAATTAACGATTTGTTCCAGTCATTCCCTTAGTCCAGCTAGTTATAAATTCTTGTCTGCCTTGCATTGTAATAATCACTGTTAATAAGCTAAATTAAAATTTTTATTTTGTACATGTACAGTAGTAATATATATTTTAAATAAAATTTTCACCACACAAATGTTATTCAAACGCGATTTGTTTTTTGCAAATGTTTACAATGAGCCATACTGAGTTTTTATACTTCATTGGTTTGTAACACATAAAAATGTATATCACCGTTGGAATGAATAAATAAATAGTTGAAAAATAAACATAAACAAACTGAGAAGAAATCAAGGCCGACGCCTGTTCGGGATGAGACGCAAAACAGATGCAGATGTTATTTTGCGTTCAGTAAAATGCGGGCGCAAAAGTTCAGAATATTTATTCACTAACTGCAAAAACCGTTTACAAATCGGCAAACTGACACATTCTTTTTTTTATTACCTTGTCAACAACCCTTATAATGGGTATGTGGTGGGAGAAAATATTTTAATGGTAAAATCAAACGAATTGCAATAATTATTGAACCGTAAATTCTACAGCAGAAAGTAGCTCCTTTTAGAGCTAAGAGTACTACAACGTACTAAATTATATCGTTCAAGCAGTTTTTTTATCCGATTTTCCCGTTATTTGATGGGGTTTATGGGCAAATCTGTACTATAAATAAAATACCCCCGCCACAGCATACCTGCCGTCTAAGCGAATTTCCATTTGATTGATTTTCAAATCTATTTAAATAACATTGGGTTTAACGAGTACCTGGGTTTGCTGCTACAAGGAAACTAATTAAGAGTGTGTTTTTTTTTATATATAAATAGCTTAGTATAAAATAAATAAATTTGCAAAGTTTGATGAAAATATATCCATTAACAAGCAAACTACAACATTTTACAATATTCACCTTAAGGATAACATGAGAATTTTAAAATTAAAATCTTTTGAATTTTCTCCGCAACCAATAACCGTACACAAACACTTTGATATACTGAATTATTTGTTTTTAAGCTCTTTAAAAAGGTCTGTAGAGAAATAAGGAAATGTTGGGTTTTGAGGGTCAAAATGAGGAAAAATAATTTTTACCCCATAAATCCATCCATAAAACCCCGTTCCATGGTCTGATCATGCTGGTTCGCAAACTCGTTGAAATAAACGTAGGTTAACATGTTTGTTGAGGATAACAGACACATATGAATTTGAACGGATGGTGTTTTCGGCCTCTGGAGACATCAAAACGATCAAGTAAATCGGTTCCGGGTCCAGGTCTTACCCTGAGACCTACGGTAACAGCTTAATATGGGAATAGCTTATATGGGAAATTCGATAAAAATATGTATTTTATTTTCTAATAAAATAAAATATATTAACTGCAGTTGTAACCGGTGCAATTGACGTAACTGGATTAGTTCACATTTGTAGCTTTTCTGTTCCATACTATCCCTCCTGTAATATAATAATATACTAATAATATTGTTACATAATTTAATATTGTTACATTTTTTTGTATTATTATTCTGTTGTTGTTTTTACTAGCCTATTATATTGTTTGTCGTATTTCTTATGTTAGAATAATCAGAATTAAATGATCAGCTGTTTTCTGTATGAATCATCTGATGCCGTTAGGATGTAAATAAATAAATAATTTAATTGTTTTTTTAGTATTTCAGACCATTTTCGCGCTTAAAGAAGATTGATAATACAAACTTGCCAACATTTTTAGGTGGTTCTGTATAAGATAAGATGTAATTATTTAATGCACTTTACAAATCTTATTTTAAATTGGCAACTAATTTATTACATACGAACATGGTTGATCCTTTTGAAAGTACTGAACGTTTGTACTGGACTAGGTTCGAATCCCACAAATGGCCAATGGTAATTACAGTATGTAATAATGCACTGACTCGATGGTTCCGATTCCACCTACTAAAATATTACTTTGGCCAGAAATGTTTTGGAGACATTATTCCAATAAATTTCCGGTGATAATTTTAATTTCTGATACGAAAGTGTCAATATTTTTGGATTGGTGTGTTTTGTTGCTAAATATTATGTTTGTTCTTCTCTGTACTAGTTGAAAACGAAGTATATGATTTGCAGAATTATTAGGACGTAACCTGCAAGTTAATACAAGTAGTCGATTTGATAAGGGAGAAGTCGAAGCCCTTATCAACACATTAGAAATTTAATGATCCAGAACCTCTATTGTTGAACTATCGGTATTCAGATATGCAATATATACATTTGAAGAGTTTTATAAAATCAAAATAAACTGAAGCCATTTTATAGTCAATGCAATACAATATAACAAGACAGTTTTTAGTTGAAAATTATTTCTTTAAAATCTTAATTTAGGAATTTGACATCAAATGCCGGAAAATAAAATTATCTATTCGACTAAAAATCGGTTGTTGTAAATGTGTAATTTTACACCCCTTATCCAATTAATGCATAATGGTGAATGCTAAGTATTGCAACTATTTATTAAACTTATTAACATGATAAATAGTAATCAATATGTCAACATCAACACTCTTCGTATACAAATATATCATTAAAACACAGAATATAACAACAACAAAATGTAAGAACTAAAATTATGCATTTCACAACAATACCAGCTAAACATTTAAATGTTGGATTACAAACCAAATTGAATGTCCTACGCTAATTTGTTACGCATAAGAATATTATATGTGAATTATTTAATCATCACTCGAAAATAGAATCAAAACCGTTTTAATAGTCATAAACTATTGCTGGTTATATCGTATGTATTTACTGAGTGAACTAATTGATAATTAATGCATTAAAAGAGGAACCGAATTTTAATTTGTTTAATTATTGATCTGTGTAACAATTACATAAACAATAAATGTAGGTATATGATCATAACGATAAGGGTAAGAAAGTTAAATCAAGTGCTTTATTCATGCAAGTCATGTTTCAACACGAACCAACCTCTCATTCCACAATTCAAGACATGACTCGAAATAATCAAGTCAAATTTAGATCATCCAAGACAAGATTTACTCACAATCCGGAAGTGAGGACCTCCTTTGGCGGAAGTGAAGCCGAACGGTGTTAGCGAGCGTCTTCATGTTAACAGCCTTGCTGATCACTTCACTACTGTCGTCTGCTCGTCGCCACGGCCACTGCCACACTGATCGCGTCGCCGTAGCCTCGCCAAGGCCTTATCAGCCAGGTAGTCTTGTTATCTGGCTGAGTCATGTGTTGGTAAACAGTATAGCCAACCGACACACACGCCGGCAACCACTGACCCAATTTACTGGAAATACTACACAACAAACGATGTTTGATGTTTGCGTAAGTCTGGTCCTCATTCTTGCGAATGAATTGAAACAGTGTGAGTGAATTTTCTTACGTTTTGCTGAAACTCGAAAATTAGGTCGTTGTTGTTTACATTAAACTGTTGCTGGAAATTTCAAATACCCCCTCAGCAAACCTGCCGACTAAGCGAATTTTCATTTGTTTGAATTGATTTTCAATCAAATCTATTTAAATAACGTTAGGTTTAACGAGTACCTAGGTTTGCTGCTACAGGGAGGCTAATAAAGTGTCGGTTTTAGTAAAATATTAAGAGCTTAGTATAAAGTAAATAAATTTGCCAAGTTTGATTAAAATGTATCCAAAAAACAAGCAAACTACAACATTTTACAATATTCTCCATAAGAATAACATGAATTTTAAATTTAAAATTTTTTGAATTTTCTCCGGAAATTTTGTGTTTTGAGTCCGATCATGCTGGTACGTGAACTAATTCAAGTTTATCCAGACTTACACCTTTAAACTAAATTTCATTGAAATCGGACAACGATTACTCAAGTTATCGCGTACATATTTAAAATTTTGAACGAATGGTGTTTTTGTCTCTATGGAAATCAAAATGAAAAAGTAAATTGGTCCCGGGCCTAGGTCTTACCGTGCCACCCACGGTAATAGCTACTTCCCTATAGGGAAATTCACTAAAACGCAGACTGCCTAATTTTTCATAACAACGTAAGATTTGAGAAGGGATCAGTGCGAATGCTTCGCACTGGTCGGTTAATACTGTACTGTATTATGATTTCTAAAGTGATTCCTTTTGTCGTTATGCCATAACTTCCTTATTTCTCCATAAATGCCCATAAATGAGATGTAATGTTGGAGCTTTTTTACCCACTATACAGCAAAAATATACAAATCACTCATTTTTTGTAGGTTTTCGTAAAAACGCATTGAATCAATCTGCAAGTAGTAGATGAGTGAACGAAGAACGAATCTATGTATCGTGTATAGTGGAGTCGGAGATTAGTTGTCAGTTTGTCACTTTGTTAATGTCTCGAAAACTCAAGAAACATTGGAGTAATTAAGTTTAAAATTTGCACAAATAATTATGACACCACAGGAAAGATACCATAAAAATTCTAGACGAAACCGCTCAGTAGTAATTATTATAAAATGAAAAAAAAATAAGCTACCTTCTTCTTCTTTTTCCTACAGTCACCCGACAAAGTTGGCTTCCTTGTACTGTTTATAGTACAGAAAGCTGCTAATTGCTGCATATTTATACTTTGCCGTACGGTTTATACTTTGCCGCACATCAGGATTCCAACGAAACAACACAAAACAGCGTGGTTCTATTATGCACGTAATCCGTGTACGCTTGGAAATAGGTTGGCAACACTTAACGATAATAATACTATGAGCAGCTGATTGACTTTTATAACTACGATTTAACCTGTCATTTCGTGTTTATAGTTTAGGTATTTCTGAACTTTCTGGACTTTTCATTTAAACGTTTTTAAACCATTCCTACGATCTTAATAAACAAGAAAATACCTTTAACGCATTTTTTTTAGGCGCGGAAACCACTTCAAATTACAAAAACATACGGAACTATATTCTCAAAACGCGGAGCACATTTCTTGCCGAGGAAAAATAGCGGAGTGATACGGACCGCGGGTACTACTTTCTCTAGGGCACCATTTGTGTTGCCAGTTGAACCTAAAAACGTGTTGCATAGTGTTTGAAAGACTAATTATTTATATGCTTTATAGTGGCTGTAGGAAAAATATAATGTGTAACACGAGTGAAAAAGGCCTTTGCTGCACTCGAGATCATTCCACACTCGCCTGCGGCTCGTGCGTAAACATTGCTCTCGTGTGCAGCAAAGTGCCACTTTCACCACTAGTTACACAAATAACTATTTAACTGTTTACATTTTACGACCAACAATGTTGTTGTTTACAAAGAGAACTACTTTTCTTCTAAGCTCTTTCATTCATAGAGTAAACAGTTTGACGTCTATGAATATATGACATTAGAACTTAATCCGACAACCTCCAAAATAATAAATTTAAACGAAGTTGAACTTATTCTTAAAGTTCAACTCACACGCAAAGATAAGTTACGTTCTTAAGTTAAGTTCTTAAGGTATTCTTCGAAGCTGGAAACCACCAGTGTTTGGTGTTTATTTATTCTATGCTTAACGCTTAAGTATATTATTTTATACTTGGAATGTTTACTTACGTTATTCGATCAGCTGAAACATGTGATTCAAATTAATCAAAACAAACTAATATTTACTTCTCGTGATTTGTTTTTGCTACATCAATGACGAGAAGCCGGACAAATACTTAGTCACAAACTCAAAAGTAAGTAACGAATGGATTCTTTAGTTTTTATATTTCTTTACGACATAGCTTTCATTTTGACCCCAACCATTGTTTATTTAAGAATTCCATCTTTAATCAACTTTTCTTTACAGGTTTCAATGTTACTTCAAATACTTCACCTCAACTAATTACATTCCATTTGACCTGGCCACAAGTTTAACATTCCCTTTTGGGTCTCAGCCACACATGATACCAAGTGCAATAGGGCCTCGCCGAGGCAGACCACCAGGGAGAGGAAGGACACCAACCCTCATCCGTGAGTGGTCTAACAGAAGGGGGTATGCTGGAGAAAGTCAAGAGCAACGTCAAGAACGACTTGAAAGGGATAGACTGGATCAACGGAATCGTAGGCAAAATCTCAAGCTGCTCGCACACCAAAAACAGCTCCTGGAGAATACAGCTCCTGTGCCTAACTTACAACCGTTGAATGTGAACGTCACGTCAAACCGATTTGATGCGGATACAACTGTGTGCCACGAAGGTAAGGTTAGTTTACCACCTATTTAATTTTGTTAAAAGCACTCATAGAGCAAAACCATGCTGAAACAAAAACTACCTTGAAAATACTAGGCAATTCAATGCTTTTGTTTTGGTCCAAGCTCTGTTAACATTTCTGGTAGAGGGATTTTGTTTTAAAGTACATGGCCAGATGTATCATACAAGTGTACAACCTCTTCAAGTTGCCCTATCTTACGCTGGCCTTTTCAAAAGATTTTGACACTGCCTTGCGACATCGTATCCGACAATCAAGCGAATAGGAAGTGTCGCAGAGAATTAATGTGTCTGCAAGCCATGCTTGATAGGCACAACCCTCATGCTCAGTTGTTAAAATATCTCAAAGATCTAGAAACCTTTCCGCTAAAATTAGTAATATAATTCACGGGGGCGTTCAAGGTCTTCCATCCTGGAAGATCAAATGCACCTGCAGTTAGTGCAGTTAGTAGCTGATGTTTTTGTAACAAATGATGGAACGCCTACAGGTAAGGTGGACTTTGTCATGTACTCCAACCTACATTTGCAGTCCCCCGCAATATGCTTCAAAACTATCAAGACCACAGACAACAGAAACCTCTATTGGTCGCCCGATTTGGCAAACCAGATGTCTTTGTCACAGTCCCGTGTAATCCAAAATGGCCTGAAATCCCCTCTCAACCTAGGCCATAAAAGAAGGTTGGACCGTTGGACATAGACCTGACTTTGTAACAATAAGCTTTTCAACTAAAATTACAATTACTCATTGATGATCTCTAGAAAAAACAAGTGTTTGGCGTAGTCATTGCCTATGTCGCGGCTGTTGAGTTTAAAAAATGTGACCTTCTTCTATTTTTGTTGATGCAGATTAATTGCGTTCGAAAGATGTAGCCTCTTTGATCTGTGCTGAAGTTCCCGATAAAGACACCGATTCCGAACTTTTCAAAGTCAAAAAAGTATGGTACTCGGACCTTGCGGTTATATCAACCAGAATAGCCCTTGCATAAGAAGGAACCTATACCAAAAGTGTCCCTAAAGATTTTCAAAGTGAAAAAATATACACGTTGCTATCCAATTTATAGGAGACGTGATGACGGCATTACAATGCCTATACGATCAACAACAACAACAACAACCAATACTTATATCGTCGATATTGATAATCGAAGGATTAAGGGTAATGATGAAGGGCAACAATGCATCAACTTTGACGAAATCAATATTTTCTGATTCGGTTCGGAAAATGCTCAGATTCATCCGTTGGAATTTTTTAATTGATTAGGCCCTTCAGGATTGCCACTACATAAACTCATACTAAAAAAGAACACCATCGGTTGATTAGGAATCCAAAAGCTAAGTAGGGCTTAATTAATGGCACAAGATTGGTTGTAACTCACTTGGGCAATTTCACAGAAAAATTGATTGATTCTGGTCAAATTGTTGTCATACCTCACATTAACCTCACACCTGATCCTACTGTGCCTTTCAAACTGACTCGGAGGCAAAATCTCATCAAAGTTGTATTCAGGGCTATTAACATTGAATATAATTTTTATCTATACTATTATAAAATTGAGGTGGTGTCTGTCTGTCTGTCCGGCTGTCGCGACTAAAATACTAAACCGATACAGCCCAAATTAAGCACAAAGATTGTCCACATACCTAGGCATGTCATAGGACTATTCACGTCCCTGAGTTCCTCTCGGGCTCCGCCCCGTGGATGTCCAAAGTTTTGATGTGAGCGTTTCAAAAGTAAATATTGATTAGATTGGTGGTTGGACGCATGAAAAATGTTTTCATATGCGTTGAGATTTAAATGTAAACAAGCAAATCTTCCAAAATACTTATTTCAAAATTTCAGACAGCTGATCCAAACAAATTAAACATGATATTTTACACAACTATTTGGTGGTTTATTGATTGTAAAACTAAATGACTAAACTTGACTTTATTCTAAAACGATTATCTCTATATTCTAACGTCCGTGATTTGTCGTAATTAATTAATTGTGCCTTTGTCTACATCAGCTGTTAATAACTGATTGTTTACTTTACAAATTTCTTTTAAAATATTTTGCACAGCTGTGTTTGTTTGTTTTTGATTGATGTTGTTAGTATACAGTTATTATAGAAGTTCTATAGCTATTCATAACCCTGAGGGATAGTGTTCGGTCATGATTGATACTTTAGTACAAATTTGTAGGATAAATAATGCCTTATAGAAGAAAATCCAACTTGTCACGAAAAACTTCAGCTGCCAGACGTGCAGCAGCAGCTCGAGCTGTCGAGACTCCTGAACAGCGGAGACTACGTCAACTTGAAAACGCAGCAAGGCAAGCCTTTCAAAGAGCTTCTGAGACGCCTGATCAGCGCAACGCACGCCTGGCTGACGACGCAGCAAGGCAAGCCTCTCGAAGAGCTTCTGAGACGCCTGATCAGCGCAACGCACGCCTGGCTGACGACGCAGCAAGGCAAGCCTTTCGAAGAGCTTCTGAGACGCCTGATCAGCGCAACGCACGCCTGGCTGACGACGCAGCAAGGCAAGCCTTTCGAAGAGCTTCTGAGACGCCTGATCAGCGCAAGGCACGCCTGGCTGACGACGCAGCAAGGCAGGCCTCTCTACGAGCTTCTGAGACGCCTGATCAGCGCAACGCACGCCTGGCTGACGACGCAGCAAGGCAGGCCTCTCAACGAGCTTCAAGGACTACAGAAAATCATGAAGCAACCCTCTTTACCAGAAGGCAGGAGAGATTACAGTTGATAAACATGAAATGGGATCAGTTTGGAGGTATAGCTTTCAATTATTACTACCCTAATATCAGTTGTAACTATAATGAATTACAAAGAATTTGTGATATGACCAGCAACAGTTGCATATTTTGTTGTGCAAAATCGTGGAAAAGTGAAAGTCCGGGGGTTTGCTGCTCTCTGGATCCTCTCTTAGAGGTTGGGTAGTGGTTGTTAGTCCTCTATTTGGTGGGAATGTTTGTACAGATTTTTACTGTCAAGTTAGGTTAGAGGTAGTATGGCGTAAAATATTGTACGCCACTCGCCAATCTAAAACTTTATTGTGGATTTATTTATTCTAAATCTATTTAAATGATTATGAAAAAGATCTCTCTTCTCGTTGCGAAGAACGGGTACAGCAGCTAGTTGTGTTAATATTCAATGCTATTAATAAGGTACACCAAACCATTTTTTCAGATGGTCGATTGTATGTGGCGTTTTCCAGGGTGCGGCTCTTTCAATGACATCTATATCTTTGTAAAAGAAACCCAAAACAATCACCAATGACCACATACAGTAATCACATCAAACATAGTGTTTAGAGATCCTTTGAACATGTAAATACGCTGCAAATATGAAAATAACTTTACCTACGACAGTTTTTTTAAGTAGCCATTTCAGTTCAGTTCTTAGATTTGAAAAGTTTCACATAACAGTATTGTTTAGTAACATAACAGCATAGTTTTACTCATAACAACATGGGTAACGGACCAATGAGGTTCAAGGATTGGGAGAGAAGAAGTAAAATTGTAATGATTCGAACTTCAACTAATCAG
The DNA here is from genome assembly GCF_028750875.1 of Macrosteles quadrilineatus. NCBI lineage: Eukaryota > Metazoa > Arthropoda > Insecta > Hemiptera > Cicadellidae > Macrosteles > Macrosteles quadrilineatus. The sequence continues at coordinate 84,746,742 of NW_026542597.1, forward strand.
CTGATCAGACCAATTTAATTGTTGAATGGTGCAATTAATTAGTGTATGGTAGCCTACAATGTTTCGTTGCATCCCTGTCAGGTCAGTGGCAATGAGAGGTTATAAACGAAAACATAGCCTCTCTTGTTATGAGTAGTGATTTTCTTTGTAATTACAGTTAAACACTATCATACGCAACAGTAGTGTTAAAGCAATCGTTGCGTAAGCTACTATAACCTAATATTAAACAAATAAATTATAACAAATTTAAACACATATCTTTTATTTCTTCTTTAACCCATGTCTATATTACTATATTAGGTTGAAATTACGTACTATAACTATCGTTACTAACTATAATCAAGAGGGTATTTAAAGAGAATACAGTACGAATGCTTCGGTCGGGTCAGCTAGTTTGTATTATGAATTATTTGTAATAAAACAGTTCGATTGCATTGTGAACAGTGAACACACTGAGGTTAAAAGCAGAAGCGGTAAACCAATGATGAACGATATTCCATCCATCATTTCACGAGCTAGCGATAAACTCATAACAGAGCGCACGGATGCCAACTTTGCTCGTACAGCTGCAACAACAGCGATATTTCGGTCTGTCGGCGCGGTGGGGTGGTACCACTGCGGGTCGATGCGTGGTGCGCGCGACGACGCGTGCGCGGTACTGCATTCACTACGCCACAAACACAACGATAATGCCAAGATGCCGCCGCTGCCAGGGGACGTCCAGTGGTTTCCAGCAGAAATCAGAAGACTCATCTGCGCCATCAAGAAACACGATGGTCTCTACAATCCGAGGACCGAATACTTCGGGCTGCGTGACTACCAGACGCGCACGTGGAAGTCGGTGGCGGAGGAGGTCGGCGGCGGCAAAACAGGTGAGGTTAGGTTAGCGTTATGAGTCACTGATAACAATTGTTATCAATCTAACTATTTAAAACTCTACGTATAACGTGGAAGTGCAACTGCAACTTAGCCTCGGTTGTTTAGCTGCGCTTTCAACCCACTGCATTAGGCAACGACTGAAGATAGCTCTTGTGTCTAAAAATAGAAGCAGCTCCATTGTACATTGAGTGGTAAATTGGCCAATAAAACGTCGACCTATTCGCGTTCGTGACAATTTCCAGCTTAGGGACGTCAACGATTTGAATTTCCAGAAATGTTTTAATAAGACTTTACCTGAATATATATGGAAGTAGAAGTAGCAGACTTATCATTGTGCATAACCAAATTGAGTGATAAATTGCTGAACAAATACCTTACTTAACTTAATACAGTCAACATTTTTATCTTCCAAAGAATTTTTCAATACTTGTGGAAACGCTGTTTACCTAAACAAATTACTACCCGGTATGCATTGCGTCCTCTTATCAACGTAGTGAAAATCAAGGAGGCCGTGCATTTGTCATGTTGATAAGCGCAAATGCTCTAGTATCTCGAGCTTATCAAAGAGAAATAAATTGCGATATCACTCTCTTTGCTCACGTGTTTAAACGTTACATAATTTGAACAAACAAGATCTCTATTGTCGCTGTCGTATTTCTTTATCTGAAGTTCTGTCTATATTTGTACAAGCGCAGACTTCACTGCCAGTTTCTATGGGGCTGGGGGTGTGTGCGGTGGGTGGAACAGCCTAACTACCCCAGTCGATAAGCGTGGTAGCTACGTCATTCGTGTTGTGCGCAAACAGCTGTTTACATGCTTTGTTACTGTGCAGCAGCATTGATTTGTTTGGTCTTGGTGCATCGTCCGATCGTCCTTGAATATTTCATATTTGACTTTGCTGACATGGCATATTGTTTAAGATGATTTTTTGAATCTGAAGCACAGATACAGTATTAATGTGGTTTAATTGCTGGATTTCAGGATCAATATACTAAAATACGAATTTAGCCCAAACAAATAAAGAAAAAATTTAATTCGATTTTTCAAGGTAATATATTATATTGGTAAATAACTCGATTTTGATAAAGAATGTTTTTATCGCCAACATATGTCTTTTTTTATTTAAGTTTTTTTTCATCAACTGTGTTTATTAAAATGTTATCGCCCTATAAAATTAATTGATGACATAAAAGGATTTTTAAAACTACAACAAAAACTATTTAAATATATAATATCTTCCCCCCTTCTGAAACGATTTAAGATAAAAATTTAATCTGGTTCAATTTTTTTTTTACTAAATTATAACACTGCATTAAAAAAATTGACATGTATCCAATAATACAATGTGATATGGTTGTATGAAAATGTCCGGTACCTTCATGAATTAGTTGAAATGTTCAGTCTTGTTCAAAAATCTAATCTAACGTTAAAATTGGATAGGTACAATTAATTAATTGTTTCTTCGGTAAAGCTAAGTGACAATCTGTGTCTAGTATTGCTTTCGGTGATAAAAAATTGTGGTAAGGCCATAAAAATAAAAATTGTATAAGGCCACTTAAACGTTTCTTAACTTTTGTGCATTTTTCCTTTAAGGAAAAGAGATGTTACAAAACTAACACAGATTTCTTGTAGATTCAATTTTTCAATTTTTGATTCCTCTTTTTTTATTCTTCTTTTAAATCTCAATCAGGAGTTGATCTACTGTGTCTTCATTAAGTTTTGCACATGCTCTCCCTCACGCCCCAGATGTTTTCTAGTGTGTTTTAAAGACTTGCAAATTGAAAGAGGGAGGATTGATTTATCTAATTTTGTTTGTGTGCAAGGGGATTTAGGAGTATTTTAATTCCTCTTGGTAATAAATTACAGTGCCATATAAATAACACTTTCAGATTTGAATGCAAGCTGGTGTAAAAAAAAGTAATACCGTACCTAGTAGAGTGTGGAGAAATCCAGTGAAAATAATGTGTCAAGCTTATTTAGATTACACTTTTTTATGTTGGTGTTATGGCCTCCTACATCTTCAGGCTGTACTTAAGAACATAACCTACCTATTATACTCATCCTGTCCTGAAGACCGTCAATTTAAATTTTTTAAACATAACAGTGCTTAGTCAAACATAAACAATACAGAAACACATGACATGTTAACTTGAAAAAATCAGCTGATTAATTCAGACACGAAAAAGTAGAAGTAGAGTCTAGACCTCTGTTTTAAATTTAAATTGGTGGTCTTCAGAAGAAGAGTACTAGACAATATAATATGTTCTTGTACAGCCTGAAAAAGGCACCAACTTGATGCTGAAACTACTACCACTAGTTGTAAGAATTTTTTTAACGATTAGCCTACCATAAAGCAAATATTTACACCATTTTAATTTTAACACTTTTTATAAATAAATATTTCCTAGTGTTTCTCTGAGACATTACATGTTTATATAGTCAACCACCCTAGTACTAATAATTATCTTAACAATATTTTCCGACAAATATATTTGTATTGCAGACACACAATGTCGGGACAAATGGAACTGTCTGAGAGGAACATACCGAAGACACGTGAGGACTGAGGCTACCAATACAGTAAAGCGTCGTAGTGGCTGGCCATGGGCCGACATGATGGTCTTCATCAAACCTTTCGTCTCGGAAGCGTGAGTCAGAGTTTTCTATCGACATATTACCTATCCTACCAATTCTACCTCTTAGTTACACACTGGTTTCATTGAGATTGTGTCCAAAACCAACCTATGTTATAAAATCAGACGTTTTGATGGCTTACGACAAATGTCCGAGACATCATCTGAGTTTAGGAAATGTGTTGAACCGGATGTTCGGTATTTGGTGAGACATGTCATACGATGTTATAGGCGTAGCATGCTCCCTGGCGTGCATTCCCGAGCAATAAGGTTAATAGCCTTCTACAAAGTACGCTTCGAGTCAATGATTGATCACAGCGTTAAGTTTCATTCTGAAATATTCTTGAAACATTTATTTTTGGTTCAATTATTGGGTTGAAACAAATTGGCTAAACTCCATGTTTACTTTAGAGAATAAGTCAAACGTTCAAATATATTTAAAACTCTGCACCGTCGGCAATTAACAGAAAATTCTTGTTTTCTGAACCCATTTTGGCAACCGGACCCAGAATAGTATAATAACTGTGTCAAACACAACAAAAATCCATGTCTTCCAATTTAATCAGACACAACATGTGACTTATGACATGATGTCTGTGACACCAGTGTGCAAATGAAATTTACAAGTAGCGATGTCAGTTTAGTTTATGTGCATTGGGATCATCTTGATCCATTTCCGCTCCAGAATATAGAGACTTTGTCAATAAAAAGTCTTATGTTTGATAATACCATCAATGGACTAGCCTAATTGGCAATAAAATAAAAAGCATTTTGATTAAAATTAGGACTCTCCTACAATTAACCTCTAAAAAATATAATACTAACATATTTACAAAAAAAGATTGTACTATAACAATGGTATCTAAGAAAAGAAAAATACTTCTAGTAAACCATGAACCATCAAAATATTATATCCAACCAGCTATCTTCTGATTTAAAAGTGAACTCTATAACCTCTTTTGCTTCTCTAAAAATTAATTATAATGATACAATCATGAACTTTTTTCGTATCACACCTTACAACAAGCAGTTAACTACAAACAATGAGAATTAAAACAACTTCATCACGGTAATTTCAATTCAATCTAAAATCTCTAATGAAACGAAGGTTGTATATCAATACAAAGTAGAGTCTGTGTCGCTAAAAATTCTAAAATACAAACTAGCCCTCATTGCTTTATAATTTGATACAGTAGAACCTCTTTAATCCGAACGTCCACTAATCCGAACCCCTCATTGCTGTACTCTATACACAGTACAGCAGTTCTTTATTGTATACTGTATTTAATGTACAGTACTGTTTATTCACCATGTTTAGTACTGTATTAAATAAACACTGTATTTTAATTTAGAAAACATTTTTTCCACTTTTCCCAAAATAACTTTGATTAATTTTAGCCATGTTTTAGCTATTGTTATGTAAAAACAACAATATGTTCTGTAATCCGAACTATTCACTAGTCCAAACCACCCCTGGTCCCAATTAGTTCGGATTAAAGAGGTTCCACTGTACTCTCAAAATTTGTCCTGTGACAAAACAGCTGTTATGTAATAATTATTTTTGTTTGTTATCGCTTATGTTGGTTTTCTTTAAAATAAAAATGACTTTACTATAAAACTACTCTGTGTAATACAACTTTATTACTGGTGGCAGCGGTCAAAATATTAAGGTATGATACATAACCATAGCTATTATTACATCCTACAACTACACATGCTGGATTTGAAAGCCCCACCACCTATGGATTTGAACAAAAACACTTGATGGATGGGCTAGATTCAAGCAAAAATTCTTTTTGTATTTAGAAGCTACTGATAAATCTAAAAATCCCAGTAAAACTAAAGTTGCCTTGCTTCTTTGCTTAGGGGAATGACTAAACATTTTCATTAATTTCAAACTAACGGATACAGATAGGGACAATTTATATCATCTTATTCAATGTTTCGATGACTACTTTCTGATTTACAGCTTGATACAGTTATTCACTATTGTAAGGCTAGGGAAGAGAATCAAAAACAGGTTGAAAACGTGGGAGAAAGTTGTTCTGTTCAAAACTATCATGGTCATTCTAGTCCTGAAATTCATAAGATAGCTAAGAATAATGATTTCAGGCCTGCTAAAAATGAAAATAAGAAAACCTGTTTTAAGTGTTGGATTAGCCATAGTTATATAAACTGCCCAGCTTGGGGGAAAAGGTATACCAACTGTAACAAATTAAACCACTTTTCAAAACTTGCTAAGAAGCAAAGTTAAATTCAGTAGAATACCAAGAAAACGTTAAAGCATATGAAGAAAATTCTTTTTAGTATAGAAGCATAAAAACATATATTTGTTGTAGATTCCGTAAATTCTTGGACGCAAAAGCTTATTGTAAATGGAATAGAAATCTCTTTCAAACTTGACTCTGGACCAGATGTAAATGTTATTTCTTACAACATTTATCAGAAAATCACAAATGAATCAAACATTCCCACTGCTGCCACTAGTAATAAAGTTGTATAACACAGAATAGTTTTATACTAAATTCATTTTTATTTCAAAGAAATTCAACCAACATAAACAATAACAAAAAATAATAATTGATACATAACAGCTGTTCAGTCACAGGCTAATTAATTTATTTGCTTTCTTATTCAACAGATGATCATGAACATTTTCCATTACAATTGGTAAAAAAAAGTTTTCTTGAATACTTCTTGAATCCCGTCCCCAGATGAGAAAATGTCAAATTACTACAAAAATGGTACACAAACTCCGCTGAAGTTGGGAAACAATAACAAAAACATTGCCACAAATTAATTTATTAATTTTGTTGTTCTGTGAGTGAATTTTATTGTTTTCACAGCTTCCCTGGGTTTGTGTAATATTGTAATGCTTGATGCTTTATTATACCTGAGGATAGGATCAGATTCCAGATACCTCATCGTACGAATCGTGGTGAAATTTTGTCTCAAATTAGGTAAACTACAGTATCACATTGTTTCAAACTGTATTTGTAACTTTAAGAAAATTTCTTGTTATTGGATCTCCAGGTCCACTTTAGTGTAAACTGGTGGACAATCCCATGCTTATGACACAGACCCAACCATTTGGTTTGCCATATTATCCAGAACTTAAGTTGGTGTTCTGTAATGACACAGTTGTTTATTTTCCAGTGGTGACATACCTCCAGCTGCAGATACCAACAAGAGCACCACTCCTCCTACCTCCAAGCCAGCAGTTAATCAAACCGTAGTCCTGACTAAGCCAACAGTCAACATGGTCAGACCTGGGCTGACTCTGGCTCACAAGAGCAACTGTCCGATGACTGTGAAAGCAGGCGGAACTCTCACATTAGCTAGCAACATGTTCCCTGGCGGCTTCATCTTCAACAACGGCATCAGAGTCGTCCAACCAAACCAAGGCAACATGATAGGCGTCGTGCAACCCAACCAACTCAATCTAGTCCAATCACCGCAGGGGGTGATGAAATTCGTTCAAGCCAATACGGGAGTTGGAATAGTCCAACCCACCCAAAAGTCCATCGAAAAGGAAAAACCAGCCAAGACGAAATCGAGTTTTGAGTCAGACGTTGATCTCAAAAGGGTCAAGCATGATCCTGACAATGAACCAAAGACGACAGAGTTTGTAGATATGGAAGTCGCAATCAAGACTGAACCTTTGGAAGAAGAGGAATTACAGTTACCTGATACCTATTCCTACCTACCTGAGGACTCTCAGGAAAATAGTCAAGACGCTAGTAGAGATAATAGTCAAGACGCCATCTCTAGTAGAGAATCCAACGGAAGATCTCCTGACAAAAACTTGCCAGAGAGTCAAGAAGACATTGACTCGAACGAACTCTTCATGAAGAGTACGATATGTCACATGCGGAAACTTTCTGCGTATGACCAAAGTGTCTTCAAGCTCAAAGTTCAACAATTGTTGCACGACATGATGTTTCCCAAGCCATAGATTATGCAAATGTTTCTAGTCATTGAAACTATACCAAATGTTTTACCAAACTAAGCGTTCTAAGAGGTTATTTTATTTTCAAAGTGTATATTGAGTTTATTTTGTTTTCAAAGTGTGTTTTGAGTTTATTTTGTTTGAAGAGTGTATTTTGAATTGTAATACAACTTGTTATAGAAAATATTCTTTTTCTTCTTCTTTTCCCTCTACTCTTATGTGTATTAAATACACCTCTTTCATGATTCACCATTGAAATATAATTAGAGAGAGAAAGAGGAGAGGTCAAGGTCACTCCATATCTTGAAGGTCATAACCTATCACGTGCACAGCTGTTTGATAGTAAATCAGCTGTTATACTTCATTCAATAGCAGAGATCTGGCAACCCTCCAAACCTCTCTTTTGCTCTCAGTTCCAAAATATCTCTTTGATTCTTTATGCCAATAAGTTCTATTGGATAGTTACAATTAATATGCTTTTCAAACGTTAATGTTCCTAATACACGTGGTTTTAGCAAACATTTTCCTGTTTAGCTGTTACATTTTGTCACATATACACTTCAAAAACCCCAAAATTTCACATTAAATAAAAAATACAACAGAAAAGCAAGACTATCTCTTTAGGGATCTTCAAGAGACGACTCATCGACCAAATTGTGACTTCTGTCCGTAAATAATGAAATCTGTTTTCCTGCTGAGAGCAAACACGTGCCACCCCCCCTCTTCCCCCCTACACGCGTGTAGCGCACTCGAGGGGTTGACTAATAGTCCTTCCCTCCCCTGTGAATGAGGCTTCTGGTTTATGACTAATTTCATCCGCTAACACCAGTAAATAAATCTGTGTTGTTATATCTGTAGCTGAGATTAAGCGTTGGGATTATTAGTCTAACAGCTGACTTTAGAGTATTTTAAGTTTTTGCCGTGGCATTAAGCTGTGGTTGTTTTTGGTGATAGCGCAGAGTTTAAGTTTGTTAAGTTAAGTTAGCACAGACGTGAGGACTTCAAGTTTTGTATCAACTCCTCAGTCTTATACCTAAAATATGATTTTAAGGTTAGATGCATTTTTAGGTTGATAAAAAATCTAAGAATACAAGTAGTAAAAAAATTATTATTGCTCTCTAAGTGTACACTAGAACTACTTCCAATTGCAGATAACCCCAGTACAGTTAGGAAACAAATGTTTTGTAAGTGTATCCACAGAAAACGTATAGTTCGTTTTCTGTGGTGTATCACATTTGACACTCTGGGTCCATGGAGGTTTTTGATGGGAATCTTTTCTCACGTCAGGTTAGAATATGCAGAAATTGTGCCCTGTGTCGATCATAAACGTATATAAAATCTCGCACTTCTCGTAGCATTCTTCAACTCATCTATGAGATTCGTTAGCGGACAAACTCTGGAAGTAAACAATGCAGTCGGCGATTGTACACTGAGCTAGAAATACAACTGGATGTAGCACTGGCACGGCAACTCCGATAGACAATCGACAAGCAGTAAAATCCCTTATTCTCCCAGTCACAAATGTATGTATGTAAGTACAATGAATCGGAAATATCACCCCAAGTACACGGCACGGCGGCCAACGTGTCTCAATTCTCTCATTCAATGCTATCAGTTGTATCTCTCAGTGGTGGATGACCGACGATTTCGTCACTCCTAACAATGTAAAGAGTGGCATTGGTTACTTTAAGCATAGACAAAACGAATGAAATATAGACCTTCAGCCGTGCTGCGATTAACATAGGTTCTGGCGTCCACCGTTGGGAGTGCCGTGTAATTACGTAGCGCGTACGCCATAACTACACGGTGCTCCCAGCGGTGGATGCCAGAACCTATGCTAATCACATCACAGCTGACAGTGTATATTTAATTTTTTTTTCGTCTGGGCTTTAAGTCCTAGTTATCCAGGATCAGCTGTTTGTGACAGTTCAACAATAAGGAACTAGGACATCTGTGCGAGCCACGAGTCACACGCGATATCACATGACTCACGATACAACTCGTGACTCCTAGCTTGGCTCATCGTGAGTCATACTAGTGCTCATTGCTGGATGATCTTGCACTAGTGGGGTAGACGTTTTACAAACTTCCGCAATTTATTAAGTAAGATCACGAATATTGGAACAGAAACATGGATCATAAACATAAATAATTGACGTGACTGGCCCAAATATACTGATATTAACATGGTTTTGACGTTTTTTGACAGTTCCGTTTAAATATACGAACGTGTTTACTTTCGGGCCAGTGACGTAATTTATGTTTATGATCCACACCGTTTCTGTTTTGTTTTAATATCTGTGGGGAAGATTAAACGTTCGGAAAATATTTAATTTTTTGTGTTTGCAGTAGGCCTAGTTAACTAAAATGGTCCTTCGTGTAACAATCGTAGTTAAAGGGTCAATAACCGAATAACCTTAACATTAACGGGGGTAAACGTAAAGACAACACATTGCGTGTTATGTACTTGTAAGTTCCATGAACAAAAACATGAGCATAAAGTAAATTGTGTTTTAAATCATGGCTGCCCTAGCAGACCCTTATGAGGTTCGTGTACCAATTGCCTCGAACTAAACTAAAATAATGTTTCGTTTTAACCATAACCGATATAGCATAAATTAACTTAGAACTTGGTTTGACGTGTGTGGATTTCAGTAAGTAAAAATAGTATATTTAGGTGTAGGCATATAAACGTACGATCAAAAGCTACGTTTTGTAATTAGTTTATAAAAGGTCCAGTAAATAAATGCAATGCGTAAATGTCAATTTTAAAACAGTTTTTTCAATATTTTCCTTCATCGTATTTTTGTCGTTTTATGTGTTTTCTTCAATATCAACGGATCCAACTAAAATGGATGGATGACCTGATATATTTACTATACATGATAATGGAATAAGGAGATGAAAATAATGATTTTTCGATGGTAGTAGACGAATTCGTTTACTGTTCGTTAACTGTTACAAACGTATCACTTAATTTCATAGTCAAACATTCACATCCTAGGACGCTAGGGTTCAGACCGAAACTAGGCTAGTCCTAGAGGGTAGCGGAATTATCACATAGATAAACTCCATTCGTGATTGGTGGGATTTGAACCCTGAACCTTCGACACTGAAGCCCCAATCTCTACCACTAGATCAGCTCGTTCCCCTAAAATTCCATTACTAGTGAATAATAAATAATTTTCCACACAGTTTCAATAAAAAATACATGCGATGCTACATGCTCAGCCAGCGAAGTCATCGGTATAAATAGAAGTGCAGTAGTCAGGTGTTTTGGAATGCCGAAACCCCATCATGCTGGAATGCTTTGACATTTAGCGGAATTCACCTTTTAGTCCTGTAAAATTCAGTAGATAAGAACATGAGTCAGAAGTCAGTACGGCCTTGACATTCCAGACTTTAGCTGTGGGAAGTGTTTCTGGAGTTTCGAGACACTGATGAGCTGTGAGTTCTGAGTTTTTAGTACATACATAAACTTAAACACAAGATCAATGAGTCAACCACATGTTTAGTATCTTAACCAAATCATTCTGCGTACAAATTCCATTTGAGTCACACTTTCTTTCGAAAACAGCGTTTAATCGCAAAGCTATTTTCTCAAAGCTATTTCGGTGAAGTTAGATTCTTGTAAATTTTTGATTGTGCTATTCATACCACATTCACAATCTAAACTTAAAAATATTTATGATTTGAATCACATCAATGACCAATACAGTATAAAATAAACGGTATCAGCAATCTGATACATACTTTCTCCCATTAGCTTGTCAACCTTTATCATGGGTAGGCGTTACCTATTTTAGAGGAATTTACAAAAGTAGTAAATTTCACAGCAATGGTGGGTTGCACTATACTGTTAAGAACTATAATAACCATAACATACTAACTTTAATAAAAATCGACACTTTTTCAAAAATAAGATTTTCCGTTATTTTATGGGGTGGGAAAATACACATAGAGGGATGACACTTTACAACCTACTACCAAATCGGCTAAAATATATTTAAACACAAGAAAATTCTCTACTCGACTGGAAAACACCTCGAATCTCCTCCAACTCCCCCTACTACAGCCTAAACGAACTTCTGTATGAACACATACTCAACAGGAAATAATAGAACCACAAAATGAGAAAAAAGAAAAAATAACGCCTCCTCCAATCTTGATGACTGCGGAGGAGAAGAACAACAGTAGCAGTATTCATGACACTAACCAACTTTGTAGTTCAAACCATCAATAATCTAAACCACATATCCGTGGTCTATGCCACATCCGTGACTATAATAACAAACGTATTTATATCAGTAGCTTTGGGAAAATCCTAAAAAGCTAGTAACAATACCATAAATACGTCATCGACGTCATACAGCAATACAAGATAAGCTAATTGATAATGCAATTTGCTATCCAAACATGTAGATGATATCAATCTTTCTTTTGAGTTTCATAGTAGCATGCGGACATTTTTAGGTAGCTTACTAGATTTTAGATGTGGTCTTAACTGTTAGGTCTACTAATTTCATGATATGTTTTGGGAGTTAAACACATAATAAAGTATTCTTCCTGATGTTCATCAACTTTTTATCAAAGAGGTCTTTAGACGATAAAATAACTTGATCTGATTAATGGTAAAAGTTTAAAGTTTAACATTCAACACGATGAAATAATTCAATTGTTAATAATCAGAACTCATTTTTATTATATAATCTATCAACAGTATAAACAGTATACCAGTATACTATTATAAAATTTAGGTGGTGTCTGTCTGTCTGTCCGGCTGCCACGACTAAACTTAACCGATACAGGCAAAATTAAGCACAAAGATGATCCACATATCTAGGAATGTCATAGACCTATTTACTTCCCTGAGTTACTCTCGGGCTACGCTTCTTGGACGCCCAAAGTTTTTATGGGAGGCTTTCAAAAGTGAATATTAATATATTAATTGGTATCCATGGAAGCATGAGAAAATACACAATGTTTACCTTTACATTGGCATTTTAATGTAAACAAACAGAACAGCCAAATGCTTATTTCACAATTTCAGACAGCTGATCCAAACAAATTGAATATAATATTTTACTCAACGATGTAGTATGTTTATTTCTTCTAACACTTCGTCATTGATTATTTATCCTCAAACTATGTCATTGATGATTATGGAAATAAAAAAAAATTGATAATCGTTGCTATATCAACCCTGGCTCTCCTTTTGATTTAAAGTATGTAAGCTATGGAAATAATGTTGTTGATATATTTTCATGTAAACAGTAGGACAATTGCATGTAGGTTATACATTTTTGTATAGATTTAAACTTTTTGTTTTAAAATTTAAACTACTTTTTAAGTGTTTGGATTAGGTGGTATAGTACATCTTCCCGTTGGAAAGCACGGGTATAGCAGCTAGTATTAACAATGTCAAATAAATCAATACAAGTAAAAATTGTTGTCTGTTTTAAAGTTGTGTGTGCGGTCACGCCACACTGTCCGAGGAATCAATACTTCAACAAAGAGCAATTTCTGTAAACAAGGGCACTTGTTGCACAACCGTTTAAACACTTTTTTAGTTTACGTTTAATAATTTAGTAACGGCCATTTACCTGTACAATGCTATATTTCATGACATTGTCAATGACAACAATAACAATACAGTGGTATTGATTATATGAAATAAACCATTGTTTGTAGCAACGGAAAAAATGAAAACCATTGTATGATTGTTTAAAACGAGTAAATTGTTAAAGATTCGCAGTTACCCTACCCAACGGTTTAGGATTTTTCTTATTAAAACTACAAATTGTCGTTATGAAATTATTTTAAAAAAAAGAAAACAATATATATATGTATATATAAATTAACCGACTACAGCTACCGTAACTATAAGCAATAGTTTACTGCATATAAGCAATTTCTGGAGTACCTAAATGTCAAAAATCTTTTTTGTAAAGTTACCTTAAAGTTGAAGTGTACAAATAAACAATTCTGATATCACATGTTTAGATCTGTAAAACACGTATACAGGGTGTCCCGGAACTCCCTACCAATATTTTAGGGCATTGATCCTGGGTAAGAAACGTACCTAAATATCATATTTAAATTGTCCGGAAGTCCTAACTTACTCACACAGCAGCCATTTTGTTTTTTTCAGTTATTAATTTTTTTCTAAAGAATGGTTAAACATACGAAATGGAAACTTTGCACAAACATTTATGACAACTAGACAAAGCTACAAAAAAATTATGAAAATTTTTCAAATTCATAAAACAAAATGACGGCCATTTAACATTTTCTTCTTAAATGACTCAAAAACCATTGATTTTATAAAATTTTTAAATGGCCGCCATTTGGTTTTATGAATTTGAAAAATCGTGATAATTTTTTGGTAGCTTTGTCTAGCTGTCATAAATGTCTGTGCAAAGTTTCCATTTCGTATGTTTAACCATTCTTTAGAAAAAAATTAATAACTGAAAAAAAACAAAATGGCGGCTGTGTGAGTAAGTTAGAACTTCCAGACAATTTAAATATGATATTTAGGTACGTTTCTTACCCAGGATCAATGCCCTAAAATATTGGTAGAGAGTTCCGGGACACCCTGTATATTTAAAACACTCCAATTTCGAATACAATATGAAAATTACAAGTTCAATGGTCTAATTGTGATCAGTACAGTATTATTTTATGAAAATTCATTCGTAACTTTAGATGATAACACAAGCAAATATTCGTTAAAATTGTATAGTTAAGTATACACTAGACTCCTTCTTATCCGGACTCTTCGGGACAGACAGTCCGACGTCCCCTACAAGACTACACGTGCACGCCACGGGATACACTATAAAACTTGCTCAAGTACTTAAATTTGGGAGAGCATTGTATTTAGACACGTGATGGCTCTCAAATCTTTCCAACGAGAAAATTCATTTAGGTACTTCCTGCCGATCCAGTCCGGTTAAACCGATGTGCTGATAACGTCCGGTTAACTTCTACCGAGCGGTTAAACCGATGTCCGGATAAGAGAAAGTACGCTGTAAGTAAATACATACTGTAAATACTCTGCAATGTTATTCGGGGTATTAAGGATTAAATACTTCCACAGCAAGTAAAAACTTGGTATTCACATATTTTTATTTTTCCTTTAATCTAAATCACTGTTGTTATTTCATTTTTTTTAAGTTGAAAATTTTGTGTGCGTTTAAAAAATTTTTGTGGACGTTTATCATTATTGATTGGTAAAACCACGGATATTAGAACAGAAGTGGTATGTATCATTAACATAAACAAATTACGTCACTGGCCCGAAAGTGAAGATGTTCACATTATTCCACGAATAGTTCTAATATTCGTAAAACTATTCATGGAACAGAACTGTCAATCAGTCCAAAACAGATGTTTTTGGTTGTACTATTAGATTTTTGGGCAAGTGACGTCATTTGTATACGTTTATGATCCATGCCGTTTCTGTTCTAATATCCGTGGGTAAAACATATGTTTTAGAAAATATCAGCAACAATCATTGACAAATAGTTATCCTACTAACACAATAAAGAAACAAGTTTGTGTAAAGCAATTTTTGTAAGAAAATGTCGTAAATAATCATTATAATATTATTGTCACTGTACACAAATTAATTATTAAAGAGATGGGTCTGTAATTTATTATTTTTATCCATTCACCTAGGGAAAAATATTTGTATCGCAATATATTACACACTCACAGAAAATGAACTTTCAAAACTTATACTATAATTTATGGTAAAAATATATAGAAGACAGATGTTATAAACTTACCGGACAGGGGAGCCCGAAATACCTGTACATCTGTGACGTAGTTGGGTAGGGGGGAGGGGGAGGGTGGCAAGCGCACGCGCCTCAGTAAAGATTGGATGACTCATGCAACCCCTAAACAACCTCCTACGTCAAACTTCAGGGTATTTATATCAGAGGCCATTCTTCGATCGGCCACTTTAAGAAGTCTATTACCGATCTTCTGAATTTACCTATGGATTTTTAGTTTCCGAGAAATCCAGGATGGAAATACCGATGGTATTTTCGTTCGTTGGAATTTTTTTGTATTTTGTATTGTTTGAGTTGTTTAGTTAATTTTTGTTGATTGTTGGAGATTTTTTGACAAGGCTCTACTCCGGGATTGTTTTCAAATTACTTTAGGCTAGGCCTGAAGGTTGTGGCATTATCACTTTGATAAAACCCTTTGGGGATTGGAGGTAATTGAACCAGGTACCTCGGGGACTGAAGTCCAGCGCTCTTACGACAAGACGAGCTGTTTCACTTTCTACACTATTTCTAAAACCTCACAGTCACCAATACACTCGGCATATATCCAATTGTCAGTAAACCTCGATAACAAGTCACCCTTGATAACAAGAGTCATTTTAAAATCCCCTTGTAATTATTTTACCCCTAAAACATATTGCAAACATAACCTTGATAATAAGTCTTATTTTATAATCCCTATGAGAGTCTTGTTATCAATGTTCTACTGTATATTGTGCATGGAGCAACTCTTCATAAGAGTAGTTCTATACATTGTTACAAGAGTTGTTCGGTTCTTTGGTTAGAGAGATCTATGCTACAGGACGGGCAAGTGTGCACACAGTTTAACTCATAACAAAATTAAACGACAAGTCATAAGTCCTTTATTTAGCCAAATTAACAAAAAATGCATTTGCTACGACAAAAACATAATAAATACTTAATGGGAAAAAATCAAATAGTAAGTATTTGTATGTTAGTTTATAACTAATTATATCATGTTTTATTTTTAAAAATACCATTCATATTTTGTTAAAAAGTAATAAAACATAAAACTGCGCAAAAAGGAAAAAAGTAAATCGGTCCCGGGCTTAGGTCTTACCATGAGACCTATGGTAATAGCTTATTCCTTATATGGGAAATTAGCCTGAATTGTACAATCCCCATTGCTGTAAATTTACGGTTAAAAAGTTATGGCGAGGGTAGAAAAGAATAGAGGGGCATTGTTCACGTGGCCAAAAAATCTGCTTAAGAGGTAAGAAAGATTTTGTAGGTAAGGAAATGTATTTCTTAGGAATATTTGTATATTTATAAAGGGAAATGTTAATATAAAAAAGCTAGCTAAATTAAAATTGATACTAAGAAATAAGCAAGTGGATTTTTCTCCAACTTAGTGAAATATCCTGTTAGGAACTTATAAATTCCGGTAATAGTTTATAACTAGTGTTGCTATAAAGATTTTTCTCGTTTACATATTGGGTCTGATGATGATCAGTGTCCAATAAAAATCATCATCACTTACCATATTATATACTACATATTTTTGGCTTATCAAAAAAACAGTGTGAGTGTGATCCTCAAAAAGTTATGGAACGGAAGTTTACTTTTTGAACCATTGCAATTAATGCATAGAAGCTTTGCACACAGGTGCCATATCTAAATACCAGCTTTTTAAAGGAACTATACATTTTTCTATCATGCTGGAGTCTGTCTACAAGGAGTCAGAAAGATTCTTAAATGGGAACAAAGATCGAGTAGTTGAAATTAAATGTCTTTTCATCTAAACTGTCACAAACTCTGAAAAAGAATCATCCTAACAAAAACAAGTGACAGTATAAATTACAAAAAAATTTTTTGCATTTTCGTAAATCGTAATTTATCTAATTTTTTATTATTGAAAATATAAAATGTTTTGATAAAAAAATCAACATACGTCTAAAATATTTTCTTTTAAGCCTACAAATTACCAAACTGTCAATCAAATCACAGTACAACTTTGGCAAATAGCTCTATATATGACTAGAGATTTTTCTGTCATTAAGTAATCGTATCCCATTGGGCTCTCCTACCCAGTCTTCCAAATTTTACCATATTTAGCTTATGAACATGATTTTATTAATTGATTTCCAATTGGTAAACAGTAAAAATTACGATGTTTGCAATTTGGTTTATAAAAAAGGATTTAATACATTTTAACACTATCACAAAAATTATTGAAAATATAATATCAAATAATATTTTGTACAACTATTGGAATGTTTAGTTATCATATAATGTAGCTATCAATTGAATACCTGAAATTCTGTAATTCGGTACTATATATTTTTGTAGCAGTTTTAAAGGATTTCTTACTTTTTATGATTTTAGTCTCATACCAACCTGCAAAGCATGGGGAAAGATACTATTCTATTCTATAAGAATACTAATTCATATAAATATGAATTTTTACATTGTTTATCATTTAATATTCCCACCTTTGTGGCATTACGGTTGTCAGTCTTATTTGTTGAAATTATGCTGAATAATAATTATTCTGAAAGACTAAAGTGCAAAAAAAGTTAAGGGAAATCAAAAATTCTGAGAATCTATTAGTAAAACAGAGATTGCCTTTTGGTTGAAGATATTAAAGAAGGAAACTGATACTTTCAAAACCCACCGTCATGCATGTACATTGACCCTGAGGGATTGATAAGATCTTGTTGAGATAAGATATTTTAAGTTCAGGACTCAGTAGTGAGGTGGTCTGGGTGGTCATTGGTTAGGATGAATCATGTAAAGGTAGAAGATTAGACCAAACTAGTGTAGATTAGATTTTCATATTGTTTCACTGGTTTAATAAAATACACATTCTTAATTTTAAGGAAGTATTTAGGAAGGCTGCTCACATCCACCTTATAGCTGAGATGGTAAGTTTTATTTTCTCATTAAGCAATAGGATGATTGAAAAGCTATCTAAAAAGAGTATAGCCATTGACTATATACCATTATGGTATAGTCAATGGTATGACCGTAGTCATACCATTGACTATACCATAATGGTATAGTTATAATGGTATGGTATAATTTATAATTCGTAAATTATGCAAGTAACAATATTAAAATAGCCTTGCCACAACAAACCTACAGACTAAGCAAATTGCCATCTTCATGGAATTTTCACTAAAATATTTCCTTAAAAATTACCTTAGGATTGCTGCTACGGAGATGGTAATAAAGTGTGTTTTTAGTTTGTCAATAGCTTATCATATAAGGAAAGAATTTGCCAAGATTTGTCAAAATATATCCATAAACAAACTACAACAGTTTACTTATTTTTCATAAGAATAACATAAAGTTTGAAATTTACAATTTATTGCATTTTTCTGTTACTAATAACCGTACTTTTAAAAACACTTCAATAATAACTAGAGGACCCATGCTGCTCCGCAGCGCTAAAATAAATATAATATCTGAGAAATAATCAAATTTATGATTTTTGATTGAGTAGTACAGTATCTTGAGCTGAACTGATTCAAACGATCAATAGCTCAAATTTAAGCCTTAATTACTGATTATTTTGAGTCTAAAACATATAGAAAAACATGAACAATACTGGGGCTATTGATTTTTAATCATATAAAAACCTTATGAAAAATAATTTTTATGTTGGTACCTTGCGATTGCTTGAAACTCGTCCGATTGGAATAACTAATAGGTTCAATGAAAGCCAGTATTTAACTGAAAGTTCTTAGACTAAAATATACAAGATTATAAAATTATAACTGGTGAAGGTACATCTTAAATTGAAGTAAGAATTAGAAAATAAATCTAATTATGTGTTTTGGTCGAGTAAAACTGTATGTAAATATTTGCCGATGCTTTATGTGAAAGCTTGGCGTGCATGCCTTCCATTTAAGACCTAAATCATGAAAATCTGTCGGGTTGAAGAGCCAAACGAACTTGGAGAGAAACTTTGAAATCCTATATTTTGAGGGCCAAAAAGGAGATAAACCAATATCTACCACTCTAACACCGTTTTAGGGCATTTTTTTCATTTATCATACTCGATTAAAAGTAACATTTTTACCATTTTAATGTCAATATGTTTCTTGTATTTATACGTGTGTGGAACAATGACTCTATTATGAAATTTTTTGCTTGGGTGCGGGTGTCGACTCTTATGCATTTCGTAATACGCAAACTCCTCCTAGATGGCTGAATCAATCGTTTTCAAATTTTGCATAGTGATAGAGACCATATCGGTGAGTGCCAACATCTATATGGCGTTACAAAAGTCTCTCAGGATTCCGCCCCACTGGGTCTCAAAGTTTCAATGTAATCCTTATGGAAGCAGTATTTGACACATAAACAAAGACATATGATCAGCTGTTGACTTTTGAATGCAGTAGATAAAGAAATAGCTGCTAGCATTATTTCACAGATATTAGAACAGAAACGGTATGGACATAAATATAATCAAATGACGACACTACTAGTAGCTTGAGGTTCGTGACGTAGGAAGTGGTAAAGGAAGTAGTAAATGTGAGCAGTCTGGAGCTGGAGTGTGGAAACTGTTTATGACGTTTAGATAAAAGGTATCTGCATTCCTAAAATTCTATGGGAAGGGAGGAAAACAGGTCCGCGACGTAGGAAGTGGTGAAGGAAGTAGTCAAGGCGAGCTGTCCGGTGTGTGGGAACTGCTTATGACGATTAGGTCAAGATATCTGCAATCCTAAAATGCTATGGGAAGGAAGGAAACAGGTCCGTGACGATGAAGTAGTCAAGGCAAGCTGTCGGGAGTGTAGAAACTGTTTATGACGATTAGATTAAGGTATCTGCAATCCTAAAATGGTATGGAAAGGGAGGGAAACATGTCCGCGACGTAGGAAGGGGTGAAGGAAGTAGTAAAGGCAAGGTGTCCGGAGTGTGGAAACTGTTTATAACGATAAAATTAAAGGTATCTAAAAAACTAAAATGGTATGGAAAGGGAGGGAAACAGGTCCGTGACGTAGGAAGTGGTGAAGGAAGTAGTAAAGGCGAGTTGTTCGGAGTGTGGGATCTGTTTATGACCAATAGATTAAGGTATTTTCAATCCAATAATGCTAAGGGAAGGGAGGGAAACAGCTCCGTGACGTAGGGAGTGGTGAAGGAAGTAGTAAAGGCGAGCAGTCCGGAGTGTGGAAACTGTTTATGACGATAAAATTAAAGGTATCTACAAAACTTAAAATGGTATGGAAAGGGAGGGAAACAGGTCCGTGACTTAGGAAGTGGTGAAGGAAGTAGTAAAGGCGAGTTGTTCGGAGTGTGGGATCTGTTTATGACCAATAGATTAAGGTATTTGCAATCCAATAATGCTAAGGGAAGGGAGGGAAACAGCTCCGTGACGTAGGGAGTGGTGGTGCACAATAAGCTGTTCTAGCTGCGATGCAATCCCATGGTAACTTGTAAGCCTGGCCCTCTGTTAGGGAGTGGTGAAGAAAGTAGTAAAGGCGAGCAGTCCAGAGTGTGGGAACTGTTTATGACGATTAGATTAAGGTATCTACGATCTTAAAATGCTATGGGAAGAGAGGGAAACAAGTTCGCGACGTAGGAAGTGGTGAAGGAAGAAGTAAAGGCTGGCAGTGCATAGTGGGGGGGGGGGGGCCGTTTGGGCAGTTAGATAAATGTATCTGTAATACTTAAATGCTATAAGGGTAGGAAACAGGTCTATGACGTAGGAAATGGTGAAGGAAGCAGTAAGACTAGCAGTGCAGAGTTTGGGAACTGTCTTTGGCAATTACATTAATGTATCTGCATTCCTAAAATGCTATAGAAAGAGAGGGAAACAGGTCCACGACGTAGGGGGTGGTGAGGGAAGTTGTAAAGGTGAGCAGTGTTGAGTGTGGGAATGGATTAATGTATCTGCAATGCTAAAATGCTATGGGAAGAGACTATGGACTGTAGGTTAAAATGATTACCGGTACGAAGCGCGAATCGATGCATATTTTTGATACATTCGATCGTCTACAATCTTAATTTACAACTGAGTTGACAACAGCTGATTATTACTCCATAACTCCCTAAAGAGTAAAAACGCTACTTTAGACCCGCAACGCATGCATTAAAAACGACTGTTTTACTGCAGTATGACAAAAACAATATAATATGAACCCTTGATGACTCCGCTCAATTTTGTGAATGCCTCTGCAAAAGCCACCTAGTATATATACAGGGTTTTTGAATATGCAATTCAAATTCAAAGTAATATCCCTGTTTTATTTACTTCATTGCCAATCAGCTGATGTCATAGCCTCCTCTAATACAAGGCAGCAATGAGACAAAAGTGCAATGCCTCAGACCGGGCATACTGAAACAGCTGTTGTACTAATTGTAATGGAGTGTATAAGCAATGTTTGTGTTTACAAGTTTGCTATTCCAGTTATTAGTTATTACCATGGAAACAGGCATTCTGATGGACATTGGGGACATTGCCACACACCAACGCCTCGGTCTTATATTAAAAGGAGGCTTTGCTGATATGCACCGTTGCATAGTTATTTATGGTGGTTAGTGTTATTGGGAATATATTGTAAATAAAACTCGACATGGTGTTATCGCTAGCTCAAATAGAGTGTAAATTAAGTACCGGTAGGTCTATGTTTTTGTTAATAAATAGATTTTTTAAATCTTTATAAGATTTGAGCGGAAAAAGAAATTACATTATCGTCTTCTGTAATGGCGTCAAAATCTTGAATATCTCACATGGTCACAGAAATATTAGTATGGTCTTCCACTATCACAGCAAAAGCCTTAATGACTCCTGCAGATTTGATTGTAAAAAATTGGTCAAGTTCCTTCAGTTGTATCAGTAAAGAGCCTCTCTGGTGTAACCACGGTGGGCCAGATTGATTCAGCGCCCCATGCAGGCCACGAGGAGAGTTGATGCAACCCGCATGACTGCTGACAACTCTTTTACTTAGGTTAAAAGAAAATTTCTATCAACCGGTCAAGTAGCCAGTTTAGCAGTTGTTAACTACTTGTCCTAGTGTTCTAGCTGGTTTTAACAAAGTTTTGTCATACAAAATGTATGGTAGGGCCGGTTGCGGGTCTGGGTCCCGGTAAAATTTCCCAAAAAATCCCAGTCAAGGCTTGCCCCCCCTCCCGGCACCGCAGGCCCACAATCGCAACCACTGACCCCCTCCGCAGCAAACCTGCAAACTAAACAATTTCAATTTGTCTGATTAGAGTTTTAAGCATTTTTTTTATAAACAAGCCTGAGTCATATTTATTTCCTATTTAAATAACATTTGTATAATAAATAACAAGGGAATATTAAATTTACAGATTTTTTGAACTTTTTCCATAACCTTTAATTGTACAACAATGCTTCAATATAATTTTGTTAGTGTTTGTAAGTTCTACATGGTTCTACAATGGCTGTAATGAAAATTGGGCATTTACAATTTGTAAGAGTAAAATTTGAAAACCCCCCCTTAATATTTTGTTCTGTTACTCGATCTTGCTAGTTCACAAGCTCAATAAAGTTAATCTAGTTTTACACATCAATGCCAAATTTACAGTATATACACAATGTGTTTATAGACACACACATACAGGGTGTTTCAGTAAAGCGTAGCGGGCTCAGATATTTAATTTAAAGCAGTTGGTAATTCAACTAATCCACATGTACCTCTTATTTGTTCACAAAAGAGTTGAATTTTAAATTGAATATCTGATAATATGTTTTTGTCACTAGTTTCTATGGAATTAAACTTTGTCATTTTAAAATGACCGCCATTTTGATAATAGCTATTAATAATAAAACTTACATGACTTTTTATTTATTATATGATTTTTGCAAATAAAGTGTCATTTGATTTGTAATATAAAGGACTTTAAATTAATAATGTTTTGCAAATTTTTTTATCATCTAGTTTTCATGAAATTTGACTTAAAAGATTTTAAATGGCCGCCATCTTGAAATTCGATGAGCTTGATCAAAGATATTTTTGGAGAATGTTTATAGCTGTAGACTTAAAGCTTATACCAAGTTTCATAAAAATATCTTTAAGGACTTTTGAGTTATATTAAAAACAAAAAAATGCAAAATGGCGTATTACGGCTGAGCTAAGCCGAAATCAGAAAAAAATTTATTCTACATTTTCGACTTATTTTTGCATGTAGAATCTAAATCTGCATAGCCGCTACGCTTTACTGAAACACCCTGTATAAACAGTATATTCAGAATGTATATACAGGGAAATGTTACGATAGCGGATGATTAAAATACAGCTCTATAAGTATGCTTGAAAGGGAGGCTGGCTGTGTATGATTCTGACAGCTCTCTTTTGAAGGTGGAAGAGGAAGTGGGTTCCTGTGCTTTCACCACCCTATAGTGCACCCCATATTTGTGTAAATACCCCCGCCGCAGCAAACCTGCAGACTAAGCGAATTTCCATTAACCTGATTGGATTTACACTAAAATGCCTCCATAAAAATAGCACATTTATTTCCTATTTAAATAGGATTAGTTTAACGAGTACTTAGGTTTGCTGCAACAGGGAGGGTAAAAAAGATTTTTTTTATAAAATGATAATAGCTTAGTAAGAAATAAAAGTATTTTCCAAAATCAATCAAAATATGTTCATAAACAAGCAAACTACAACAGTTGACTTATTCTCCATAAGAATAACATGGAAATTTTAAAATTACAATTTTTTTGAATTTTCTCCGTAACAGTTAGGCGCATAATAACGCTTTAATATACTAAATTATTTGTTTTTTTAAGCTCTACAAAATGGTTTAAAAAGAAATTGTGAAATTTTGTGTTTTTAGGGTCAAAAATGGGAAAAACCTATTTTTACCCCATAAAACCCCCCATAAACCCCCGTTCCCATAGTCCGATCATGCTGGTTCGCGAACTCATTCAAGTTTATCCCGCCTTATACCTTCAAACCAAATTTTATCAAAATCGGACAAAAATTACTCAAGTTATCGTGCGGATGGACACATATATATATATATATATATATATATCTCTATATATAGATATATAAAAATTTGAACGAATGGTGTTTTTTGCCTCTGGGGACATCAAAACGAAAAAGTAAATCGGTCCCGGGCTTAGGTCTTACCATGAGACCTACGGTAATAGCTACTTCCCTATAGGGAAATTCGCTAAAAGGAGAATAGGTCGTTCTCATTATTTGTGTATACAAATTTGAACAAATTGTGTTTTTTGCCTAGGCCTATATCTAAATGAAAAAGTAAATCAGTCCCAGTAGTAGGCCTTTCTGTGCTACCTAATTGGTAATAGCTTCCCTATAAGGAAATTCAGTCACAAAGGTTGTATGCTATTCAATGTTAAATGCTGCTAAAAGTACTTTAGCATTTACATTTTTGCAGGAGGAGTTAAAGGATCGATATAAACAGATAGCGCTTGGGGTGCAAACAATTCTGGAATGCCCAGTGTGCCTTGAAAAGATGGACTCTACATTAAGAAAATGCATGAACGGACATGGAGTATGCAGACCATGTGCTTCAAAGATTGACAAATGTCCTACTTGTAAGGAAGAGTTCTCCCTGGCACTTCATCAGAATACATTGTTGAATCAATTACTAGATTTGATTCCTAAGCTTTGCCCCTATGCTGAGAAAGGTTGTGACTCGGTGATAATAGATCAGGAGCATCAGACCTACTGTGAATATCGACCTACTGAGTGTAAAGTTAATTTGTGTAAGTGGAGTGGGCGTGTCAAAGACTTACTTGAACACTTAAAAAGTAGTCATGAAAATAGTTTTGCCTATTATAGTTTAAATATAAAATATACAGGATCAATCACATTGCCTTCTCTTATGACAAATACATCTTCTTATTTGCCAATTATATGCCAAAATCAAATTTTTTGGAAGTGCCTTTATGTAAAAGGTCATACAAATCATACCTACCATCGATTATATTCTGTTCCAACAATGAAGAAATCTAGTGATTACTACATGGTAATATCATTTGAAAGAGGTGATTTTAAATTTGAGCATTATTGCAAAGCAGCAAACTTAGATGATCAAATTGAACCTGAAAATGAGAGTGGTCTTATCATTCCTGTTTCTGAGTTGAACAGATTTTTGAAAGAGGGAACACTAAATACCTACGATTACAAGATGAAATTGTTCAAAGAAAACATTTCATAGATTCTTGTGTCATGGCAAAGCAAAATGTATAATTAAGGCTGTTGAAGATCATTAAAAAAATGTTGTTTGACATCACAAGATAAAGTAAATGAATTCAGTACAACTGGAAACACATTCTAACTTGGATCCTTGTTTAGTCCAATCAAAGTGTCAAAGATTGCATGCATCGTTGTAATAAAATTATTCAATATTCTATATGTTTTATTCTTTTGTTTCATCCAACTCAAAACTTGTCTATCACGTTTTAGCAAATTTTCCCCATTCCCCATAGGGGGAAACACATCTAAAACATATCAAGGTCTTGAAATATCATGTAAGGAACAGATAAAAATATCCAAACTTATTTAATTAGAAATTGTTTATTTTTTAACACCGAGAAAACTAACAATAGTTATTTGTGTAACTAGTGGGCAAAGTGGCACTTTGCTGCACACGAGAGCAATCTTTACGCACTCTCGATGAATGATGAATGATCTCGAGTGCAGCAAAGGCCTTTTGCACTCGTGTTACACATTATATTTTTCCTACAGTCACTATAAAGCATATAAATAATTAGTCTTTCAAACACTATACAACACGTTTTTAGGTTCAGCTGGCAACACAAATAGGTGCCCTAGGGAAAGTAGTACCCGGTCCGTATCACTCCGCTATTTTTCCTCGGCAAGAAATGTGCTCCGCGACTTAAGAATATAGTTCCGTATGTTTTTGTAATTTGAAGTGGTTTCCGCGCCTAAAAAAATGCTTTAAAGGTATTTTCTTGTTTATTAAGATCGTAGGAATGTTTTAAAAACGTTTAAAAGAAAAGTCCAGAAAGTTCAGAAATACCGAAACTATAAACACGAAATGACAGGTTAAATCGTAGTTATAATAGTCAATCAGCTGCTCATAGTATTATTATCTTTAAGTGTTGCCAACCTATTTCCAAGCGTACACGGATTACGTGCATAATAGAACCACGCTGTTTTGTGTTGTTTCGTTGGAATCCTGATTTGCGCCAAAGTATAACCGTATGACAAAGTATAAATATGCAGCAATTAGCAGCTTTCTGTACTATAAACAGTACAAGGAAGCCAACTTTGTCGGGTGACTGTAGGAAAATAATGTTTTTTTCAAAGGCACAGAGCATAGAAAAACTACCATAAGTACAAGGAGGTCCACGGGAAACGGATGGGTTTAAAAGCTATTGCTCTTAAAGTTATAAACATAGAAAAGTTTTATTGAGAAAGAAATTAAGGAAAAGTTATGTAGGCCTACTTCCAATCACAGTAGAACATTGGCAAATGTAACTCTAATTATGAATAGAGATGTTTCTCCCATTATTAGTACTGTAATCTTAAATTCCCCTCTACCCAGGCTTCCAAAATTCACCATATTTAGCTTATGAAAATTATTTTATTAATTGGTTACCAAATAATTTGAAGGATTAATAATTATTAATTATTCAAATAATTAATTGGTAGCAGTAAAAATTACATTGTTTGCAATTTGCTTTATAAAATACAATTTAATACATATTTACATATCACAAAGATTATTGAAAATTACAATACAATAAATATACTATTTTTGTACAGTCATTGGAAAGTTTAGTTATCATGTAATGTAGCTATCAATTATATAAATACCAGAAATTCTGTAATAACTGGCAATATGGTACTATCTATTTTTGTAGCAATTTTAAAGGATTTCTTACTTTTAAGATTTTAGTCTCATACCAACCTGCAAAGCATGAGGAAAGATACTATAGTTCTATTCATAAGAATGTACTGGTTCATATAAATATGTATTTTTACATTGTTTATCATATTCCCTCCGTTGTGGCATTACAGTTGTCAGTCTTATTTCTTGAAATTTTACTGAATAATAATTAGTCTGAAAGACTTAAGTGCAAAAAAAGTTAAGGGAAATCAAAAATTCTGAGAATCTATTAGTAAAACAGAGATTGCCTTTTGGTTGAAGATATTAGAAGGATACTTTCCAAACCCACTATCATGCATGCACATTGACCCTGAGGGATTGATAAGATTTTGTTGAGATAAGATATTTATGGTTCAGGACTCAGTAGTGAGGTGGTCATTGGTTAGGAAAATCATGTAAAGGTAGAATATTAGACCAAACTTGTGTAGATTAGATTTTCATATTGTTTCACTGGTTTAATAAAATACACATTCTTAAGTTTAAGGAAGTATTTAAGAAGGCTGCTCACATCCACCTTATAGCTGAGATGGTAAGTTTTATTTTCTCATTAAGCAATAGGATGATTCAAAATTTATCTAAAAAGAGTATTGCCATTGACTATACCGTTATGGTATAGTCAATGATATTGACTATATACCGTTACGGTATAGTTAATGGTATGACAAAGATTATGCAAGTATCAATCTCAAAATATCCTTGCCACAGCAAACCTGCAGATTAAGCAAATTGCCATCTTCATTGAATTTTCACTAAAATATTTCCTTAAAAATTACCTTAGGATTGCTGCTATGGAGAAGGTAATTAAGTGTGTTTTTAGTTTGTCAATAGCTTATTATAAGGAAAGAATTAGCCAAGTTTGATCAAAATATATCCATAAACAAGCAAACTTTCTGTTACCAATAACCGTACTTTTAAAAACACTTTTTTTAGCTAGCAAGCTAGGTATACAAAATGATTTGGAGAGAAACTTTGAGTTCCTATATTTTGAGTGACAAAAATGAGATAAACCAATATCCACCCCTCTAACACAATTTTAGGGGATTTGTTCATTTATCAAACGCTTAAAAGTACCATTTTAATGCCCATGTTTCTTGTGTTTATACTGTGTTAACGACAACCATATTATGACATTTTTTGCTTGAGTGTGGGTGTGGGGGGGGGGGGGGGTGGTTCAATCTTTATATATTATATATATATATATACAGGATTTTTGTATATGCAATTCAAATTCAAAGTAATATCCCTATTTTATTTACTTCATTGCCAATCAGCTGATATCATAGCCTCCTCTAATACAAGGCAGCAATGAGACAAAAGTGACAATGCCTCAGACCGGGCATACTGAAACATCTGTTGTACTAATTGTAATGTTTGTGTTTACAAGTTTGCTATTCCAGTTATTACCATGACAACAGGCATTCTGGTGCGACATTGGGGACATTGCCACACACCAACGCCTCAGTCTTATATTAAAAGAAGGCTATGCTGATATGCATTGTTGGTTAGTGTTATTGGGAATTTATTGTAAATAAAACTCAACATGGTGTTATCGCTAGCTCAAATACAGTATAAATTGAGTAGGTCTATGTTTTTGTTTATAAATATATATATTTTTTACTTTATAAGGTTTGTGCGAAAAAAGAAATGACATTCTCATCTTCTGCAGTGGCGTCAAAATCTTGAATATCTCACGGGGTCAGAGAAACATCAGTATCATCTTCCACTATCACAGAAAAATCCTTAATGACTCATGCGGGAAACGTTCTAGTCTACATCCGCAACCGCAACAAAAGCGTGAATCTTTCAATCCTGTGGGCGTTATTATTATCGGGGTTGTAAAAGCTCGGCTCGATCTCTATTTTCTCTGAGCTAGATCTCTCAAGCTTGTAGGTCAGGCTCGGTTCGGACCGAAAATCAATAAAAATCAACACTTTCCAAAGCAAACAGATTTTGCATCGACCTGATTTTGGCCCAAGACCGAAGGAAACATTTTTTTTCCTGCGTCGAAGTAAAGAAATCTGGCCTGTAGACCCCTAATGGTATTACTAAAAAGTGGAATTTCTTATTAGCTAGTGTCCTAACCGCCTAGGTTTATTCGCAGATTTGATTGTAAAAAATTGGTCGAGTTCATTCAGTTGCATCTTGTATCAGTACAGTATAGAGGAGCCTCTCTGGTGTAACCACGGTGGGCCACATTAGTTCTAAATACAGCCCCAACATAGCACCTCCATGCAGGCCAAGAGGAGAGTTGATGCAAACCGCATGTCTACCGACAACTCTTTTACTTAGGTTAAAAGAAAATTTCTATCAACTGGTCAAATAGCCAGTTTAGCAGTTGTTAACTACTTGTCCTAGTGTTCTAGCTGGTTTTAACAAAGTTTTCATACAAAATGTATGGTTGGGCCGGTTGCGGGTCTGGGTCCCGGTAAGATTTCCCGAAAAATCCCAGTCAAGGCTCGCGCCCCACTGCACCGCGGGCCCGCTATCGCCACCACTGACCCCCTTCGCAGCAAACCTGCAAACTAAACAATTTCAATTTGCCTGATTAGATTTTTAATCTTTTTAGCGAATTTCCCATATAGGGAATAAGCTATTACCGTAGTACTCATGGTAAGACCTGGACCCGGGACCGATTTTTGTTTTGTTTTGAGGTCCTTAGAGGCCAAAAACACCATCCGTTCAAATTCATATATATATATGTGACCGTTAGCGCGATAACTCGAGCAAAAATGATCCGATTTTGATGAAATTTGGTACAAACGTGTAAACCTACGTTTATTCGAACGAGTTTGCGAACCAGCATGACCGGACCATGGGGGTTTATGGGGGCTTTTACGGGGTAAAAATGGGTTTTTCTCATTTTTGACCCAAAAAACATAAAATTTTGCAATTTCTTTCCAAACAATTTGGTAGAGCTTAAAAAAACAAATAATTTAGTATATTGAAGCGTTATAATGTGTATAATGTGCCTAATGGTTACCGAGAAAATTCCAAAAAATTGTAAATTTAAAATTCTCATGTTATTATAATGGAGAATAAGTAAACTGTTGTAGTTTACTTGTTTATTAACATATTTTGCCCAAATTTGGAAAATGTTTTTATTTCTTACTAACTATTAACATTTTACATAAAAAAACACTTTTACCTTCCCTGTTCCAGCAAACCTAAGTATGTATTAAACTGATTCTATTTAAATAGGGAATAAATGTGATATTTTTAAGGAGACAATTTCGTGTAAATCCAATCAGGCAAATGGAAATTCGCATAGTCTGCAGGTTTGCTGCGGCGGGGGAATTTTTTTATAAGCCTGAGTCATATTTATTTCATATTTAAATAACATTTGTATAATAAATAACAAGAGAATTTCAAATCTACAGATTATTTGAAATTTTTCCATAATCTTTAATTGTACAACAATGCTTCAATATAATTTTGTAACTGTTTGTAAGTTCTACACAAAAATTTGGCATTTTCATTTAAGAGTAAAATTTGAAAACTCCCTTAATATTTTGTTCTGTTTACTCAATCTTGCTGGTTCAAAAGCTCAATAAAGTTAATCTAGTTAAAGCTACAGTATATACTGTATTATTATTATATACACAATATTGTGTTTATGTACACACACATACAGGGTGTTTCAGTAAAGCGTAGCAGGCACAGATATTCATTTTAAAGCAGTTGGAAATTCAACTAATCCACATTTACCTCTTATTTGTTCACAGTGTTGAATTTGAAATTTAATATCTGATAATATGTTTCTGTCACTAGTTTATATGGAATTAAACTTTGTGATTTTAAAACGACCACCATTTTGATAATTACCAATAAAACTTGCACAACGTTTTTATTTATTATACGGTTTTCGCAAATAAAGTGTCATTCGATTTGTAATAAAAAGGACTTTAAATAATGTGTTGCGAAATTGTATTTTATAATCTGGTTTTTATGGAATTTGACTTTAATGATTTTAAATGGCCGCCATTTTGAAATTCGGTGAGCCTGATCAAAGATATTTTCGGAGATTGGTTATAGCTGTAGATTTAAAATGTATACAAAGTTTCATAAAAATATCTTTAAGGACTTTTGAGTTATAAATTAAAAAATAAATACAAAATGGCGAATTACGGCTGAGCTAAGCCGAAATCTGAAAAAAATATTTTACATTTTTTACTTATTTTTGCATGTAGAATCTGAATGAGCTTAGCCCAATACGCTTTACTGAAACACCCTGTATAAACAGTATATTCAGAATGTATATTCAGGGAAATGTTAGGATAGCGGATGATTAAAATACAGCTCTATAAGTATGCTTGAAAGGGAGGCTGAGGATGATTCTGACGGCTCTCTTTTGGAGGTGGAAGAGGAAGTGAGTTCCTGTGCTTTCACCACCCTATAGTGCACCCCATATGTGTGTAAAAAGGAGAATAGGTGTTCTCATTATTTGTGTATACAAATTTGAACAAATTGTGTTTTTTGCCTAGGCCTATATCTAAATGAAAAAGTAAATCAATCCCAGTAGTAGGCCTTTCTGTGCTACCTAATTGGTAATAGCTTCCCTATAAGGAAATTCAGTCACAAAGGTTGTATATGCTATTCAATGTTAAATGCTGCTAAAAGTAATTTAGCATTTATATTTTTTCAGGATGAGTCACAGGATGGGTACAAACAGATAGCGCTTGGGGTGCAAACAATTCTGGAATGTCCAGTGTGCTTTGAGAAGATGGACTCTACATTAAGACAATGCATGAACGGACATGGAGTATGCAGACCATGTGCTTCAAAGATTGACAAATGTCCTACTTGTAAGAAAGAGTTAGCCCTTGTACTGCATCAGAACACCTTGTTGAATCAATTACTAGATTTTATTCCTAAGCTTTGTCCCTATGCTGAGAAAGGTTGTGACTCAGGGATCATAGATCAGGAGCATCAGACCTACTGTGAATATCGTCCAACTGAGTGTAAAGTTTTGTTGTGTAAGTGGAATGGGCGTGTCAAAGACTTACTTGAACACTTAAAAAGTAGTCATGAAACTTTGATTATTGATGTTAATTTGAATGAAAAATATTCAGGAATATACATATTCAGTTTAATGAAAAGGGAAACATATTATAGGCCAATTATATGCCAAAATCAAATTTTTTGGAAGTGCATTTATTTAAAAGGTCATATAAATCATATCTACCATCGATTATATTCTGTTCCAACAATGAAGAAATCTTGTGATTACTACATGGTAATATCATTTGAAAAAGGCGAATCCAAATTTGAGCATTCTTGCAAAGCGGCAAACTTAGATGAGCAAATTAAACCTGAAAATATAGAGAGTGGTCTTATCATTCCTGCTTCTGAGTTGAACAGATTTTTGGAGGAAGGAACACAAGATAAATACTGTTACAACCTGAAATTGGTAAAAGAAAACATTTCATAGATTCAGGTGTCATTTCAAAAGAAAATGTATAATTAAGGCTGTTGCAGATCATTGAAAAAATTGTTGTTTGACAGCACAAGATACAGTAAATGATTCCAGTACAACAATGGAAACACACTCTAACTTGGCTCCTTGAGTCCAATCAAAGTGTAGTCAAAGATTGCATGCATAGTTGGAATAAAATTGTTCAGTATTCTATACGTTTTATTCTTTTGTTTCATCCAACTCAAAACTTGGTTATCATGTTTTAGCAAATTCACCCCATAGGGGAAAACACATCTAAAACATATCAAGGTCTTGAAATATCATGTAAGGAACAGACAAAAATATCCAAACTTATTTAATTAGAAATTGTTTATTTTTAACGCGGAGAAAACCAACAAAATGTTTTTTTCAAAGGCACAGAGCAAAGGAAAACTACCATAAGTACAGGGTGGTTCACGGTAAACGGATGGGTTTAAAAAAAGCTATTGCTCTTAAAGTTTAAAACATAAAAAAGTTTTATTGACAAAGAAATTAAGGAAAAGTTATGTACTTCCAATCACAGTAAAAACTTTGGCAAATGTAACTCTAATTATGAATAGAGATGTTTCTCCCATTATTAGTACTGTAATCTTAAATTCCCATCTACACAGGCTTCCAAAATTCACCATATTTAGCTTATGAAAATTATTTCATTAATTGGTTACCAAATAATTTGAATGATTAATAATTATTAATTATTCAAATAATTAATTGGTAGCAGTAAAAGTCATTTACATTGTTTGCAATTTGCTTTATAAAATAGAATTTAATACATTTTAACACTATCACAAAAATTATTGAAAATATAATACTATAATAATATTTTGTACAATTGGAAAGTTAAGTTATAAAACGTCAAAGTGCCGGCTAGACAGGAATTGTGTAAATCTGAGTATTTTCTCGACATTACGTTCATCACCAAACTTGACATAGCCTATACGGTAATTCACCATTCCGATAAACCTCAAAAACAAATGTGAATAGTTATGAAGCTGCAACCAGTTCACACAACCCACCAAAGGTAAGGCTTAGAAATTTCATACCAGTATTCCCTGGAATTAAGGTAATTATCCCCGTAACTGTCGTGGGATAAGATTGAGACGTAGTCCCAGTTCCTCACAACATGTTGAACAATTGCTTCCCGCACAGTAAGTGTGTGTAAATAAATTATGAATTATGAATAAGAGTGAAGTAAATAAGCACGCACCATCTCCTCTGATGTGAATGATATGGTGTGGAACGAACTCGCCAATAACATCCTCAGTGTCCATATTATCATAGATAATATTAAACGGTTTAAACAACAACAAAAATATTAACAGAACTATATCACAAGTTATAAAAAATTAAAATTCAATAAAAACTAAGTTCAATTCTACTTTCTATAACACCAATCACACAGAACAGAAGTTTATCAAATTAAAATTCCATAATAAATTAGGTTAATTTCACTGACACACAACTATGATGTTTATATGGTCCGAAACTCCGAAATAACCTTAGTAAACTTAAGTTTTATTCTAACAGCTGATAATTAAATCAACTGCAGACAAATGTAAACAAAAACCCAAAACAAATTATTCTCCCTATATGAACTCCATGCTAACTTTGACCTTCTGTGGGGCGAGGACCATGGGGAATTTTGTAAAATCGCTTCTTATTGTCTGCCTACACTATAAGAGGAATATGTATGCAAAATATCATGCGTCTAGGTGCTATGATTTGGCCTGTGCGTTTATCAGAATTTTGCATTTATATATAGAGATATATATGAATTTGAACGGATGGTGTTTTTGGCCTCTAGGGACCTCATAACAAAAAAAACGGTTTTCACAAATAAAGTGTCATTCGATTTGTAATAAAAAGGACTTGAAATAATGTGTTGCAAAATTGTGTTTTATAATCTGGTTTTCATAGAATTTGACTTTAATGATTTTAAATAGCCGCCATTTTGAAATTCGATGAGCCTGATCAAAGATATTTTCAGAGAATAAATAAAAAGGTTATTTAGCTGTAGATTTAAAATTTATACAAAGTTTCATAAAAATATCTCCAAGGACTTTTAGTTATAAATATAAAAAAATAGAAAATGGCGAATTATGGCTGAGCCAAGCCGAAATCTGGAAAAAAAATATTTTACATTTTTGACTTATTTTTGCATGTAGAATCTGAATCTGCATAGCCCGCTACGCTTTACTGAAACACCCTATATAAACAGTATATTCAGAATGTATATACAGGAAAATGTTAGGATAGCATATGATTAAAATACAGCTCTATAAGTATGCTTGAAAGGGAGGAGGCTGTGGATGATTCTGACGGCTCTCTTTTGAAGGTGGAAGTTCCGTATTAAAAAACTGCTGCTGAAATAAAAATTTTGCGAAGAGGAAGTGGGTTCCTGTGCTTTCACCACTCTATAGTGCACTCCATATGTGTGTAAAAAGTTGAATAGGTGTTCTCATTATTTTGTGTATCAAAATTTGAATAAATTGTGTTATGGGGAATTTCCCATATAGGGAATAAGCTATTACCGTAGTACTCATGGTAAGACCTGGACCCGGGACCAATTTACTTTTTCCTTTTGAGGTCCCTAGAGACCAAAAACACTATCTATTCAAATTCATATATATATATATTTATATATATATATATATATATATATATATATTAGCGAATTTCCCTATAGGGAAGTAGCTATTACCGTAGGTCTCATGGTAAGACCTAGGCCCGGGACCGATTTCCTTTTTCATTTTGATGTCCCCAGAGGCCAAATCACCATTTGTTCAAATTTTTATATATGTGTATATATATCTATATATAAATAATTTAAAACATTATAAAAACATTAGTACCCTTTTTAAATTCATTTTTAATTAATAAAGTTTATTAATTAAAAATGAATTTAAAAAGGGTACTAATGTTTTTATAATGTTTTCAATTATTTATATAGTAGTAGCCCTAATCACAATCATACTTATTATATCTATATATATACACACATATATATATAAATGTGTTCGTCCGGACGATAACTTGAGTAGTTTTTGTCCGTTTTTTATGAAATTTGATTTGAAGGTGTAAGGCGGGATAAACTTGAATGAGTTTGCGAACCAACATGATCGGAACATGGGAACGGGGTTTAACGGGGGGTTTTATGGGGTAAAAATTGGTTTTTCTCATTTTTGACACTCAAAACCAAAAAATTTCCAAATTTCTATATATACCTTCTTAAAGAGCTTAAAAAAACAAATAATTAAGTATATCAAAGTGTTTTTGTACGGTTATTGGTTACTAAGAAAATTCAAAAAATTGTAAATTTTCTATTCCCATGTTATTCTTATGGAGAATATTGTAAAATGTTGTAGTTTGCTAGTTTATGGATATATTTGGATTAAACTTGGCAAATTTATTGATTTTATACTAAGCTATAATTATTTTACTAAAAAACAAAATTTTTTAGTTAAACCTAGGTACTCGTTAAACCTAATGTTATAAATAGATTAATTGAAAATCAATTTAGGCAAATGGAAATTCGTTTAGATGGCAGGTTCGCTGCGGTGGGGGTTTTATATATATATAAATGTGTCCGTTAGCGCGATAACTCGAGCAAAAATCATCCGATTTTGATGAAATTTGGTACAAACGTGTAAACCTATACGTTTATTTGAACGAGTTCGCGAACCAGCATGATCGGACTATGGGAACAGGGGTTTATGGGGGGTTTTATGGGGCAAAAATTTGTTTTTCCCATTTTTGACCCTAAAAACTTAAAATT
This sequence comes from Macrosteles quadrilineatus, assembly GCF_028750875.1. NCBI lineage: Eukaryota > Metazoa > Arthropoda > Insecta > Hemiptera > Cicadellidae > Macrosteles > Macrosteles quadrilineatus. The sequence continues at coordinate 84,783,049 of NW_026542597.1, forward strand.
TAGCATTTTCTTTCTTAACCATTTTGTAGAGCTTAAAAAACAAATAATTTAGTATATTGAAGCGTTATTATGCGCCTAATGGTTACAGAGAAAATTCCAAAAAACTGTAAATTTAAAATTTTCATGTTATTCTTATGGAGAATAAGTAAACTGTTGTAGTTTGCTTGTTTATGATCATATTTTGATCAAATTTGGAAAATGCATTCATTTCATACTAAACTATTAACATTTTACAAAAAACAAACACCTTTTTACCCTTCCTGTTGCAGCAAACCTAAGTATTCGTTAAACTAATGTTATTTAAATAGGGAATAAATGTGATATTTTTAAGGAGACATTTTAGTGTAAATCCAATCAGGCAAATGGAAATTCGCTTAGTCTGCAGGTTTGCTGCGGTGGGGGTATTTTTGCCTTTAGGTAGGCGTATATCTAAATGAAAAAGTAAATTAGTCTCAGTAGTAGGCCTTTCTGTGCTACCTAAGGTAGCACAGAAAGGCCTACTGGGACTGATTTACTTTTGCTACCTAATTGGTAATAGCTTCCCTATAAGGAAATTCACTCACAAGGTTGTATGCTATTCAATTTGAAATGCTGCTAAAAGTACTTATATGCATTTATATTTTTTCAGGATGAGTCACAGGATGGGTACAAACAGATAGCGCTTGGGGTGCAAACAATTCTGGAATGTCCAGTGTGCTTTGAGAAGATGGACTCCACATTAAGAAAATGCATGAACGGACATGGAGTATGCAGACCATGTGCTTCAAAGATTGACAAATGTCCAACTTGTAAGGAAGAGTTCTCCTTGGCACTTCATCAGAATACCTTGTTGAATCAATAACTAGATTTGATTCCTAAGCTTTGCCCTTATGCTGAGAAAGGTTGTGACTCGGTGATCATAGATCAGGAGCATCAGACCTACTGTGAATATCGACCAACTGAGTGTAAAGTTATGGCGTGTAAGTGGAGTGGGCGTGCCAAAGACTTACTTGAACACTTAAAAAGTAGTCATGAGACTAGGATTATTAATATTGATTTAAATGGAAAATATTCAGGAATATACATATTCAGTTTACTAATGGAAGGGGAAACATATTATAGGCCAATTATATGCCAAAATCAAATTTTTTGGAAGTGCATTTATTTAAAAGGTCATATAAATCATACCTACCATCGATTATATTCTGTTCCAACAATGAAGAAATCTTGTGATTACTACATGGTAATATCATTTGAAAGAGGTGATTTAAAATTTGAGCATTATTGCAAAGCGGCAAACTTAGATGATCAATTTGAACCTGAAAATGAAAGTGGTCTTATCATTCCTGTTTGTGAGTTGAACAAATTTTTGGAGGAAGGAACACAAGATTCCTACTATTACAACCTGAAATTGGTGAAAGAAAACATTTCATAGATTCAGGTGTCATGTCAAAGCAAAATGTATAATTAAGGATGTTTAAGATAATTTAAAAAAATGTTGTTTGACATCACAAGATATAGTAAATGAATTCAGTACAACAATGGAAACACACTCTAACTTGGCTCCTTGTTTAGTCCAATCAAAGTGTAGTCAAAGACTGCATGCATTGTTGTAATAAAATGTTTCAATATTCTATATGTTTTATTCTTTTGTTTCATCCAACTCAAAACTTGTCTATCACGTTTTAGCAAATTTTCCCCATTCCCCATAGGGGGAAACACATCTAAAACATATCAAGGTCTTGAAATATCATGTAAGGAACAGATAAAAATATCAAAACTTATTTCATTAGAAATTGTTTATTTTTTACGTAGAGAAAACTAACAAAATGTTTATTTCAAAGGCACAGAGCAAAGGAAAACTACCATAAGTAAAGGGTGGTCCACGGGAAACGGATGGGTTTAAAAGCTATTGCTCTTAAAGTTTTAAATATAAAAAAGTTTTATTGACAAAGAAATTAAGGAAAAGTTATGTACTTCCAATCACAGTAAAACGTTGGCAAATGTAACTCTAATTATGAAAGGAGATGTTTCTGCCATTATTAGTACTGTAATCTTAAATTCCAATCTACCCAGGCTTCCAAAATTCACCATATTTAGCTTATGAAAATTATTTTATTAATTAGCTACCAAATAATTTAAATAATTATTAATTATTCAAATAATTAATTGGTAGCAGTAAAAGTTACATTGTTTGCAATTTGCTTTATAAAATAGAATTTAATACATTTTACACTATCACAAAAATTAATGAAAATATAATACTATAATAATATTTTGTACAACAATTGGAAAGTTTAGTTATCATGTAATGTAGCTATCAATTATATAAATACCAGAAATTCTGTAATCACTGGCAATATGGTACTATCTATTTTTGTAGCAGTTTCAAAGGATTTCTTACTTTTAAGCTAGGCGCCCACCGGGCAACCCAGCGGGTGACGCGACGCGACGCGGCACGGCGCGACGCGGAGAAAAACTTCCGTCCGCTTCTCCAGGGTTCGCGCCCACCAAGCAACTCTAGCAGAAGCGCGGGGCAGCGCGGAGGATTATTCTTTTGGAGGGGATGCACAGTGCACTTCGATTCGGACCCGAACACTCCCGAAGGGCTCGCGATACTTTCCGAAAACACCCGAATGAGCGGCAGCCGAGGGGCAGACGCCGTTTCCGTGCCTCTACCCCGCGCCCACCAGGCAACTCAACGGAGGCGCGGCAACACGAGAGGAAGAAATTCTCCACCGAATTCTCACTGCAGGATTCGAGAAGAAGTTTTTTTTCCGCGCCGCGTTGCGCCACCCGCTGTGTTGCTAGATGGGCGTCAGTCCATAAGATAACATGGCACGGATACGTGGCAACTTTTTTCCACGGCGTCGCGCCGCGCCGCGTCACCCGCTGGGTTGCCCGGTGGGCGCCTAGCTTTAAGATTTTAGTCTCATACCAATCTGCAAAGCATGGGGAAAGATACTATATAGTTCTATTCTTAAAGAGTATACTGGTTCATATAAATTTGACATTTTTTATCATTTAATATTCCCACCGTTGTGGTATTACAGTTGTCTGTCTTATTTTCTTGAAATTATTCTGAAAGACTAAAGTGCAAATAAAGTTAAGGGAAATAAAAAGTTGTGAGGAATTTATTAGTAAGAAAGTAATAATTGCCTTTTGGTTTTTAAACTAAACTTTTCCAAACTCACTATCATGCATGTACATTGACCCTGAAGGGGATTGATAAGAACTTGTTGAGAGTTGAGATAAGATATTGATGTTCAGGACTCAGTAGTAAGGTGGTCATGGGTTAAGATGAATCATGTAAAGGTAATCATGTAAGATTAAACCAAACTAGTGTATAGATTAGATTTTCATATTGTTTCACTGAAGTAATAAAATACACATTCTTAATTTTAAGGAAGTATTTAAGAAGGCTGCTCACATCCACCTTATAGCTGAGATGGTAAGTTTTATTTTCTCACTAAGCAATAGGATGAAAGAAAAGTTATCTAAAAAGAGTATAGCCATTGACTATATACCGTTATGGTGTAGTCAATGGTATGACAATGAATTATGCAAGTATTAATCTCAAAATATCCTTGTCACAGCAAACCTGCAGACTAAGCAAATTGCCATATTCATTGAATTTCCACTAAAATATTTCCTTAAAAAAATCCTTAGGATTGCTGCTATGGAGAAGGTAATAAAGTGTGTTTTTAGTTTGTCAATAGCTTATCATATAAGAAGAATTTCCCAAGTTTGATTAAAATATATCCATAAACAAGCAAACTACAACAGTTTACTTATTTTTATAAGAATAACATAAAGTTTGAAATTTACAATTTATTGCATTTTTCTGTTACTAATAACTGTACCTTTAAAAACACTTCAATAATAATAAATTATTTGTTTTTTATAGCTTTACAAAATGATTTGGAGAGAAACTCTGAAATCCTGCTATATTTTGAGGGCCAAAAAGGAGGAATACCAATATCTACCCCTCTAACACACACAGAACCGGGCGGGCGCGACAGGGCATTTTGCCCCGGGGCGTCTTGTGCGATGGGAATTGCACAGGCTTTTACGGAGCGCCACACACAGAACCGGGCGAGGCAGGGCACGTCAAAAAGACGGCCCTGGGCGCCCGCAGGGCAAAATGTGAAGCTTTCCAAAATTATGCCCCGAGGCAAGTCGTTGCCGGACAGAACTTTCTGCCCATGCGTGGTCATGTGATTTATTCCCTTACAGGCAAATTTTGATAAGGATTATATTACAACCGATAAAATTTACATATAAGACTATACAGTAACAATTTATACGACCAAATATTACACCCTTTATAGTAGTGATATTACTACAGTGGTTGAATAAATAATAATTTATCTTGGTATTGATAACTGAGAATAGAGGGCATATCTTAAAGGGTTTAAAAAAACACTCTTCTGGAGGTATGGCTGTTTTCTATTTTGTTTTCTATTCTGCTCCCTAGTATAAAGTCCAATTTAAAAGTTTGCTAAATCGGCTCAAGGCTCAGAAATAAAAAATCCTATATTAATTCAATTCAATTCAATATTTCTTTATTCATTGAAGCACAAAGTACATGAATAGTGTCATTCTCTTAAATGTTTTTATATTACAATGTTATATTCTATGGATACAAAGTTCTTAAAATCTAACATAAGTTTATACAAATTACAAATTAACGCTCCTTCAAAAATTTTAAAGTTCATCAAGGGAATACAATACCTTGTTGATGAGAAATGTTTTAAGACCCCTCTTAAATCCGACCATGCATTTTGCCGATTTAATTTCATTTGGAATTTTGTTGTAAAATTTGGAGCCGGTATAACTTGGTTTTTTACTGTAAAGTTCTAATCTGTGGCGGTTTACAGCAATGTAACACACTCCAAAATGAGAGAAACAAGTTTGTTTGTTTAGTGTTATTGGGAATTTATTGTAAATAAAACTCGACATGGTGTTATTGCTAGCTCAAATAGAGTATAAATTGAGTACCGGTAGGTCTATGTTTTTGTTTATTAATAGATTTATTTTTCTTTATAAGATTTGAGCGGAAAAAGAAATGACATTATCGTCTTCTGCAGTGGTGTCAAAATCTTGAATATCTCACATGGTCACAGAAATATTAGTATCGTCTTCCACTATCACAGCAAAATCCTTAATGACTCCTGCAGATTTGATTGTGAAAAATTGGTCAAGTTCCTTCAGGTGTATCACTAAAGAGCCTCTCTGTTGTAACCACTGTGGACAACATTAATTCTAAACACAGCCCCATTGTAGCGCCTCCGTGCAGGCCACGAGGAGAGATGATGCAACCCGCATGACTCCCGACAACTCTTTTACTTAGGTTAAAAGAAAATTTCTATCAACCGGTCAAGTAGCCAGTTTAGCAGTTGTTAACTACTTGTCCTAGTGTTCGCGCTGGTTTTAACAAAGTTTTGTCATAAAAAATGTATGGCAAAAATGTATTGGCCGGTTGCGGATCTGGGTCCCGGTAAAATTTCCCAAAAAATCCCAGTCAAGACTTGCCCCCCTCCTGGCACCGCAGGCCCACAATCGCAACCACTGACCCCCTTCGCAGCAAACCTGCAAACTAATCAATTTTAATTTGTCTGATTAGATTTTTAATCATTTTTTTTAAAGCCTGAGTCATATTTATTTCCTATTTCAATAACATTTGTATAATAAATATCAATGGAATTTGAAAATTTACAGATTTTTTGAACTTTTTCCATAACCTTTAATTGTACAACAATGCTTCAATATAATGTTGTTAGTGCTTGTAAGTTCTACATGGTTCTACAATGGCTGTGATAAAAATTGGGCATTTAAAATTTTTAAGAGTAAAATTTGAAACCCCCCCATAATATGTTGATCTAGTGTTACACATCAATGTCAAAGTTACACACACATACAAGGTATTTCAGTAAAGCGTAGCGGGCTCAGATATTCAATTTAAAGCAGTTGGTAATTCAACTAATCCACATTTACCTCTTATTTGTTCACAAAAACTAATAAAACTTGCACAACATTTTTATTTATTATACGGTTTTCGCAAATAAAGTGTCATTCGATTTGTTATAAAAAGGACTTTAAATTGTGTTGCAAAATTGTGTTTTATAATCTGGTTTTCATAGAATTTGACTTTAATGATTTTAAATAGCCGCCATTTTGAAATTCGATAAGCCTGATCAAAGATATTTTCAGAGAATGTTTATAGCTGTGGATTTAAAATTTATACTAAGTTTCATAAAAATATCTCCAAGGACTTTTGAGTTGTAAATAAAAAAAATACAAAATGGCAAATTACGGCTGAGCTAAGCCGAAATCTGAAAAAAAATATTTTACATTTTTGACTTATTTTTGCAAGTAGAATCTGAATCTGTATAGCCTGCTACGCTTTACCGAAACACCCTATATAAACAGTATATTCAAAATGTATATACAGGGAAATGTTATGATAGCGGATGATTAAAATACAGCTCTATAAGTATGCTTGAAAGGGAGGCTGTGTATGATTCTGACAGCTCTCTTTTGAAGGTGGAAGGGGAAGTGGGTTCCTGTGCTTTCATCACCCCATATTTGTGTAAAAAGGAGAATAGGTGTTCTCATTATTTGTGTATACAAATTTGAACAAATTGTGTTTTTTGCCTAGGCCTATATCTAAATGAAAAAGTAAATCAATCCCAGTAGTAGGCCTTTCTGTGCTACCTAATTGGTAATAGCTTCCCTATAAGGAAATTCAGTCACAAAGGTTGTATGCCATTCAATGTTAAATGCTGCTAAAAGTACTTTAGCATTTACATTTTTGCAGGAGGAGTTACAGGATCGATATAAACAGATAGCGCTTGGGGTGCAAACAATTCTGGAATGTCCAGTGTGCTTGGAGAAGATGGACTCTACATTAAGAAAATGCATGAACGGACATGGAGTATGCAGACCATGTGCTTCAAAGATTGACAAATGTCCAACTTGTAAGGAAGAGTTCTCCCTGGCACTTCATCAGAACACCTTGTTGAATCAATTACTAGATTTGATTCCTAAGCTTTGCCCCTATGCTGAGAAAGGCTGTGAGTCTGTGATCATAGATCAGGAGCATCAGACCTACTGTGAATATCGACCAACTGAGTGTAAAGTTATGGCGTGTGAGTGGAGTGGGCGTGTCAAAGACTTACTTGAACACTTAAAAAGTAGTCATGACACTTGGATTATCAATGTTGATTTTAATGTAAAATATCCAAGAGCATACAAATTAATTAATTTTTTAACAAAGGAACCTCGTTATACGCCAATTATATGCCAAAATCAAATTTTTTGGAAGTGCTTTTGTTTAAAAGGTGATATAAATCATACCTACCATCGATTATATTCTGTTCCAACAATCAAGAAATCTTGTGATTACTTCATGATAATATCATTTGAATCAGGTAATTTGAAATTTGAGCATTATTGCAAAGCGGCAAACTTAGATGAGCAAATTAAACCTGAAAATATAGAGAGTGGTCTTATCATTCCTGTTTCTGAGTTGAGCAGATTTTTGAAGGAAGGAACAGAAAATATCTACAATTTCAACCTGAAATTGATTAAAGAAAACATTTCATAGATTCAGGTGTCATGTCAAAACAAAATGTATATCTAAGGCTGTTGCAGACCATTGGAAAATTTGTTGTTTGACAGCACAAGATATAGTAAATGAATCCAGTACAACAATTGAAACACATTCTAACTTGGCTCCTCGTTTAGTCCAATCAAAGTGTAGTCAAAGATTGCATGCATTGTTGTAATAAAATTGTTCAATATTCTATAAGTTATCTTTGATTATTTTGATTCATCCAACTCAAAACTTTTCTGTCACGTTTTAGCAAATTTCCCCCATAGAGGGAAGCAGATCCAAGACATATCAAGGTCTTGAAATATCATGTAAGGAACGGATAAAATATCCAATCTGACTTAATTAGAAATTGTATTTTTTAACGCAGAGAAAACTAACAAAATGTTTTTTTCAAAGGCACAGAGCAAAGAAAAACTACCATAAGTACAGTGTGGTTCGCGGGAAATGGATGGTTTTAAAAAAGCTATTGCTCTTAAAGATTTAAACATAGAAAAGTTTTATTGACAAAGAAATTAAGGAAAAATTATGCCATTTACAAAATAAAATACCTTATTTTAAGTTTTGAAAATTACCTCACTCAAACTGCGGACATTGAAACGGATACATATTTTCAAGCCTTGCTTGAAAATGTTTAACTTTGTCCAGTAACTATTGATTGATAAGTCCAATTTGACTCCTGATTGCGGCCTTCAATTCTTCCAGAGTAAGTGGTTTTTTTCTTTTTGAACACCTGTCTTCATGTGACTTCACAGGGAAAAGTCATTAATTGACAAGTCCGGTGAACTACATCAGCCACACAACATCACCAAACCATGAGATCACACGACCAGGAAATTACATTCAAAATGCTGCCATAGATGCATTGGCCGTGTTGCCCCATCTTGTTGAGACTAAATGTTCTTGATGCAGATTTTCTACCATTTAAGTTCGGGAATGAAAAAGTCGCTTATCATGTTCATGTATCGTGCAGAATATTAACAATGACATATTTCCATATTTGAATGTTTGCTGAAAGTAACAAATTTGCTGGTCATGCCAGCTGTCATCATCATTTGGGGACCGAGCAGGTTTATCCCTAGGGCCGCAAAATCAGCTGCCCGCTTACACTCTTAAAACATTAATGCATATTAAATACACAATAAGTATCCATAGCATTGCAATAGAATTGTTTTATTGTCACCGCTGCCTAGCAATTATTTATTATTACTAGTGCACCTGTTGCTCGAATTCGAGCAATTGCAAAGTATTACAGGCATTCAAAACTAATAACAGTCGCAATTTCCGATGACTTAAAAGAGTCAACTCAAAGTCAAATCAATCACTCCACTACAGTTAGTTATCGAAACTGGAAACAAACTCACTCTGAATACGAAAGCTATTGTGTGTATCATGTGTTTAATACAAACAGCTGTAATTAACACAAATAATTTGTCTGTTTAAGTAAACAAAATATTTTCTTCATAAGAAATACATTGGGATTTTCATGGCCTGTGGGGCAAAGCCCGAGGACTTTTATTACAGGAATTGGTGAAAGGGGGCGTCTACACAAAAAATAATTAATTTTGACACATCGTTTGTAAAAATCCGTCCATTATTAACGGAGGAGTAGTGTTTCTTAGAAATCACCTTCAAGTATTATATATAAGGATTTTTGCTAATTCCTCAAATTATTTCTTCACATAACCTTCAAGTTGTAGTTGTATTGACGATCAGAGTGCATTATCTGAATAGTGGTAATAGGGTATAGTGTGGTGAAAAATAGCTTTCGTACCACGGACCGAAATGGTTTTGCAGCTCTCGATCGTTTTAAAAACTATCTCAAGCCAGCAAAACCTAATTTTCGACCATAGGTATGAAATATACTATTTCAGTTTCATTGAAAGTTTTTATTTTTTGTATAAAGCCAATATTATTAATTACTAGTGAACCTGTGCGGGTCAATGCCCTGCAAAATAACATATGAATTTAGAAAACAAATTCATCGTGGTATATATTGACTCGACGTCTAAAATTAAATACAGTAATAATAAAGCCTTAGATGGGAAGCGACCTTTTTGCATTGTTGAATTCAGTCATTCTGGCAAGACTTGTTTTAGAAGGGGTTCTTAAGGATTTGTTTCAAGAAACCAACAGCAAGTTTATCTTCAGCATTAAATTAATGTAGTAGTATCTTACCTCCATCTGCGAACTTAAAGGACAAACTTTGGAGATCTTTCATACTCAGACCATAAAACAACATTCACCCAGTTTCATAATGTGTTCAACAATTTGAGGTTTAATTCTGGGTTACAGAAAAAGCACCTGTAACAAAGCAAAATATGAGTAGTTTATCCCTAAATATGTATTTGTATGTTACAAAAAAGGTTAAAGAAAGAGTAATCACCTTTAAGAGTCTTTTTCTCAACGTAAAGTAGCTTTGGAGATTCTCACTGCTTGGAAATTTTTCTCTGAGATCTGCCTGAAGCATCTCTGTACATATCTTCTAATCAGTCTTTCTGAAAGTATAACGTTAAATCAATCAAGTAAATTAGTATGATTAACATGCCACTGGCACTACTCCAAGAAAATCCCACACCTCAAGGTTTTAGAATCATAGCTTTAACACCTGAATAATTGGATACCATACCAGTGAATAATTCATAAAAATGTGTGAAACTTGACAAAATGTTTGGGGCAAGAGTATGCATGCAAACTTTTGCCCCAACAGAAATGTGTCTTGTTACCTAACGGATATGCATACTCTTACCTGATGGCAATGTGTACTCTTACTGCAAATTCAAAGTTTTTACTTGTAGCTGCTGCTCGCTGTTGCCATTGATTGGGTGAGTGTGAGATAGTGATTGTTACTCACTAAGATCAGCTGTCTCATCCAGGATCATTTATTCAAAGATCAGGAACAGCTGGGTCCAGTTTCGATCCATCAAAAAGCTTCTGACTTTTCTCAGGGTCGAACCGGTGACCTTTTGATTTAGGCACTATGAAAACTCGGTTACCCAGCATACTATGTTACAATGACGTGGACACTTACGTCTTTGACCCGATCTAGTTGGATAGGGAAATCTATAATAGCCTCCCTGAACAAATAAAACCAAAAGAGAATTTGTTAACTAAACAAAACTTTCCATTGATTACTTATTTGTTCTTACTCAATTTTATGATTTTCTTAATAAAAAATATCATGTTAAATATCGCTGTACTAGATAAAAACGTTTGGAATTAGATTAAATTATTAACGTTTTCATGACTTGACATGTTTTTTCACACAGGTATGTTAAGTGACTTTGGATGAGAAGAGTTTCATTTAATTGTGAAAAGCTTAAGAACAAACTCCACAGCTGTAACTAAAGAGGGAAAAATAAACCGGAACATCAGCTGATTACTTTCAACTAAACGCTCATCTTTGAATTCTTTTGCTAGTAAGTTCTGATAAAATTAGTTAAAAAGTGTTAGCAGGTATTAGGAAGGAAGACTGATTAATAACAGACACAAAAACTATGTAAAAACATGTGCAAAATGGTTTATTTACCAAACAAATTGGTAATATATAAAAACAATAGAAATAACTTATCACAGAGATATAAATAATATGTAATCAACAAAATGTGTAACTAAATGCACCATAATACAACAAATTTCTTTGCAAACAACACAATATAAATCAGTCAATAATATTTTTATTATTCTCTTTTCACAAAATTTAGGCGGATTTAATGGAGAAAATCTATCCCCTCCACTTGATCCTACCTTTAAAATAATAGCCCAACAGCTGAGGTTTGCAAAAAACATCAATCAGCTGCAATATTATTGTATTAAGCAAAAATAGGAGTGGGGGGACTTCCCCTCAAACTGGCTATTTTTTTGTGAATGGAGTATAAGAGCACAAAATACTGATGCTGCTTAGTACAATTTAAACAGAACCATAAAAAATACATGAAATTGAAAGTGGGCATAATTGGTTTTTATAAAAGTATTTAAGGAATGGAAATTTCCTAAATTCAAACCAATTTAAAATAGGAGGAAAATCATTTGATACCTGAAGGCAGAATAGCCTTATAGAAACATAATCCTGGATTTCAGTAAAATGAAATAAAAAGAAGATATAAAAAGGTTAAGAAACCATCAAAAATAGAACTGAAAGTTTAGAATTAAACATCGTAGGTGTACATACTATGCATCAACAGAGAATTATTAGCCAAAAGTCAAAACATATTTACCTACACAAGTAATAAAGTAGGAATGGTAGATTAGAATGTTACGTGTTTACTAAGAGTAAAACTAATAACTAATTAATAAAAAAATAATAATTAAATTAATCATAATATCAGTACACTAAGGTAGTAGTTATCCCGTAATAAAACATATTGCTACAAAATTGTTGAAAATAAACAAACCAATTGTTCAACAACAAAATAAAGCACCATTGAATGATAACAAATAAGAATTTCTTATTGACTAATTAACAAAAAAAACTCAACTTTGGCAATACTTAATGGTAAACAGTGAAGCGTTACACAAACGTGAGAATTCTTCAACTACAAAATACATTTTGTAAATATTATGGAATAAATCAAATCATTTCTTTTAATCAGCCTTAAGACTGGAATGTAACTATTTGGACTAGAACATTGTCAGTTATCAGCTGTTTTTGTTAGTGATCAGCTGTTTTTCGTTAGTGATCAGCTGTTGCCCTTGATGATTTTGCTCTAGTCTTTGCAGCTGTAGTCAACCTCTCATTGTTGTAAGATAAATACACCTTGGACAAGTCTGGAACTGGGATCTGCACAAAATGCAAGTCATTAATGTAACAATGACTTATTACAAGTGATGTTTTGACCATGTACACATGTAAAAAAACATTTGATAGCTAAAACATTTGTATTACATCATGTGTAAAGAATGGGAATTTGTCTTAGTACTGCAGGGTATTACATAGGGTTTGCCCCTTAGTATAGACCCTTACTAAGCCAGCTTTGTCCCGACTAGGGATGGACGAGATTGGATTTTTAGTTTGAGGCGATACGAGACCGAATTTTTTACTTCTCATAAACTTTTGAGACGAGATCAGGATTTCCCTTCTCATACATTACGGGATATGCACGTTCAACGTTGTAACCTGATTTTGTAACATTGTTAAATACCTACTGATTTTATTAATAAAGCACCAATAAAGAATGTGGATAAAAACAAATATTAATTAGGCCTACCTTATTAAAAATAACTCTTTATGCATATGAAACATGGTGATATCAATTAGGATTTAGTTCAACTTTGAAAAATACAAATTTTATCAGTCTAAAACATTAGTCTTTCTACTTAAGTATCAAGAAACAATTTTTAAGTCTTGTGTTATTTTAAAAATGATTTTGGAATGACTTGTTTTGGCTATGTTTAAAGTAGAAAAAACATGTCTCGCACTGCTTACAATTAACCCTCCAAATGTTAAGCGTCGTAAAAGCGACTCATAAAACACCCGCCGTGGTGTATTGCGACTCACAAACACTGTTTACGGCGACGGCTCTAGGACTGACTGAATCGGTTTGAACTGGATCGAGTTAGGTATCGTTTTTTTTTTCAGCAGATTCAGAGCTTTCTCCTGATGTCTGTTTCTAGACGCTTTTCATTTTAGTTCCTAAAATATTGTAGCAGACAGCTGACGTGCGTATTTGTAAACAGCTTGGTTAACCTCACACCGATGACTGATGTGTTTTATTAAGTTTATCATTGTTTTAGTGTTAAAAATTAAAAGTAGTGATATACGTGGTGCATTATAAAAAGATTTAAGTGATTTTGAAGGGCTGGTTGATGATGCTGAAGAAGTTGGTAGTGATATTCATGTAAATTATCAGCCAGATTCCTAGCTATGGTTAGGCTATGCATTCTTAGCTAAACGCTATGTACCGAAATCTGTTTTTTGCCCATAACTTATTTATTTGCAAACCTACTTCTTAATATTATTATATTTTTGGAATCCTCATAAAATTCCGAACAAAGGGCTATTTTAAAATATTTGTAGACCTATAAATTATAACAATTTATTGAGTGGAAACATACATTTTTTTCATTTATTTTATAATTTTTTAGAAATGTTAACCCCACAAAAATTGTTGAACATTTTTTTTGTAATGTTTTATATGTACATTGAAGCCCATCATTTTCCAAACAAAATTATATATAAAACAGTATACTTTACATTGTTTTTAAGTTTCTAAGATACATTTTAATGAAACCCTGCGATTGCGCAATAAATGGGTGAACATTAAGACCAAAACTATAGACACTGGGGGGTTAACAAAACTTTTCATCATTTGTGATGTCAAAACAAAAATTATAAAAAAATGAAAGCAGTATTTAAATGTAAAGAATTAATTGAATAAGAACACCTTTGCAAAGGAAACGCAACAACGCGCTCAACAACAAATTTTAAGGACATTTAAAATTTAATTTAAAGAAGGCTAAAATTTAGAACCAGGACGCAAACCCACGACATCTCTGCTTTGAATTCGTAGTCCATCACTATACTGAGTAAAATGACTGATCCAACACCTTACAAATACAAACCTCCTTCTTATCCTTGGGACTGAGTGGGCCGAGTGTCTTGCGCATGTTGTTGCCTGTGTACGCCACACACTTGAGTTGCCACTCTCCGATGTCTTCATTCCAGTGTGCGTGTCGCTCAATCATCTCCTGCAATACAATTACTGTTTTTAACTCGTTAAACAATGAACAATTAAAATCTAATTTAGTTTCCAAATAGTATTTAGATGCTGGTGGAAGACGATTTGTAACAGTTGAAACAATGCCTTTCCAGTTTTAATAAAATAATTTGACTATTAGGGACAAAAAACTTTTATTTTAGTAAAATACAATAAATAGCTAAATGTGTATGACTTAAGAAATTGTTTCAAGAAATTAATGCGGATATTATTATACTGTAAGTGAATAATGTCACAAGATGGTGCTCTAACGTGCTCAGTCTCGCTAGAGCCCTCTCCTTGTTCATAAGTTCTCTAATTTTGTTGTTATTTCTGTACTATTTCTTTATTTAAGGTCTTTTGTGTTTTATCTTTGACAACTATAAAGTTCTATGTGTGGATTTATTTGTGATTCTCAAGATTTAGCTATATTTTTGTATACCGGTACTAATCTTGTAATGTTCTAGGTGCTTTCTCATCTAAGGAAGGGATTAGATTTCATATTCTGAACCTTTGTGAAAACTTTGTTATATATACTAATTGTAATAGTAAAATGTCAGAATTTTTTTCTTAAAACATATTGGCATACTTATTACACTTAGTATCGGCAAAAATTAACTTCAAGCACATAGTCTGAATGAGTGAGAGCCAACTGCAATGATGAAACGTTTACGGCAATTCAACTACATGTGTAGGGAGGAGGAATTTGTCTCAGCACTGTTAAACACACTCAACATAGGGTTCCCCATAGAGTGCTAGAAGCAATTGTTTTAGCTGTGAAAACGCCTGATCCACATGCAACTCATAAAACACCAGTTCCTTATATTTCCAGATGTATTTCTTATTTATTCGACTCACCCTGTATTGGTCGGGTATGAACACCTTCTCTATGGTCTCCTGTAAAGCCAGTTCTTTGGTAAGTTGTCTAACATTGTCCAACAGTCCCTCCATTTCTCGCTGGTTTTCTCCAGTCACGTCCTTCAGTTCCTCCTTGGCAGACATCAGCAGAGCTGTCACCTTCTTCAGCTTCCTAGTCAGACCGGCAGCCTCTTCCTGCAGTGATGAGTACCTCTCTTCTATGTTGATCCGTTCAGCCTGGAAAAAGTAATATTACTAATTTGTAACGTCTAGTTAGACATTGAATTGTCCAATTTGTGTGTGTTTATAAAAGTATTTCGTATTGAGATGATTCACTCAGCTTACAGACATTAGCGTTCCTCATGAGCTTAAGGGAAACTTTTTGATTTGGGACAGGTAAAGTAATGTTTAGTACAGGCAGAATTGAGCTATTTTTGTATCCATGTAAATCCATTAAAAATTACCGCATGAATTTGTATGTGCCTACCTCTTTTCTCTCCAGCTCCCTTTGCAATTGTTCCTCCCTACTCATCCTCTGCTCCAGTTCTTGAGCTGATGCTTCCAATAGCTTCTCCTGTTCTTCAGCCTTCTCTAGTAGATTTTCTCCTCCGACCAGTATCTTCTTCTGAAGGTTTTCCAGCTTTTCTTTCAGGACATTGACTTCTGACCTGTTTCAACCATGTATATTTAGTCTATGAGATGATCAGTATGTGTTCACCTGTTGTTGTGGTAGTCAGTGGGAGATATGATGCTTCGACAGGTTGGTGAGGTGAGAATTAAAGAAATATCATTTAGAGGTTTGGACACAGTCAAGGTGTTTCAGGTTGAGGTGGCAGGGAAAGTCACAGTGGGTTTGGACACTGTAGGAGGTATCTTAGTTTAGGCTAGCAGTAAATCACAACTTCTGGAGAATTAAAGCTGGAAATTTAGAGCTTTGGGGTTAAGAAGAGGAGTGGGTATGTAAATAAGGTTGAGGCAGATGACTGAAGAGTACAATCATACCATTGGGATGAACCAGGGATAGCAGGGGTTGATTAGGACAAAACACGTGGAGAAAGATAGTAAATAGATGGCTTTCGGACAATGCATGAATAATGTGTCATTCACCATGATACAAATACACCAGGTGCTGCTTTCCAACAGAAACTTCTATGTTAACTTAATATCACACAAATCAGCTTGCATATCCAATTTTTAAGACACTAAATTGATTTTTTCTTCAGTAAAAGGAAACATTTTAAAACCTGACAAAATCGACAACAGACTATAAAACCGACCCATCCCTACTTTTTTTCAAAAGTTCCAGTACTTACGCTGCCACAGGAGTGTCCGGGTGACTAGATTCGTCACCTCCCCCTTCCTGCACCCCCTCCAAGGCATCCATGGTAAGTGGCTCTACCCTGTGTAGTCTGTCACCTTCACTGTCCTCACCCTCACCATCCGAGCCACTGCCTTCTGTAAAGTTGCAGTATGACGTAAATTCCAGGGGAAGGAATTAAAAGATATTCACTTGACAGGCTTGGCCTACTCCTAGAACAAGCCTCTCTCAAATTTCATCCCTGACGAACTCAAAAGGTGCCAATAAAAATCCAGGGGTTGATTCAAAAGCTGGTCCACAGCTTCAAATTACTGACTCTGAACATAAAATTTAATTTAAGGCTCAGAGCTCTAAAAGCCCTCTTGAATCTCTTAGGATAATTATTTAATTTTGTAAGCTTAGAAAACTAATAACATTTTATTGGTTTTACCTTGATTAAATTGGGTAGTATTTACCTTACATCCGAGCAGGCCATCGAAAATATTTCCCGACACTTTACTTTGATTGAACGCCTTATCTTGAACAAGGCTACTGTCCCTTAACAAAGTAGCATAACAATGTGGACTGTGGAATATGAATTAATCTTCACTTAGATAATCATCCAGCGAATAGCTCAATGTAGAATACAAGAACTCAAAAGTAACCCTAAAAACTTCTGCACTCAAATTCCACTCGGTTAGCATTGTCTGTTATCCTAACTGAGTTACCGTATATGTATCAAGTTTATGTGTTTGTCAATCTTAAATGTTTACTTTAAAGTGTATAAAATGTGAAAATCTTAATTTGAAAAGAGAAAACATAATTTAAACAACCTCGTAATGGCTCCATGAAAGAGCTGTAACCAGTTGCTTCTAGCAATAAGTTATGTGTAAAACAATTCTGCCCCAGAGCCTAATGTCCTACGAAGTGAATGTGAGAGATAAAAAAGTGTGTCTCACCAGCCGGAGCCACCCCGTCCTCTAGTTGCTGCCTCAGCACCTCTATTTCCAGCTGCAGTTGCCTCAGCAATGCGTCCTTGGGGTCCTCGTTTATACGAGCTCTGTTGCAGATGTTCTTGGCGCGGTTGGCGTACCTGAGTGTGCTGATGGTCTCATCGTAGTTGTAGTTGGCCGGCCCCACTGCTGCCACCTGTATCATAAAAAACAAAACATCTCTAAGCATAGTTACTGATCTAAATTTGACCACCAACAACCTGACTTTGAATTTTTCTATTTTGAACCATAATTGATGGAAAACCTCAATAATCAGTGAGGTAATTTGCCTTTATCAAAATATTTACAGTAGGCTCCCAATTAATTATCCATGGGTGGATTGACCTTACTGCAGCTGCTTACTTCATTGACTATCGATGAATCACCGATTACAAACATAATTTGATAAGTAACATTTTGTATGTGTTTTCATCTGTGTAACCTAATTACTAGCCTATACATAAGCTCTTCAATATTATTTGTTTTGAGAATATACACACGTGTGAAACAAAGTTCAAATCACTAATTATGACAATGAGCATCAAACTTTCAAAAGTTTTCATTCTACTTGTACGTACCATGACTGTTTTGGAGTTGCCACCCAGCGAGTCCTGGAGGATCCTGGTCAGTTTGGAGTTCCTGTAAGGTATGTGGGTACACTTGCCGTCCACCAGGGCGGAGATAACGTTGCCCAGTGTAGACAGTGAAAGGTTGATCTTGGTGGCTTCAGCTAACCTTTGACCTGTTGCCCCTGTCTTGCTCTGTCTCTCAGAACCCTGCAATGAGTCACACCATCAACATGTGTAAATGCATCAACACTATCAGTATGGGAGAGCAAGCTGGTCTAGTGGTCGGACTCAGGGCTTCAGAGTCTGAGGTCCTGGGTTCAAATCCCCCCAATGGATATTATCCGGGAGCTCGGGGCTTCAGAGTCCGAAGTCCTGGGTTCAAATCCCACCAATGGACATTATCCATGTGAAAATGCGGAACTATCTGGTTCCTGGCTAGAACCTAGCGTCCAAACAAAACTACCAGTACAACTTGTATTACCGTATTTATTATTATATTTTCTATGATAATTAGTGATAAAAGCATCTTCCTGTAGCATCTTTTAAGATTTGTTTCATCATTCCAAGCTTATAATGTAGCAAAGCGTATAGAAGTACTATTTTACTCACAGCCAGATCGACCAGGTGAAGTCTCCCCATCTTGACATGTTGTTGCTTGTCTTCTCGAACAACACTGGTCTCTACAGTGATGGAGAATATTGCGTGTGATCGAGAACTTTCTACGTTCATCGCCGTCGCAGCCACCACCCCTGTAACACATCAGTAGTACAATCTTTCCAAACATTTTTTCCTGATGTAACAATTCACAGGAGAAAAATATTTTGCGTACAGATGCAATATGTCTATTGTTTGTTTCCCTTATTTGTTCAACAATAAGAAGAACAAATAAATATAATTTTATTTTTTTAGAGGTTGGCCTCTAACGTTGCATCTATTTTGCCCTTTTAATGTTGCATTTGCCTGTCTACATGGGCCACATTGCTGAGCAGTGGCGGATCTAGAACAGCCACACGGTAGGGGGGGGGGCGAACCAGGGGGTCTGGGGGTTCGGGGGTATTCAATAAAAAAATTGTGTAAACTAAGTCTCCAAAATGGCAGTTTTTTACCATTTATTTGTCCAAAGTTGGTGTAACAAATTATTTTACGCAATTTGTATGCACTACTGTATTACATGCAGTAAAAATTATATGTATATGTATGCCCGAGGGGGGGGGGGTCCCCCATTTGCCCCCCCCCCCCCCCGGATCCGCCACTGTTGCTGAGAAGGATAGGACCCCAATTGATCCTTACAATAATAGAGGGCTTGCAAATGTAAAAAGTATTTTCTAATGTTGTGCTAATAGACTTGAACAAAAATTGTGCTGAAGGCTACTGCTCAAGTCAATATATTTTATCAGTAGGTTAGTTTATGAGATTGTTGAAGGACAAAATTGTTCCAAAGGAGCTGGATGATTCCAGTTAGGGTTATGTTTATTTTTTTTCAATATCGGCATAGAAGCTATTTAAAAATGTGGTATTAGTGTGGGCCAAATAATTATGAAATTGTCAAATACTATAGGCTATTTTCAACAAAGATTTACGTAATTTTTCTAAATTTTTGGATTGTAAGTTTTACGTGACCACAGGGAAGTCCCCTTAAGGGTGGGGACTACTTGTATTAATTTAGCCTAGAGTGGCTAGTACCCTTAGTCCCAACTGCCTGCACCTCAAACTCAGTTGAACTAACAGTTTAAAAGTCACAAATATGACTTACTGTTTTTGTTGCCGAGCGTCATTATGCGGTCCATGTCGTCAGCGTTGTTGACAATGTAGGTGGACAAGTCTTTGACAAACACTCCCACGTCTGGCCTCTCCTTCACCTCCAGCTTAGCTGAGCTCTTGGTCAACAAGTCACGAATCTCCTCGTTGTAAATCTCAAAGTAAGACACTCGCACCAGGAACCTGAATCATCAATGATTAAAACATTGAGTTAAGAATTTCAGTACAGCAATATTGGTTGGGACTTCTCTTTAAATTATCTGGATTAAAGTTGGCCTAAAAGATTATGTAAACAACTTTTCTAATAATCATAATCAAGCCCTATCAAGTCACGAAGGCATTAAAATCAGCTTTGATAAAACATTAAAATAAAAGGTAAATTATATATTTGGCCAAGGAAAAGAGACATTAGTCATGTCGGTAAAAAGCTTCAGGATATAATTGAACTCATATATTACTAACATGATGGTACTTATTTACCTCAGTCAAGAAATCTAATGTCTTTAGCTATAAGTAGACCTGCATGTTTTGCTGCAAATACGGCAAGGTTGCAAAAACACAAGTGACATAAACATAACACGTTCATCAATAAATAGGCTAAATTCGAGACAAACATTTTGATTTAATATTGATAGGCCTATCACACAACATGTGCATTCATTTCATTCTGTTTCATAACATAACCATGTAAATATATTTTTTATTTAGGGCTGTTACATAACAGCCAACTCTTTCTATTATTAGGCAGTCTTGTACACACAACCATAAAAAAAAATACTGGAGGATAGTATTAAGAGTGTACCAACTGTGTAACTTTTTGAACAAAGTATTCACCACCAAAATGTACTATTTAAAGTTTAGGTAACACCACACTCAAGTAAGTAAAATTAAATTAAATAAAAAATTCTTTATTTTTTCAGGCAAACAAAGGGATACAAAGCCCATTCTTACACTTAACCTGAAGTGCGTTCAGGGTGATTTTGTCTCGTAAATATATACCAAAGTTTAACTCACTTGGTATCTTCATTCGCTTTGGCAATGTGCCCGAATATGTGGGCAAACGAGTTAGGGATGATCCCCTTGAGTTCAGGTTCGGACCGTACGCCCTCCATGGTGAATGTTTTGCCCGTGCCGGTCTGTCCGTAAGCAAGTATCGTCCCGTTGTAACCGGCGAGCACTTTGTCCACAATGGGCCGAGCTGTTTCATTGTACACATCTAACTGAAAATACAAAGTAACTGTAATGGTCTTAACATAAACAAATCTTCTTAACATAAAATTATTTAGCTTTGTACAGTAGACTCTTGCTCATCCGGATCAGCCTTGTCCGGACTCCCGGTAGTCCGGATCGGCAATCGTGATTTTTTTTTAGCGGCACAGTACAGTAGAAGTCTGATTATCAGAGCGAAACAGGACCGAGACTACCTTGAATAATGAAAAAAATCTGATAACACAGCGGTAAAAATAATTACTGGTGGAAGTGCATATGCCCGGGCTATTATTACTGTGGACCTGGATCAAAATTCGGACGAAAAAATTATACTGGTGGAAGTGCATATGCCCGGGCTATCATTACTGTGGACCTGGAATAAAATTCGGCCGGAACAATTACAGTATTACCGGTGGAAGTGCATATGCCCGGGCTATCATTACTGTGGACCTGGAAAAAAAATTCGGCCGTAAAGATCATTACTGGTGGAAGTGCATATGCCCGGCTATCATTACTGTGGACCTGGAACTAAATTGAAAAAACGGCTATATACAGTACTATGTATTTGCTCGACTCTCGATAGTCCGGATTTTTCGTAATCCGGACCGGACGTCCGCCACATTAGTCCGGATGAGCGAGAGTCTACTGTAATTGAAATAGGTAATAAGAATCAATTTAGGTCTAATTCAACAGGGCTTATTTTCAGGAAAAACTTTTATTGAGTAGTTATTGCTCTTGTAACCTTTGTATTACTAAGCTTCCTTAGCAATCTACTAGTCAAGGAAGAGGAAAAGTAGCCTAACATGGAAAATGAAAATTATGATTAGATGTTAAACCCCTCCAACTGGCTAAGCCACACATGTAGGCTTATGGATTTCACTTGTAAGGGAATCATAACAGAGCAAGAAGAAAGCTCAGCGATAAACACTTATCAATGCAACGCCTTTTAGACAACTGAACTATCGCTATCAAGTCCCTGTTGTTCAATTGGGATGAGTACAAATATAAGGATGTGCGAGACTAGTGCTCCCAGTTGGGATTTTACGAACCAATTAAGTGCCAGCGGGTTAGCAGTTTGGCTAGATCACCGCAAAATACCCTGACAATTGGAGGTGTCATTGATATAGGCTAATACACAATAATAGGCTTCAGTTTATGTGCCTGGACTCTGAGGCCATCCCCTCATAACGGGTAATTTTTAAAACTCAATTAATTTGCATGTTGATAATGATCTTATAGTACCAGTACCTTTATTCCCCTAAGTAGGCTTAATTTTTTGTGTGTAAGTTATCCTTAAAAACAAAAAATGCCTTTTCTCAATCACCTTAAATAGAATTCATATTCTGCTTACCTGCTTTGAATCTGTGTCAAAAACAATATCAAACGTAAAGGTTTTAGGAGGTTCTTGTGGAGGAGCTTGCGGATTAGTTACGGCTATTGTTCCAGTGACAGGGTTTACTGATATAACACTGTTGAATCCATTCTCTAATTCGTCTCTGCTTAGAGGCCTCACACGAATCACAACTCGGACATTTTCAATCTCCTCGCACAATGTAAGACTGCTTTTGTTGCTTTTCTGCATAATGGTACAATATTCACATCAGTTACAGATAAAAAATTATTATGAGATAACCTATAGTAATAGTTTAAAGTTATTTATCCCCAACTTGATGTTAGTATATGAATTAAAAAGTGTTTGGCTAGCCTCTTAATTTAGATCAACGCCTGTTATTAGAGAGGCGGGATTGATCCCATGTATTTAGCGCTCCATCTCTCTATAGCAAATTGCAAACGGTACTCTTTTACTAACCATTAGCAGCTAGTTAGTAGGCTACCTGAAAGTAACATTAAGCTAGTGGGTAGCATCCAATGGATATGGAAATTATTATGTAATTACTCAGAAGTTAACTAAAGCTTAAGTTGTAAATATATGTTTGTTATTGATGAAGTTTTATTTTTAAATGTTTTACATTGTACATCCAGCCCTGGCTGCATATATGAAGAAGAGAAGACGGTAATAATATTGACTATAACAGAAAATAGACTTCCCAAGTAGGCCTAATGTAAACATTTGAAGCCAAAAAAAGTGGTGCAATCTGTTGAGATGGTCACTAGAGACAATATTCTGTGTTAAGCGATAAATCAATCAGCTGTTTGCTATGATATTGCATTGATTTAAATTATTATTTAACCCAATACACTAGTAAACTCTGGCGAGATAGTCCTGAACTTCATCTATTTTCTTGGCTTCAAACTTTTATCACATGGGAAGTCAATGGTAATAATGAGGAAGAACAGTAAGGGTAATTTCCTAGGCCAACTACTGATGTGTTCTATATTGTGGAAGGATGTCATCATATTTTCACGATCTCAGGAGGTGGTGATGATGTCTTTGCGACAGGGGAGGAAAGAGGGATATCAAGATCTTCACATGCTCGGGTGAATATTGCCCCAATCATAGGAGGCGATGCCGACGATCTCTTTGCGACAGCTTGGGACCAGTGTTTCAGAGTAGCGGATTTTTATCCCCTTTGCGAACGTGACGTCACAAACCAGGGGGTAAAATTCCGGCCGCAAACTTTTGGGTTTTGCGACATCAGTTCGATGGATTAAACGCTGAATTAAACGTATATTTTCACGGTTGTGAATTTAATCAGAACACATCAAATTATAAAAACCTAGAGTGTAAAGGGCGGAATTTTACCCCCTTCATGAGGTCAGCTCAAAATGTACGGCTCGGATTTTTACCCCCTGGCCAGATATATAAATTAGTGAGAATGGTTAATTATCTTCATTCAGTTTTAATTTAATAGTAAACATTTTATTATTAAGTAGCCTTAATTTATATTAATTTATTTGTAACATCAGATAAATCGAACAGGTTTTCAATTTTAATTTTGAGATTCAAGTACCGGTACATCAGGATTAGATCTTTGAAGCCAACTGTTAAAGATGACGTATAAACAAACATCAGAATAGTAATTGATTCAAAGATTTCTTTAACGATTTATTATACAACCGTGGTAAAACAATGTTTTTCGTTTGTATTTTAACAAAACAAAATATGCCTCATAGCCTAGACTTTTATTACTTTTTGACCGGAAAGGGCTAAAGGCTATTCTCTACGAAGAAAAGTTCACCCAATTATCATTTAAATGAGCTACTCAGTTTATTTTACATACTTATTAATCAACAGTTGGCCCCAAACGCAAATCCCAAACATCAAAATTAAACAGCGAATTCTGTTTATTTATGCCTAGTTGAGATTACAAAATAAAAAAAATAAAGATAGGCTACTTAATAATAAAATGTTTACAATTAAATAAAAATACAAATAGAAAAATTAATCATTCTTAATAATTTCTATATCCGGCCAGGGGGTAAAAATCCGGGGGTAAAATTCCAGTGGGTAAAATTACGGGGGGTAAAAATCCAGCCCGTACATCTTCAGTTGTCTAAACGCTAGTTATATGGACAGGGGGTAAAATTACGGTTTTTATTGCTAACCTAATTAATCACGCTATGTCTATTTTCATTAGACTTCCAAATCCGCAGGGGTAAAATTCCGCCCGCGAACAAACTTTGAGCGCTCAGGTTACTACGATAGTGATGTCAGTATGCCAGTAGAGCATTACACTAGTGCCAGCTCTAGGGTTAAATGGTGAAAAATCCCGTTTTATATCGCATGATTTTTTTTATACAATCCCGAAGATTCAAATCAAATCAAATCAAATATGCTTTATTCATAAAGTACAGTTTTGTACATTGAATGGCGTCAACAAACTTAAATCTATCTTAAATTAATAATTTACAAATTTGCATATCTTGGATCATTATGTACATTAAAAACCAAGAACCAGGAAATGAAAATAATAAAAACTGAATTAATTACTAACGCTAAGAAGGGAGGTGGAAAAATACTCTTCCAGGGAATATAACGCTTTCTCTACTAAATAAAGTTTTAGTTTTTTCATGAAATTCTTCCTGCTTTGTTCATTTCTGATTTCATTAGGAAGATGCTTAAAAAATTTTAATCCTATATAGGATGGTTTTTTTTCATAGAATTTTAATTTGTGTTTACTTGAAATAAGGAATTTTTTATGCCGAGTGTTGTATGGGTGATAATTTGTCTCAGAGGTGCTCAAGGAGTTTTTTGCTAGAATAATTGTGTCGTAAATGAATTGGCCATATACCGTTAAAATTTTCAGTTCTTTGAATTTGTTTTTGGTTGTTTCGTTGTGTTCTAATTTCAAAATTATTCTTATTGCTATTTTTTGAAGTTTAAGTATCCTATCCAAATTTGCTATTGTAGTTGAACCATAAAGGCACAAACCATAGGATAAATGCGAATGGACATTAGCATAATATATGTTTTTTAATGTTTTATGGTTACAAAAATAAGACATTCTAGAGAGTGAATATAGTCCTGAACATAATTTTGAAAGGAGTTTATCAACATGTTCATCCCAGTTTAAATTTTTGTCCACAATTAGACCTAGAAACTGTGTACTTTGTTTATGTTCAATTTCTTCTGCATTATACATGATATTTGGTTTAATTAACTTTTTGTTTTGATTTGTTTTAAAAGTTAAAAAATTAGTTTTTTTGGGATTAAGCTTCAATTTGTTTTGCTCTAGAAAGTTTCCAATGTTTGCCAATTCAACAAAACTCAAAATTTCAACTTGTTGAACTGACTCAGCCGATACTTTGAGATTTGTATCATCCGCATAAAAACAAAGATTGTTCTGAGGCAAACATGAGAGTGCACCACCAGCATCATTTATATAACATAAAAACAACAGGGGGCCAAGGATTGACCCCTGGGGTACCCCACATTTAACCCTTTCAGTTTCAGAAGAAAATGTCGTAATTCTGTTATCATGATTATGTGTGATTTCTACAAACTGACAACGATTATTTAGGTATGACTGAAACCATTTTATTGATTTTTTTGTAACCCCTAAAATGAGTAATTTATCTATCAGTTGGGTGTGGTTGACACTATCAAATGCCTTAGTTAGGTCCATGAAAATTCCAATTGTGAACTCCCCTTTATCAACCGATTCAATTATAGATTCTATGAATGACACTGCTGCTGTAATTACAGATTTTCCAGGCCTAAATCCATGCTGAGTATTGTTTAATAGTTTAAATTCTTCTAAATAATTTAATAACTGACTGTTAACAATTTTTTCATAAATTTTTGATATTACTGGTAGGAGAGAAATAGGACGGTAATTTGACACAGTTTCTAGGTCGTCTTTCTTATAAATTGGTATTATTTTAGATTTTTTAAATTGATTTGGAAAAATTCCTGATACAAAAGATGAATTTATTAAATGACTTAAAATATGGCTCAGACATTTTTTGGCATGCTTTATAACTTTAATAGGGACATCATCGTGTCCAACAGAATGTTTGTTTTTTAAAGAGTTAATTACTTTTTCCACCTCCCCCGCATCAATAAATTTTAAATCAAAACCTCTTTTAATACATTGCTCATTTTCAATAAGACTTTGATTTTCAATCTTGCTCTCACATTGGTTGCCACTGACATCCTGATCAACATTAGTAAAATATTTGTTGAACATGTTAGCAATAGTTCTAGGATCACTTAAGCTACAATTTCCCTCTTTCAAAGTAATATTTTTATTTCTTGTTCCCTTTCCTTTCCCAACTTCAGAATTTATAATCTGCCATACTGTTTTTTGTATATTGGCTGATTTTTGTATTCTATTTTCAAAATAATTTGTTTTAGCTCTGACTAGTTTTGCCCTATATTTCAGTTTGTTTTGTTTCAACTCGTATTTCAAGGCAGGATTTTTGTTTCTACGAAGTTTTAAGGCCAATTGTAGTAGTGCTTTTTTTTCATTTTTCAGGTCTTCTGAGATCCAATTTTGTTTGCGTTTCTTTTCTGTTACAGTAATTTTGGGAAACGAAATGTCAAAAAAATACTTAAATGTACTATAAAATTCATCATATTTTCTTTCAACAGGAGCCATGTAAACACTCTCCCAAATCTCATTTTCCAAGAGGTTTTTAAATAAATTCAAATTTTGAATATTAAAGTTACGAGTTGTACGTTTTATAGTTGATTGAACCTCTTTTGTATTATTTAGGTTTTTATTTTTTATAAGGAGCAATTGCCCATCATGATCTGATAGACTAGTTACAATTCCCTCAACAGTCACTTTGCAATCATGACAGTTTTTAATTATAAAGTTATCAATTGCTGATTCAGATTCCTCAGTAACTCTAGTTGGGAAATTGACCAGATACCTCATTTTATGAACTTTTAGTGTTCTTTTTAGTAATTTATGATTAGGGTTATTTTTTAGAACATTAATGTTTATATCCCCTCCTAAAATTATATTAACAAACTTTTTGGAAAAGTGGGAAATTAACATGCTTAATCTATCTAAAAATATTTCACAATTTTATGAGCTAGGTGACCTATACACTCCAATTGCCAAAATTTTAAATCCGTTAATTATATAGCTACAGGCACAAAATTCGAATTGCTTATCTTGAAGTAAACTACCAGACAACCAATTTGGAACATCCACCCGCTTCCACTTCAAACCCTTCAGGGAAAGCATAACGACGCCACCCTTGAAACATGTTTTTCTACAATAAAAATTGTTTACATCATAATCTTGTATATTGAGTCTGTTAATTTCATTTTCCTTCATATCGTGTTCTGTTAAGATTACGATATGAGGAGTTAATTCATTTATAGTGACTAATAAAGGTTCGATCCTTGAAGGTAAGTGCTGAATATTTTGATGGAATATTTTTATTAAATTTTTTTCTGTTTGTACGTTTTTGTTGAGATCATTATTACTGTTGGGTTTAAAGTGGGAGCGGGAGTCGCCATTACAAATCATGTTGCCATCACTTGCACTGGAGCTTCCAATAAAAAACCAGAGACCACTTCTTTTACACTTTCACTGCACTCTGGGCCATCAGGAACCATTTTCTTCAAGCTGGAATTCCTTCTGCAGTTGTCATTTGGTGTTGACGTCGTTGGACATAAGGGTGGAAATTCACTCATTGAAGAGAAGCTAGGCGACTGGACACAGTTTGACTATGTCTTCCTCTGACACTTTTGAGAGACAGCATCAGGCGAGATCTCTTCAGTGATCTGTAAAGTCTGAAGTTGATTGGAGATGTCATCACGCAAATTCTTGATGAAATCGTCATGTGTCTTCCCATTTCTAATCACAGTGTTAGATTTTTGAAAATGAGACACTATTTCTACAGATGCTCCTGTACTCCGCTGAAACTCACAAATACTAGTGGCAAATTTGTCAGTTCCCATCTTATCTCGTACAGTCCCAATCGGAGAACACACCAATCTTTTTAATCCCCTTTTTTTGAAGTCCTCAGCGAGTTGCTTGAAGGCAAGCTTATAGTCTTCTATCTTTGGTTTTGCAAAGTACTGGGGTTTGGTCACAAGGGAGTAAACTACAGCTTTTCCTGGTGATCTTTGTAGGGTTAAATGACTGCTCAAGTAATTTGATTTGAAAGGTCTTCCGTACTTTTCCCTAAAAACAACGGCGACTCCGGCTGTCATATTGCGCCGGCAATTCAAGTCTGCAGAAATACTATGCGCAAAGGCAACCTCCTCATCGGCCCCGTACTTGTGAATTAGATTCTTCATATTCGTTTCATTTATTGTGAAATGGTTATTGATAACCCATTTTTTCTTTTCCATACTACGATTTATGACATTTAAGATCATATGGGCTACTCTCTTTTTCCCTCCTTGATTTAGGTGTAATCCATGTCGACTGTAATGATGACGTTTTAAAAAGTCAAGATCAATTAGATACAAATTAACTGATCGAACAGCCAGCTCCCTAATGTAGTTGTTCAGAAGCTTGATATCATTATGAATTGGGTTATTGATGCCCACGTCATATCGATGGATTATATTTAACGTCCCGGTATCACAGTTAAAAAGTCGTTTAAACATAGGTAACCATTATATTTTGCTACCTATTCTCAACCGCCTGTTGGTGTGGCAGCTAGAGGCGGCGACGCATTCAACTCAATCCTCGCCAACATCGCTGCCTTCTAGGAGGCAGAACTCAAAGGCCGCTAATTGTAATAATATCAAATTTGGACAGTAAGTAAGTCTTAATAAAGTAGGTAGGCCTATGTTTTTCCATTTATGATAACCCAACCTAATATAACCACCGCAGCGCACTGTTTAAGGGTGGCCTCCGGGTAATACCAAAGTACCTTCCAAATTTGTATTGGAAAACGAAAGTTCTTAATAAACATTCTGTAAGTTATTGACCTGTTGTTCATAACTTATCTGGCTGGAGCCTACTTTAACTTAAAGCTTAGGCTGAGACTAATAAGTAAACGGAAAGTAAATAAAAGAAATGTCTTATAACACTTAAAACATATATTTACGCTTATACTGTTACTCACAAGACGGTAAATATACAAATACCCCCGCCGCAGCAAACCTGCAGACTAAGCGAATTTCCATTTGACTGATTGGATTAACACTGAACTACTTAAAAATATAACATTTATTCCCTATTTAAATAGAATTAGTTTAACAAGTAATTAGGTTTGCTGCATCAGGGAGGGTAAAACAGTTTTTTTTTTTGTAAACATTTTCCAAAATTTGATCAAAATATGTTCATAAACAAGCAAATTTTAAATTTACAATTTTTTTGGAATTTTCTCCGTAGGTAACCATTAGGCGCATAATAACGCTTCAATATACTAAATTATTTGTTTTTTTAAGATCTACAAAATTGTTTGGAAAGAAATTGCTAAATTTTATGTTTTTTGGGTCAAAAATGGGAAAAACCTATTTTTATCCCATAAAACCCCGTTCCCATGGTCCGATCAAGCTGGATCGCAAACTCGTTCGAATAAACGTAGGTTTACACGTTTGTACCAAATTTCATCAAAATCGGATCATTTTTGCTCGAGTTATCGTGCTAACGGACACATATATATATATATATATACTAGCTGACCCGGCGAACTTCGTATCGCCTAAGTTATAGGTTTCCCCTAAGACAGACCGATGGAAAGAAAGTACCGTTACGTTTAATTTTCAAGATGATCTCGTTCGCATCGCTCAATCACGTCTTGGTTGAAGTTCGTTCGCTACGCTCACTCACCTTTGGGTTCTGCTCGTTCGCTACGCTCACTCACCTTTAGGTTGGAGCTCGTTCGCTGGCTCACTTGCCTTCAGGTTAGCTCGTTCGCTACGCTAACTCGCCTCCAGGTTGAAGTTCGTTCGCTACGCTCACTCACCTTTGGGTTGGAGCTCGTTCGCTACGCTAACTCGCCTCCAGGTTGAAGTTCGTTCACTACGCTCACTCACCTTTTGGTTGCAAATTAGCTGTTGTCATAAATGTAAAAGAAATAATAGTGCTGCACCCTGTTGGTAATCCTTGTAACTTTAATGCTATTGAACATCATAGAACAGAACCAACTTGTTTAATTGAAACAGCTGTTAAGATTCATTAATTCCATTTCTCATAAGGTTAACATGGGAAACTCCAGAGCCACTGGGGCGGAGCCCTTTTAAGAATTTCGAAACGGGAAATAGTTTACGTCCGATTCGCATACCTACAGAATTTACACACCAAATTTCATAACGATCGGTGAAGTCGTTCCGGAGGAGTTTGCAGACAAACACTGTGACACGAGAATTTTATATATTAGATAGGCTATATATATATATAAATATATAAACATATAAATATATATATATGAATTTGAACGAATGGTGTTTTTGGCCTCTAGGGACCTCAAAACGAAAAAAAAAATCGGTCCCGCGTCCAGGTCTTACCATGAGTACTACGGTAATAGCTTATTCCCTATATGGGAAATTATTCGCTAAAAAGCCTTGTGAGTACGGTAACAGTATAAGCGTAAATATATGTTTTAAGTGTTATAAGACGTTTCTTTTATTTACTTTCCGTAAATTTAATAACACGTACAATGCTGATCAAGAAGTTATTTAAGTAAAATCGGTACTTTCCTGTTAAAGGGAACATTCATTATTATCGATGATTTTTTCTCGATATATCGATATTAACAAATTGAAACATATCAGCTGACAACTACGCGATAAATATTGTTCAGTATCAACAAACAATATGAAATGAAACTGTTCTAAAAAAAATAACCTAACATAACTAACCAAACTTGCTATAACATTTAAAAATTCCGTGTTTAACTTGCCTTTCCTATTATCAAACCCAAACGGAATTTTTAAATGGTCCAGCAAGTTTGGTTGGTTATGTTAAGTTAGCTTAAATATTTTAGCCTAAACAAGATCAGTTAGTTGTTGTCAATTTGTAATGGATCGGAAAACAAAAATATCGATATATCGAGAGAAAAATCATCGATAATAATGAATGTTCCCTTTAACAGGAAAGTACCGTAAAATCACCCTATCCCTAAGTTTAAGGGAAACATGGCTAGGCCCTACCCTTAAACTTTTTAACTTAAGTTAGCCTACGGTACCTACTTTAAGTCCTACACTCATACGAATGAAAATATAAATTATTATTTGATTGTTTTATTCTATAGGCTATAAGTTATCGTTTGGTTAGTTAGGTTAGGTTAACCGTTAGGCTAAGCCTATAGTCCTAGGCCTAAGAAACAAAAGATTAGCAAATTATTAAATTTGTAAATAGATTACTTACTGCAGACATTGTCAGGCGCACTCTTTTTAGTTTAAACAAAAATAAATCTGTATATTAACTTGTAAGTTACTTTCCAACAAAATTTGCAAATTGTAAGAATATGGTTTTTGAATTTCAAAATATAACTCACTGTACACGTTTTGCATTAGGTAAAAGTTACGTTACTTTAGAACATTATTTCTTCATGACATGGACATAATAATAGCTTAGTCCCCAAACATTGAAGTATATTAGGCTATGATGATCCAACTAATAAATCAAACAGCTCAATTAATTCAAAGGGTCAAACATTACTTAGAAATTTGCAGCAAGTCTGTCAGTGTTGTCAGTGATATGATAAACAAACTGTCTGTCCTGTCGTCGTCTGTGTCTGTCTCTGTCAACAAAAGAACAAAGTAACAAACTGAAACTGGATCAGCCAGCAGAACACCTGGAACACCAGTCACAGTTCACAGTCACTATCAGTGTATCAGCACACTGAGCACAGCCACCTCAGTCAACGCTACCACTTTTAGTAGTACACAACAACAATGTTCGTTGGTAAACCACTGAGAAGTTAGTTTCGCCAAACAACGCTAGGTGTCACTACCATAGCTTCCAGGTTTGTAGATGTTCAGCTTGTCACCGCTAGGTGTCACTGAAATCGAACTATTTAATCACATATGTTGGTTATTCATTTTTCAATAGTTTAGACTTATTAAAAGATTAATAACAAAATTCTCTTGAACTAGAAAGATAGACAATAAGGCTATAAGTAAATCCATAGTAAATAAGAAATAAACCTTTGAATCAGTTGACTCTCGCAGTGACTTTAGCGTCGCTTGTACAAGACTACCCCTCTAATCACGTCACGTTGCTAGATGTACATCGACTTGCATTTGCATTGTGGAGGTGTGGACTGGAGACTCCCGACTGGAGATGGTTGTATGAAAATTCTTTACAAAGCCGAAAGTCGTGTCTTTTACCTGAGACCGATGATTGGCTTATAATTAATCACAATACGATGTTGTTTGGTATGATTGACTTTGCTTTGACACAAAACTTGGCATACCAAGCAAAACAACATCCACTGTAGCAAATCTCAGCCTTGAGTAGGTAATTGAATTAAAATCTATTGTGTATCTATACAGGGTGAATCTCGTAAGGTGTCCAGTATTGATTTCAGACAAACCGTTGGTCCTACGATGATGAAGTAAAATTATTTCCCACTAAACCAACCCCCCAGGAATACGTAAAAATATTTTTAACGATTTTTTAATACAGGGTGTACCAGAAACTGAGGGTCACTAGTCCGAATCTACGAAATATCAAATACAAACGTATATCATGTTATACATCAAATTAAAGCTCTTTTCAATCCAAACCATTTGGTGGAATCGGATTTTGATAATATTGATTCATCTCAAAATGGCGGCTGTTTTTGTGAAAAAATTAGTATTTTTTGAATACCCTGTGTTTCTTAAAAACGCAGATATCTTGATTCTGATCCAAATATCGCATTCCCTATGAGCTAAGACTTTATTTTGATATGCAACACTTCAATATTATCCCAAAAAAACAAAAAGTTTCAAAAATATCAGTTTTTGAAAATATGTACATAGCCAAAACTCAAAAATTTCAAATAGCACCATATGTCAAATAGCATATCATTTTAAAGGTATTTCAATTATAAGAAACTTTCAAATTTAAACCTCATGCGTATCTATTTTGGTTTTCAAAGTTATCAAAAAAACATGTTTTTCCACATTAAAACGCATGTTATTTATAAAACATGGTGGTAATAGTCAGCTGTTATTTAGTATTGTTGAGTTGTTTACATTAATTAGATGTTTCCATCTTAAGTAAACACAATGCATGTCTGAGCGGTTATTAGTTTTATTTTATTTCAAACAGTAATTAGTTTTCTTATTGTGTTAACTAGTTGGTTGTTATTTATGGTATTCAGTAACGAAGAAGCTTTTAATATGTTAATGGTTTTAGGTGAGTGTTTCCAGAACTTTAGTGCTGCCGAAAGACTGTATGCAGAGTGGTTTCCTATGATTTGCAACGCCAGTGCCGTAAAGATTTTGTACGTTTAGCTCAACGAGTAAGAACGACTGGAAACGTTCAGCCATCCAAAAAAAAGACTAAAAGCTATGCCAGTAAGACAGACAAGAGCACCGAATATTTTAGCTGCAGTAGAACTTAATCCTCATCTGTCTACCAAAGTTCTCTCAAGGGAATCCGGTATTAGCCAGATGTCACTGATGTCAGTCTGTAGGATCCTTAAGGCTAAGGATTTCCATCCATACCACATTTCGCTGCATCAAGAATTAGAAGCAGATGATTATCTACACCGCATTAATTTTGCTATTTGGGCTCAAAATGAAATTTCTAATGGTCCTAACTTTTGCTCACAACGTCATGTGGAGCGATGAAGCGACATTCAAAAGCAACGGTATCGTTAATAGACACAATATGCGGTATTGGAGCAGGAAGAATCCACATTGGCTACCGGAAGTGAACAATCAAAGACAGTGGACCCTTAATGTGAGGTGTGCGGTATTTAATGGGCAAATAATTGGTCCTCATTTCTTCGAAACGAATTTAAATGGTGTAATGTACAATGCATTCTTAAATGAAGAATTTCTCGAGCTGTTAAGGCCCATTCCCATCAACGTACAAAGAGAATGGTTCATGCAAGACGGTTGTCCAGCGCATTACGACGTTCGTCAAACTCTAACAGCGATGTTTGGTGATAACTGGATTGCGAGAGGAGGTCCCATCCCTTGGCCGGCTAGGTCCCCTGATTTAACGGTCATGGACTTTTACCTCTGGGGGAGACTGAAAGACATGGTGTATGGAACAGCTCCTACCACTCGAGATGAGATTAAAGAAAGGATACGGTTGGCGTGTAGTCATAGTCATAGTCAAGAATCTTTATTCATAGTATACATAGTTGTACATGAATAGTGTCAAATAAGTTTAAACTAATGCTTAAAACTATGATATCGCCATTTTCAATTCGTCTAAAGAATACAAGGACAGGTCCATTAAATATTCCTTGAGACGTTTTTTAAAAATGTTGGGTTTTTGTTCTGTTAAAATTTTCAAAGGAATAAATTTAAAAAATTCATGTTCTGCATTGACAGTCTTTTTTTAAGAGCTCTAATTTGTGTTTTCCAATTACAAAATTATTTTTGTTACGTGTATTGTAGTTATGATTATTTTCTTTAATTGGTGGAATAAAATTTTTGTTTTTGACAAACATAATACATTCAAGAACAAACAAACCATAAACAGTGAGGATCCTTAAACGTTTAAAGTGTTCTTTTGCAGAATCATCTTTGTTCATTTTTAACATAGCTCTGATTGATTGCTTCTGTATTGTCAAAATTTGGTCTAGATTCGAATTTGAGGTGGCTCCATATACACATATGCCATAAGATATATGGGATTGAATATGGGAAAAATAGATCATTTTTAAAACATCAACACTGCATAGTTTTGACATTTTTCTAATCGCACAAAGACCAGAATTTATTTTATTGATAACAAGTTTACAATGTTTCCCAAGACAAGTTGCTGTCAGGCCAAGGAACCTTACGGCTTCTGTTATTTCAATTGGTTGGTTATTTACTTCAATATTAGGATTGGAATTGTTTTTGTTTTGTTTTGTTTTGAATGTGACACATTTGGTTTTACTTTCATTTAATTTTAAATTGTGATTATTAAAAAAATCCTCAATACAAGCTATTTCTATTGTGGATAGCAATTCAACATCTTCTGCAGTTTTCCCAGATACTTTAAGATTAGAGTCATCTGCATAAAGATACAAACCTGTACATGGGGCAAAATTTAGACACTTTTTAAAATTTGTTAAGTAACAAATGAAAAGTAAAGGTCCCAGGACTGATCCTTGAGGTACACCAGATCTTATTTTGATATTATTTGAACTGTACGGTATTTTTATTTATAATTGTCTTTAGTGATGTGAGTTAAACCAATTAAGAGAGTTATACCTGATTCCAATTTTTTCTAATTTAAAAAGTAATAGTTCATGATTAACGCTATCAAACGCCTTCGATAAATCCATGAACACTCCCAACACGTGCTCACCCTTGTTAATTGACTCAATGACTGATTCGACAAAGCTAACAATCGCTGTAATAGTGGACTTATCTTGTAGGCAAATAAATGAAGAAGAAGTGCTGTAAACAACCTTCCTAAAAAGACTTTGAAATGGTTTTAGAAGTAGAGGCATTTGAGCATCTGTAAATAGTTTATCTAATAGCACCTAAGAATAACGGTAACTTTTGAAATATTTTATACACAAAAAGTTTGTTTATAGTGGTTTTGTAACAAATGTAACATAAAGAATATTTTTTAAGACAAGTTCTTTATTATTGTAGTTAAAATAAAATAATTGTATAACCTAATATTATTATTGTATAAAATAAGATTTACTCTATTCATGGGACTATTAAAAAGCCGGACCATAGTTCTAGGTGTCTGGCTGACGCGTGCGTAATATTGAATTTGCATTTAATCATATGTTAGCCCAAGTTTTGACAGATGGGGAATTAACACAGCAAATTAATGCGCATGCGTCAGCCAGACGCCTAGAACTATGGTCCAGCCTTTACCACCATGTTTAACAAATAACATGCGTTTTAATGTGGGAAAACATGTTTTTTGTTGACAACTCGAAAACCAAAATAGATACGCACGCATAAGGTTTAAATTTGAAAGTTTCTTAGAATTGCAATACCTTTAAAATGATATGCTATTTGACATATAGTGCTATTTGAAATTTTTGAGTTTTGGCTTTGTACGTAGTTTCAAAAACTGATATTTTTGAAACTTTTTGTTTTTGAGATAATATTGAAGTGTTGCATATGAAATAAAAGCTTAGCTCATAAGGAATGCGATATTTGATTTAGATTCAAGATATCTGCATTTTTAAGAAAAATACAGGGTGTTCAAAAAAAAAATTCACAAAAACAGCCACCATTTTGAAATGAATCAATATAATCAAAATCCGATTCCGCCAAATGGTTTGGATTGAAAATAGCTTTAAATTGATGAATAACATGATATACGTTTGTATTAGATATTTCGTAGATTCGGACTAGTGACCCTCAGTTTCTGGTAGCCTACACCCTGTATTTAAAAATCGTTAAAAATATTGTTACGTTATTCCTTGGGGTTGGTTTAGTGGGAAATAATTTTACTTCATCATCGTAGGACCAACGGTTTGTTTGAAATCAATACTGGACACCTTACGAGATTCACCCTGTATATACATATGAATTATACAATTTTGACCCATATGAATTTACTAGTCCAAAAATCCCGTTTTCAGGATAATAAGCCTGCACATAGATACACTGATGGACACAGATGCCAGGATTATTTGAGGAAACCAGCATGTTGATCCAAGGATCAAAGGAAAAAGCCCTCCAACACAACTTTCACTCTAAATAGCTTTAAAACACATTTTTACTGTCTAGGAGTTGAAATATATTTTTAAATAATTTATATACACATTTATCTTTATCTCAATAAACTTAGAACTTAGCGAGTTTAAATTATGACATTTCTCTTAATGGGCTATCATGCTTTCATGTGGTTTAAAACGGATGGATAAAAGGATACATAAATGTTAAAAACACTGCAAGTGGTGGTTTTTATTTTTACAATTTTACAATCACATTGATAATAGTTCATTACTGTCAATGTCTACAATTTTGATAACAAAACATTGCAAACCTTATTTTAGAGTAAAAAGGAAATGTTAGGATTAATATATCACATATGACAAAACTTGCTATTACTAAAACCACTGGCTAGGTAACTTATACTTGAGCTAAATGTATCTCAATCACCGTAAACACAACAAATAATAAAATTGTGTTTAAAAATCCGTACATAAACTTACTTTTACCAAAACCACTGGCCATGGTTAATACAACTGAATGTATTTCAATCACCACTAACACAACAGGGTAATAATAATACAATTGTGTCTAAGAATCTGTACAACATCAACCGTAGAAGTGAGAGAGAGATGGTAAAGATGGTACTCAGAGGTATACCAGAAGGAAGGAGACCATTAGGTAGACCAAGAATGCGATGGGTTGATGAGGTGACGAAGGACTTGAGAGGAATGGGAGCAGACTTGGAGCTGGCAGAGGATAGAAGAGCTTGGAGGCACATGGTTGGTGAGGCCATAAACCACCTAGGTTTCCAATGGCCACAGGAGTAAGTAAGTAAGTAATCTGTACAACATGTTTAACAAATAAAAAATGTCATTAAAATAATGTTACTCACGGTTTTATCAGTTAGTTTTTTTTTTTATGAAAAAGCAATTGGCTTAGGAGTAGAGAAGGGATGGATATACAATACCTAAGGAAAGAGTTCCAAGCAATTGCCAGCACAAAAAAAGTTCATGATAAAACTAACTGGACATTCCAGCCATTCAAGGGGCTTCTTCAGAAGAAATAAGTAAAAGTAGGTGTGTGAACTTTTGTGAGCTTTCAACTGAAACTCTTTTCTTAGGTAAGTTAATTGTGTAACCTTCTTCCTTGATATATCCAGGGTTACATAAACAATCTTAAAACATATTCTATAATCTAAGTTTGCTGGAACATTGATATTGTGTATTCAACTTTCAAGACACATTTAAAGTGCCTCTTCAGCATAAGTCTCAAGTTTGGATGTTTGCAGCTGCTTCACTGTAGAGTCGCTTTCCTTCCGTTCGCCAGAACTCTTTCTCTCTACTGACGAGAGACAAACGGCGTTACGTTTGTTGGATACCATCGATGATTCTGTGTCTGGAAAAACATTAATTATAGTTGAAAACAATGATTGTTATGAAATTGTTGTATATGATTTCTGGATTAGGACTCTGAAGAACTGAAGATGTTTAACGATCTTCCTCAATGATTTAAGAGATGTGAATCTGTCTTAGTGGAGGAAAATCTAAAAACAATTGTAGAATTTAATTTCTATAACTGCCTCTCTGAAGGTATCAAGTTCTTAACACGTTCAGTGCGGCATACCTTCAAACAGGCGCTCGCCAATGGCGGCGAGGCCCGGGTGAAGCCCTGCACTGAATCGGTGAACGCAATTGGCATTCAAATATTTCAGTCTGACGAATAAAAAAAGAGCAGCGGTGATTGTGCTGCATTAGCCCGAGAGTGTACGTAGTTCACTGAAACACCCAAAGGTAGCAGGACTGCCTGGATCCGTAGCCAGTGTCTTTGTAAAGTGGATTGAAAAAAGAAAATTGACGGAACCGGGACAAAAGCAACGGGATTTTACGGGAAATTTTAGTACCAACCTACACCAGACTAAATCTTATATTCTAAGCTACAGGTTGGCAACAATTATAACGTACCCCAGCAATGGCTGAGCTCACATTGAAGCAAGATTGTTGGCATTGGAGAAGGATGACATTTCCCGCCCCGCGTCAGTGGTGCCGGTACCGCGGGGCTTGAATTCCCGCCTCTAGCACTGAACGTGTTAAGAACTATCTACCACTAGAATTGTGCTGATAATTGAATTACCACAGCCCATAGAATGTTGAATCTCACCAGCACTTAAATGCTTCCTGGAACTATACAGACTCCGCCTAGTAATGATGCCCCCAAGGTTCTTGATGATCTTGCAATACTTGGGGGTTGTGAAGGTATACAGTAAGGGGTTGATGGCAGAGTTGACTGGCAGAACAAACACTACGACCCAAGCATACAGCGAACCTTTGGCAAAATACAAGGTTTATAGGCTATTCACAAGCAACTGTACTAGGCTCATAAGTGATCATTATAGGCCTTAAAAGGAGGATGATTGAAAAATGATTAATTGTGTATTTGAAAATATTTTGATGTGCTCACAAAATCTGGGAGGGACTAAGGCTCCATTTTGCTGCCTATGGCTTTGCAGGACTTGTAAAATATGTATGTAGGGATTTTACAGAGAGGTAGAATGTGATAGTTTGAAAGAAAAATACTAATAATTGTGAACCTTTCTGAGTGCAAATTCCTATTTTGGTTCTTTCAGTGTTAAAAACCTTGACCGTTTTACTGGTACAGAGGACACATTGTATGGTACACTTAAGTAGGGCAACGTACAACACTGCCCCCTCCCCCTCATGTGCTACAACACTTACAATGGAGGAAGACTCTGTGCCCTGTATAATAGGAGTTTCCGCACAGTGCTCGCCGCTCAGGCTCTTCCTTGTTCATCACAAGTATATTCCTAACTCAACAAACTAAAGCTGAACCCCACGGTTGTTCCATA
The DNA here is from genome assembly GCF_028750875.1 of Macrosteles quadrilineatus. Classification (NCBI taxonomy): domain Eukaryota; kingdom Metazoa; phylum Arthropoda; class Insecta; order Hemiptera; family Cicadellidae; genus Macrosteles; species Macrosteles quadrilineatus. The sequence goes on from NW_026542597.1 coordinate 84,822,995, forward strand.
AGCAAGTTTTCTTTGCACCTTACTTCTATATATCTTATGTCGATGATAAAATCGGTTAATAAATGGCGGAGGAGTTCAACCGACAAAGTTTCATGTCGCGTATTAATTATATAGATTATTTTTTTAATTACAGTTTTAGTTTTCCTGAGATTAACTAGCTTACCCCCTTACCTGGAATGTGAACTCTACATAAAGCGAGAATTTTTATGACAGTTATCGGAGCCCAACAGAGGGCATCGGTCAACACGATGAGGAAAAAACGAACAGCGAATTCTGAATCCCCCAGACTGATGGTGGTGGCAGTGCGGGTCTTGACTATACTATGGAACATGGCTGAGTAAACGATCACCATCAGAACCATGCTGTAACAAAAGTGATCAATGTGAGGAAAATGTGAAGTCATGCATTGTGAAAAATTGATTCCGGCTTGGTTTGAACTAAATTCTTGGTCTTCGTGTGAGAGTCGTGGAAAAGTATATTCACTATTTACGAAAATAGACACTTCAGTCATTCTATGATGTGACATCCTCAGTGGCCATGCTGAGACTGTCAAAACTGGGCAAAATTACTGTTTTGTAAATACCGATTTGAAGCAGCTCTAATCGGAAGACTAATTTAGAAACCGGACGCTTAAGCCTCCAAAAAGATACTGAATTTTAAGTCCGTTTTATATTTTTCACCACTTTTTACAGAAAGTAGCTTAAGTGTTTTTTTTTTTTTTTATAAAGGAATCTTTAAAGTCACTTGGAGTAATGTAAATTTACCTATCAGTCTAATGCAGGGTTGCCACCTTTGGCAAAAATCGGAGAAGTCCCCCCCCCCTTCTGTCAGGATTAACGAAAGCTAAAGGGACCAAAGTCGGGACAGTCCCAACAGAATCGAGACGGGTAGTAATCGTAACGTAAATCAAATCCAAACATTGGAAAGGGGGGGCATGTAAACATTTTTTTTTAAGGTGTAATATAAAAAATATGTGCTTATTCAGTTGGTTCTCAACAAAAAAGCTACACAGTAAAATGTGTTGAAATATTAACTCTAAATTTAACATTGTTGTGATTGTATAAATGAGGCAATCCAAATAGCAGGTACCGGTATTTGACAGTTTTTTTTAGTATTATTTGGCAATCCGAAGGCTATCATCTACAATGAAACTTCACTTTATATTTATTATTGGTAGTGTGGGGAAAAGTGTGTCATGCACGAGTCATCCGGGGAGGTGTTTACAATACTCGCATGAACTGCCCCAATGTCCAAGCCTCGCATGGGATCTCTCACGCTTGTATCGTAAACACATACTTACCGGCCTTGTAGCCGAATATAGGCCCGCCTGCTATTTTGTGATTAAACAAATGCTAAAATGACATTACTGTAAAAAAGATGTGGCTTCCAGGAGGCTGGCCAATGGTTTAAGATCCGCAACAGTAGGTAAATCAAGGAGACAGGTTACAACATACAGACTAGTTTTGTTTAAATATTTATTCATAACTTACACTGTTGTGTTGACACCAAGAAAGACAAAAGCCGAGTACTGCCATCCCATCAGAAACGGTATGTCAATGTGTAGCGGAAAACACATCCCGTTGGTTCCATAGAATCTCGTAGAATTCTTCCCGTGTAGCACTAAAAGTTGTAAAAGTGACTGTTAATGGATGTTTTGAACACAAATATCTGTGAAAATTGAATAGTAGGTTAGCAGACCTTTTTTGAACTCATAAGTTCAAATAACTAGTCATATATGACTAAAGAATACTTCGTTAGTAGATATTTATTTGGTTAACAAGACTAAGCAACTTTGTACTTAAATACTGTAATAGGAACATTTTAAGGCAAATGGATTCATAATGAGACCCTATGAAGTAAACCGTAACTTATAAAAATGATTGTTTAGAAACCAAGAGTAAAACGTCAGAGTCGTTCAACCAAAATAGCATCTCAGTTTGTAAGTCAGATATTAAATAAATAAAATTGCAAAATAAATCTTCCAAATGTTTCATGAGTATAAGGGGTTATTAAAGTGTGGTGACTTTTTTGGTACTGGCTTTGACTATTAATACAACAGTATACAATAATCAATGGTACCGGTAAGGCAGCTTTATTTACTAAATAAAAAGGTGTTTCAAGAGTTTATCACGTCAAACTGAATTTAAATGATTTTTCCACATTCATCCCATAATTTTTGTTGCACATATAAGATTTTTGTAAGATAAGTAAGATGTTGTTTTTTTTTATTCAAATTTGTTTAGCTAGCTTATGTGTACTTATCGTCACCTGCAGGGGCACAAATGGGGGCCATGGCACTCATATAAACAAAGATAAAACAAATATAAAGTAAAAAATATATAAAGTCTATGCCCTGAAAGGTTTTAAACAGATTTTGTCGACAATTAAGTATGTCATAATCTTTTTTATAGATAATTCTAGCTTTCAGACACCCATCAATATGTTTTAAAGCATTTTACATTACTTGTTTGTGTAGGAAGCAAGGAAGGTATTTTCCTCTCTTGGAAAAAGAAACTGGTTTTCTCCAGAAGTAAATTCCTGCGATCACCCAAGTAAGGATTTGGACTGAGGTTTGGATAACCGAAGAGTTTAAAGTATTAGTATCTTGTATATTTAGTTTTTGAGTCAAGATAGGTAAAATCTGACCACTTTTGAATGATTTATGACCACTTACCTGGGGCCACAGCTACGATGATCCCTACGGCCCAGATGGTAGCCAACGAGTAAGTAGCTGTTGACATGTTTAACTTCTGATGGCCACTGAAGGGGACAGCGATCAACAAAAACCTCTCCAGACTCAGGAACGCCAGGATTAGAACTGAAACCTAATAACACACATTACTTTTTCCATTAGTCCAGAAAATAGGTGTTTATTGGACAAATATGGTAGTTCTCGTGCAGGATTACCAAGTAGGGTATTCATACATTTTGGACGAGTAACGTACCTACATTTCTCTACTCTAAATTAAACACTAAAATATATATAAATCCATTATATATTCCCACTGACTAAACAACTTAACAATCAATACACATAACCTCTAAGAGAGGTTATGTTTTAGTTTATAATCACTCATTGCCACATAATCAGCTAGTGTCCAGTGAAAACTCATTACCATACAGTAGTATGTAATGAAATCCCCATTTGATTAAACAAGCAGGCAGCAACCGCTGTTTTCCGGGCTAAATCCTTGCGTGGAAAGTTCATTAAAACCGTGTATGGCAAAAAAAAAAGAGTTTCTGATATTCAAAAAGAATACAATTGACATTTTGCATAGTAACCAGGGTTGAATTTAGATTCAGACCTCAGACGAGACCATAGCTGCGATGCCGCTGAGCGTACAAGCAACAGAAGACATCCACTGGTGAGCGTGGTTGTTGTAACTCCCTCTATAGCTGAGATCCTTGTAAGCAATCATCACTAAGTATACACCCATCAGAAGGTCCGATACTAAAACACAAAGTATCACATCGATGATTTGTCTTTTTAGAACTTTTAATTTTTTATGTTTAAGAATTCAACATGAACGCAATATTAAATGAATTTTCTTTTATGTGGTGAACTTCAACCTTTGAATATTTCAACTCAGGTGAATAAATTACTAATTGATTGATGGCTCTAGCTTGCAAAATCGTATCAGTGGTAAATTAATAAATAAGGTTTTTTTACAATACTGAAACTAATTGTTATCAGCTTTTATTTTAAAATTCAGCCTCAGAAAAAGTTAAATTGAATGCTCTGTACAAAAACATTTCAACAACTACATTTCCAATCAAACCCATACTGTATACAGATACCTGCTAGATTCCGAACGACAAAACTCAAAGCTTGATTTTCATCTCGAGCGGTGAATCTTCCCAAAATCACCAAAATATTTGCGACGCAAGTAAACGTCGCGACCAACCAAACAGTTATACGCTGTATGGGTTTGGATAGTAAGTTCTCAAATGAAGATAGACCTGGGGAAAAATTCACTAGGTTTAAAATTTCTATGTACATGTAGTTATACAATAGCGTACTAATAGCTAAAATATTAAATTGTTGTCATACTAACTGATTTCTTTTGAAAGTACAAGCACAAATAAATTAGAACTGTACATCTTCTTAAAATATTTGTTATAAAGATGTACTCATATATAAAGATGTTGTTGTATATGTAGGTTCGTACTGGTTGTACATACCATCAGAGTTAGGTGAGCATTTAGGAACATTTGGTGCATATGTGCAATAGTAATATTGTTTGAAGTACCTAAAAACAAACAGGGGAATGAATTTATTACAATCTTATTTTAACAATCAAAACTAAATTAAGTAGGTAATCAAATGGTTATAAACTTAGAGAGCTTTCTCCCATTAGCTTTTCAAAAATCCTATGGGTATGTGGTGAGAATACTATATTATTTTAATGGATAAAATAAAATAAAATTCAGTACCTAATATTTTAACCGCAATTTTTACAGCATTGGGGTTTGTACAATTTCTTTAAGAGTTAAAAGGACCATAACAAACTAAACTTTAATGGAAATCACTTGAGCCTCTTTTGTAAAAAATCTGATTTTTAGTTATTTTATGGGTTTTAATGGGAAAATCACATACACACAGACATCCCTTAAAAAACACTCTTTTAGATTCAGTGGGACCCAAAACTGACATTTCCACCCAAAACTCAAACTGGAGAATGTTGACAAAATTAATACTAATTCCATGTACTACTATCAAAGTGGGAGAAAGTAGCAACGGATACAAAAAATCGGTAACTATAATTACTTACACAAAATCGAGTTTTCCCATCCTTTGAAACATTGTTGTATCAATGTGCTCGATTTCAATATCTTGTAAATCCCTGAAAAATATATCCTTCAAATTTACAAACATACAGCATAAGTAGTTATGTATTTCAATATAACTTATAGCATGCAATAAAGAATTGATTTCAAGATAAATTGAAGAACAACCGAAGACTACTTACAAAGAAGATAAGTTTCCAAGAGGATCAAACAACTTGCCTGGAACTTTCTGAAGTGGGTTGTGTCCCAACATTCTGGAAAGAAAAAGATAAATAAAAAGTTGTTTGAACATAGATTAAACAAACTCACTTTAGATCTATCACCCTTAAGCGGAAGACAATATTAAGGAATTTTTCCCTATGTTACCTTCAGTGTAGAGTTCACATCTTTTTGTTGTTCCAATAACCAAACTATTTTACCAATAGAAAAGTTTATTCATCTTGTATTACAGTAGAACCTTGATAACAAGACTCTCATGGGGATTGATAAATAAGACTTGTTATCAAGGTTGACTTGCTTATCAAGGTTTGTGAAATGTGATTAGAGGTTTAAAGTAAATTACAGGAGATCAAAAAATGAACTTGTTATCGAGGCTAACTTGTTAACAAGGATCTATAAAGGTTCCACTGAGTTTGTAATACTTTATTTTGTTGGCCTTTGGTCCTTGCCCATAGTCTATTCTTTAGTGATAAATTATTTAGTAATTAATTAGCTGTTTTCATCTATATGTAAATATTCTATTTTTATATTTGTTGTTTAATCTCCTGAATACTTACCAAAACTAATAAAACTATAAATATTAACTTACAGTTTGTCAAGTGATTGTAGGTAGGAAAAGACCTTTTCATCTAGAACATGAAGACAGTTATGGGACAAATCCCTGTAACAAAGTCAATTAATTGGTATAAAATAATCATTAAGGGACATTTCCTATGAATTTGTATTTGAATGCCTTTAACATTTTTACAATTTTCAATTCTCACTACACTACAATAGTTGCTTAAAATAGTTTGGAACATATAGTCTGGCAATACTCACAAAACATATAATAACATATAATTCACATAACATATAATATAGGCATAATTTTATGCAGTGAAACAATAAAAATGCTCAGTTATCTATTTAATTAAGGAGAAGGTATTTAGCTTAAAAATAAAGAAATGTGTGTTACTCACAAATAATCCAGATTCCACAGTTTATGGAAAGAATTTTCTTGAATGTACTGCACCAAGTTGTGTCTCAGATCTCTGAAAAATGAAAAATGATACTGGTTTTTCTAAGATGCTAACACTCTTATAACTTCATAGAAATAGATAATTTGCATATTAAGCTGTAAATTAAATAACAGAATAGCTCCTGAAGAAGGAAGTCCTCCAAGATAGAAAAAGATTGTTCTTGTCTAGGGTATAAAAACACACATACAGCGATTGGGAGCGGAGCGAAGTGGCACGATTTAGAGCGACAAAATCAAGTAGTAACGTGCACACAAACAGCTGTTGCGAGCTTAGTAGTTAACTTTGGAACAATCTTGTTTGTTTTCAAAGGTTTAGGAGCGGAGCAACGATCTTGTGGAACTTTTTAGTTCCATTTTCTGCTTTACCAAGTCTGTTTCAACTTGTTTAAGTTTTGAAAGAATGTAATCAAAAGTTCAAGGTAGACATACGCATGTATTATACAGGGTGAATAAAAAGTCAAGACCCCCCCCCCTCTAATATTTTTCCAAGTAAATATACAGAGATATCCTTTTGGTGGTCGAGCAATCTTAGCAGGAAGTTTCATTTTATCATTTTGAAATTTTTGAGTGTCCCCCCAAAAGGGGGGATTTGGGGGGCAACTCAAATATTTTAAATGTAAACCCCCTTCAAGTGACATCTCATTTTAAAGTGTTTACAAAAACTTAAAGAATTGTGAAAACTAGAGGTCGCTATCTCTTCTCTATCCAAAATGGTAGCCCGTCAAATGTTGTGGAAAATCAACGGTAAAATTGTTAATATTGGCTGCCATTTTGGATAGAGAAGAAATAGCGAGCTCTGGTTTTCACCATTCTTTAAGTTTTTGTAAACACTTCAAAATGAGGTGTCACTTGAAGGGGGTTTACATTTAAAATTTTTGAGTGCCCCCCCCAAAAGGTCCCCCTTTTTTTTGGCGAATCCCCATTCGGGGGACAACTAAAAATGTTTCAATAGAAACCCCTATCAAGTGACACCTCTTTTTGAAGTGTATAAAAAAACTTAAAGAATGGTGAAAACCAGAGATCGCTATCTCTTCTCTATCCAAAATGGCAGCCAATATTAACAATTTTACCGTTGATTTTCCACAACATTTGACGGGCTACCATTTTGGATAGAGAAGAGATAGCGACCTCTAGTTTTCACAATTCTTTAAGTTTTTGTAAACACTTTAAAATGAGGTGTCACTTGAAGAGGGTTTACATTTAAAATATTTGAGTGGCCCCCCAAATCCCCTCTTTTGGGGGGACACTCAAAAATTTCAAAATGATAAAATAAAACTTCCTGCTAAGATTGCTCGACCACCAAAAGGATATCTCTGTATATTTACTTGGAAAAATATTAGAGGGGGGGGGGGGGTCTTGACTTTTTATTCACCCTGTATGAATCGTGATTCATGCTTCTTAAGAACTGGAAACATAGTGATATTCACCATGCACCTCCCCTCCTTCATTCACTTATGCACCCACTCCGATCGGTTTGAAGCAGGCAAAATTAATATTTTTAACCACGTGTTTTCGGTGTGCTGAAAATGGCGTTTTTATTTTTTGTCCTAGGACGCTAGGCAGTTTTCACATTACTTCAAGCTAGCCCTAGTGGTTGCAGAATTATCACTTTAGTTAAAATCTATTGGTGATTTGGGGGATTTGAATCTGAGACCTCGTCATGTCAGATAAAACAGAATGGTTTAGAGTTGAACAAAGGAAGATGGGAAGACAGTTCAGTGTGGGACAAAAGGTGCAAGCAAGGAACTATGCATCCAAAGAAAAGTGGAGATTAGGAGAGATCATCAGTCGAGTGGGCAATGTCATGTACAGAATAAAAATGGACAATGGATTGATATGGACCAGACACACTGACCAGATCCTCCCTCAGGGACTGAAGTTTCGCGATCATAAACATTAGTAGCAGTATACTGATTATGACGATACTAATTTAAAATTTGATAATTAATTCACACATGAAAAATAATTACAAATTACTTACAATTCTGAAAGCTGGGGAAGTTCAGAAAAAGTGTCGTTCCGTATAGTTTGTATATTGTTGTGGGCAAGGTTTCTGTAAAAATACAAGTAAAACCATTATCATAGTTGTATAGTCAAATTAAATAATTCATATTCAATTACTTTACTCATTGCATGCTTATTTTTTCAAACTAGACTACAAGGGTGGTTCAATGAGTCCTTCAAAAAATATATAAACACCGTTCATAGTATTGCAAATGGTTTGTTTACAGCCAAATTCACTATTTAATAAACAGCTGACAAAGTTTCTGCGAAATCATCAGCTGATTTAATTTGTTTTGTCGATTTTGTAAACAAACCCCTGTGCATTTTGAATAATAGAATAAGTGAGTTCTGAGTGGTTATAAAACATTAACATTTGAAACGTTTAAAAATCCGGAGATCAAAAGCTGAGTTGGATCAAGTTCATGGCACATTTTGCTCCTGCATTTGCAACTGTTTACCAGGGCCATCCTTAGGATTGGTGGGGCCCAGAGCAAATGTGGTCGTGGCACCCCCCCCCCCCCCCCCATCAGTAGTAGTTGCATTCGCATATGTTAATACTTAGGTTAGTACAAATGCCCAGGGCAGCTTGCCCCGTTTGCCCCCCCCCCCCCCCTTCGGACGGCCCTGCTGTTTACAACTGGGTAAATGAGTCTGAAAGTGGCCGTATATTGACGCAAGATTAACCCCGTTCAGGAAAAGTTAAGGGTAAAAAATCTCTTCATGAACAAAATGAAGGAAAAAGAAGCAATTTTTTTGTAACTTACAGCATTTTTAAAGACGGCAGGAAAGGGAAGGACTCGTGCTCCAAAGTAATTTGGTTGTGCATCAACTCACTGAAAAACAAAAATCCATAGAAATAAAATGTATCTGTCTTAGTCGGTGGCAATCCGTCTTTCTTTATGTGTGGACCATTTTATTTTGAACATTTTTTTTTCTACTATTGTTGACAAAACTGAAGTTTTTCCTTACTCAATTTGTATTAACTATTCTGTTTAGGTCTACTAACAGATCATCAATAGCTTCAATGCAACAAAGAATCAGCTGAGTTATGTATAAGACAAAAGTGCTCTCGATTATTCTACGTATTTATTACAAAACTTTGTATTGCTTCAAATTAAAATCATACTTGAACAGTGAGACCTTTAATTTCCAATTAAGATGAATATGTACGTGTTTCCCATATATAAGGTTTCAGTCAGTTCGCTGGACATGTTACAAACTTATTACAGTTTATCTTCAGCAGCATTCTTGAATAAATCACATTATGCAATTTTTCCACAGGCGACATGTCACATGTTAAAAACATGTCCACCATGAAATTACTACATTTGACACCTTATATAGCAACCACCTATTTAGATCTTCATCTTATGATCGAATACAAATTTATAGAAAATCTAAAAAATTAACAAATCTCGTTACTTACAGCCATTTTAGTTTGACTAAGTCCCGCCAAGTGTGCATGTTCATAAACTGTAGTTTGTTGTGATGGAGGAAAAGCCACCTCAATTGTTTCAATCCACAGAATAAACATGGTGGCAGAGATACCAGCTCATTCCTCTGTAGTAACCTAAACAAAATAATAATATGGAACACTTTACGGTTAGAATCAAGAACTGTTGGTTAAATAGGGGCTGTCAAGGCATTTTAGCAAATACAGAGGGAAAACAATAATTGTTCATGTGCTCAAATCTGTGTGTATGTATAAATTCCTAGTGTCACAAATCTTTTGTGGTCACTAGGGGATTTTTTCATATTTTACTTTCTTCTATTAAGTCCCAAAAATCCACTGTGTGGCCAAAGCAACTTATAACAAGTTAATGATAATAATTCATATATTCAGTATAGTTAATGCTATTGGTCCTTAAACAATATTTAATATTTTATTGTATGTATATATTTATTACTACACAATACTTACAAGTTTCTCAGTCTTGTTTGGTTGTTAAACGCTTTGTCAGGTATTGTTTGCAGGTTGTTTCCTTCCAAATGTCTGAAATTTTAGTTACATTTGTTAAATTTTAATAAAACCAATTTGCATTTTGTCTTTGTGAAATAGTTTAAAACTGAGGATCCAAGGTAATTGACACAATTAATAAAATCCTAGTTATACATTGGTAAAAGATATTTACTGTAATTAAAATATCAGAGACTCACTAATTATCAGGCTTGAAGGAACCTTTTGTTGAAAAGAAACAAGTTTAAGGAAAGAAATTCAAAGTAATTAAAATCCTTAAGAATTCAGCCATTCAGAAGACATTTAGTTGTTCTTCATATTCTAATACTAACTCAAGTTAAAGAATTCACAAAAAAGTATGGTAAAAGTGTTTGAATAAACTCAAAGCTTTATAAACTGCTATGGGTATTTCAGTTTAAATATTTTATTTCATATTTTTAAACTAATATTATTTAGTAGATACCATTAAACAAATACACAAATGAACAATTAAGAATGTACCTTAGTATCAGTATCTGTTTTCTTTAACATTAATTTTTGAATACAAATTTAAATGTATAACATTAAATGTTCAAATTAGAGGGTATATCTTTCAATTTAAAAATGTTTGCGGTTTAAGCTAATTAGAAGCACATATACGAAATATCCGTAATACCTTTGATACTCACATGACAGTAATACAGCAGAACTTGGCGAACGAGTCTTGTGTTAGAACTATGGAGTTGTTTGCTAAAATCCTGAAAACAAAAACATGATGATGTTATTAGACTCTTCAAGCTTGGCAATGTAACTAAAAAATTGTAATTTAGTTCATTAGTTCCATATTGAATCTAGCAGCAACAAAAATAGCACAGATTGTGTTTGTGTTGCGTTTACAAAAACTTCCAACAAAACTTATGAAATAATTACACTTTTTTCTAAAAGAAAATTTTGATATTCAACGGATTTTTTTTAAGATGTTTCAAATCAAATATATTTATTTCCATTCGGTACAATAAAGTACAATAGGATAGGTCAGATTGCATTTTACAAATTGTCATGAAGCAAATTAAAGTAGATGTAAATATAAAATTAAACTTAAATTATATAGTATATAGAACAAAACAATTCTAACAATTCTAGGTTTCAATGAAACCTGCGGCAAAAGCTTATATGGGAAATTCTGGACCCTTGGGTCTGGCAGTGGCAGACCCAGCCTGAATTCCAGTCAACGCCTGAAGTATTTTCAGGTACCCTGTGTGGATGTGTGGTACTTGAGTACCTACGTTAAAAAAAACTTGCAAAAATAAAGCACTCTTTATATTCCATTCTATGGAAATTCTAAAATTAGCCGGTGAAGATATACAAATTGTTGAGAACACTAAATTTCTAGGATTATACATAGACAGTAAATTAAGCTGGAATGATCATATTGATCATGGGGCAAATCGAATGTCAACAGGCCTATTTGCACTTTATCGATTATCAAAATTTTGTAAACTTGAATCCCTAAAATTGGTTTATTTTGCTCATATTCACTCACATTTATCCTTTGGTATAAGTATTTATGGAGGAACATCACAAGCTAATTTAGACAGAATTTTAATTCTCCAGAAAAGAGCAATACGCATTATGTTAAATTTGGATTGGCAAGATTCTGTTAGGGAAAAATTTGAAGAACTAGGCATAATGACTGTATGTATTCTATGACTGTAAAACCATTTTATTATATCTATCAATGTATATTATATACTGTCCAAAATTCAAATAATGTCTCACTGGTAGGGGATTCTCATCAATACTGTACCAGAAACAGAAATAACTATGCAACACCTTCACATAGATTAAGATGTTTTGATAAAAAACCAATGTATATGGGTATAAAATGTTACAATGCTCTTCCAACAAAACTAAAGGACTATACAAGGACTACAAAATTTAAAAATAATCTAAAAATGTACTTTTTAACCAATCCCCTGTATTCAAAGAACAAATTTTTCCTCTTACATAATATATTAGAATAAGAACTTCTTCAATAGTGATTATATCTTGTACTTTTTTAGGATTAAGCATTATGATTTTGATCCAATGTAATGACGCCATTCGTGCACATGTTTGCAAAGTATGAATAAAGATGATTTCATTTCATTTCATTATGTGAGAAATTCTCCAAGAAAACCAATTTAACCAAATGGTGATGGAAGTCCAACTTACATTTTGCTTACATCCTGAGATACTTTCTGAGGTACGTCAGTCAACCCTCTGTCCTTGCACCATAGAGCCGTCTCGTCCCCACAGTCACAAGTCGCTGGGTACGATGCCAACTCTGAAAAATATTACTTATATCAACATGGACTCCAAGACACCAAGTTACACCAAAAGTGAACCTATAAATACTGTGACTCGATTATCCAACATAAATCAATCACAACAAGGTGGGATAAGTGACCAGGTCAGATAATATAGCATAACCTCAATCTATATAAATAAAATTAGAGTTTTGTCTGTACATTGCTCAGAATTATATATTTTTAGGTTATTTTTACGTCTTATACATTAAATAAGCAGAAACGAGTCTTATCTCAATTTCTGTCTGTCTGTCTTTCCCTTTGTCTGTAACACTCAAGATGGCATTTTACGCTATCTTCTCCTGGAAAACGAGAGTACCTATCAAGATCCAAGTCATTTTAATGTATTCACTGGATTGGCGAGATTGTCTTTAGCCATTAAAATATGGCCTCACTACTTTGTAAATAATATTACGAACGTTCAAAAATGCAGTTTTGTGCGATTTATGTCAAGTTTTCGTCCAATTTTTATTGCATAATCATCTATGAAATAACGAACAGCTGTTCGGATCAAGATTATTTTTCCTAGCTGTCACTGATATGTTTACAAATGTTGTTTACAAATACCGCAACCTTTTTCAATCACGTTTTGAATGTAAATCCCAAGTGATTAAAAACGTTTTTCTTACATAACGCATTTAATTAATCGAAAGTGCAATAATATAGTGTAATAGTGTAACCGTGTAAATGAAATTAAATAACTAGGCATCATCCAGTTCAGGAACCAGAGATTCTTTGTGTATAAATTGTTCTTGAGTTTTGATAACCAGAAAGAAGACCTTGAATCAGTGTTGTATACGGCTGGGAAACTTTAAATTTAATAATGATCGTCGCCAATGGCTTAGAAATATGGTTTCCACTCATTGACACGGCGCTTCAATGGCGGTTGTGTAAAGTGGTAAGTAAAAAATCACAACTGCAGTGGTTGATTGTAACAGAGGTTTACGGATGATGCTAAACTCGCTTTTCTAATGTGTTATTTTCTGTTCCTACCATTGACTATATATATATAGTCAATAGTACCTACTCACCGTGTGATGCAATCGCTGGACCATACAGCCATGCTCTTGGGTACGTACGCCTACCCAATTATTTATAACAAACTGTTCGACGACGATCCTTGATACCGGTACTTTTCCCTAGAATACACGGCCTACCTACTTAAGAAATAAAATTACAAACGTCCAAAAACCCAACGTTGTGTGATTTTTGTCACATTTCCTTCTAAGATAGCCTTTACCAATCATTGTTTAGAGAATAGGTACGTAGGGCCTAATCTATTAAATAACAAAAAGTTGTTTGTATGAGGTTGTTTTTTTTAAAAACTGACACCGATAAGTTTACATTAAAAGTTGTTTACAAATAAAGCAATTATTGGGAAATAACTTTGATTGCCGTTTTAAAACGTTTTACGAGAAAATCAAAAACCAAGAGATCAATAACCTCGGGACTTGATTAACTCATATAATTGGTCGGCTGTACTATAGTTCTCAACTGTGAACGTTGGTTTTTGGTACCGGTTCTATTCCTTAGAACCGTTGGTACTGTTGGTAGTAGCAAGAATCATTTTTAAGTACCAACACATCACTGTACTTTACAAATTAGTTATCGTTGGTGTTGCACCTTATTTATTATTACAGGCGTATTCAATTTAATTGATGTCTTAACTGTACAATTTTTGCTTTTTCTTTCTTGATTCCAAAATGTTAGTTTATGCTAAGAAAACGATAATGCACTTTAGTAAAACATTTATTCAGCTAACCATAATGAATTGTTTAAACGCTTTACGTTGTTTATGTATCAATAGTTTGTGGCCTATTTTGGTAATATTTACTATAAATTACCAATCGTCTATACCAGGGTGGCTGGACCACCCTGGACCAGTCGTCTTCATTTTATATAGTAAGCCGTCATTTCGGGTCATCATCGGTCCAAGCAAATATACATTGTTATGATGAAATTTGATGACATTAACAAAATATTTTAGATACTAATTTTACAAGTACTTTGTTATGCTTAAAGCGTAGCAAACCCCCTAATTAAGTTCTGTATTTTTGCGTGTATGTCTGTTAGTAAAGCATTAATGTCCTTATTTCTCAGTGTTTCACGGAAAGGACAAAATTACCTTTATAATGAAAATGTCAACACGAATAAAGTGTTAAATTGGGAGGTTGAAGTAGTACCTTAAATACTTTTAACCATTGTGGAAGGTAACTTTCAATTATAGGCCTACATTAGGGCTATGCCTCATAGATCTATAAAGCATTTTTTAGTTTAATCATTGGATTTAACATATGGACCAACACGACCCAGGTTACATTTAATTTCGAAGCATTTGTTTTGGCTTGAAACTGTCAGATACTGTATTTGCGAAGGTTTATATACTGTATAATAGTTTTGCCAGCATATCTGAAAATATGCAAACCAAATTCTGTTCTTAATAAAAAGGTTTCAATAACTGACTACAATAAGATCCCCGTGCGTAGAACGGGCACACAGCTAGTACTTACTACAATCTGTTGACAGGTTGCTTCGCTTTAGATTTCCAATGAACTCATTAGTGTACCCATACACATCAGCTGAAAAAAAAACAAAATGTATTATCTTATATTGATGGTTTTTTTATGAGAGAGTTACAAACAAAACATGTGTTGGCAAGGTTGGAAGTGCCACAGGTTAGAACATGTCGCAAAACATTAGCTGAACTCAACCGTTCATAAGATGCTGAAGAAGACTTTGGGTAATTTATATTCATTGGTGTTTCTGTTTTGTTTAACATTAACATTGCCAAAAATAGTCATTGAATAAGTACAAAAATCAATGCCAAGATTGAAAGTTTTGAAACTCAAAAAAATTCAAAGGTAAGCTTTTGAAGAAAACAAATAATTGCTGTGATTCAAAGGTTTATTGCGGACATTTTCCATCACGAATGTAAAAAAACAATACACAACGTTTCGGGATCTGGAATCTGATCCCGTCTTCAGGTGAAAAAAACTTAACTAACACATTACAACTAACAATACACAAACGCCCAACCTAAGTTGGAATACACTACCGAGGGTAGTTGTAATGTGTTAGTTAAGTTTTTTTCACCTGAAGACGGGATCAGATTCCAGATCCCGAAACGTTGTGTATTGTTTTTTTACATTCGTGATGGAAAATGTCCGCAATAAACCTTTGAACAACATTAACTCACCATCACCAACAATGAACTTCAAACAAAGAATTGCTGTGAATTTATAAAAAAAGTAGAAAGCCCCAGTAATTGTATCATAAAATTTGTTTATAATTGTTTTAAATAAATAAAAATATTTTATTATTACCACATCTGAGTATGTGTTCATCGTCAGCCAGTGGACAGTCCACATGATGATTGCAGATGAAGTGTTGAGGTATACACAAAGAGGAGTTCAGGCAGGGGAACGCTCCTTCTGGGCAAGAATCTGAACCTGGAATAAGTAAATACAAGTAATAGGTTATGTCAGCTAACAGTGGTGGTTCCAAGGGGGTGGGATATAGGGGCTGAAGCCCACCCCAATTGGACCCTGGAAAAATCAATTAAAATATATACTTTGCCATAAAAACATAACTGGGGTTTTTGGACACAGTTCTAAATATTACAAATGGCTTTAAACAGACACAATTTTTTTGGGGGAGGATTCAAGCTGATTTAAAGTAAAAATATTATAAAATAAAAGGAACCAGCAAACTGATACATACTTGGCCCCATTAGCTTGCCAACAACCCTTATGGGTAAGCAGTAAGAGAAAGTATATGGTATATTCTTGAGTGTGGCAGATTGCGTGAAAATATAATAATAATTATTAGTATTAATAATATTAATACTAATAATAATAATAATAAATAATAATAATACTAATAATATTAATTATTAGTATATGGTATGTTATGGGTAAAATTACAATATTTGCAATAACTCTTTAACTGCAATTTTTACAGCAATGGGGGTTGTACCATTTTCTTTAGAGTTAAATTAAGTTTAACATACAAGATTTTAATCAAAATCGTTCAAACATTTAACAAAAAAATAGATTTTTATTGTCCGTTGAATTTTTATAAGAAAATCAAAGTTTCCAAAAAACAAGAAAAACTCTTAGATATACCTACCATTGATTAGTACTTACATCAAATTAATCAGCCTTGACACCTTTAATATGCTATTATAGATAATAATCTACTTACGTATCACGTATGCCAGTAGGTGTCAATTATTAATACTTGATATGCTGTACATGTTTCAAGCCTAAATACGGCTCATCTTCAGCAGCATTTTTCTATGTACAATTTTTCACATCGAGAGATGATTGTCGACTATACAGGGTGATTGATATAAGTGTGCCAGCCGTTTTATTCGAAAACCATAAGAGATATCAAAAAAAGTTAAATGGTAAGTGCCTTGGATTTTTTATTTTAAAAATTGTAGTCAAGTCAAAAAAATTATTTTAGCCGCCATTTTTCCAATATGGCCGCCAACTTTGATTTTTCTTATGGAACACCCTGTATTTTATGATGTATACTGGTAGGAAATGTTATTTTAAGACGATTTTATTCTTGTGATTTTTTTCATAAACCTAACCGTTTCAAAGATAATAATGGTTTAAGTTGAAAAATTTTCAATGGATTTCTAATAAAACAGCTGGCATGCTTGCTTAGGCCTTTATCAAAATTCTTTCTCATGCAGAAATTTCAAAACTTTAACCAGTATTATCTATGAAACGGTTAGGTTTATGAAAAAAATCACAAGAATAAAATCGTCTTAAAATCACATTTTCTACCAGAATACATCATAAAATACAGGGTGTTCCGTAAGAAAAATCAAAGTTGGCGGCCATATTGGAAAAATGGCGGCTAAAATAATTTTTTTGACTTGACTAAAATTTTTTAAATAAAAAATCCAAGGCACTTACCATTTAACTTTTTTTGATATCTATTATAGTTTTCGAATAAAACGGCTGGCACACTTATATCAATCACCCTGTATAGTACTTACATACCAAATTTCATCAAATTTGGAACTCTGGTGTAGTCAGTAGCTCTGTACACATCCACACACACAGTCATCACTTTGAAAACCGCTTTTCGAGGTTCCCCAAAAAGCATATTTCCATGCAAAACTCAATCTCAAAAATTGTTATGAAAACAATACTTATTCCATATACTTACCGTGTATAGGGTAGAAAGTAAAACAATATACAGGGTGGAACGAAGTTAGTGTTAAAAAATTTTATGTGTTAAACTACTAAGTATTGGTGACAAAATGGCACCAATTTAAGTTTCCATACCCTCACAGGTAGGGAATAACGGACAATTTAAGATTGTTTCAAAATATTTGTATTTGCTTACATAAAATGGCCATGAGTGCACTAAACATTGTTTTTATTCCGAATTCATTGTCATCTTTAGAATCCTCGTTAAATTTCCAATATTAATAGTACAAATTCATTGAGGTGAAACATCTGCATAAGCCCTTGTTTGGCATTAGAAGTATGAATTTGTGATTTTTTTTTAAAAAGTAATAACTTTTTTCAAAGTTTTTCTATACTACACCGGACTCTAGAGAGTGTCAAGTATTACTAAAAACTTCTGCAGTTAATAACCTTTAAAATGATGTATAAACATCTACTGTTCGTTTGATTTGTCGTTCTCAAATTTAAGAGTTTCTCTTGAAAAACACGGAATGGCCAAAATCGCCTCCCTTTAAAATAACACGTATTTGCTTAAATATTATGGCAATAGCTGCAATAACAATTATATTTGAATAGGGTTTATTGTAATTTTTAGAACCCTTGTGAGATTTATTATAAGAATATTAAAGATCTATTAGGATTAACAACCATATAAACGTATGTTTTGTGAAAACATGTTAAACTAGTTTAATTTTTATTTTTTGAATACTGTACATTGAATATTGTTTAAAGTTACACATGGTACATTTAACTTAAGATTTTTTTCTAAGCATAAACAAATACTTCCAATGGAGTAACCTCTAAAATTATGTAGATACTACTTTTTACAATGTTGTCAATATGTTCACCGAAACCCCAAAATTAGCCTAAGTAATTTATTGCAATTAATTGATTGTAGTTCTTAGACACATGCTAATGGAAATAACTCAGCCAAGTGATATATTTCTTTACTAAAATAATTGTTAAAACCTCAGAAATATGTAGTTTAACTTATTTACACAAAAAATAAAAGTTAATTCTAAAACACACAATATTCGAAACTTAAAAGAGGGTTCTTACTTCCTTAACGTTTTAATAGTTGCCTTCTATTTGATGCCAACTACTTGAGTTTTTTTTTTCAAAATCTCCTTTATTTTCCCTGATATACAGCCAAGTTTTTTGACAAGTGGCACCAACAGTAACATTAAAATACAACGTTCCTCTGACTAGCACATCTGCATTCATTATCCAGTTGTACATTTCCTTATTAATCTTCCACTAAAGATGAGGAGACCAATTACTCCACATAGCCACACAAAAAAAGTCCAGTGGACTCAAGGTCTGGCGACCTGGCATGCTAGCAAGCCACACCATATGACTCATCTTTATCATTGTTATCATTTAAGTTGTGTATTTTGCATTAAGTCAATCTCGCACATCGGTTGAATGTACATAGAACTAACACCGTAAACGATATTTAAGCTATGCCAATAAATAAGAAAAAACCCTAAATGAAGATACATCACAAAACATAGGTTCATAAAGTGTTAATCCTAACAATTCCTCAATATATTAGGCATTTTACAAGGATTCTGAAAATTGCAATAATACCCATTTAAACATGATTTTTAAAGCAGCTGCTGCCATATCATTGAAGCCAATATATGTTTTTTTTTTACAGGAAACTAAACATTAGCTGTTCCGTGTTTTTCAAGAGAAACTCTTAAATTTGAGAACGACAAATCAAACGAACAGTAGATGTTTATACATCATTTTAAAGGTTATTAACTGCAGAAGTTTTTAGTAATAATTGACACTCTCTAGAGTCCAGTGTAATATAGAAACACTTTGGAAAAAGTTATTACTTTTTTCAAAAAGATCACAAATTCATACTTCTAATGCCAAATAAGGGCTTATGCAGATGTTTCATCTCAATAAATTTGTACTATTAATATTGGAAATTTAACGAGGATTCTAAAGATGACAATGAATTCGGAATAAAAACAATTTTTAGTGCACTTATGGCCATTTTATGTAAGCAAATACAAATATTTTGAAATTGTCCGTTATTCCCTACCTGTGAGGGCATTGAAACTTAAATTGGTGCCATTTTGTCACCAATACTAAGTACAGTAGTTTAACACATAAAATTTCTTAACACTAACTTCGTTCCACCCTGTATATCTTTTGACAAAGACTTATTTGCTGTCAATATATACCATCAAGTAGGCCTATATCTAACATTCGATGACATTTATTTTGTTCAGATTTGAAATGAAGCGGCAAACAAATCATAGTAACAGTACCGTAACAAAGCAAATACCCCCGCTGCAGCAAACCTGTAGACTAAGCGAATTTTCATTTGCCTGATTGAACGTTACATGGGAAATTCACTAAAAGCTTGTTTGAGATACCATGTAAAGGCGACTGGGCTCATGGAAATTTCCCTGTTCTTACAACAATAGTAACTGTAGAAATTGGATATTATTTCCTGTTAAATGTAGTCTATTTTGATATTTTTACACATTAATGTTGATAAGAAACAAACCAATGAATACTCAATGCAGTTTGTAATTACATAGTGAATACATTATTGCCAATGGAAAGAAGGAAAGAAAATGGGTAGTTTTATCTTTATCTTGGATTATTTATTTGCTTCGTACTATTTTATTATAGATTGTTAGTAGTAAAAAAAGGACTGATATCATATTAATTTACAAAAAGCCTACTTTACAAACGTTTAACTTATGCAATCAACAAATTACTTCTGATTGAGATTTGTATTTTGTAAATAAATTAAACCATTTTATTTCATTTTCAACAATATTTTAAACCCAAAACAAGTCTTAAAAATTTACTCCATGTAAGAGTGGAAAAGAATACAAATTTAACTTAATTAACCAAACAATTTTGATGTGAAAACTATGTGATTCATCTGAAGTTATTTTTTAAGAGAAGTAACCAAGGGAAACATGTTATGAGGTATTGACAGGCTTCACACGTTAGTTTGATTGAAGGCAACTCGTAGATGTTAAAATGTAACGAGGTGAATCAAATTCTCTCATCCAAAAAAATATAAACTTAATATTTAGTTATTTAAAGATTTTTTATGCTGTAAAAATCAGTCACAAACAAACACCTATGATAAGTGATATCACTTACAATACAAACCCCTATAATTTTGAATAAATAGAGTAAAGTACAATAGAAACCTCTAATTTTTTTTATACGTTAGGAATTGAACCTACCTCTTCCACTGAAAGTAATTAACTTTCGGCTTCTTATTTTTACAATTAGGCCTACCAACAACTATGTTTTTTCTCTATTTTTTAAAAATTGGTATTTGAAGTTGTGTAAACGATTCAAAAATTTACGATAAATTGACCTTTCAGTTATGTTTAGTAGTTAAGTTGGCGTCTACCACAAAGATGTATATTGGAAACTTCGCTTAATTGAACTAAATATACATATATTTTTTTTTAACTTGCAACCTAGTCCAGTCAATGAATGATCCAAAAGTAGGTCTAGAGTGAGTGAGCAGTTAACTAAGCGATTCCTTCAGAAACTTGTTCAGGGGGCTTAGGGTGTTAACATACCAAAAGTCCTGACTCCTAGGTGGTGAGCCAGGGGGTGGAGGGGGTGAAAAGGGGGGGGGAAGGTACACATTTTGGGTTTTTTGATTATATCTCGAAAACTATCAACTTTTTGTATACTATAGTAAATTATAAAATTGAAGAAGATTAAATTTTCTACAAGAAAAGTATATAATGTGTTTATTTTGGTTCAACAGATTACGAGTTATAACCTATTTAATTGATATCTTATTAAAATACTCCTTCCATAAGAAATACATGTAAATTAGTATGCGAAATGGGGCGAATCCTATCCGCCCAAAGGAAATATAAATGATATTTTGGAAATCTTGACAAAATTTCCAGTAATTTGACACTTAAATCATGAAATTTTGTCAAAATTAAAGCGAGGGAGAGCGTTTAAAAATGGGATGATTTAAGGTTTTTTTTTATATTTCCAATAAAAAAACACCAAAACTCGACATTTTGTTACCTCGCCCTCGCCTTAATTTTGGATCAATTTTAATGATTAAAGTGTCAAATTACTGGAAATTTTGTCAAGATTTCCAGAATATCATTTATATTTCCTTTGGGCGGATAGGATTCGCCCCATTTCGCATACTAATTTACATGTATTTCTTATGGAAGGAGTATTTTAATAAGATATCAATTAAATAGGTTATAACTCGTAATCTGTTGAACCAAAATAAACACATTATATACTTTTCTTGTAGAAAATTTAATCTTCTTCAATTTTATAATTTACTATAGTATACAAAAAGTTGATAGTTTTCGAGATATAATCAAAAAACCTAAAATGCGTACCTTTCTCCCCCCCCTTTTTCCCCCCTCCACCCCCTGGCTCACCACCTAGGAGTCAGGACTTTTGGTATGTTAACACCCTAAGCCCCCTGAACAAGTTTCTGAAGGAATCGCTTAGTTACCTGCTCACGCACTCTACACCTCATTCCTTGACTGGACTAACCACTTAATCATCATGATGGAATGTCTAGATTTAGTTCCATCCTAAGCTAAAGGTAATTTTTATTAAGATAGTTAACCAACACTAAATCACAATTTAATACCCTCAATTTATGAAGTTGCATGTTGCAAACACAAAAGCAACTTATGCAGTGATACGCTACAAATTAGCTGCTTAGCTTTTAACAGAAACTTTTAATTGGCTCGTGCTATGTGCGCCTCTGCAAAATATGGCTTGCAGCCTAAATAATAATTGTGTAAATTTGAATACAAATAAATTAAAGATTTTTTTAAGTGTGTTACCGGTACTCTATATTCTTGTATAAGTATTTTTACTACAAAACAAAACACTATAATTTTAAATATGTATAAAATGGGAATATTTTATAGTTAATACACGTTATAAACCATTGTATATAAACAAATATAAAAGTAAAATTTTTAAATACCTCACAAGCATTTATTATAAAGCTCCTTTCAAAATCCTTTTTAACGTAATGAGAAAAAGAGTAATTAATAGTATAAAGTAAACCTAGAGAAAGAAGGATAAAGTTACTCAGTAAAGACAGCTTCGGAAAAGTTTACTTAAGGTTTCATTTCTCTGTTTGTCAGCTACTTAGTCCTGGGTCTAAATTTTGGCTAAATTTTTTTATAAAATATTCTGTCAAGCACACATATTAAAATATTTCCTTGTTTAAAAGTTTGATTAGAATAGCAAATTAAATCATACCATAAATTCTAAGAATTTAGATTTAAAACTTAAAATTTAAATTTAAGTTTAAAATTTAGATTTTTTTTAATTCAAAAGAAATAATGTTTTTAATTTTTATAGTTTGTGAAAGTGATTTTAACTAGTTAACCGCCCGTGCTCCGCCACGGGAATTTTATCAGCAATAAAAGAAATAATAATTAACAAATACTGTTTATCTTGGTATTCTATTTTGGGGTTGTTTAATTTTTTACATGAAATAGAACTGATAGTTTGCCTGTATAAACTATTTTATGTTAATCAAACCGATATATTATTTTAACCAAATGAATGTTTTATATTAATTCGAGTTTTATTTGAAAAATAAATAGTATACGAACTGGGCAATGCTGATAACCTAATAAGCAGCTATTTATGCTATTTAGATAATTTGCTCAAGTATCTTCCTAAATTCGTCGTTTTTTT
The DNA here is from genome assembly GCF_028750875.1 of Macrosteles quadrilineatus. NCBI lineage: Eukaryota > Metazoa > Arthropoda > Insecta > Hemiptera > Cicadellidae > Macrosteles > Macrosteles quadrilineatus. The sequence continues at coordinate 84,846,221 of NW_026542597.1, forward strand.
TCATTACATTTGTTGTATGGAATAAAGATAGTCACTTAGCCTACATGTAAATCACGCATCAGCAGTTGGTCGCATTTCACGAATCTTTGACCCATACTGTGAGTAAAAGCTGTGTTGACGTCGTATATATAAAGTTGGGCATACTTTGTTCAATGTTAGAGGGTATTAACGGAAAAGGAGTCGTGGATTTTAAAACTATGTAGACTACCGCTACCAGAAAGATGTTGATTCATGTGAGACTTAGAACTGACCATTTCGAATGCAGATTTGTATTATATTTTACTCAAATAGTTTTTTGTCTCTTTTGACCCTTAATATTTTTTTATAATCGCTGTTGATAAGATTTTCCATAAACTCACCATGTTGATAAGGAGTTAATTTTACCTTCCCCTTGTGACAACATAAGGAAAAATATTTGTGTCCCAGTTAGTCTGTTCCGACTCAAAATTCATAGATTTGCAGTACTGACAAATCCAATCCAACGACAACAATTTTAAAAAAAAAAACCGGATTTCCCTATGATTGTTCTGGTGGCTATAGAGAATAAATTATATTAATCAAAACAATAAGTTTCCGTCCCCTACTATGGGTATTATTTCACATTCCATACTCAAACTTAAACTTAATTACCACTTTCCTTCAGATCACTTTGCAGGAAAACTAAAACATTTTTGTGTCCCAGTTAGTCTGTTCTGACTCGAAATTCATAGATTTGAAGTAGGGACAAATCCAATCTAACGACCCCAATTCAAGAGTTGGTATTTTTTGTAGGGACTTGCAGAGCACTTAACACCAACACTGCTCTTTACCTTTTTAGTTCGACGGTTCTCTACATTTTCTTTCGTTCGGTATGTCTCTTTACGCCCGGTTAATGATTACCTTTTCTTTTTCTTTTTGTACTTTTCACACCCTGGGGTTAGTGATAAAAGTTTTATAACGCTTATAATGACCCAAGTCAACATTGCCATTAAACATCAAGTCACATACTTCTTCGCCAGAACCAAATGGTAAGTCACAGTTTCTCAAGCAACTTCCTGTGTACTTGAAAAAAATTCACTGATATATTGTAGTTCCACGCCACGTATCCCAGCGTACTCGCCATCTCGAGAAGGTAAAGTTTGGTACCCCTGAACGTCTAACACTGATCTTGAGTAAGATTCGTCACCTACTATAAAATGTTTGTATGTTTCCCACTCATTAGCAATTATATGTACAACTTGCAAGCGGATTTCCCCATGATTATTCTGGTGGCCGTAGAGAATAAATTATATTGATCAAAACAATAAGTTTCCGTCCCCTACTATGGGTATTATTTCACATTCCATACTCAAACTTAAACTCAATTACCACTTTCCTTCAGATCACTTTGCAGGAAAACTAAAACATTTCAAAAATAAGTTAACAATACACTTTCCTTTATCAAAATCGTGTGTTTATAAACAGAAACTCCAAGTTTAATAATTGCATACTGAAAGTGAGGTTATAAAAATGCTAACAATTGTCTGACAAACATTAAACAGCTGACGAATAACTGTGTATTATATTCTTCAATAAGAATTGTATTGACTCGACCTTTAAAGGGCTGTAGGTCGTAGCCCGTAGAAAAGACGAAAATTCTAAGGAAGTTCGGCAAATCTACACACTATCCCCTTTAATTTGAGACATAAATCTTGTAGATCGGTCCAGTAATTACTGAGAAAACAGTGTTACAACTGTGTATTAAATATATAGATTTAATTAGAAAGTTTCATTTATCAGCTGTTTACAGTGTTGTAAGCCTTACATTGGTGATTTGTTGTCACACCTGGATGGGATTAACACATAAACACGCACGGACACGTTCTCTTGGTTGAGTGGTCAAATGGGCACGTATGCAAATAGTTACACATACAAACACTTGCAATAGGTAAATATGAGTAAAAGCTGTTTGCTTTGTATATGTAAATATTGTAACTATAACTGTGCTTAGGCTGATTATTCTGGATTGAGACATGTAAAACAAGACATTTTTTTACTATCTCCCCCAAGTACTGTTTTTGTAAACATTTTCGAGTGTGAGTTTTGAAGTGAAGCGTATGTGTACAGAGCTACAGTCTACACCTGTGGTATCATTTTTATGAAATTTGGTAGGTCTATATTGGGTACCGTACTAATCTATGGTATCTCCAGGTACTTTTGAATTTATTTATTTTTAACGGTGATTTTCTCATAAAAAATTAGAAATAGGCGTTTCACAAAATCCTCTCAAACAATTCTGAATAAATTTTGCAAATCGTGGTCCCTTTTATGTCCAAACAAAATGGACTACCCCCAATGCTGTAAACATTACTGTTCAAAAGTTATTGCAGCTTTTGTGATTTTTCCCATAGGTATCATAGTTATTCCCACCCCTTGCCCATGATAAGGGTTGCTGACAAGCTAAAGGGAGGGAGTATTTGTCAGATTAATGGTACTCTTTATTATTGTGGTTTTTAAGAGTACAATATACATGTATATTTAATTACAAAATAATTAAAGGAATAAAAGAGTTTGTCTTTGCACTTGCCAACTTTAAAAATCTGATTCAACACTTACATTACAAATTGAAATATAATTATCACAATTAGTTAAGTTTTTTATTTTTTATTTATGTATCTGTGGATTACAATAAAATGTTGTACCCAACAGAAAGAGAAACAAAACTAAAAATCAGAACCTGGCAGAACAAATTCAGTGTAAAACTATCGTGTTTTATGCTCAAGTGTAAAGTTTCACCACAATAGTGTTAACTGTAATTTTATTGCCTTGTTTACTAGTGTTCTTGGAATCATAATATTACACTCCCAAGCACCAATTCTGTAGCTCGATCATAAAATAATGCTTACTGAATACATTTACATACTGAATACATAAGGTCAATTCTTATAAATATCTAGGTGTATTGTTTGATGAACGATTAAAATGGATAGATCATGTTAATTATGTTAGAAATAAAATAAGAAAATTAATTTTTGCTTTCAAACACATGAGAGAAGTTTTGACGGTTAAGGATTTAAAAATGGCTTACTTTGCTTTTGTTCAATCATTACTTTCATTGGTATTATAGCTTGGGGTGGCTGTTATAGGAGTACCTTGGAGCCATTAAATATTGCTCAAAAATCAATTTTTAAAATAGGATTTGGGAAATGCAAACGTTACCCGACTGACGCTTTATTTAAAGAAATAGGAGTCCTCTCTATTCGCCAGTTGTATGTAAAATCAATATTAATAAACATCTATAAAAATTACAATAACATTTTTCAAAATATTTCACATTTATATAATACAAGATATTCTTCTAGAGTTGGAATCACCACAATTCAAGTGAATTATACTTTCTCTACGACTAATTCATACTATGTTTCACACTTAGTCTATCGTAACATATGTAACATTTTTAAGGATTTCAAATTTTTTGAATGTGACTCTTTAAAGGTATTTAAATTCCGCGTCAATGATTTCCTATTCAGTTTAAATATTGACGAGGCTGATTCTATTATCACGGCGGACTACCGGCGCACCTGATCCGACCTTTGCACTGACTGACCTTGGCACTTTGTTTGGACCGTCCGCAGTCGAATTACTACTTTCTACACCACTCATACCCAACAATCCACTCATCACTCTCCATTCTCCTCACTACCACCATTATACACACGAAACTCACACGCACACACAGTCTGTCTCTCTCTCTCTCTCTCTCCTGGCCACCACGAAATCTATAATGCGCAAGCTCACCAGCGCTGTGTTCATAAAAATACGTTTACATACATCACTAATAATAACAACCCTTTTATTTTTAATTGCCATTCCACAAATTCAATAATTTACTTTTTTCTATTTGACAGCAACTTAGCAGACGCACAGGTAGAACTGCCTATGTCTGCTAGTTCCATATTGTTGAATATTTTGGCTCATTAAAACTTGTATGTATTTTTAGTGTCATAAGTCTTTGTTAAGTATATTTGATTTTATAATAACTGTTTGTAGCCAATGTTTTTTGGAATAAACTATATATTCATTCATTCATTTAGGACTATTGTAGCTTACAATGTAGGCTTCATGGGGTATCCAAGACACAACAATAAGCCCGCCACAGCGAAACCGACAGACTAAGCAAATTTCCATTTGTCTGATTGGATTTTTACTAGAATACTTCCTAAAAATTATCAGATTCATTCTATATTTAAATAACAATTGATCTGACGAGTATTTAGATTTGCTGCAACGTGGAAGTGTCTTTTAGTAAAATATTAATACCTGAAAGCACAAAAATATGTCAAATAACACTTTTGTATTATAATATATTTTTACACTTATACTGTTTAGTCACAAGACGGTAAATACACATAAAAGATGGTAACAGTATAAGTGTAAATATATTATAATAAGTGTTATTTGAAGTATTTTTTGTGCTTCAGGTAATTTATTAACACGTACGATGCTGATTAAGAAGTTATTTAAATATTAATAGCCGTTTAAGCTTACAAAAATATAATTTTAGTATAGTGAAGCGTAGTTAAAGGTTACAGAGAAAACTCCATGAAATTGAACAATTATAACTCTGATATTGTTCTTACGAAGAATAAGTAAATTGATGTAGTTAGCTTGTGTTTTGATATTTTCTGATCAAATTTGCTTATTTCATCCTAAGCTGTTAACATCTCAGTACCTGGGGAACTTTATTAGTATACTCTGAGTCTGAGTGGTCAGTGTCATCAGACCCAAAAATATTGTTTTGCCGTCTAACTTATGTTAAAATAATAATATCGAAGTTGACTGAAATAATGAGAAGTTTTTAAAAATTTGTTTGGAGCTAAACGGCCCAAACTATAGAAAATACCCAGTATTTCTAATGTTACTTAAAAGGGGATTGAATCTGACACAGAGAAATATTTGAGTAAAAATTTAATAAGGCAAATGGAAATCCACTTAGTCTGCAGTTTTGCTGCAGCAAGGGTTGTTAAATTGTATTCAATGTTCCCAGCTTATAACTGTCTATCCTATTTTGTTATTTGTTTATTCCCTACTTTGTCATGTTATCTATCTGCTCCCAGAGTTTCCCGATTATTCCAGGTATACTCCAGAGAACGGGATCGATCACGTAACGACACAAACAAGACTCCCTCATCGGCTAACACATCTGACCTTCGTGAAGTGAATCAGAACCATAGTGGAAAATAGTACAAAAACTTGTAAAATGAATTTTGCATCAATATTTTATTCACTTGTACATCCTTTGTCTTTATCATGCTCTTTCAGTGAGGCAGATTTTTTGTTTTGTTTTTTTGTATAAAAAAATATTTTTCTTGTAACCACAAAAATTTGTGTGAACTATATCATTAAAAACCTGGGACCTTAGCACAATATGAAGTTTTTTTATAATTTAGGTTAGCTACATTCTTATCTGAAATTGTAATACTGTAACTTTATTCTAAATTTACAAGAATATAATATAGCCTAATTAAGAAAAAACAGTCTAATTAACATAGTTTAAACAGTTTACAATTAATTTCTATAAACTTCATGTTGAATAAGTATAAATTTACTGGTGTATGAATAATTTTTTTACTAAGGTTAAAAATATTATGGGATGAAATGTGTTACTAATTAATTTGATATGTGTGTGGATAATTTCTATCCTCTCTTTTGTTTTTTTTTCTGTAATAATTTTATGGTCTACATATAATATTCTTTATTTTCTAACACCATTGACTTCTTTCCATTATGTTTTGTGAGTGGTCTTGTCTAATGTTCACCTTTTGTTAAACGGCACCAGTAATTGATCAGCTTTAGATTATTTAGTAATTTTTATTAGCCTAGTTTTATTTTGTTTGGGGAGCATTGGTAAAAGTGCTGTATAAAGGTTTATTTAAACTAGTGTCCCTGTTGCTCGAATTCGAGCAATTGCTAAGTATTACAGGCGTTATTTTAAAACAAATTTCAACCAAGTCAGCAAGTTTGTAGCAAACTGTTAAATTAGCAAACTTATTGACTGTTTACAATTAACATATGCTCTTCTTCTCACTTTTGATTTCTGACAACAGCTGGAGTTTCATAACAATTTTTGTTTCCAATGTTAATCTTATGGAGAAATACAAAACTTTAAAGGGCTCCATGGCCTCACTCTCTCATTATTTCCCTAAAAAGAAAGTTTCCTGCACAACTTCACGTTACTCTCTTTCCAATGACACCAAAAACATGTCATTCGGTTCAGTAGTTTCGGAGGAGTAATTGTCACAAAAAACCTGCTTGCGTATTAAATAAGTATAGATGAGAATTCTGATAAAGTCAGGGGAAATTAACTTTTTAGTTACCATAGTAGCATAATTGAAAGATTTTCAATTCCTAACCTAGCTCAACTTACATTCAGTTTATAAACAAAGATATCCCCAAAGGATATCAATTTACAAAATTAACATTCAAACAAAACTGGACTTAAAAACCAAAGCACGTCCAGTTTTGTTGGCTTAAAGCTAAATATTTTCTGAACGTCATTGCAACAGTGAAATATTACAACTCTGTCACCAGTTAGGACCTTTCAGCGTTACAAGCTTGAATACTGATGACTTCAAGAAACTATTAGTTATGAAGAGTTATGGTTCAGCGAGTACTAGTGTGGTTTCACTTGAAAAATAAAACATGTTCGTAAATATTACAAAACCTGATGTAAAGTGATAGTTCGTAACTTATGAAAATAAAAATATCTTAAGTAATAAGATTAGGGGACTTTGTGTGCAAATCGCAAATTTTAACAGGGTTCAAAACTAGTTTTTAAAGCGAAAACACTTTTTACCTATTGTTGTTTAAGTTTATGTGAATAAAACTAGTAAATTTGTTGATTTCAGATTAACACCAAAGTGATTTACCTAGTTTACCTAGTTAGTGATTTACCTAGTTTTAGTGTAGGTTTCAATTATCAAAAATTCAGCCTAGGCTATTTAAAATCCATTTTCATAAACTTTTGTCTCTTGTTTACAATCTGACTGTTAAATATTCAACTGAACGATCAGCTGTTATATTAGAAATTTACATGTAAACTGTTTGAAGAAAATTGATCAGCATTATTAGATTTTTGAAAGTGAACTCTAAAATAATCAAACACTAGGGAAATGAAGCTTTAAAACATATTACCTTTTTCGTTACCATTCGTCCCCCTAGAACTAAAGCTTTAAAATGACCCCACACTCATAAAAATCTGTTGAGTGCTTAACTGAAAAAGCTGTTACAGAGATCCCTTATTGCACTATACAGATAGTTTTTCCTTGTTTACAATTCAATATTGCTTGTATCAAAGTGACCAAGATCGGCTAGATTAAAACGGTTTGTAGGATGGATTGAAGTTTCCAAACAATGATACAACAACATGGAGGTCAAACATAGATCTGTAATGCATCTAGAGGTGTCCAAGCTATGCAGAATGTGAGTTATAAAAATAAAACTCACATTTCTTCAAAACAACTACGGTACACAATTATAGGATTTTTTTCTTTTAATAGTTTCTAATGTGGAAATACAGTTTAGTCATAGACTACACATGTTATTAAAAATTCAAATTAAATTTTAAACGTACACAGGTTTAGTAAATTGGTAAAATTTATTTTAAAAAGTTTAGTTTTTGCGAATTAGTGCTTATTTTTGTCTGTTACCAGTAATTTTATTCACAACAATAACAGTTTTTATCAATTTTAGCTAATATTTATATTTTTATCAAAAAGAAATTCTTTAAATCTACACTGCATTCTATCCTATCCAAATTATTGTAGCAAAATTGTAGGAATTGATACAGTTTTTCATACTGGGAATTCACAAATCAACTGGGAAAAGTATGCTGCCAAATGTTTAGACTGTAAAACTTGCTTCACAGTCTAAGTAGCTTTTGATAATCAAGTATTCATATTCTTATTTTTCGTGTAATTTAATGCAAAATAACCACATTATTGCAATAGCAAATCATTTTACTTTTCTACTTAGAAAACAAACCTAAAATAAATATTCAGCAATGTCTGTTTTCCACCAGGGCAAAATTCAAAGTTAATAAAAATTCCACCAAGATTCAGCTGAAAACTATAGGTAATACCAAGAAAATCTTTGTTTAACAAACAGCCAGTAGCTTAAATATAAAAAAATTCAGTTCCAGGAATCAATTACTTTCAGTTATAGGCCTAGTCTAATTTCTTAATTATTTTTCAGTGTTTGTAAATAATTAAATAAATAAATCAATTATATTAATCTCTTGAACATATAAATATATTTTTCTTGCAAATGAAAAATGTGAATATTGTAAAATAATAGAATTATCATTGAAACATATCCCTGTGTATATTTAAGAGCAAAATAGCGTTAATGCAGTTGATGAAATTTCAACAATGTGTAGTACAAAAATAGTAGATACTTTTAGTTTTATTTTATTTTAAATTAATTTATATTTGTATAACTTTACTGACTATGAGTGTAGAAGACGAGAGAGCACGCCAGTAGAGCCAATAGTAACAGCAGTGTTACAGCGATGAGAACAGACTTGGTACACTGCATGTTAGGAACTGAACTACCACAATGTAACAACACACAACCACCCCACCTACTGGGGAGTGGGAGAACAAAACACCCAACAATACCAACCCGATCCATCTTTGTTACACCAGCTGATCAGCTGATTATTTTATTATGATTCTTGTTATACCAGTTGATAAGCTGATTATTTTATTATGATTCTTGTTATACCAGTTGATAAGCTGATTATTTTATTATGATTATTGTTATACCAGTTGATCAGCGGATTATTATTTTATTATGATTTTTTATACCGGTTGATAAGCTGATTATTTTATTATGATTCTTGTTATACCAGTTGATAAGCTGATTATTTTATTATGATTCTTGTTATACCAGTTGATCAGCTGATTATTTTACTATGATCAGGGTGTCCACAGAAATTTTGTCATTAATTTCCCTGACTATCCATGACCATTAACCATTGATTTCCATGACTCACAAACTTTACAAGAAAATTATAATATACCGTGAACACACAAATAATTCTGCCTAGACAGAAAATATTGAAATACTAATACGTATTAACAGATAACAATGGCGTAAAACAGGTACAACAATGAACTAAATACAAACTCAAAACCCATAAACTAAGACATCTGTATAAATTGAGTTGTCGTATATTTGTCAAAAATTTGGAAAAATGCTACAATAGTCGGGGTTACGGCCAACTAGATCATTGAAAGGACCCCTGAAATCCATCCATCATTGGTGATTTCCATGACTTTTTGCCTATTTCCATGACTTTCAATGACCAGAATTTTTTTCCATGACTATCCCTGACTTTCCAGAATGTTGACACCCTGCTATGATTCTCGTTATACCAGTTGATCAGCTGATTATTTTATTATGATTCTTGTTATACCAGTTCATAAGCTGATTATTTTACTATGATTCTTGTTATACCAGTTGATCAGCTGATTATTTTATTATGATTCTTGTTATACCAGTTGATCAGCTGATTATTTTATTATGATTATTGTTATACCAGTTGATAAGCTGATAATTATTTTATTATGATTCTTGGACCAGCTGATCATCTGGTATTAACAATCTTACTAGGAGGTATTTGTTGAGGAGCGTAAGGTACTCCACAACTTGGCCTAAGCAGCTGTTGCATTTACAACACCCACCTCGTCTGTTTTTTTTTCTTTTTTTTTACAATTAAACCTTTTAGAGCATTGGCAGTTGACACCTACTGTAGCACGGCAGGATCATGGTAGCGACCAGTCACCTGTTGTCAATGTCGCACAACAGGCTAGGTGTAAATAATGTACACCATGATAAGAATCAAAAAACCTAAACGTCTTAAACCACAAAAGAAAAAAACACAACGCTAAATAATAAAGTAAATAAACCAAAACGTAGCAGTCTTTTCATAGGAAGAAGAGAGACAACCAAGGTCTTAACAAAACATGTAAAAGTACTGGTAGAAACTAAAACGGAAAACGATAAAAAAAAACTCTTCGCATTATAATGACTTGAGTAGTCCAATGTGTGTCATAAAATGAAAATAAAATAAATACTTCACTGTTATATAATAACAATAGAAAAAAAGACCGTAAATTATATTATTAGTATGATTCGTATCCTAAAGGAATGGAAAAATGATGTAAACTAAACACCCAACTATACAAATCATGATTTATAATTACTTAACCTATGACGAAAGAGCAATATATGTACAATAATTTTGTAAAATATACAGTAAAAAACAATCGTGACTCTAGCATAAAATTAAAACTAATTTTCTCAAGGTAAATTCGCTGATACACACACACATTCTAATTTAGATCTTGAATCTTTCTGCTCGTAGCTTTTTCTTTGCCTCCATGTCGCTCATTGTGATGGGGGTGTGGGTCTTTGTGGAGACTGTTGTTTTCGCAACTGTTGCAACCGCTGTCGCAGGAACAGAACTTGTGATTCCGAAGCGCTCTTGTCTCTTTTTCAGCTTCTCCTGTTGTTCGATCTATAGAGATAATTTAGACTATAGAATTTGGAATTTAGAATAGAGGATTAGGAATAGAGGACCCTCCAACTGGCAATGGGCAAACTCTGTAGTGACAAGGCGTTTTTAGTGATTTTGCAGACATACTTTTGAAAATTCATTTCAACTAAACTAGAGCAAACCTATTGAACCATATACTTGAATTGTTCGTAATGGAATGGGGAATTTGAAAGTGGCAAAAATAAATATTTACAACAGTATGTATGACAAAACATAGAAAAAATAGGTTTTTTTTTAATTTTGAAATTTTTAAAGTAAAACTTTGCTGCATTTACCAAATGTTCTTTATATGTAAAAGATTTCAATTACCATTTTGTTTTAAAAACTATGATCTAAAAACCGAAAAATGGCAAATTTCACGATTTTTTAAACAAATTTCAAACTAAAACCAAATAAATGTGTTCTCAAGAAAATGTAGTAAAAGAACAGTTTTGAGACATGAAGCAAATGACTTTATGCTCAAAATTTTCGTTTAATTTAGTACTCAAAAATCCCTTTGTGAGATAAAGTTCATTAATTTAGGCTATGTAACAAAGTGCAAGTTTAGAAGAATTTAATCTTTCTAACGGTATAAAAATTATTCCATTTTACAATCATTTTCAACCATTTATTTGGAGTTAACCAAAACCTTGCAAAACGTTACTATTATAGTCGCTGCCACTACAGAAACCACCTACCGCAACTATTAAAGTCACGCTGCTAATTGAAGGGTTAAATTGAAAATTTTGCTAATTTTTAGCATTTATTTTTTGGACTCAACATAAGTAAGTCCAAAAGTCGATCACCTAAAGCCTAACTCCCGTCTGTCTGTCGACTGCCTGATCTGCATGTCCAGAGACTGTCACACACTGACAGACAGTCCTTGTGTCTAATTGCAGTTCTCTGTGTTCTACTGAGTAATAATGGCTAGGATACCTCGACGCCAAAGTTCATTTGTTACTGGTGTGCCATGTATGGAAAATTGGTTAAACTGTAGTAATAACGAGACTTTATTAGCAAGAGGGATTACCCAATAAATAGGAAGAGAATGGTTTCAAGAAATTTCATTGTTTGATGACCTGGAATCGGATGACATATTTCGATGTTATTTTCAATCCAAAAAAGATCGGCTGACGTATATAGAACAGAAGATAAAAAAAGAAGACATGAATCATCGCAAAAGTATAATGTAGCAAAGAGCACCTGGCAGTAGGCTCAACACGCTCATGATAAAGGGGGATTAGTCTGGGCACAGATATCTGCGCTGAATTGCTCACAGAGCGATTTAAATGAGTCGGCTTGAAGACAGATGGTTGCATCTGTGAGCCGACAGGCTCGGTGTGTATTTTCCTAACAAGCAGATAAGCACTTATTTTGACAGCGCACTAATATCAGCTAGCCAGCAGATATACTACTAGTGTGTTAGACTTAAAATTTCAAATAAAATTAATTACACTAATTCAAATTTGGTTTCAATTTGGACTTATCATACCACAGTTAACAACAACGTTTTAATCAATCGAAATAAGTTTTTTTTAACATAAAATAATGTTGACATTTTTCAGTGTGGTTTACTAAGTCTGTGGGTTATTATAAGACTGTGTCGATGGAACATAAATTTATCAGCTCATTTCAGTCTTGATGAAATAAGTAAAGCCAAAGTTAGGTCTTTAATATCGTGCCCTATGATAACACAGATGAGTGTTCACTGAAACCGAGATGATAAACCTCATAATTAAAAACTTTAAAAACATACCTTTACAGCCAAAGTACTGACGTTACATCCAAATCGTTCAGCTCGTTTCTTTAGGACGTCAGCACTTGGACCCTGCACATAAAACTAGCTAGAGCTTCTTTAATGAAGAGGTTTTAAGGGATAGTAGACGAGGAAATCAGAATAATCTTCAAGGTTTACCGTCTGAGGAAAATGGGAAAACCAATCTAAGGAAGGTTGAGGAGGAATGAGGGATATTAGACGAAGTCAGATATCTTCAAAGCAGGGTGTCTACTACATTCTGGATAAAAAATTCATGGACAATTCCCGTAGGCCTACATTTAAGGACACTTTGCCGTAACCTTTGTCGGTGTCATTAGGCCTACCGAATAATTTTCCTGATTTGTCAAACTGTATCAAGCTTGTTATTAACTGTAGTTGTACCAGAGAGAAAAAAAAGTAAATAATAATAGTTAAGAGTTAACAATTTCAAAATAGAAATCTATTGAAAGTAAACAAGCATAGGCCTACCTATACTTTAGGTAAAGCTTTTATAGTGTAACAGAGAAATGCAACCATTGTCTCCTGCGACAGCGACAAATATCTCCATCGGTCACGTAAACTTCATAACATAGCTTATCCGATCCAGGCGGATTAATTTGGCATGATTCGCCCTGGCACAACGTTAGGCTCTCGACTACTTTTGAAAAAAAAAAAAATCTTTAAATGCACATTGTTACTCAGTTCTTAGTACAAAATCAAGGTATGGTAAGCGGCTACCAATAAGCAATAAGCACAGAGTAAGATTATTGTATTTTCATTTGCAAAGTTAATATTGACACGTAGCAATCATTAGTTGTTTATCTAGGCTCAATTACATTTTCCTAATATATTTTACAGCTCTTTCAAGAATCAAAATACCCAGGCCTAGACCTAATTATTTAGGAGGGCCTATATAAACTGGGTAACAAACAATGAGGTTATAATAGCAGCAAAGTCACTATCATCATTCTAGTTCATAAGATTTAGATTGCTTAAAGCATACAACTCAATAAATAAAATATATGGGTTAAACAAAAAACATTGAAACATGAATAGCCAACAATATAAGACAAAGATACAGAAAATGCAATGACATAATTTGAAACCAAGCAGGCCTACATAGTGATAAAACATTAATGCAAACAACAATGCTTGTGGTTTTGTCAATTGAAAGATAAAATATCCATAAAAAAGGGGTTAACTTACAAAATAAGACTGTAGATTATTTACATGTTTTATATGAAACCATAAACAGTTTTATGGCACTAGGCAATGGCCGCGGCAAATTGAATCTTCAAGCCGAAAGTACAAGTAAGAAGTGAAATTTAACAGCCATTATAAAGCTATTATGTTCACGATAAAATAGGTTTGGGATCTCATAATAGTTTCTCATAATATAATCTCATAATAAGCCCTAGTAATAAAAAAAGAAGTTGTAAAGGAATAAAAGTGATACAACTTTTATGAGCTAGCTAACTGAGTCAACAGTTCTTGGAAGTACTTGACTTGACACTTGATTGTCGTGATAAAATATTAATGGGTTTGAGATTGCTAATAGGATTTTTATTGCATAATTACTCTAGTAATAAATTATGAAAATGTAAACAAACATCTGAAAACCTTTTATGTGCTCCTAACCAACTAGCGATCAATAAAATTATGGCCCATTAAAAATTTAAGGACATAGTCTGGCATTTAAGGACAATTCCGTACATTTCATGGCCAGTAAAAAATTAAGTACAATTCCCGGTTTTCCCGGATTTCCCGGTTGGTAGACACCCTGTCAAAGGTATTACAGAGGAATGGAATCAAATAGAACGGACGGAGAAAAGAAGGAATAAGGAAGACAAGAACAATCAAACTGTAATATAAAAAAAACATAAAAGACGTCAACTAAATGCTACCTTGGAGGGTTAAGTCTTCTTCACTCCTGCGAAAACACTAAAAAACATGCCTCGGAAGTCCCTTACTCCTGATGGAACATGTAAAGAAGTAATGTTAAAACTTTCTTCCCTATAGATTAATGTTGGTTCTAGAGAGCCCTCATACCTGATATATCCAAGAAAATAATAAGTTCCTAAAAATAAGAAACTATTTTTTTTCATATTCAATTTTCAAGTTATAAGAGCGCCAATATAACTATTCAACTACATTGTTACCAAATTTCAAGAAAATCTGTGGAAAACTGCGTCTGAAACAGGAGACAAAATTAACATGCTTTGTCAGAGGGAGTCACCGAATTGTCGTTTTAGTAGTCGTGTGTTTACAATGTTTTCAGAATGGCGCTCTTCAACACCCCCCCCCCCACAGGCTATACCCCCAAAACACAACTACACCGAGGGTGATGAAGACTCTTATCATCCTGCAGACACTTAAGCCCTGTGTACACGGGGCTAGTATTTGCCGCTAGTTGATTAGCGCGTATAAATTTTCTCGGTGTAAAAGGTCCATTAGCAAAAATTCTTAATCGCGTGCTAGCATTTAACTCGCTGCTAGTCACATGTTTGATAATACAAGCGCTAATAAGTGGAGGGGGTGGTCACGTGACCACTAGCGCAAGCAAATTAGCTCGCTACTAGCGGGGTATTTGCACTTCTGCTAGTCCGTTCAAACAAAAACAAAACATCTCTCAGGCACAAACTCCAAAAGAGCTATTTTAGTGATAATTTATTCAATGGTGATGTACCAAAACGATTTGTTACACCCTACTTTTTATTTGTTTTTTTTCATTTGGTTCATCTCTACGACTCAATCAAGCTAAGTTTGGTTATACCTATCTCAAAAGAAAAATATGCCAAAATAAACAAAGACGAGCATTACTTACCTCAAATTTTATTATTTTATTGGTGCCAATTTTTGTTGAGATTACATTAGTGTTCTCCTGGGTTTTTTTCTCCTGGGTCGTGGCCAAGCCGAACCTTGCCGCACGGGCTTCTTTCTTTGCCTCTACAGAGAGCGGCACACCGAACTTTTGAGCTCTCATTTCAAGCCGCTAGAAAACAGTAGGATAAATTAGAACTTTAAGCCAAATTTTACAAACTAATTGGTTATGGGTGGTTGAATTGAATCAAATAAACTTTCTTTTTGCACAGAAGTGTCTGTTACAGTGTCAAAATTCTTAACAAATAAAAACAAAACTTAGGCTCTATTCAGTAAAAAATACATCCTGATACAACAGACAACTTTTTTAACTGACTTTCCCACTACCAAAAAAAAGGAGGAGGTTCTCAATTTGTTCGTGGCAATGTTTTTTTTTCCTATGTATGTTCACCAATTTTTCTGTGATTCTTTTACCGATCAGTGTGGTTCCACCACCAAAATAACCAGAAGAGTTTCTATTTGGTCCCATATATATATATTATGTTTAAGTGTAATATTTGTTTTGGTGTAAAATGCTGAAAACCACAAATATTCAACATTTATTTTGTTTATATTTGTACAGAGAAGGCAATAAATAATAATAACATTCCTACAGCTGTTAGTTGAAACCATTTAAATGAAGCTACAGACGATTCTTCATGAAACAGTTGCTTCATATTGATTAACAAACTATTTCTTGCCATGGAGCCTAAATAAATTACATTGAAAAAGCACATTTTGTTTTGGTTACTATAAAAAAGTTATTTTAACGTTTGACCTGATTTGTGTATACAGTAATTCTGTTTTTAGTTTTGAATATTCTGACTTATAAAAACATACAGGTTTTAGTGAATAGCTGTATGATATTGACAAATAAAGGTGTATTGTGAAAACCAAAGCATTCGTAAAAGAGGTCTAAATATAAATTAAATGCAATTATTCCTTACACAACCTAAGAAGTGTGAGAGTGCATAATCGTCAATGGTCTTAAAAGTTCAGTATGATAAATATTTTTGGGCATCACTCACCTTATTGAAATCAGGAGAACGCAGTCGTTGTCATATCACAATCATACATTACAATACACTAATAGGGTCAATCCATTTCAAATCATCCAGCAAAAAAAGAAAATGACACCCATGTTCTCAGATTCTAATGATTTTTTTTTCATGTGTTCCTTTTGCTATTCTAATTATGAATACCAAATTTCATTTTGATATCTTGAATACTTTTTTAGTTATGAATTTTCAAAAATTGCTAAAAATAAGCGTTTTCCCGTTTCCGCCGATTATTGGGAGTACGAAATTGTTTTGGTAAAAAAATCATTACTCAGTCAGTATTTATCATATCACAATGGGACTTTCACTAAAATGTTCAGAAAATCTTGTAGAATTAAGGAAAAATATGTTTATGGGGGTGGTCATTTTATGTTCCAGTCAGTAATCCATCCAACTTCAATTTTGGTCTAATCTTTAGCAAAAAACACGAAATTTTAAAAAATTTGTGAAAATTATAGGCACTATGTAAACCAAAGGTGTTTTATCATATTTATGTCCCTAAGGACATATACTAACAGGTTCTTAAAGAAAAACACTGGGATTTTCACTGCCTTTTAGTCTGTACCTCAATAAACAGAAAAATATAATTTTCATAAAAAAGGCAGAGTGCGGACAGTTAAACCTGTACTAAGAATCAAAAGCTACTTCAGAAAGTGTTATTAAAAAAATTATCAAAACCCATTTATAATAAAGTAGAATTATAATTTTGAAAGGCAATAAAACTGAAGTTTAAAAGCACTGACCCAAATTGGTAGGCCTACAATGTCAAGCTTAGTACAAAAAAGACGCTTGAAAAAATATGTACAGTATTAAGAAAATATGATACAATACAATACAATACAAATCATCTTTATTCATCAAGTATTTTATGAAAACTTCTTACCACTAATCCTTAATGAATACAATTTTTGGAGATACTCAATCTGCTTTTTACATGGAGCACTTAATTTTGTACTTGGTTTTTTGTCAACATGTTTTGGCACTGTTTTTAAATTAAATCCATTTCTTTTTTCGGGAAATAATACATTTAGTCAGGTTGGGTACCAGGAAAATATTTCAGTTCTGGCAGAGAGGCTGCAATTTTAGGTGGTTATAGTATAAAAGTTTCTGAACCTAAAACCGCCCAGACCCCAATTTTTAAGGACCTCGGTCGTCCGTAATGACGTCATCAAAATGGCGGCCGTAAGAGGATGCTGGGTCCCCATGAATTGGCTATAACGACCGAATGCCTTAACCGATTTTCATGAAATTTGGCACACAAGTGCTTGAATACATTATCTCGGCCTGGGTTGAAAATGGTCAAGTTTCATCAAGTCATTTCAAAATGGCGGCTGTTCAAAACTAAAAAAATTATGAGGAAAATAATTGTGAATTGTTTTATACAGGTGAGTTTTAAATGAGTTCCCCCCCCCTACTTTTTTATACATTTCTTAAGATATCAACTCCGAACCACGTCAGATCATTGTAGAGTAGCAAGTGCTTCATTTTGACTGGGTTTAAATTTTTGGCCGCCATCTTGGATCCGCCATATTGGATACGAAGTTATTTTTTCAAATGTAAAGGTAGGGTTGTGACCCACCGTTTCAAACAAGACTTTAACGCTGAATACGATGCTGCAATTCGTTTAAAAAAATGTTGATCCATTCTAAAGTAACGAGAACTTTTTATTAATTTATTTTTAGTCCATTATAACATTGTGCATTTACAAACTAAGGTCATAATCTAAAAATAGTGCTAGATAAAGATAAGTGGACACCACCATTCATTGTTGACCTATTTTCACTCGGTTATGACGGATGTATTTTTTTCAGCCGCCATCTTGGATCCGCCATTTTGAAATGTGATCAATTATTTTATAAGTTTTTTGTTATCAAGCTTTCTTGATAAAATATTACAATTATTTTGATTTAAAATGTCAATATTTCAAAAACCAAATATGACAATGAAAAACATATTGCGGCATTGAATTCAGCATAAAAAAGTAGTTTAAAATGATGGGTCACAACACCACCTTCATATTTAAAATAATTAATTTAAAATAATAATAAGGTCTAGGCGGTTTTAGATTCAGAAACTTGTATACTATAACCACCTAAAATTGCAGCCTCTCTGCCAGAACTGAAATATTTTCCTGCTACCCAACCTGACTAAATGTATTATTTCCCGAAAAAAGAAATGGATTTAATTTAAAAACAGTGCCAAAACATGTTGACAAAAAACCAAGTACAAAATTAAGTGCTTCATGTAAAAAGCAGATTGAGTATCTCCAAAAATTGTATTCATTAAGGATTAGTGGTAAGAAGTTTTCATATTTTCTTAATACTGTACATATTTTTTCAAGCGTCTTTTTTGTACTAAGCTTGACATTGTAGGCCTACCAATTTGGGTCAGTGCTTTTAAACTTCAGTTTTATTGCCTTTCAAAATTATAATTCTACTTTATTATAAATGGGTCTTGATAATTTTTTTAATAACACTTTCTGAAGTAGCTTTTGATTCTTAGTACAGGTTTAACTGTCCGCACTCTGCCTTTTTTATGAAAATTATATTTTTCTGTTTATTCAGGTACAAACTAAAAGGCAGTGAAAATCCCAGTGTTTTTCTTTAAGAACCTGTTAGTATATGTCCTTAGGAATATAAATATGATAAAATACATTTGGTTTACATAGTGCCTATAATTTTCATCAATTTTTCAAAATTTCGTGTTTTTTGCTAAAGATTAGACCAAAATTGAAGTTGGATGGATTACTGACTGGAACATAAAATGACCACCCCCATAAACATATTTTTCCTTAATTCTACAAGATTTTCTGAACATTTTAGTAAAAGTCTTATTGTGATATGATAAATACTGACTGAGTAATGATTTTTTTTACCAAAACAATTTCGTACTCCCAATAATCGGCGGAAACGGGAAAACGCTTATTTTTAGCAATTTTTGAAAATTCATAACTAAAAAAGTATTCAAGATATCAAAATGAAATTTGGTATTCATAGAATAGCAAAAGGAACACATAAAAAAAAAAAATCATTAGAATCTGAGAACATGGGTGTCATGCCCTGGATGACTTGATATGGATTGACCCAATAGAGAAAGAAATTAAAGGATGCATAGAAAAATCTAAACAAAAGAAGTTAATGCCATCAGCTGATCTAGATAACAGAGGCTCCCCTCCCCCTCCTCCACCACCGGGGAGTTCACCACCAGTCAGTCATGGTTAGGCGCTCACAACGTTTGCGTGAGAAAAGAAATAACCTTGAAAACGCCGCACGTTTATTTTGGTGCGGCGAAACGTTGGAGTTGAGAACTTAAGTCTGAAATTTTAAATTTAGGCTAGTTATATTTTTTTATTTTTGTATATTATTTTATTATCAATGTGTATGTGCAATGAACTGTGTATGATTGTGATATGACAAGGACTGCGTTCTCGTGATTTCAATAAGGTGAGTGATGCCCAAAAATATTTATCATACTGAAGTATTGACCTCACCTAATACCATGTTGTTTAGGAATAGGTCTTATAAGTGTTAAATATTTTAATTACTAAATATGCATTTGCAGATGTGGAATGTTTATTAATATTCTCTACCCAGTTACTATATCTTATCAATACTATTATGCCTGCTTCGGAAAGTCCTAGAGGAAGCTGATTTGCAATTTCGACAACATCTTGAGCAAACAAAACCACCTAACCGGCTTAGACCAGAATTAGCTGAACTAATCTTTCATATACTGTACATATTTTCCATAAGTGATAACAACCAATTTTCTACTTTTGAGAGATTTTTTTCTGCTGGTAGCTGAGGAATAACTTTCATATTGTTCCAAAAGGCTTGAGACGTTACTGTATTTCTTTTTATAATGTAGAAGTACACCGATTGCAGGAGAAGATTATGTCTGACATTTCAATGTCTCTAGAAAAGACATTTAGTTTTTCATTAGGCCTAATTTAATGGATAACTCTTTGTTTTTAAAGGAATATCTTAAAAATGTTTATTTTTGTACCCATTGATTATGTGACCTGAACAGATGACTCAAGCAGTTTTAAAATAATGATTGTTCTGTGGAACTTTTGATTGTTTCAAACAGTTTTGCTTGTCAAAAAACCTCAAGTAATTAATATATAACAAATTATACAGTCACTAAAATTCATGAAATAATTTTATTTTGTAAAAAAAATACAACAGACTTCAAACGCTCTAAAAAAATGAAATAATTTCAATAAAGTAAACTTTTGTATTAGTCAATAACATAAATATATAAAAAACATACTGAACTGTTTTGTTTTTCCTGTATCAAAGAAGTATTTTCTTGTCTTTTATGATTACTTCAGAATGAATGCATTATGAAAATAACACACACAAATGTTCTATGTGAATAGGAAAATAATTTATTTTGATATTATGACAGGGAAAAGAAGCTAGTTTAACAATAAAACATTAATTTTCAAGTTAGAAACATTTAAATGCATTATAATCTTTTAAAAGATACTCGTTAATACGACTATAATGCAGATCTTTGGTTACGGTAATAAAATAACACCCAACGCATAACTATGAAAAAGTCATGCAGATTAACACCATTAGTTATAGATTGTCACCTGCAATTTGGACATCCAATCAAAAATCATCATAGAGCCGTGCTGTGCCGACTTAAAATACGTGAGCTTGACTAATACAAAAGTTTACTTTATTGAAATTATTTCATTCTTTTTAGAGTGTTTGAAGTCGGTTGTATTTTTTTACAAAAATAAATTATATCCAAATCAGAACGTTGCCACTATTAGTATAGTTTTTTCTTTTTATTCTAGAACGCTAGGCACGAGCCCGGAACTGTTTTTTTTTTTCAGAATGAGCCTGGAATTGTTTTTCACATTACTTCAGGCTCGACCTAGAGGTTGTGGCATTATCACTCAGGTAATTCCATTGGCAGGAATTGAATCTGGGACCTCAGAAACCAAAGTCCCACGCTCCAAGACTAGACCTGCTGGATCCCCCAGTGTAACAGTTTGAAGTGTTTGTCAAAATATTCTAATTTGAGTTTTGGGTGGATATAGGCGTTGTTTTGTGGGTACTAATTTATCTATGGTATCACTAGGTATTTTTCTAATTTTTTAGGAAATTTTCTTTTTTAATGGGGATTTTACCATGAAACCCCATAAAAAAGTGTAAAAATAGGATTTCAAGAAACAGCTTTAACTATTTTGATAAAAATGTACTATGCAATGGACCTCTCGACTCTCGACAAAATCATACAATCCCCAATGCTGTAAAAACTACCAAGTTATTGCAATTTTTGTTATTTTACCTATAGAATATCATAGCTACTCCCACTGCTTACCCATTATAAGGGTTTTGGCAAGCTAATGGGAGATGTACCAGTTTGCTGATGCCATTTAGATTAGTACAAATATATCATAACCCTAAATGTGTAAACTTACATCTTTAACTGCCACACCGGAGATTTTGATGACCTTCTTGTCCTCAGAATCCTTCTTTGTTTCTTCTGTGGATTTCTTCTCCTCTTCACCATTTTCCTTCCCAAAAGCCATAGGGCGAACTAGTACCCTTTTCTTAGGCTATAACAGAAGAGCAATTATTTTCCAGTAAAGTAGCAATCTTTTTAATCAGTAAACTAATTCCAAACTAACAAACTATTTCATGTTGCTGAAATCTGAAATAGTTTGTTAGGCTGGAATTAGTTGCTGGGATCATTCCCCGCGGTCACATTACAGTACTGCACAACGACCGTAGAATTAACATAACACTGTCAATGAATGGAGACTTGGCCATATGCTATTAGTTATTATTACAAATTTTCCAGTTCCATGTAAAATTCAGCTTTTCCCGGTTATCAAAATTGACATACGATTCTCTGAGTTTCCTGGTTGGATAGAAATCTTGGTTCGTAATTCAGAACAGATCTATACTTTTAATTGAAATCCAATAACTGTTTTACCATAACAACAGATTTGGATTAGCGGGACTCTGATATAAAACGTATTTAAACGTTTATTGATAATCAAACTAGGCCTACCTTTTTCAATAAACAAGATTTAATCCAAAACTTATAACAAAGATTGACAAAGATAGATAGACAAAGATTTAACACAAATTTACTTGTGGGAAAACTAACTAAAGGGATGGAAAAAACATAGTTCTATTTCTTACAGAATATTTTTAATTATTAACAAAAACTAGTTCAATCATGTTTAGGTTGACTTAAAAGATTCTCTCGCATAGAACAAAAATACAAATAAAATCATACTGTAATCCAACCAGTATTTAATATGTAGAGCTGAGACTTACATTTTAAACTTAAAAGAACACAAAATGATTTTTTTTACAAAATTTTAAGAATGATAAGTAGAAGACTCAATAACAATTTATTAATGCCGTTAAACTTATTACAGTAATAGGCAACGTCAAACGGTATAACACATAGGGTTGGAAGAAGCATTTTTTGAGTGTTTCAACTTAGATACCACTTTATCCACATGACATTGATAGCTTAACCTACAAGTTTAAAAAATCTTCTACAGTGTAAAAGGCATTTATTTTTAAGAATGTCATTACATACGATTTAAAGTTATTTACAGACAAAGTTCTAATTTCTAATGGTAACTTATTGAACAATAGATACTGTTGATAATGGTAGCTTTTGAAGGTTATACTTAATCTAATATAAGGTGTAACAATATTGTGCTTAGTTCTAGTGTTGTGATGATGATTACTGTGCCGCATGGGAAAGTTAGCAAAATTTTCTTTTACATATATAAGGTTGGAATAGTATATTTCATTACTAGGACAGAAAGTGGCATTTTCCGTCGCACGCTCAAGTTTTTGGGAACCCCAATTTCACGTGCGAGGCGAAGCCGAGTATGTGAGAGCTATTTTCACGTACGAGGCGAAGCCGAGGACGGGAATAATGGAGCAAGTGCCGGATAATAACTTTCGGTACGAGTTATGAACGATACTTTTCATCACGACGCAAAAATACACAAACACAGATAAGCAGACCTCAGTAATATTACAAATATTTTATTTCTCAACTAGCTGTTTGCCCGTTCTACGTACGGGAATCTTGTAGTAAGTTGAAACATTATATTCAGAACAGGAGTTGGTTTGCATACTTAGTGTGCATTTTTCCAGATATGCTGGCAAAACTATTACTGTATAGGAATACAAATAAACCTTAGCAAATACAATATCTGACAGTTTCAAAGCCAAAACGAATGCTTCACAATTAAATGTCACCCAATTAAAGTCAACCTCGTTTAGATGACCTAACTTCTTATGCCAATCTATGATCTCAGGTTCTTTTGTATAGTTTGATTTTTCGTCTGCCATATACAGATTTTGTACTTTTGAAATAATAGAGACCACCCCTGACGTTCTACTGTCACAATTACATTTCCTCTTTGGTTTTGGACGACAGCTTTCTCTTTTTCAAAAATCACTTTAAATCCTTTATCTGTTATTTTACTGACACTCATTAGATTTGTTGCCAAGTCTGGTACAAACAGAGTGTTATTCAAATGTATGATTTCAGAATTTTTTAATTCCAGCAAAACCGTTCCTGTTCCAGAAATGTCTTTTTTCCTTTAGAAGCAAGTTTCAAAATTCCGTTTGAA
This sequence comes from Macrosteles quadrilineatus, assembly GCF_028750875.1. Taxonomy (NCBI): domain Eukaryota; kingdom Metazoa; phylum Arthropoda; class Insecta; order Hemiptera; family Cicadellidae; genus Macrosteles; species Macrosteles quadrilineatus. The sequence goes on from NW_026542597.1 coordinate 84,870,085, forward strand.
TTTTGATATCTCTGAACTGTGATTTCTCTCCACACATGTGCGATGTACATCCACTATCAATACACCAATCAGATGATGTTTCTCTTCAAATTTGAACATTTTAGGTTAGAACCTAAAATGTTCAAATTTGAAGAGAAACACTCAGCCTCTGCTTTAAAACTATTTCCCATTTGTTTGGATCTACAGTTGTTGGCTTTGTGTCCTATTTTTCCACATCTAAAACATTTAACTTTGAAGCCTACTTTTGTAGTGTTGTTCTCATCTTGTTTCTTATGACTATAAGTGTTGTGAATACCTTTCTTGGAGTTGAACTGCTTTGTTTTGCAATACAATGTATCTTCATTATTCGTACAAGTGTCTTTTGACCTAGCTTCACTCTCCTCAATTACTTTTATTTTTAAATCATTAGGAGAAGGTAAAGTGTCTCTAGACTCAATGCTACCCGGAAATTGTCAAATGATAATGATAAGCTGTAAAGTAGCATAATGCTAAGTAAGTCTGAATTGATAATGATGTCCATTTCTTGAAGTTTGTCAACAATCTCCATAAATTTGTTGACATGATCCCTAGCATCTTCTCCATCTTTCATTTTATGAACTATTAACTGCTTTAATAATGTGGCTTTCCTTGCAGGACCAGAACTTTGGTAATTGTTCTGCAGGCAATCCCATACTTCTTTGGAGGATTTGCAGTTTTTTACTATAGTCCCCTGTCAAATGTACATATACAGGCTCCCGTGTGCTCCTTAATGAGGCAGGTGTGGGAGTAGTTTTAATCTCTTCGTTTGACCTTGGAGAAATACAATTTCGATGGTGGCCCTCTTGAAAATGGTGCGTTCGAACGCTGTGGGTAAAAAACAAAATGGCCGCCATCGCAAACTTGCTGCCTTACGTATATCAGTAACCGTTAGAGTTATGAAAAATTTGTTGATACCAAAATGTAGCTATTTTAAATCTGCACAAAAAAGATTATAACAGTTTTTATGTAGAATCAACCATTCTTTCATAAAACATAATGTAATGTGTTTTATATTTTTCATAAATAAAATTAATTAGGGTGGATGTAATGTCCCAGGACAGTTAAATATCTCAAAAAGTATTAAAGGGTGTTTCAGTAAAGCGTGATGGGCTATGCAGATTCAGATTCTATGTGCAAAAATAAGTCGAAAATGTAGAATAACATTAATTCAATTTCGGCTTAGTTAAGCCGAATTCCGCCATTTTGTATTTTTTGAAAATAATTCATAACTCAAAAGCCCTTAGAGATATTTTTATGAAACTTGGTATAAACTTTAAGTCTACACAAGTATAAACATTCTCCGAAAAAATCTTTGAGCCTGATCATCGAATTTCAAAATGGCGGCCATTAAAATTCTTTAGTCAAATTCCATGAAAACCAGCAATTAAAACAAAACTTCGAAACAAAATATGTTAAGTCCTTTTTATTACAAATCGAACGACACTTTATTTGCGAAAATCGGATAGTAAATAAAAAAGTTATGTAACTTTTAGTATGTTTTTGTCACTAGTTTCTATGAAATTTAACAATGACTGCCATTTTGATAATATCTATTAATAATAAAAGTTACATAACTTTTTTATTTATTATCCGATTTTCGCAAATAAAGTGTCATTCGATTTGAAATAAAAAGAACTTTAAATAATGTGTTGCAAAATATTGTTTTAATAGCCAGTTTTCATGGAATTTGACTTTAAACATTTTAAATGGCGGCCATTTTGTTTTTACCCACAGGGTTCAAACGCACCATTTTCAAGGGTGCCACCATCGAAATTGTATTTCTCAAAGGTCAAACGAAGAGATTAAGACTACTCCCACACCTGCCTCATCGAGGAGCACACGGGTGTACATTTGACAGTAGACTACTAATTTCAATTCACTAGGCGAAATTATCAATATTAGTTCTGATTTTGCTTTAAGATCTTTAACTATCCAGGCATTCTTACCAACTTCATCCTCCAAATAAACCTTAGCAAATACAATATCTGACAGTTTCAAAGCCAAAACGAATGCTTCACAATTAAATGTCACCCAATTAAAAGTCAACCTCGTTTAGATGACCTAACTTCTTATGCCAATCTATGATCTCAGGTTCTTTTGTATAGTTTGATTTTTCGTCTACCATATACAGATTTTGTACTTTTGAAATAATAGAGACATTTGTTCTCCCCAGATACATATTCCATTAGGTTTTGTTGGATTAATATAGCTTCAGCTTGAATTTTCCAAGTGACATAATTATTTCGTTTCAAAGGATCAATTCTATAGCCAAAACTCATTTTACTTATTTTTAAGCACAGATTACTGTAAAATGATTATTTTACTATTCCAAATGGCCCATAACCTTTGTTGATGAAATTAAAGTTAATGAAAGAAAAAATGTAATAAACTCTTTTATTTTCTTACAAACACAACACAACAATGAAAATATATTTAGTAAACAACTGCATAGGTAAAAATAAAAATATATGATGGTTTATTATTAATCCAGATTAGATGAAGTTGGGTGTCTAATATTAAAAAATGTAATATTCAACAAATCGACTTAAGTGGAAGGTGATATTCTGAAAGAGAATAAAATTTCCTACAAATTGATACCATAAACTTCTTGGAAACAATAAAAAAAAGGCAGCAAAAAGTCTCACCCAAATAAAAAGTTTGAACAAACCCCATTTTCAATGTATTTCTTAATGGAAAAAATGTTTTTTTGAAATTTTTCACCATAAATCATAACAAAAACAAACTTTGATAATTATTTGCAAATCTACACGAATTAAGCTTTCCAACGACCCATTAATTTAATAAAATCGGTCCAGTAGAACTCTAGATTTAGTTCTACAAAGATTTTCAAAACTGAAATATATAAAGAATAATAGAATAGATAGAAACAATTCACCTGATTTAAATAATTAACAAATTTTCACATTCAAACAATAACATATCAGACATAAAAGACAAATCTGGCATATACAAATTAAACTGCAGTTCCAGCTCAAAATTCTATATTGGCCAAACAGGACGTAATTTTAGTAAGTAGGTGCAAAGATATTCATGAAATTAAATTGGACAACAGAACAACACAAAAATCTACATTTGCAGTAACACATACTTTCTACAGACCATACATATAAAAATTATAACAAAAACATTACCATACTAGACATTATAAACAAAGGAACCAAAATGAACATAAAAGAAAATTTCCACATATAAACACCACAAAGAAGATAGAGACAAAATTTTAAATATAGTACACACAAAACCACTAACCCTATATTTAACAAAATTATAAGTGTTAGAAAAACTAACAACAACTAAACATTCAATCACAGGCTAACACAATTAACAGCTGTATTTTTATTCATAACATAATATTTTTGTTTGAAATTAGGTTAACACTTGAAGATGTCATTATAGACGAAACATGTTGTGTAATTAAAAAAAGAGTACTCATGTTATTTTACATAGCCTATTATTTATTAAATCTATACATATTATTTATATAAATCTATATATATTATTTATATAAAAATCTATATATATCATTTATATAAATTTATATATATATATGTGTGTATAAATATATAAAAATTTGAACTAATGGTGTTTTTGGCCTCTGGGGACATCAAAATGAAAAAGTAAATCGGTCCGGGGCCTGATTGTTACCAAGCCACCAACGGAAATAGCTACTTCCTATAGGGAAATTCGCTTAAGTTATAAAATTGAATTTGAGGCATATATAGTTTTATTTTTAAACAGAACTATTTTTTCGATTAAACCTTCCTTTGATTTTTTCATTATCAGAGAGTTTAGTTAGGTTATGACAGTTTAATTTCATAACTTAAAAAATTAAAAAATTGAATTCAAGGAATTCATAATTTTATTTTGTGAGCATAACTATTTTTTGATTAATAAACCTTTATTCAATTGTTTCATCGTCAGCAAGTTTGGTTAGGTTATGACAGTTTAAAATTTAATTTAAATTTAACCTACAAACGATATGTTTTGACAGCGACAGTGATAGAGATAACAATTTCCTACAAACCGTGAACAGTTTAGGCTATGCTGATGCGGCGGTATGATCCAGGAGCGTACAGCATGGTGCGGTGGTAAGGGGCGTTCCGATCCACGATCCTCGATTTGCACTGGCTGCCTAGACGCTTGTGTATGGCAACAGCTAATTTAAGTAGTAACAAAAAGCTGTGTCCTGTAAAGAGGCGCAGGACGCTTCAACATGTGACGTTAAAGCGTCCTGCGCATCCGAACAGAACACGCCGACGAACCCAAGACGGAACCAGTCACAGCCAAGGTTCAGATTAAACCTTCCAGATCGGAACATCTCGTGACGTCAGTCTCTTGTTGAGGGAACACCTTTACCGCAACGATACGGAGCAGAGCCATGAGCATCAGTAGTGTTGTGGATAGCGTACCAGGCTGATAAACTGGTGGTAACGTAGGCCATTGACATCACTAGATTCAATAACTGTCTTTCTTCACTAGTCTCTGTCTAAGTCAAGTCGTTGATATTGTAGCCCTTTATAAAGGATTTAATTTAATTATCATGTATCTTTAGTTGTTTTTTATTGTCCTTCCGCTGCCTTGGATTTGACTGGTTTACCACCTCCAGCAGTTTGTATTTTTTATTGTTCTTCCTTTACCTTGGATTTGACTGGTTTACCACATCCAGCAGTTTGTATGGATACTATTTTCTCCCATCTCCACCAACATTTGGATTAAATTGGCATTGCCGCATCCAGATGTTTTTTGGCTTAAAATGTTGCTCCCAAGTAACTGTTGATATCACTGTTTTTTATGATGCACTGACTCACTTTTCACTGATTTTCACCAACTAAAGGTAGGTACTCAGGGCTATAGGTACTATTCAATATCATTAAATTTTATGCCTGTTGTCCATCCATCTTGTTTTGCTTTTTACAGTCTAAATAGTCTTATCTAAAACCTTTTTTATTTATACAATATCATACTTTAATAACATATTAACATAATCTTTTTTATTATTATCACAATACAAAAAGAAAACTTTTAATATGCTTAATAAATTTTCATCCCCATTAATAGAATATTTATTGACCACTATTCAAAGCTTTATTAACATCTCATATTATTTTAGTATTATTTTATTATCATTATTATTTTTTATTCATAATTATAATTATTTAAAAAATACCTTTATAAATGATTCCATAAAGTAATGTATTGGAATAACTTTATCTTATGTGTATCTTTTATGTGATCTTTGTATTGTAAGGGCCCAAAAACAGAAATCGTACCTTAAACACAACCGGCCCATTTATCCAAACAACCAGACACATACCTTGAGGCTATTGTAACCTGAACAACTGAATTTACTCAAAATATTTCTTCAATTGTTTAACATGATAAGTTCCTAGTATCTTATCTGAATTCAACTCCTTTAACTTGTATCATTTTCCATTTTAATCTCAACTATTATTTATGGTCCAGTGAAAAGCAAGAAGATCTTTATATCTTTTTTAAATTTTATTTGACAAATATGAGTCTTAACCAGGACTTAAGCACCTATTAAAAAGTTACTGGCTTTATTTTTTTATCAAACTTTACTTTGCCTTTCTTTTCTAAGCCCTATAACAGTTTCTCTCTTACTAAAGTTACACACTGTACTTTACTAAAATCTCTATCACTGGGAAACTCTATTACTTTTTCAAGAAAATGTGTATTTACCTTTCCTAACATGACCTCTCCAGGTACATGCTCGGTAACACCATGAACTGAGTGATTTAGACAATTTTCAATGAATTCAAGTACATTTGGCCAATTAGTATGCTTATTATGACAATATATGTGTATTACTTTGTTGATTTCTTTATTAATTCGTACTGTTGGATTTGATTGAGGATGGTACACTGATATATGTAAAGTTTTTATCCTAGCATCTGTTTAAGTTGAATACTATAAGTCACTCGTAAATTGACTAGACCACGATTGCTTAAAATTGATTCTACTTTTCCTACCTCAGGGATGTATTTGTTAAAAATTTTGCTCAACAGAGTTCTAGTGTTCGCATGTTTTATGGCGAACATCTTAATATTTAGAAAATACATCTATTATTACAAAAATATCCTTTACTCCACCCGGTACAGTGGGAAACTCTCCTATCAAATCTACTGCTACTAGCTGTCTAACTCTTTCCGGAACTATAGGAATTAAACTTTACCTACTTGTTTGACATATACTTGTTTTGCTTTCTGACATAGCTCACACTTTTTTAATTGATCTTTTATTGCTTTCTCCATGGCAGGAAAGACACAAAACTCTTTTAGACATAAGTAATCTTTACCACCCCCCATGTGACCATATTTTTAATGTGACAGATCGATACATCTACTCCTTATACCTTCAGGTATGCAAACTCTAAACTGATCCTCTTTTACCATCTTTTTCTGAAATAAAATCTCTTTGTTTCAAGAAACTATTGTTTACTCTATTTTCCTCATTACTCACTAGTCTATAAAAAATGTTCTACTTTTCATCCTGCTGCTATTGTTCCTCTATTTTTTCTACAATTTAGGAGGCTTTAGATACTCTGTAACTATGAGTAATCATAAATAATGTTAACAACGAACTATTCACATGTTTTATTGTTACCTGGACTTCCTGTGATGGTTCTGTAGCTAGAGGCGCGGGACGTTTCAATGTAACGGCAGCTGGTACCTTGGCTGTGACTTCAGTCTTGGGTTCGTCAGCCAACACCGCATCTGCCTCGTCATCGTCAAACTCACCCTGAGAAAACGTTCTTTGTAAAGTTGACCGTGCTCAGAGATATAGAATTCCAAAGACAGTATACCAATCCACATTAGAAAATAGTGTGCTCTAGTTCTTACATGGTATTTTTTTGTAAATTAGCCTATTAAGAAAAACTAATTCAACCACGGTTTTAACAATACCTCAAAAAATACATCAAGGTAAAAAAATTGTCTCCACGAGGGAACTCTTAAAAACTAAGTTAAGTTATAAGAAATGTATTAATATAATATCCTCTTCAAAAATTGTTTTTTCTAATCAAACTTACCCCTTCTTCCTCATCTCCCAAAACATCATCTTCATCTAAGATTTCTGACTCTGCATTCCCATCTTCTGAACCCAAATCTGAAACCACACAGCTTTTATCAGTAACAAACTTTACTAGCGATTCATTTATATGTTTTTAAACATATAAATAGTTATAAATATGTTTTTATTGAGAACAACCTGAACAGAGTATGCAATAGCCTAAGTAAAAAGCTAGCTAGGATATGGGATTTATGTAATGTATAGAATTAAATGGATAGGACAGGAGGCAACTAAGACTGTATGATATGCTTTAGTAGAGACCCATAAGATGGGATTGGTCCTAAGTATCCCTATGGATTAGTGGTTTGGTGGAACTACTGATCAGAACTTAACAAGGGTACTGAGACTCCAGAAAAAAATATAAACCTCAGTCCTACAGAAAGCACGATTGAAGCTTATAAATCACTGAAAATCATAACTATACATACATCCTTGCAGTGAGTATAAAAAAGAGCAGAGTGAACTCACAAGAGGAGAATATATCCACTCCAACAACAAGAAGAGCTAATGACTACCTTCTCCTGAGTCATCATAAAACACAGTACAACAACCCTACGGTACTACCTATGTGGCCTTGCCATCCTACATTGGACGACAGATTTTCAATAGCCTGCCCAACCACTTAAAGATTCTTAGAAATCAAAACGTGAAGAGGATCAACTTAAACACTGGCTGCTGGATAAATTATAATAAAACCTTTGTAATTACAGCATGGAACCGCCTGTGGAACTATATAGCCTACCCTATGCCATTAAATCCATTTAAAACCGATCCCAAGTGAAGGCGATGCTGTAAAAATATTACCTCAACCGGATGGTCGAGCGCGGTGGCATGGCATGCATTAGGCCTAGGTTCAGCAAATAGTGCATGTATGACTGTAGATAGGGAAACGGAACAAATGTGTGTTATGTAGCATAAAACAAACATGGTTTTAGCTTTATAAAACCTATTTTATCTGTTTTTTATGAAAACTTTGGTAAACTTAGTTACTTTATGAGATGTTTCATTATTATTATCAAGGTTAACTGTAAGTAAGGACAATGAGGTTTTAAGTTTGCTGCAATAAAAGCATTTTCATTTAATTTTTATAGGTAGGTACCGGTACTAAAGTACTCACTTAAAAAATTCTTCAATCAAATTTTTACACTAGATCAAAATTCAAATTACAATCTGTACACAACGCTGTTCTATTTCAGGAAGAACAGTGATTGGTTTCATAAATTATTATTAGGCCTAAGTTAAAGATCATCATCAAAATAACAGTGTACAAAATTATTTTCAGTAGGCTATCAATATACAACTAATCCACACCATTTCTATACTGGACCATGGGAGTTATCAGAGTACACGGATAAATTATGGTTAATGATAAGATATCAATGATTATATGAGAATTTTGTTCAAGTGGTTTACCGATACAAATTTAAAAATAAAAGATAGGGTTTAGAATAAGTTAGAATTAAATTTTAAATTTTCAAAACTATTTCTAAAAGCATAACAGACCTTGTGATGATCCTTGTATTGCTTGCTGTAATCTTTCTTGAAGTTCATTTTTGGCTCCTGCTGTACTCAAACCTCTAGCCTTTAACTCTTTTTTCAATTCTGCTACCTAGAATTTCCAAAAGGTTATCATTACATTCGCATTAAAATAATCAAATCACGCATGGAAAATAAGGAATTAGATTTTTGCACAACTGAAACACAAGAAAGTGTATTATTTTAATGCAAAAATAGTGAACAATGAGTGAATACATGAGATGATAAGTTCAATGTAGGGGATCTGTGATGAGAAATATCCGTAAATTTTAGAATCACTTGAGAAAAAGTGAATTGGTCCAAAGAATTAATTGGGCGTTGAACTGGGGGTTAAATCAAATAGGTGAGCCAATTGCTACTTTGGGCTCGCGTTAAACATTATATTTTTCCTGCAGTTACTATAAGGCATATAAATAGCTAGGTGTACAATGCAGTTGTCTGCTTGCAATATTGAGCGGAGTTAGCATATTAATCTAATAGGTACGTTTCTAAAGTCAATGCTACAACTGTTTCTCGTAAATGAGATATATAGTCTACTTGCAGTATCAAATGTCAATTTGGTATTTGGTTTACGTAAATGGAATGTCTGTTTGCAGTATCCAAAAATTAATTATAAGTATGGATCACATAAATGAATTTACAAAATTTTAAATTTAATACTCCAATGTTACCGTATTCTTATGGAGAATATTGTAAAATGTTTTAGTTTGCTTGTTTATGGATATAGGCCTACTACTTAGCAGTTACCCGGCGCGAGTTTCTGCGCTTAACCACTATTGTTTTGAATGGTAATTTGTTCTATACGATGAATAATAAAAGAGTAGAGCCTACCAAAAATAAAAATTGAATATTTAGCCTACTTAATTGCCAGTGGAGAAACAATGTTTTCTGTTTTTTCATTAGGTGTATAAATATTATATTAGTTTTTAGGCGTACCTACCAACCACGTGAGCACGCAACATACAGCTATCCACGTGAAAAGCACGCATTTTCTAAATTTAAACCGGTGATGGTCAGGGATTGCCCTACTGCCTTATAGGCCTAATGATGTATTGCGAAAGCAAGACACAAAGGAAATTGTAGTTGTTAAAATTTAGAGGGTAATTCAGATGAAATCATCAGTATTTTTGGGATTAAGACTATTTCTCCTTTAAACTTACCACTGATAATTTTTGCTTCTCAATGAATTAGGCCTATGGTTTCATTTCTTTAATCATCAGCGGGTAACATTGCACATCTTCGTTGGATTTAAGTTGATCGCAATAGTATTATTGGAGTTCCTTATTTTAATGACAGTAATGTGGTGGGTTAATGACAAATTGAGAGGCATTTGAACACCTGAGATAGAACGCTTGATTATTATTAACTTAATAATGTTAAGTAGATGTTTATGTTAGATTGTGTGGGTATAGAACAAAAGATAAAAATATTAAGGCATTGCCATCCCTTTTAAATAGTTTATAATATTTTTGATAAAGGTTTTTATGTTTACATATTTAACATTGGAGAATTTAAACGTTGTTGAGTGCACAGGTGTGCTGCGATTGGGGTTTAATATATTTGGATTTATCCAAAAGTAAAATAGTTTTCTGTGCTGCACTAGCACTCTGTGGAAACATAGTGGCACTATTTCAAATCATGACAATACAGCATGTTGTGATTAGCCTACTTATTCAAACCTACAAAACAGTTTCCGGGTAACAGCTAGTTATATTTATTTGTAAACATTACAGTTCAAAAAGTCTGACATTGGCCCACTTAAAACCCTCTGGGGCTGGGCCCTTTTGACGGATCTGCACCAAACTTCACACAAACCTTCCTTGAATAATGCTTGGTAAGTTTAATGCCTGAAAGTTTCATTACAATCTGTCGAGCGGTTTCGGAGTCCATAAGGTACGTACATACATGTATACATACATAGTGTTCCTCTTTTATAGATCTTAGATTTTGATCAACACAGAGGATACGAGTCCGGTAACCTGGTGTGGATTAGGTGTCCGGCAGTGACGTGACCGGGTTGTGGGAGCCCAGAACGCCATTACCACAATGATACAATGTACAGCTAGTTCGTGGTGTAGTGGATAGAGTGCTCGGTTGATATGCATGAGGTCCCTGGTTCAAATCCCAATGGTAGGCCTATCTTTAACTTTTTGCCACAGATTTTGCTTTGAATGCCATTTCTTCTTAACTGTATCGGTACACCTTTTGATAGAATTTTCGGCATTTACAATTCTTTGAACAGAATGTAACCTTCGGTTGATTTTTTCATTATCAGCAAGTTTGGTAGGTTAGGTTAAGTTATGACAGTAGGCTAACTGTCGAATGCTTAATCTACGTCCGATTACCGGACGCGTATCCTCTGCGTTTGATCAAACTTGCCAAATTTATTTCATACCAAGCTATTAATATTTTACTAAAAACCACACTTAGCCTATTGTTTCCTTGTACCAGCAAACCTAGGTAGGTAACTCTACACGTTAAACCTAATTTTATTTAAATAGATTGTATTTAAAATCAATCCAGGTACCTAGGCCCTAAGAGGAAATTCACTTAGCCTAGTCAGCAGTTTGCTGGGGTGGGGGTATTTTGTTCATTAGGCCAAAGCTTATGTTAATTTAGCACAGATTAATTTGGATACATTGATCCTTCTAATTCCAAAACAAACTTCATTACGGTAGGCTAAGTTAAGTTATTTCAGTGTTTTCTCATGGGAGGTAGGCCTAAGCCTAATGCCCAGGGGAGGTCAGGGGGGTGGGCCTGGGGCCCATGCATAAAGAACTCAATGTTAAAATTGATTTGTGATTGTGTTTATTTAATTAAAATCGCTATAAAGACCTAGGCTATTTGACAAATAGAGTGGGCCAAATTGCAATACCATACATAGGCCTTGTACCTTAATAAAACAAAATGGATAGCCTAGGCCTAGCCTAATTGAATACTAACCTTCATTTTAGAAATTGAACTGAGATCGGTTTCCGATGTAGACATTGTCTAAATATAATCCTTGCAGGGTTATAATATGTAATCGAATAGAAACAAGTTCGCCTAAACGGGCGAATTTGGTTTATGCAGAACACAAGTCAGTAGAATAAAAGAGAGAACTGAGAAGGCAAGGTAGAGGTAAGACAAGAGACAATGATAGAATTTAACTTAATTTAGTTGAATAGAAAAGTAGAAAATCAACGTGAATCGTGAATGTGAAATGCCGAAAGACTAAAAAAGAGATAGATGTCTGACTCTGACTGTCTGGACTGGACTGGACTCCTGGACTGGAATTGGATTGGAGTGGAACTGGAGTCTGAGTTCGTTAGGTTAGGAGGCCTTGCCGTCAGACCGTCACCGCTCTTTTTTCGTCTACAGCGGAATTTGAAATCGGAACGACGCTTCCCCCACTACTGCGCTGTGCCGAACGCTTCCGAATCTTACCGAGCAGTGCCGAACTTAAACGTCAAATTCGATGCTGTCTGTCGCGTGGTGTCAACTGTCAACAATGAATGTGTGCCAGTTTTGCGATAAGCCTTTTGTTAATAGGTGGGTTTTGATTAGACACCTTCGTGAAGTTCACGAATTAATAATTGAGGAGGAGAAGAATATACCAAGAAATACCATTTGCAGCGTATGCAACAGTGCATTTAGTAGAGCGGAGATAGAGACACATTTTGCAGATCTGCACAAAATTCAACTTGTCAAGTCAGTTCTTAGTTTTTCTAGTGTGTCAGATTTCTACACTTGGAAAAGCAAGACGGAGGAAAAGGAAAATGTGTTGTTCACAAAACAAACAGGACAGAGGATTCTATCTGGTAAGAAGAGAATTTATTTTAAGTGCAATAGATCGGGAAACTTTGAACCTAAGCCTATATCCGGCAAAAGAAAAAGGTAAACAAAGATACAGGGTTCCTGCAAAATAAATTGTTTCTGTCCTTCCTCAATAAAGGCAACGTTTTTTGAAAATGGAAATGTCGAAGTAGAGTACTGTGAGACTCATATAGGCCACACTTTTGACCTAGCTCACAAACCATTGACCTTATTATGGTTACTTAGCAACCCATAAGACTTTCAGTTTCATTTTTCTACGTAATTAGAATTTTGTTGGCAGTTCTAACTGCAATAAACTCGTTTTTAGACCAAAAATAAACTATTTACAACATTTGAAGACAATCGTCGGAGCCGTTTTCGAGATCTTGGTGCAAGCATACATACATACAAGCAAACATTGCTCGTATTAGAGTATAGGATTTACTTGCAAGTAAAGAGTCGCTTTTATTCACAAGAGATTACCTGAACGATGAATACTTGCAAGTATTTACTCGCAAGTAAATACTTGCTGTACTTGTATTCACTCGGCCCAGTGGTATGCTAGCGAAATCTTTTACTGAAATAAAAGTTTTTGAACTTGAACACACACACTGACATCCCAGATATTTTCACAGAGAACCTACAAACATAAACGTAGACCCATGTTGAGTAACTTGTGACACTGACAAACAAACAAAATAAACAAGTAGGCCTATAGAAAATTCACAATAAGATATTTCTCATTTAAAATAGCCTAATTTTTATGTTCATTTTGTTGTTACAGTTTCCAAGATGAAGAAAATGTTGTAAATAAATGTAAATATTATTTGTGTGTGTTAGTGTGTAATATAATATGTGTTAAATTGTCGCTTTTGAAGAAGAATTTATTTTGAAAAAGAAGACCAGGAATTTTAACACGAGGTATGTTACTAGTTTTAAAATGTTCACAGCTGAAAATAGGCCTACCTGTAAGCTATAATTTAGAATGACATGGAATTAAACTTTTTCTTTCTATACTTTTGTTATTTAAACAGTGTAAACAACTAGTAATAATAGTTAGGATTTTTATGTAATTCATCTTTATTTGGACTTATACAGTTATTTGTAATTTTTAATAATTATTCTAGAAATAATTTTCAATTAACATATTTAGACTTATATTTAACATTAAACGGCTACTGTACTTTGTTCCCGCGTAATTTAAAACAAGCTCGGTGATGGCAGAAGCAGAAACCCGCGGTCAGATGTTTAGTTCGGATTTCAATTCCGCTGTCCCGTTTCTAGACAGACGAAAAAAAGGCGGTGACGGTCTGACGGCAAGGTCTCTTGAGTTCGTTCAACTCTTTGTTTGTTTACAGAAACTAAACCAACTGCACAATTTGTTTTTCAGGATTTGTATTGCCAACAGTGTCATTGGAGGCTTAAAATTAGTTTTTCCTACAGTTACCTAACAATGTACATGTTCTCTCACTGATTTGAGAAAGCAAAGTGGCCAATTCGCTCATCAGTGAGCGAATACTCTAATTACTTTGTCTCACTCCAGATTTGCAACTTGAAGGCACGAAATAGTGAGCGCGTAACATGCAACGTCGTATGCACGCGAAATACGTTGGCAGCACTGGCTGTAAATCAGCTGGTCAGCTGTTGTACTGTTGTATTTGTCACTTCACGTTAAATGTTATATTAAAAGTTTACGTCTGTGTAAAAATAGGTTATGTTTCATCACCAATTTATTTGTTTTATGGTAACTGTAGGAAAAGTATAATGTGCAACTCGAGTTCAAAGTACAATTGCCTCACTCGAGAAACCATTCCTCACTCGCCTACGGCTCGTGAGTAAGGATTTCTCTCGAGTGAGTCAATTGCTCACTTTTCTCACTAGTTGCACAAATAACTATTTTTCATAAAATAAAATTAGAAATGCCTCAAATTAAATTTTATAATTTGTTAATTATAAAATTAAACTGTCATAACCTAACCAAGCTAACCAGACTTGCTGATAATGAAAAATCAAACAAAGGTTTAATTGAAAAAAATATTTCTGTTCATAAAATAAAACTGTAAATGGCTCAAATTCAATTTTATAATGTTTTTATTATAAAATTTAACTGTCATAACATAACCAAACCAACCAAACTTGTTGCTAATGAAAAAATCCAAGAAAAAAAATAGTGCTGTGGGTGGAATTGAAGTTGGCCCCACCATAATAAGCACAAATTATAAAAACATGTCCATAATTTAGTGCTGAATTTGTGCTTCTCAAAGGTATATATAAAAAAATTGTGCTCAACAATAACACACCAAAAAATTATAAAAACTGTTGGCGGGGCTAACTTTACGTTCAGCCCGCCACCAAAGGAATTGACAATGTATTATACATAGAAATTTAGTGCTCATTTTGTGCTACAACAATATATAGTTTTTTTTTTATAATTTGTGCTCTAAAAACCTTCGAGTAAATGAGGAAAAACTGCCGCCGGTTATGACGTCATCTACCCCAACACATTGAGCAAATTAGTTGAAAGTGGTGTCACGATTTAGTGCTCATTTTGTGCTACAACCATATATAGGTGTTATAATTTGTGCTCTAAACACACCCGAGTAAATGAGGAAAATCTGCCGCCAGTGATGACGTCATCCACCCCGCCACATTGAGCAAATTGGTTGAATAGTCACTTTTAGATTAAATTCAAACAGTATACAGGGTGTTTTATTTAACTGTTTCACCATTAGGATCTTGTTACGATACATCTTACAGTAAACTTAAAGTGGGGAACATTCCCTTATTTTTAAAAGATGTTGAAAAATATGTAAATGTGATGTTTGTATATTAATTTAAATTTCTTATGGAACACCCTATATTTTATCACGTTTTCGGGTAGAAAATGCAGTTTAAAAACTATTTTGTCCTTGACATTTTTTCCGTAAACCCACTCGTTTAGGAGTTGCAGCCTATGAAAAAAGACCGGTGTACTTTTAATATAATGTAGCCCCTAAACGAGTAAATTTATAGCAAAAATGTGAAGAGTAAAATAGTCTTAAAATTGCAACTACACAAAAAAGAATCGTAAAAAATATTCAAGCTATTATTGATTTCAAAAATTGCATTTATTTTCCAAAATGGCAGCAGACTTGGAAAGTTTAAAACTGTATTTTATGTTATTTTAGGAATGTAGATGCAATTTTAAGATTTATTTACTCCTCACATTTTTGCTCTAAACTTATGATAAAATATGGGGGGTTCAATAAGAAATTTCCAAATGACTATTTTCAACGGATTTGCTCAATGTGGCGGGGCGGATGACGTCATCACTGGCGGCAGATTTTCCTCATTTACTCGGGTGTGTTTAGAGCACAAATTATAACACCTATATATGGTTGTAGCACAAAATGAGCACTAAATCGTGACACCACTTTCAACCAATTTGCTTAATGTGGTGGGGTGGATGATGTTATCACCGGCGGCAGTTTTTCCTTATTTACTCGAAGGTTTTTAGAGCACAAATATTATAAAAACTATATATTGTTGTAACACAAAATTAGCGCTAAATTTCTATGTATAATACATTGTTAATTCATTTGGTGGCGGGCTGAACGTGAAGTTAGC
Organism: Macrosteles quadrilineatus; assembly: GCF_028750875.1. Lineage (NCBI taxonomy): Eukaryota > Metazoa > Arthropoda > Insecta > Hemiptera > Cicadellidae > Macrosteles > Macrosteles quadrilineatus. The sequence continues at coordinate 84,886,150 of NW_026542597.1, forward strand.
CCCGCCAACAGTTTTTATAATTTTTTGGTGTGTTATTGTTGAGCACAATTGTTTTTATATACCTTTGAGAAGCACAAATTCAGCACTAAATTATGGATATGTTTTTATAATTTGTGCTCATTATGGCGGGACCATCTTCACGCGAGTAAAAAAAATGCTTTAAAGGTGTTTTCTTGTTAATTAAGATCGTAGGAATGTTTTAAAAAAAGTTCAGAAAGTTCAGAAATACCGAAACTATAAACACGGAATGGCAGGTTAAATAGTAGTTATAATAGTCAATCAGCTGCTCATAGTATTATTATATACTAATACTATATTATCTATTAATATAGTATTATATTAAGTGTTGCCAGCCTATTTCCAAGCGTACACGGATTACGTGCATAATATAACTACTCTGTTTTGTGTTAATTCGTTGGAATCCTGATGTGAGCCAAAGTATACACCGTATGACAAACTATAAATATGCAGCAATTAGCAGCTTTCTGTACTATTAACAGTACAAGGAAGCCAACTTTGTCGGGTGACTAGGACACATTCACACTGTTTAAATATTACAAGTACAACACAACCCTCATAAAAGTGAATGGTCAGAGATCGATGAGTATTATTAAGCCAATCATCGGCCTCAGGTAAGAGACCCGACTCTCGGCTTTACAAACAATAATTTCGTTTATGGAGTTATATTCAAAGCCGATTTAATTTGAGCGGTTAGAACACAGACAATATAATACTTTAATGTACTTTAATTATACTTGTTTAAAAAAATGTTAAAAATTATACAAGTGAAGTACAACACAACACAACCCTCACCAACGAAGTGAGTGGTCAGAGATAGATGAGTATTAAGCCAATCATCGGCCTCAGGTAAGAGACTCGACTTTCGGCTTTTCAAACAATTAAACAGAGTTGTAACATAAACCAACAAGTCTCGTAGATAGTTAATGGTGGAGCGGTTAGCAGCTAGTCTTGTTCTTACAACTCAAAAATCCCTGCGAGTGTCAACTGATACAAAGGATTCATAGTAAACTACCACGGCATTAAATCGCTATATTGTCCTTTAGTTTATAGTTAATGAATGTTATTTTTCTTTTAGCTTAGAGCTAAATTGTTTTCGAACCTTAATATTATTAAATAATTAATAAACTTTGATGGATATAGAGGTATATGTTTCACTGACATCTAGCGGAGAAGAGGTGAACTAGCTACACCGGGTGGTGGCATCTAGCGGCGATTATGCAAACTGCAGTCAGTGCCAGTATTCACATTCTTTTTTGTCTGAATTAAATCTGTCGAAATTTAATTTGTTCACAGCGTTGTAGCTACTTTCTGTATTTCCATATCTTCAAAATTGTCACTTTGTATTCTTCCTGGCATGTCCACACCGCCACAATGTAAAATCACCATATATTAAAATTGAATTGGTTACAATCAAAACAATACAGTAACATTGGACGACAGCAACTATACATCTATATAAATAAAATTAGAGTTTTGTCTGTACATTGCTTAGAATAATGAACTTTTTGGTTATTTTTACATTTCATAGGTCAGAGAAACCGAATCAAACCTTATCTCAATTTCTGTCTGTCTGTCTGTCTGTCTGTCTGTCTGTCTATCTGTCATTCTCTTGGTAACGCTAAAATACGCACTTTATTACAACTACTCCTCAATAACTATAGCACTGTCCCGCCTGAAACTTATTTTCCAAATACTATACATATATGAGATGGTTTTAGACGTATTTCATCGAATATGAGACAGTTAGATATTTAACAGTAAACCCTTGAAAATCAAGTTTTTGTCGATTTTTGACGTGGAATTTCTGGAAGCCCATGTTAACCTTATGAGAAATGAAATTATTGAATCTTAACAGCTGTTTCAATTAAACAAGTTGGTTCTGTTCTGTGATGTTCAATAGCATTAAAGTTACAAGGATTACCAACAGGGTGCAGCACTAGCACTATTATTTCTTTTACATTTATGACAACAGCTAATTTGCAACCTGGAGGCGAGTGAGCGTAGCGAACGAGCTAACCTGAAGGCAAGTGAGCGTAGCGAACGAGCTAACCTGAAGGAAAGTGAGCGCAGCGAACGAGCTCCAACATACAGGTGAGTGAGCGTAGCGAACGAACTTCAACCAGGACGTGATTGAGCCATGCAAACGAGATCAGATAGTAAAAATAAAAGTAAGCCTACCGTTATAGGATCGACCGGCAGACACAGAGGTAATTTAACCTTTTATTGATTGTCATACCGATCCGGAACAACAAAAAACAACATAAAATGAAGCTATGTATAATAGTTTGGCCAGCATATCTTAAAATATGCAAACCAACTGCTGTTCGTTATATAAGAAGGTTTCAACTGAATATTATAAGATCCCCGTGCGTAGAACGGGTACACAGCTAGTACAGATTAAAAAGATGCCATGTTTTGGACTTAAGTAGTCGTTTTTAGACTTTAAACTTTGTACCAAATATGCAAAGTTTGTGTGTTAGCTCTATTGTTGGACAAAAACTAACTACTGTGTTTAAATTTTATCAAATTTGCTTATTGTTCTATTTTTTTTTTACAGATTGTAAATTAAATAAAATGTTACAAAAAAAATATATAACAAAAACAATAAACAAACGTATTTTGGAAGTCAGCTGATCAATTAAACTTACAAAGAGTAATAAAAAACTGGTTCGTAAGCATTAAAAAATACGTCACTGGCCCGAATCCTATACCGATAACATGAACATAATGGTATCCACGTTTTCTGACAGTTTTGTTTGAATAATAAAACAAATATATTTACATTTAAACCATTTGTTTACGTTTATGTTCGGGCTATTTGACGGTGAAATATGTCCATTATTATTAATTATTATTATCCATTCCGTTTCTTATCTAATATCCAAGGTATAATTGCACGGTGTTACGCATAAAGGAACCAAACACCATCCTGATTGATATTTTGATAAGACTGCCATCTTGTAGGGAAATATTAGAGCTAACTTTTAATTTTAATCCTATTATTGTAAATATTAACATAATTTGTAAATATATTTCGAACACCAATAATTAACTTGTATAGATTAGTGCAGTTTCATAAGGGTCAAGTGAACCAACAGCCATATTTTTGACTCTTGGTTCTGTTATGCATTATTGAATAATATCTATTGTAACAATTTGAAATGATAAATAATTGCTTTCATTTTAGCAACAGATTATATTTACATCGTGGATCCATGGCGCCTGCAACAGCAAAGCGGCAACCTCTGGCAGTAATGCATGGGGAGTCTGTTTAGTCTTTGCAGGCGCAGTTAAGTTGTACTTCTATAGATTTCCAGAGACATTTTTTAATAAAAATAAACAATCCCAATAACAATGGTTATTCATTGGTTCTTACTGCTATTTCGGTAAATTTGTTAAGAATATATATGGCTGCTAAACAAAACATTGTTAGGCACATAACAAATAAAATAGGAACAAACAAAACGTATAGTGTAAATGTAAGTTACTAACTAAATTAATAATTGTTATTAAAAATTGCATCCTTGATGTGATAGTTGTATATGAGTGTAGTTAGTGTGTAATCGTATTATGCATTGACTTTTTGTAACGGAAGGTTCTTAGCTTGAATCGTTATGTTTACCTTTTCCCACTAAATAAAGCGTTGGGAAGGTTTTCATCGTATATTTTAATTGAAATAAAAGCTCTGTATTTTAGAAGTAAAATTAATAATTTAATATCAAAACAATTATGCTAAAAATGTATGAAAAATACTTTTAACGACAATTTAAAGCTATGATATAATATTTAATAGTTGAAATAATCATTACATTTTCTTCTAGATTACGCAACAAAGCATAAAATATCGAATTTTATAAAAAAATAGTTAAAGTTCTATACTTTCATTGTTATTACAACCAACCTTTCTAAAGTTCAATCAATAATTTAAGATGGTGACGCCACTTTGGCGTAACTGGCGTCCTCCTATTTGATAAGAAAGTAAAGTATTTTATAAGAAAGTATGAAAGTTTTCCTCATCATTTGCGAGTGATCTAGAATAAAACAAAAGTGTTGGGTTGATTATGTTTCCTGTAATGTTACAGAAGGATTTTATTAATATTTTTAGAATACCTTCAAACATCCATAATCAATTTATGGACTTTGACAGAACTTTGAAAGAAATCATTAACCGATACGTATCCACATTCTACGTTTGAGTGAACTAAATATATAACTGTCTCAAGTATCATAATTTATCCCCAATCATTACCTCCATAAAACTAATGACCTTCCAATATTAAATTAAATCCTAATTTGAATATTAATTAAATACTAATTGGAACGAAGTCAACAACCAACTGTATCCCATCAATCCAACTGTATTATCACTGTCAGATAAACTATAAGCACTTATTAAAGAGCAGACACTACTCCTTTAATCTATGCTATAAGAAGGAACTTCGATCGATAGTTGTAATTATAACCTCGGATGAAAGGAAGCGCCTGATTGCGTTTACTCACAGTCTATAAAGAGCTTGTTTACGTAGTTTTATCAATTAACCGAACAGAAAACAACAGGGGTGGTGTGGGGGGCAATCAGCTGATGAGGGAGATTGATCTGCAAAGGGGGCGAGAGGGTGGCGGACCGCACTGCGATAACTGGTGCGATGTGACATATCGATAAATACATCGAAACGATATATCGTTTTGTGACATTGGCGGAGGAAATTAGTAAAAGATATTCGTATTCGTACACATCAAAATATTTCGCTTGCAGCCAGTTGCGTATAAATAAATTTATTTAACTGATATGTTCTTTAATCTGAAGCCTAATGTTTTGGAATATTTAGATTGTTTGGACATATTTCATTGTAATTTTTATCGAGGCTTTAGCCTTTAATTGACCCTGATATTCTCGTGTAAATAGTTGGTATTGTACATTAGAAAACAGAGGCTTCTTTTTGGTAGTCGCATTTATATTTTGAAGGCATTTGGATGAAGTGTAAAATGATTTTACTCTCATTAATAATCAATACCGAGGTTACAAAATAGTATTTATTGGAATGTTTTCAGTCCTTGGGGTTTTTGGATGTAGAAAAGGTGGAATTATTTTGATATAAGGAAAATTAACAGGGCTACCCTTTTAATACGATATCGCACCCGGCACCTACTTCAACGATTAAAGTTACGCGATGAACGAAAATATCGATATCACGTACAACCGAGTATCCGATAGTTCGTCCTTATCCTCGCCAGTCCGCAGTATGTTGTCATGGAGCTCGGTAACGATTCTGGTGGGTCCGCAGGCCCAAGGAACCGGGCCACGGCGTCCCGGCGCCTTCTGGACCATCAACACTCATCCCAATTGTCCATCGTTGGGGGCGGCATCGGGCCTACCACGGGGGCGCACTGGCCGCCGTCCCGTCGTCGCGAGGAGGCCCGCGCTCTGGAAAACCTCCAGAAGAGGGTGAACCAGGGCCGTATAGCCTCGGACGGTCCTTCCACCTCAGCCACTGTCTACACGGCCGCCAGGCTTGACAACAGGCCGATGATATTGCAGAAGGTAAATCACTAAATCAGATCGATATATTAGACCATTCATTTTTATAGCTCCAGGATTGCGTTGAATGACAATGTAGCGTGTTATAAAATCTTGCTTCATAATTTCCGGTGGTTATTAGAGCACCAGCAAAGGGATCTGATCTAATTCTTACTTGATAGGTGAGACATTGTGCGTGTTGAGCCTGATAAGGTTGCCTACTTTGAATACGGTAGAGGCCTATAATTACAGAGTGACCGGTAATAGGCTAGAAAGGTTTGTTGGAATTTAAATTTACATAGTCCAGTAACAGACTGGTAGCCTTTGTTAAAAATTGTAAATAATCCACTTTTAATTTGATTTATATATATATTTTTTTATAAATTTTATTTGTAGTCAAGACTTTTCCGATGCATGTAATTGTCAATCTAACCCAATAAATGACTTATATTGACTTGCTTGACTTGTATGTATTGTAAATTGTAAATAATCCACTTTTAATTTGATTTATATATATATTTTTTTTATAAATTTTATTTGTAGTCAAGACTTTTCCGATGCATGTAATTGTCAATCTAACCCAATAAATGACTTATATTGACTTGCTTGACTTATTGGCAATTGACGCATCATAAATCTAGTTAATGGAATCCAAACGAATCTTACAAAGCTGAATTTCAGCTTGCAACATCATCAATTGAAAATTTGTATTCGTAAAGCATTAATACATATTTTTAACCTTGCATATTGCATATATTTTTGGGTTGATTAGCCTTCCCCTTGTGTATTAAATTACACCACGCTGCGTGTTCGTTTATTTAATGAACACCCTACTGTAATAGTTTGAAGAACCTGAAGCTGAAGTAAAATTGACAATAGTTTTGGTGTTCTATCAATTATTTTGAAAACTTGAATTATATTAACCACCGCACCTTATTTTGTTGCGTTGTTCTTGGTAAAGGTTCATACAAAAACGAAGGTAATAAAAAGGTACCTAATTAATGAAAATTGACAGTATATATTTGTTTCTCCTTGTCTGGTTTTTGAACGTAATGTCCATCCACTCTTTACCTGACCAGGCTAAGTAAAAGAATTTATACATACATAACTTATTTATATTTGAGATATGGTTTGAAATTAATGTCCTTATTTTATGATATAAGCCTACACATAAATATATACGGTCCGTCATAAAAATACAAGTTTAATTGGTACGATTGCTGGCTCTATTCCTTCAAGTAAACAGAGAAAGTTAAAATGTAGGTACACAATACTGTCTTTAAAACTCCAGACTTAAAAAAATCACTGTCAATATACGTTATGTCATCCAGGGCTTGATCCGAACCTCCCCTTAATTTAATTAGATCCTGTCACTGCCAAAGGAAGGAAAGCATATGTGGATTTCTTCAAATAGCAAAGTATGTGTTAAATATGAGACCATATATCTGTATTAAAGATTTATTATAGTTATATTTTATTATATTATTATACCATTCTTTGAACAGGACAGGAGCTCCAAACTACTACACACTTGTAAAATAAAAACACATTTTAGTATTCAGCTTTGTGATAAAGTATGAACTAAATATTATTTACCATAGCTTATTATGGTGTCCCAAAAAACCGAACAACTTTGAAGTCCAATACGATCTATTTAGGCGTCTATTGATAACTTATAGAGTAACTCCTATTTGTGTAACTAGTGAGCAAAAGTGGCACTTTGCTAATGCATGTGACTTAGCTAATGCAACTTGTTTTGTTAAAATGTTGGCTAAATAAATGACTTGATTTGATTTGCTGCACACGAGAGCAACGTTGACGCACGAGCCGCAGGCCAGTGCGGAATGATCTCGAGTGCAGAAAGGCCTTTTGCACTCGTGTTACACATTATATTTTCCCTACAGTCACTATAAAATTATAAGATTCACCAACAGTGTGCAGCACTATTTTTTTTTATCATTTATGAAAACAACTAATTTGAACTAAGCAGCAACAAAAAACTTTGATAATGAGAACTGTCAAAGTAGGATTGTTTACAGTTATGTTTATGTTTTTAATTTCATGAATAATCTATGATATTTTGCGAATTTTGAATAATCTATCTTTCTCTATTGTGTAGGTGAAGTAGTAGAACGTTATGGCTATGGTAGATGTGTAATATTATCGCATACCGTAAATTTGAGGAAGCAAATTTTCTCAAACCGTGTTTTCTCACATCGCAAACGCAAAGGTCGGGTATAACTGCAATAAGCATTTTATACTTATTTGCCAACCCCTTACGAAGGACGGGTACTCTGCTAGTAAAGCATCTATCTATATATTAATAGGCAAGCATGTTTCTTTAAAACCTTTTTTCTCAGCTTGTGTGCATCGTGGGGTAAATCTACGCATACCGTTAGAAAGCTATTTTCCTGTAGGTGTGCAGAATCCCTTTATAAATTTAAATAGGCTCAAAGATAAGCACAAAAAATGAGTTTAAAAATTTGCAAAAATTAACATGGATCTTATGCGTTGCCATGCTGGTGACGAAATAACAACGAAATATAAACAGAAAATCAAAACAAATGGAAGAAACTCCAATCACATGTTTTATTTACAGTTTTACATTACATATTTTTGGTCGAGTTTCGACCATTGGACGACCTCTCGTATAAATAATTAGTCTTTCAAACACTATACAACACGTTTTTAGGTTCAGCTGGCAACACAAATAGGTGCCCTAGAGAAAGTAGTCCCTGGACTAAGGGGAACACTGTATTAACATTTTATAAAAAAAGGTAAATTTGTGCCAAGTTTCTAATAATGAATTAATATTTCTAATATTGATTGGTTTGAAATATAATATACTTGTATATTTTTCAAAGTAGACTAGGTTAAACCCGTCGGAAACAACGGTTAGTCAATCGATGATAAATAACCCCATTTTTGGAACAATCTTGGTTATTCGGGATTAAGCAGTGTTCTTAAGTACATATGATCTTTATAATCATAATCAATAACACAAATAAAAGCTGGTATTTCACTGGAGGATCTTAGATCAAAACATATAGGATAGTGTAATCAAAATTGAGTAAATAAACCTGAATTCCATATCCAAAAAACAGTCAAATTTATATATTTTTATTGAGTACTATAGTATCTTGAGATTAAGTGATTCAAATGGTCAATATCTCAAATGAAAGCTTTGTATTTATAAGAGTATTTTAAGACAGAGACATATAAAATAACCGAAAAAAAATGGAGTTAGGCCTACACATGTCATTGATTGCAGATAAGTCCTAAAACAATTATAAAATTATATTGATGATTCGTGGAGCAGGATATCAGAAACGTCCGGTATTAATAGTCAATAGCTGAAATAAAAGCTGGTATTTCTTTGAAGGTTCATAGACTAAAACATAATAAATGATAATGTGATTAGAACTGGTGAAACACATCTCTAATTGATGTAAGAGTTCAAAAAGAAATCTAATTTAAGTTTTTTTGGTTGAGTACAATAGATAAATGAATGAAATACTTGATGGCAAGTTTGCGAGTTCATACCTTTAGGACCAAATTTAAGAAATTTTGTCGTATAGAAGAGCCAAACAGACTCGGAAAAGAAAAACCACAAATTTTTAATGTATAGACAAATGGCTTTTGTTAATGAATAAAAATTATACAAAATAATACAAAATCAATCTTTATTAACTTACAAGCGTAGTAGCAATCATTGGTTATCTGAGGTAACATTAACATTGAAGAGAACAATATTTACTATCAAATTAGTCCATGAAAAGGACTTGTGACAAATCACCAGCAACGATATCAAACATCGTAATAGCTGAAACTTTTTCCTCCTGTAGCTTGCCTGTTATTTCAGCTAGTCTAGTGGCAAGTACATGTTTGCATGTGATATGCACCGGATCATTTCTGCAGACTTTGTGTTTGTACATATTGCACTGACAAACGTTTACTTCAGGAAATGTAAGGTATTCAGCACCTGATGACCCCTTCACTCTAAACACCTTAAGAGTGTGTTTTTCTCTTGTTAGTCTCACAATCGTAGAGGTCTCTAGGAGTATTAGTGCTTTTTCTACGACACTTCCACACACAGAAACCAGCTGTAGTAAGTCCGAATCACTTAATTCGTTCTTCTTTTGATAATGTGCTCTCATACTTTCCAATATTCTGTTCATTAGTTTTGACAGATCAGAGAATGTATACATTGTAGAAAACTTGCCTCCGCTCATCTAAAACAAAGGATAACATGGAAATATTCTAAATCCTACTAATATTTTAAGTGAGAAAGCTTGGATGTATGGACGGATGGATGGATGTTTGTGACAAGTAAAAGCGAAAAATACTGGTTGGATTGGGCTGAAATTTGGTGTGATGATAGCTCACATTCCCGATTGACATATAGAACCTCCCCAGTGGCTCTGGAGGTTCCCATGTTAACCTTATAAGAGTTCATATTTAAAAGGAATACCCCCGCCGCAGCAAATCTGCAGACTAAGCGAATTTCCATTTGACTGATTGGATTTACACTGAAATGTCTACTTAAAAATATAACATTTATTCTTGATTTAAATAGAATTAGTTTAACAAGTACTTAGGTTTGCTGCATCAGGGAGGGTAAAACTGTTTTTTTTTTTGTAAAACGTGAATAGTTAGTAAGAAATAAAAACATTTTCCAAATTTGATCAAAATATGTTCACAAACAAGCAAACTACAACAGTTTACTTATTCTCCATAAGAATAACATGGGAATTTTACATTTACAATTTTTTGGAATTTTCTCCGTAACCATTAGGCGCATAATAACGCTTCGATATACTAAATTATTTGTTTTTTTAAGCTCTACAAAATGGTTTGGAAAGAAATTGCTAAATTTTATGTTTTTTGGGTCAAAAATGGGAAAAACCTATTTTTACCCCATAAAACCCCCCGTAAACCCCCGTTCCCATGGTCCGATCATGCTGGATCGCGAACTCGTTCGAATAAACGTACGTTTTCACGTTTGTACCAAATTTCATCAAAATCGGATCATTTTTGCTCGAGTTATCGTGCTGACGGACACATATATATATATATATATATAAATATATATATATATATATATGAATTTGAACGGATGGTGTTTTTGGCCTCTAGGGACCTCAAAACGAAAAAAAAAATCGGTCCCGCGTCCAGGTTTTATGAGTACTACGGTAATAGCTTATTCCCTATATGGGAAATTCGCTAATAGGTTTTTGTCAGCTGTTTCAACTACACAAACTGGTTCTATAATATTAAATAGCATTAAAAAGTTATAAGGTTTACTAACAGGGTGCAGCACTATTAATTTTTTTTTGCATTTATGAGAACATCTAATTTGAACTAACTAGCAACAAAAAGCTATAAAAAATTAGTATTTCACTTTTTTATTGTTTGTAGAACATTATGGCCATGATAGATGTGCTATACTATAGCATACCGTAAATTAAAAGATCCAAATTTTCTTAAACTGTGTCCCCTCCCATTGCAAACACAAAGAACGAGTAACTGCAATAAACATGTTATACTTACTTACGGCAACCCTGTACAAAGGACGAGTACTCTACTCTGCTAGTAATTTAATAAACAAAAAATACAATAGGCTACATTTATTAATGATAAATTTTTTTTACAGGTACAATAATTAAGTAAAATTAAAACATTGAATTAAATAATATATGGCCCAACATATAGCCACTCTTTAATATGTTTTGGTTAAAGAATCCGTTTATTTTTATGTTTTATGTTTTGAGGTAGTCTCTATGCTTTTGGAGGAGACATATTGTTTTTTATACAGTAATAGTTTACTAGCATCAAGGAAGTTAAAGGTCACTTCTCAACTTATTAGGCCTTATTGAGCCTTTTTATTAGGGGTTCACCACAGGTAGGCCTACCAACCTTATTATTTGTGTTTATATCGCTTGAGATCTATAATGAACATTATATGTTCCTGCGAGTGAATAGGCTAGGACTATGCTTTTGGTCTCTACTCAAAACTATCTCTTTGGTTCAAGTCATCCTTAGTCATCCTACATGTAAATGACTGCTTGAGTAAACTTACAAGGAACAAATAGGACAACGCGCTGATACGTTTTTTCAAGCTGTTAAGTTGGTGATATACAGAGTGCGGCAAAAGACTGATCTATTTTATGAAGCGCACTGTTCACCAACAGGTCATCTGACAGTTGTGGGGTTAGGATATGCTAGTTGAAAATCCTACACGATGCCATTATCTGTGATCATAGAACAGAGGTCTTCTAAGCATCGTGCGACTTTTATAGAGTAAAATTAAAAAAGTAATGATTCAGTCATTGCAACTCAGCGGCATTTCCATGCGTTCTTTAAATTAGGTCGACATGGAGAGGTTCCGATGCGATTATCTGTATAGATAATCAACAAAAACAGAGAATAATACAAACTAATCTGTAAGGGTAAGAATTAAGATCATATCTCAAAATTAGTGTAACCGAGTTGTCAGACATGTTCAAAGCAGATGGTTGATTTTGAGCGGGCCTACGAGGAATGTTTTCCACAGCAGCACAGACTCTATCGAATGTTAGTTGTCTGACGTCTGATCCGACTTTGCAGGGTTTGTCAACTTCTTTTTGAACGCAGAAGCCATTGTTCTAAAGTTGGTAACCCGCCACATGATTGTGCCACTTGACGGAATCAGCTTCAATCTGTAGGTTCCGTCCCTTAGTTGCCATTGGCTGTTAGGGGGATTAATTACAGTAGACCCCCTCTTAACCGACCCTAATGGGACCGGACCTAGGTCGGATAACTCAAAAGGTCGGATAAAACGGACAATCCCTAAAATCATAACATAATGAAGTGCTATTCATTTGGAATTATATAATCATTATTTTGAAATCATAATTGCATTATTTATCAAGTAAACTACTCTTATCTCCTTTTTCCTATTGATAGAAAAGTTACAAATAAACACAAAACACGGTTAAGTCAAATAGGCCTACTTTCAGTGGAATATATTATAATACTAGGCAAGAGTCAATAAAATTCCTATTTTAATAACTTTAGTACTGTAATTTATTAATTGATGCTTTACAAATCCATCGTAATACGGTACAGAACCTTTTGTCAAAATTAAAGATACAAGCAACCATTTTGTTACAAGACAGGACGTTTATTTATAGCCTCTCACTGGAGGCTCGAGGCACAAAAACTATCTTGACCTTGGAGCTGTTAACCCCCCTTCCCTGCCCTCCCTACAAGTTGCGTTGTTTGTTTTGTTTACTCCAGCGATAAGATAATCAGTTCTCAAAATCGTAACACACTTTATTATGTTATACATTTGCCGCACAGATAACAAATCAGATCAGATGCGCTCGAGCTACGAACGATGATGACAAACTGACAATAGGCTGTGCTATATTTTTTGTGATCAACACAAAATAACTTATTCTTAGTCATATCCTGTGGAGATAAGCGTATGGTTCGGTTCTCATCGCCCAGCGTGGGAGCGGAAATGCCGAGATTCCTAGAAAGCGGCGGTTAAAACGAGCTGCTCTCAAAGCAAGGTCGGTTAAAACAAACTGTATTATTTTACGATCGAAGGCGGATAATCCGATTATCGGTTAATACGAGGTCGGTTAAGAGGGGGTCTACTGTAACAGTCGTGCAAGGAAAATGTCGGCCAAAGTTAGTCAGTAACAAGATTACAAAATCGCGCCACTCATCTGCAAAAATGCAACTCTCGTACTCTCTACTAACGTTTTCATGATTCTTGGTTTCATTTTAGCCAGCAACGTCGTTAGTTTATCTTTATCACCTGTTTTTATTGCTCCCAGTCCTTCAATTCACGTCTGCCGGCCAAAGCCAATTACGTGTTCACTACCAAAGCCTAGCAGACAGAGTCCATTTTGTTGTGACAAGTAATGCAACATTTTACATTTTCGCATACAATTGACAATCTAGCACGAATATTGAACAGAAACGGTGTAGACTAATAAATATTACAAAATTATGTCACTGGCTTGAATGTCTATAACGTAGGCCAACAGCGGTAACTGGTTTGGATGTTTTTTTTACAGTTCCATTTAAATAGGTAATAATAAAAATGTGTTTACTTTCAGGCCATTGACATCATTTTTATTATGTTTAAGTTTATGACCCGTTAATTACAGATTCTGTTCAGTATAACTTAAAATTTTGGCTAAGTTTATGTAGGCTAGGCTACTAAGTTAGGTTTACAATTTTGCTAGCCCGTTAATTTTTATCCACTATTATACCCTAGTAAGTTACTTAAGGGCCACCAGCTAAAATCTCCTCTTTTTTACACATTAACTTACCATATGGTAACCCTATCTAAACAGCTCAGGTTTGTAAGGCTTCCTAATTTGTTTGGGAACTATCAACATAGCAAAGTTCGGCCGCTTAGAAAGCAGCCTGCGCGCTAATGCTAACCAATACTAGAGGAGGTCACTTTCTTAGTGGCCGAAACTATAGAGGTTATTAGGCCTAATTTGGGCTGCACTTTACTTGACGTCCTACACTCATTCGAATGAAAATATCGATCGATATATCGATTAATTCATTGCTTCATTCGATATATCGTTTGGTTAGTTAGGTAAGTTTAACCTAACCTAACTAACCAAACGATATATCGAATAAAACAATCGAATGAAAATATCGAATAGAAAAAAACAATCGAATGAGTGTAGGACGTCAAGTAAAGTGCAGCCCTAATTTGGACAACCAATTAAAACTTTAGAAGAAAGTCATATTAGGCTAGTATGTCTATAAAACTTTAGCTACCTATACCTAGATTTATTTGGATTTTTTTTTTTTTTTGTCCTAAGGACGCTAGGCACGAGCCTGGGATTGTTTTTCACATTACTTCAGGCTAAACCTAGGGGTTGCGGCATTATCACTTAGATAAAATCCATTGGTGACTTGGCGGGGATCGAACCCGGGACCTCAGGGACTGAAGTCCCGCGCTCTAACCACTACACCAGCTCGCTCCCCAGATTTATTTGGATTGGATCTGGCTAAATTTTCAGATAGGCGTAGCAAAGCTTAGTATAGTTTAACTAGTCCCTTGTGTCTTGAAGACCAAAATAATAAAATATGCTATAGGCCTACTGTTGGTTTAATCATTATTTTCTTACCTGGAAGAGTTTAGTGATACGATCATCAAAGTTTCTAGATAGTAAGTAAATAGTTTGCTTATTCGATTTGTTTTACAAGGTTTTCTCCTTCAAGTTCTTTCTAATCTTCTAAAATGAAACGAAAACAAACTTAAGTTTAACCAAAAGCTAGACAAACAGTGAGTAAACACAAACAAAAAACAAACAAACACCGGTTAATTGTTAATTCAATTCCAAATCCCTGATTCCCTCCAACCAATAACCAGTCAGTGTGGCCACACCCGATTCCAAACAAAAAATCAGCTGATTGTATTGCCATATATAAGAATATAATATTTGTTTTGATTTGATTGCTATTGTTTTTATAATTTGTGTGTTTGCAATCTGAGTGACGAAGCGTTTGACAGGGAGAATAGGTAATAGGATTCTCACAAAAATTAGCATCAGGTGTGGAAAAATAAGATAATAAGCTATTTAAAATTATAAATTTATTTTAAAAATAGCTGTTTGTTTTTGGGGGAAATTTATCTGTATGTTGGGATTTAAAAAATGTGAAAAATGTTAACTCGTTTTGGGAGGAATAAGGCCGACTTATTCCTTAGACAAAGCTGTTAATTAATAGCCCATACAGCTAATGACAACTAAAGGGACCTACTCCTACACAGTTTGTAGTGGAATCCGAACCACATTTTTGACTTGGTATATACGAATTGGTCAGATTTTCAGAGGATAGTTCTGCGGAGTGCGGATTAGTGCGGATAGCCGTAGTACTCAGTACTCACTTGTGGGGACGTTAATCCACACCAGGGAGTATCGCATACACAGTGCATGCCTCGAAAGCCTAAAACTCTTAAACTTTAGTAAATACCCTAGACATGGGCTATTGGTACGCTACAGGCTATAAATTTAATAAAGTAATATTGCAACATATTTTATCAACGAGACAATTTGTGTCGGTAGCATGTAAGCTATTTCGTCACATCTATATACTGTGTTTAAAATGTTATTCATTTTTTCAGATCCTGAGCAACAAGCCAGGCATAGTGACGGAGCAGGAAGAGTTGGGGACGGACTGGCTGGACAGTGACTTTATTGCAGAGTGTTTATGTTGGCACAACGTCTACAGACAAAGACACAGGGTTGCTTCACTAACTCTGTGTCCTCAGGTATTATGAAGGGTTTTATTAATGCATAGACTAGAGAGTTATATATATACAGAGAGTTTTTAATAACTCGTATCTCTTATCTTTCCTTTACTTCAGGTTTCAATGAATATTTATTTTGTGTCAAACTTCTTACTGACAGGGAACGGTTTATATCAGTTTTGATTTGGTTCTTTTCCAGACATCGAACACTCTGTTGTATCCATTAGGGTTTTTTTTTCTCATTAAGCCCTTTAGGTTTGTTAGCTCATAGACCTATGCTAAAAAGAACTCTATTATCATGCTTATGAGAAATCTAAGCTTGGTCCAAGATTTTGGCTGTAGCTCACTTGGGCACCTACACTTTCAAAGCGAAGTGGTTGACTGTGGCCAAACTGTCATGCTACACAATACTCTGTAATCCTTAAAAACTAACTAAGAAGGAATTTCCCTGGTCCTAATATCCAGAGTGCAAACATGTTTTCCTACAGTCACCCGACAAAGTTGGCTTCCTTGTACTGTTTATAGTACAGAAAGCTGCTAATTGCTGCATATTTATACTTTTCCGTACGGTTTATACTTTGCCGTACGGTTTATACTTTGCCGCACATCAGGATTCCAACGAAACAACACAAAACAGCGTGGTTTTATTATGCACGTAATCCGTGTACGCTTGGAAATAGGTTGGCAACACTTAAAGATAAAAATACTATGAGCAGCTGATTGACTATTATAACTACGATTTAACCTGTCATTTCGTGTTTATAGTTTCGGTATTTCTGAACTTTCTGGACTTTTCTTTTAAACGTTTTTAAAACATTCGTACGATCTTAATAAACAAGAAAATACCTTTAAAGCATTTTTTTAGACGCGGAAACCACTTCAAATTAGAAAAACATACGGAACTATATTCTCAAAACGCGGAGCACATTTCTTGCCGAGGAAAAATAGCGGAGTGATACGGACCGCGGGTACTACTTTCTCTAGGGCACCATTTGTGTTGCCAGCTGAACCTAAAAACGTGTTGTATAGTGTTTGAAAGACTAATTATTTATATGCTTAATAGTGACTGTAGGAAAAATATAATGTGTAACACGAGTGAAAAATGCCTTTGCTGCACTCGAGATCATTCCGCACTCGCCTGCGGCTCGTGCGTAAACATTGCTCTCGTGTGCAGCAAAGTGCCACTTTCACCACTAGTTACACAAATAACTATTTCTTACCATGAGTTGTCAATAAACCTGAAATTGTTACAATACTACTGATCTTTTTCCTACAGTTACCTGGTAAAGTGGACTTACTTGCACTGATTATAGTTGACTTTTTGTGGAAAATGAAGTGTCTGTTGTAAACACTGAAAAACTATTGACAACAACTAAGTACAGGGTGGGCAAGGAGAGCTTCCCAATTTTCTTTTGCTTTTACATAAGTAACATGCAACAAGAATGAAAAGCTGTGCTTATAAACATATCCATCAAACTACTATGCCATTGTTGTAAAAATTTTTTCCAATGTGGTTATTGGCCCTTATGGTTAAGCTGTGGAAATCTATTTAAAAAAATTGTGATTCTTGTCCAAACAACCAGAGATTGCTCGGACCTCATTCCATCCTTGGTTGATATGGCGGTGTTCCAGATTGGAAAACAATAGGGAACTGGGTAAAACTATTTAGAGTAGCAGCTTAAACCCTAAAAATATTCAGTGGAAGCAGCAAAACTCTTCGTACACAAGCAATTTTTGAAAGAGTGTGAGTCAAAGTAACTCAAAGTCCAAAGAGGTTTGCCAGGAAGATTTCGTTGTTGGAAGCTTTATGGTGGCTCTATTATTAGTTTCTTTCCCTCCCTACAAGCTAATTTAAGTTAAAGGTTTTTAAAGTCGCACCGGAGATGTGCATGAACTGAAGCTAAGAAAGGTCCAAAAAAGAAATTAAAGCAATTCCTCAAGAAGTATTCAATGGAAATTTCATGCAACTAAAAAGGAATCTCAAGTTGGTCAAGGACATCTCTTGAAGGATGTTGATTTCAAGAAAAGGAAAACTCTTTCTCTCTGAAAAGGAGACTCTGTGAAATTAAAATGGCAAAATAATAGCTGCATCTTGATGTGCTATTTTTATGGATAGAGGTATATAAATTAGGACATTTCATTGTCTCACTCTTTATAATCAACAAAAAACTATTTTTTGAATGGTGTAATGTAAACATTTGTTTTAAATGTGTATTCAAACTTCAATGTAAATGCAGCCTCAGTGCAGACACTAATTGACTTATCTAGTCATTCGTAATGTATGGTAAAGGAATAGACTGTTAATTAATTGTATAAACACATTAATCTGATGTACCATATTATGTTTTCTAGCTATGTCAGAGGGCACAATCATGGGCCAATCATCTGGCTCACACAAACACCTTCTTCTACCAACAAGCAAAGGACGTCGGCCAGAACTTATTCTGTCGTCTGACGAACACTCTTCAAACTGACCTAACTGGACAAGAGGTTGCGTCTTATTGGTACAGTGCCGTACGACAGTACAACTACATGAAGGAACCTGATGTCCTGCATGCCAACGTTAATGCTGGTAAATGTAGCATCTGTAAGAAATTAATTGATTAGAGATTGCTCAGCAGCTGATTAGTATTTGAGGTTATACTGCTTGCGTTACAATCAGGTTGCTGGCTCTGTCCTGAGAAAAGTCAGTAGCTTTTGATGGTTTGGAACCGTACCCCCTGTCCTCCATTGGGATTTAAATGGTCCTGAAAAAAAAACAGCTGGTCTTAGTTACATTTTTTAGGTATTACCATTTGGAAACCGGTTGCCAAAGTTTGTCTAAATGGTGATCGGTATCAACACTCTTAAGTAATAAGTGATAAGGTGCTTGTGTCATCGTCATGAAGTTGCTACTCTTGAAAGGTATAAGAAAGTCTTTAAAATGCATACAAAAATACCATTAAAAAAACTGCATGACCATAGAGCTAATTATTGCGGCTAATTAAAGACTTTCTGAAGACCTCCTAGGGGCAACGACTTCATGATATTTTAGAAAAAAAGAAAAAAATAATCGCATCTTATATCTTTACAATAATAATGACGATGTCAATTCCAATAATGTATTGTTTAAAGACTGAATAAATGACTATTCAATGACTATTCATGCTTTAAGGTTTGACATTTCAAAACCGCTCCCCATACAGATGATGACTTTGGCAACCAAGTATCCAACCTCTTGTGTAACAAACCTACACAAATTATCTTTTCCCACACTCCTTCTTGCTTTCATACTTTGTTTGAAATGTGCCTTAGTTGCATACCCATCTAAAAATAGGGTCAGTGTTATAAAGATCAAGATATTAGTGCAGGGTACAACATTATAGTTTAAAGTACCGATGACAGAGTTTAATAAGAGTCTGTTCCGGTTGCATGTTGTGTTTCCGTGATAAGCATAAATTTTTACAAATATTCATTTCTGTTTTTTATGTGTTGGGTGTTGAATGTTTGTACATATTTAAACAATCAATGAAGCTAATCAAGCAAATTTTATGTATTCCCAGGACTAGTGTGTTTGACAATATTTTTAAACTGCATTACAGCTAACAGTCCATGTATTTAAAAGCATCTCTATGTTCAGGTCATTTTACTCAACTAGTGTGGGAGAGCACAAAGTTTTTCGGTGTGGGAAAAGCGAGGAGCAGATCTGGGAAAATTCTTGTGGTCGCCAACTACCGACCGCCTGGAAACATCACGGGACTGTTTAAAGAAAATGTTTTACCGCCGGTGCCTGATATTGAAGACATGACGAGTATGTCCGGAAGTGACTCGAGCAATTCTCGGAGCGCTGAGTTGACGACGTGAGAATCCTTAGACAATCTTCCAATTAACAAGTGCTTCAAAGCAAGCATTTGCTTGATACTTTTAGGTTAAAATAGAAACAAATAGCAAAGTTAGTCATATTGCTTTAGCTTTTACTGTAGGTTACATTCAGCTCAAATACTGACTGTTTTAATAAGGAAGTATGAGACAGTATGTATTTTAAGAGTTGAATTTTATATTTTGGTGATGCTGAAAATGTTTTAGTATGCAGCCAAATTTTGCTGCGACATGTTTTCTAAACACTTCAATATATTGATATAATGTCTGCAATCTCAATGGAGCAATATCTTTGTCAGGTTGAGTCTTAAACGGAATATCTTGACATTTTTTCAATTCCTGATAAACCTTGTATTTTGAGCTATCTACCATGTTTCTTTAGCCTCTGTGTTATGATAAAACTAAAACTAAAAGAAACTTACCAAAGGCAAAATTTTTAAGTCTACAGTACCACACGCAAGAAGTTGGTCTCATTGCTTTAACAATTTTTATAGCCATAATTATCTCGTTTGAAATATAATTCTTTTGATAAAATGTCTTGAAGGTTTCATAAAAAGCTTCAAGCACGAGTATCACTGATATACAGCAATAATTGTGTCAAAGGTAATATCTTACACTTGACTATGTTAAATTTGATTTAAGTTCACGACTAACAATCATTAAGATGGCCTTTAGGGTTACAGTTATGTTTCATATCAACAAAAATATTATTTACATTTATTGTTGGCGTTAGTAAACAGGCGAGTTCTATTATTAAATTTTTACTTTCGGTGAAGTGTGTTAATTTTAGCAAAGCGTTACTTATACAGGAATATAACAGTAATTCGGCGCTTAAAACCCTTAGCCCAGTCAATAAAGACTAAAAACAGGCTCTTTCCCTGATTATAGACCACGATAAGAGGTACATTTTCTCAAAAGTCCCCACTCCCGTGTGCTTTCCCCCTCACCTCCCCTTGAACTTGATATCTGTTAAAGCACACCTAAAGTAATTTTTAAGATAACATTTACAAGGTTAAAATGTAACATTTTGGTTATTCAGGTTTACTTTTTGATGCATAATTTTGTCAAGTAGACTGATCCGTAGAAGACGACTCACTTGATATGAAACCTGAAATTCAAAGAGCATCCTATGGCACATTGTTGGATAATTACAGACAATCAATATAATTAAAATTGTACGCATCATTTGTGAATTAATAGTTGTTACGAGTCTCAAGTCAAGTAGGCGTTTCTTCAGCTCAGCAATACGCATTATAATATTAGAATACAACAATGTAATAATTTTAATCATAGACGGATACTTGCGTAATCTCGTAAAGACGCTTTAGTTTTAGATTTGGAATAGTAAACGCCAAAAAGCTTGTGCATTGTATGCAACATTATTATATTAGTTGTTTCGCAGAAATCATCATAAAAATACATATTGAAAATTAAAAATATATAAAAATAACCTATTAACAATATTTACGTAAATCCATAGATAACGTACTCCAACTGAACCAAACACATACTGTAGATTAAGTCTGGCTTACTTAATACCTTTAAAATAGTGAGATTTATGATGCTACTAATATTTTTAATAATCATTTAAACTTCTGGTTTTCAGTAAAAAACAGGAATGTTGAACAATAATTACTTTTAAAAGTCAACGCTTTACACTGTATTTTAACACATTTCTTCCTAGTCTCCAGTAATTTGTAATCAAGATTCAATAATGAGATTCAAAAAGCATTATTCAAAATAGTTAGATATCTCAGATCTAAATACTCATAAAACGGCTCAGTAAAATTGCATAAATCAATCATTTAAAGTATCAGGGTGTGTTTGTCTTTAACATGTCTGTAATATAAATTTTGATAATACTATGTCTTAGATTAGCATTTAATTTGTTTATGCATTTGGCATACTGTTTTCTTTGCATCATTAAATACAAATTTGTACATAAGTTTTGTAAACCAATTGAAATTAGTGTAATTTAATATAGCATTGCTTTAGGCTACTTTTAGGCTAGGACAGCATTGAATGAGGTGTAAAAAGATGAAGAGTGGTATAAATATTTTATAAAACGCAAACACAAGGCAATAAATATAAATCCATTTACAGATTTGGTTATTTGAGAGCTCTATCAATGTTAATTCTCCTCAAAGATAAGATCCAATAAGATTTTTTTTCATGCTTTGTGACATACCTACATTGAAAACACACATGTACTACACAGAAATGATTTTCATTCAAGCGAGAAAATATACTTATAACTTGTAAGCAGTGCTCGATTTGTAAAAAATGAGGTACAGAAACTGTATCCTACCGGGAATTTTGACCTTCCCCCTCTCCTGTCCACCATCAAAAAATTGTTGAGCGGTTAAATATTTATACCCCAAATCGAGCACTGCCTGTAAGTGATAAGTAAGCAGTAATGATACTTTAAAACTACAGTCCACCTTCGCTAATTCGAATCCTGATATCTTAAAATATTCAATATCTTGATTTACTTGAAATCCACTTAAGTCTAAGTAAAAAAAAAATACTTAACTCAAAATAATATTATGGTTATATTTCACCTATATGACTATGACAAACAAAAATTACCTTCTTGTCAAACTCTTGAGTAACAGCTGTTTTCAATACATACATTGCTGAAAAGTCAGCTGTAGTCAAGGATATCAGCTCTACATTATTCTGCCTTTGAAATTCGTCCTCTGATTTTGCTGAAAAAAGTCAAAACTAATAAAAATATTACCTTGAAATTCAAGTTAGCAAGAGTAGACATATGTAATCTACTCTTTGTCTTTTTACACAAAAGTTGTTTAAATATGAAAGGTAATGATTGCCGGGCGGCATGCCTTAAGTGTTGCATATCAATTTGAAATCTAAATGTGATTAGATATTTTGTTAAGGATGCAATTCATAGAGAGCTGTAGGTTTTACTTTATATTTGTAAGCTAAGCATTGAATTTCTCTCGCATCAATGTAACGTAAATCACTAGGTGAAAGATTGTATTTATTTATAATAAAATGTTTCAATGCTATGAAGCATTGAATATAATGTTTTATGTTGGCAAAATATAGCTGAACGTTTACGTCCTACACTC
The DNA here is from genome assembly GCF_028750875.1 of Macrosteles quadrilineatus. NCBI lineage: Eukaryota > Metazoa > Arthropoda > Insecta > Hemiptera > Cicadellidae > Macrosteles > Macrosteles quadrilineatus. The sequence continues at coordinate 84,908,909 of NW_026542597.1, forward strand.
ATTCGAATGAATATATCGATTGATGTATCCATTATATCATTCGATATATCAAGTTTGGTTAAAAACCTAACCTAACTAACCGAATGAAATAATCGATATATCGAATAAGCTATATATCGATATTTTTCATTCGAATGAGTGTAGGACGTTAACTAAAGTACAGGGTGTTTATAAAAAAACTTTACAACTTTAAACAATCATAAAACCTTTATTTTTTCACTTACAGCTATGAAACAAAAATTAAAATTTAGGAAATTTTCTCAAGTTTTATTTACATGATAAGAAGTTTACCTAACTTCAATGTGTTTCCCGTTGTTTGCTCGCAAAAAATCAAGTCGACATTCCAGTTCTGACCAAACACGACGCAAAATTGAATGATCTATTTCATCAAACGCTCTCCTGATCTTGTGGGTCTTGAAGGAGGATTCCTATTATATCTTGTCCGAAATCTCCGTTGAACAACAACATCAGATTTCGTTTCAATGAACCACTCCACACACTGCGCTTTGATTCGTGCTTCCATTGCGATGCTAATGAGACTTTTCAATTATTTGTTTTTGTTTACCAAACAACAATGTAAGGCCATCAGCTGATTGAACTGCCAGCTGATTAAAACTTTTTGAGCAGCCCTTTCATGTGGTGTCAATAGGAAACGTTTATGTCCCATGGATCATGAATGGGAGAATGTTAAAGTTGTAAAGTTTTTTTATAAACACCCTGTACAGTCGCAAATATGTGTTTATTATAAACGTACAATTGTACTATTATTTCCAATTGAATGCTTCCCGTTTGATTTTATGGAGAAGTAGTAACATACTTATTATGTAATGTACATTATGCCATGTGTACTTGTGTAGCTCAATTTTGGTTCTTCCAACATCAGGTTCCTCTAGATAGACGAATCCAAAACAAGCAATGATTAGAATTTCAACATATTTTAGCTTAACTACTTCCCACAGTTATACAATTTTATTGCAATATTTATATGACACTTAGAAAGGTTTTATTTATGTTTATACCATTTTTAACACTCCATAACTTACACTATAAACATATTCCATGATATATTCAATATCTTGTAAATCGGAAGTTTAATCCAGCGTAAACTATTTAAACTCAAATAAAATTGTTAGCTTAACTATTATAATGTTAAAGTCTTTTGAAACTATGATTAGCCCAGTTGTCTAAACTGGGCTAATCATAGTTTCAAAAGCTCTTTAAATTTTGAAAACCATTTGAAATTCAAATTTTTTCTTCAGAATGTCAACTTTTCTGAAGTTTTAATTGTTTAATACTTTTTAATTGGAATTAATATCGAAAAGAGAACAACATAAAGGACTATTCATTAAATTAAAGAAAATTGTCTTATATTTTTGGATGATAATGACTGCAAATTAAAATATAACTACGGACTGAAAGAAAAGTTAATCTGAAATTTTACTTCATATACTTTATGAACTTTTTATACTTCATACCCACATCAACCAAGCTAACTCGGTTGTTGAAATACATAAATAAAAAATAAGTTGGGTAAATCCAATGTTTCCTTGACCCAAGACATGTAATATTGCATCTAAAATAACCTGATTTGTTTCACTAAGAACACAAAAAACACAATATACTATTTCTTCCATTTATAGCTTCAATTTCAACCCTATTATTATATTGTTATTATTATTGTAAGAAGCTGTAGCTCAAAAGCGTAGAGTATAAATACAATGTACAATCATGTTAAAAATGCAATCGAAACAAAACCTGTACATAACTGTAAATACGCTAACTAGGGCTGACTAACGCACAAGCTAACGAGACGTTGTTTACATGAACGCTTCCGAGCTTATAGCAGTACAGCCTTTACTTGTTGTTTCGACTTAATGTTAATGTTGCCTTAATTTAGTCAGTTATCCGTTCATATATTTTGGTAAATGTTAAATTTGAAATAAAACTAGGTGTTTGGATGTATGAGATGTTTTGCAAAAGCCTTAGTGTTTTGTAGATGTTTTTGTCAGTGTTAGTGGCAAAGGTGTTTTCAGACATTTAGAATAAAGATGTTATATTATTGTGGTAAATTTGCTGAATTATGTGAAATATATGTTTGTGTAGTAGATTTTTGGTGGTTGATAAAAAAAGAATACAGTATTTACAAATTAGTTAGCTTGTGTACAAACAAAGCTTTTTTGTGATTTTCAATCCAAAAATATGTTGCGAAATCGGAGCAGGTCATAACAAAATTTACCAATTAAAACATAGGCTACATTTAATGGCCCATTAAATAATGACATGTCGAACTAAATACCTTTAGACATAAGTATATGTATCCTTAATTTGTTATTATAAAGTACTTTTTGTGCCCGAAATTCCTATTATATTTTGTAAAGACTTAAATGGTTTTCATACCATTTCGTGAAGATTAATTTTGAGTTTAGCAATAAGTTGTTACTTCTGAAATTAAAAATAGATGTTCCCAAGGATACACTACAATCTACTCTTTGTATATTAATTTGCAAACATTATGAGTAAATTAATATTAAAAAATTTCTATTAGCGTACAATCCTTTTTCTTTGGTAATATATACAAATTTAACATCCTTAATGTTCACCATTTCCTAAATGATTACTATAATAGAGAAACTATGTAATCTTTATCCAAAATGGTGTGAATTAATACTAACATAGTTTTTGGACTTTGGTTATGATAAATTTAGGACCTTTGGTAAAAAGGAGTCCAATGTTTTTACTCGTGAAACATTTTTTGTTTAGGGTTTAACCTAGTGTTTCATTATGTTTGTCGATTGTAACTACTTATTTTTCGCTACACAGAAGTAAAAAAAATATATATTTTATAATTTATTTTTACAATATTATTACACGTTATTGTCTGACATCACCTTTGCGGTAGTTTAAGAGGGCTATTTATGTCTAATGTTAAGATTTAAAGTATTTTCAATTTTACTATTTTTAAATTACTATTTTAGAAATTCCTTCACATTAAATTCCTATAAAGAATTCCTCTGGATAAGTAGATAGTAAAGAAAAATATTGTTTAACAAAAATATGAGGTGAGTTAAAAATAATAAATATTTAATATACAATTTATTTAAGTGAAGAAATACAGTTTAAATCCAAGGATCTTTAAACACCTTAAAAAAGTATGATGGCGAGAATTTTAAAATACATAATTATACTTTGTTCACAATATTTACGAATTTTGAGGGGACGTTCCCCCACCACTTTTTTATATTTAATGTATGTTGCTTAATCAGCTGTTGAGCTATTATTTTAAGGGTCAAGTGGGGGGGGGGGATAGATTTCTCCCCCTGAAACCACCTAAATATTGTGAACGAAGTATAGTTCAATAAGTGAAGCATTACTAATTCATGGTGCTTTAAAGAATATTAGCGAATCATAAAACTGTTTAAGAATTCTGAAGTTATATGTTTTAGACTACTTTTATTTTGTAATATTTGTTAACTAAGTGCAATTTTGAAAGAGTGTAATCCAACTGTGATGGCATTTAAGCTTATTATTTTGTTGTTGAGTTTAATTGAAGAAAATATAACTTTAGTTTCATCTGTTACTATGAATTTCTTATTTCTTAATTTTACCTGTGATTTTGAAAGCACTACGAGGAAGTGATGAAAAAAGGCCAATATTAGTCAATGCCAATAGTTTAGACAATGCTTAGGTGATAGCTTTGACTATTATAGATAAAGCATACTCTCTCAGTAAATTTCTCATCCTTATGGAACAGCTGAAGCCAATTTTATTGTTAGTTCCGTATGACGCACTGTAACTTAAAACCTCATTTAACAAAATAACACGATCTACTCATAAACAATAACTCGCTGGTTATATAACCAAACAATAAATCTCAAATCATGAAATTAACCGTAAAATAAGAGAAACAAAATTTTTTCGTCACTAGCGATCAGTGTCACCGCTACATGAACTTTTACAAAATTTACAATGGGATGAGAAGTCGACTTGTGTTGGTTAGTCTATGGTTGAAGTTACACACCGAAAGATTGCCCTGATATATACTGATTTCTGTAAAACACACAAACATTTCACCAAACCAAATTATTGGGGGATTATTGTAAGCTATACAATCTTTTATGGCGCTCCGTGACTGACTCGTTCAAAATTTTGTTTAAATAAAAAATGTCGACAGCTATTTCAAATAGATGGGATGTGTACTTCAGTATCTAAAAGTCAATGGTGATACTATCTTATAGTGAAAACAAGAAAAATCATGGTACCTGATGCCATTGAACTGATGTTTTGTGACCACTACTTGTAGTTAACATATTTTTGTTACGAGCCTCAATTATCCGCTGCTAAAAGTTTTGAGGATATCACTTTGGAGTACTAAGGACTGAGATAGTTGGAACATGAGTTAATTTATTGGTTGAATTTTCTACTCCTTAATATGTCAGAGACTCTGATGACACTGTCATACCTGTAGCGAACAGAACACAAAATAATTCATTGCCGCTCTAGAGCGGAAAATTATCATTCCAGCTAGCCAACTGATTTCACAGTTGTCGTTTTTACACCGACCACAACCACGGATCCAATATGTCGGTTAAGAACCGGTAAGCATGCTTAAAAAAGCAAACATAACCTAAATTACATTTTAGACATACAACTAAACAGAATCTGAGTGTTATTATAAGTTAATTATGGTGGTAGGAAAAATCTTATGTGTGTTACGAGCACAAACAGTCAATGCCATTCTCAAAATGTATAGTCACACTCAGCTATGTTTTTGGAGTGGCAATGTACTTTGTGTTATTAATACACAAATAGCTATTTTGCTATGTATTTCAGAATTACAAGGGTTGTATGTAGATTAAGGTCCCCAGCAATAAATATCCTTTTACAAAGGGCCTGATTCAACTCTGAAGCTGCTTAGACATTGGAGTTTAAAACACGAAGTTTACAAAAATCTAAGAGTTATAGTTTAGTCAAAATTGTTTCAACAGTTCATATGGCTCATATGGGTTGTTCATATGGATGTTAGCATGGTATCAGTGTACATAACAAAAGTTTTGTTTTACACTTTACATTAATCAGAGTACAATTCTGTGATTTTATCATTAGAAAAGACAAGGCATTTAAAAGATCAACTAAAAAAATGTGTTATTAAATCAGGACCTCAACATTATTGCATGGTTAAATAGCCCAATATTTCGAATGCATTAGGGCTTGAGTAAAATCTTCAGAAAATAAACTTTGTGACCATCGATAGTACTGTATTTTCACACTGAACCTTCATATGTAGAAACAAGGAAGCAAGAATAACCCACAAATATTGTAAACTCATATATTATTTTAATATTTATATGTATAAATGCAAGTATATAAATAAGTACATAAATTAGTAACTCCATTCAGAGCTCAGGCATTTAAATAAGGCCTAATTGTTCTGTACGAATTAATCAAAGCTGTGACATTTAGTGGTGATAAATTGCAACTTCTACTATTTAACAAAACACAATAATCGTTCATAAAATTATAATTTTTAAAAGTCAGTGATTTGTAAATGTACAATCTAAACTATACATGTAAGAGGTAATAAAATATAATTTTTGGAAAATATTCACATAGTTGTATTTAAATAAATAAATATATAACAAAGCTATATTAACTGTGATTATATTTTAATAAAATGTTTAATGTAAAGGATTTGATAGTTTTATCACAATTAAAACAATATAAATTCTAGTTAAATATCTCATTGTTAAAACATGATTAGCTATTTAAAAAATCAACTGCTGACAAAAAAAGTTAATTTGTATTGATTACTTATAAACATTATAGATTATTGGCACAATTTTCCAAATAAATTTTAAAATATGATTTAGTACAAATCAATAAAATAGACATGGGGAATATTCTAAACCAGCATTTCCCTAAAAAAAATTTAAATATTAACAACTTTGAAAGATGAGTTAAACTAAAATGTGATACTAGAATCAATGATGCAAAAAAAACAATGCTCGCTTCAGTAAATTTATGAAGAGTTAAAGAAAAAAAAACCTGAAAATAATACTTACAAAAATAAATTAGAAACAGTTTGTGATAACAAGAATAGTATTTATATAAAAGGAAATCATTTTGTGATGTTAAAAAACATTATCAATACAGTTGTTTATAATTAATCTTAGAATATCACAAATTACTTTTTAAGTAGTCGAAAACCACTAAAACAATAATTACGTATAATGATAACACCATTAAAATTTACAACTGAACTTCAACAAATTATTCTGACTCGTTATGATTATCTCCTACAATAATCTTTAATCAAAGATTATCCTGATGAAGGTTAACTTGAAATAAAGTTTTAAACATAATTTAATCCAGCCATTAAAAAAAATCATACAAAAATATCGCTTTTAGTGTTAGATTTTGTATAAACTTGCGTGAAGTAATTATTTTCCAACCGTTATAATGTAAAATGGCACATTGATATTTTAACAAAAGTTAATATCAAACTACAATAAATTAAATGAGTGTTAATTTTATTTAAATACTAACCACCAAAACTGGTAGGTGAAAATTTGTGTACAAAATTATTTAATTTACAACACCTTAAACCAATGGTTTAAAAGTTGCTAAAATCCTAAATGAGTGGGATGAAGGATATTTGTGATGTATTTGATAAATAAACTCCCTCAGGAAGTCAGCCATACGATAACATAAAAACTAGAAACTAAAAAAAATCTTCCACACCAAAATCTGTGTATGTTTCAAACATTCAATTATTAATAATACCAGGAATGGATAAAAAATTACTCACCCAAGAAAAAAGTCCCAGGTTGTTTAAACCACACATAATGTCTCTACTGAACCAACTTCTTCTTCTTTTTACTAATTGTGTTGTGAGCTTTTTGTGCGCTTTCAACTACTTGAAACTCTTTTGTTAGGTGAGTTAATTGGGTATCCATTCCTTCTTCATTTACATATTCCTAAGACGAGTGCTTTGCCAAAAAACTCACTTATGAAAAATTGATGGTTTATTTATAAAAGTTGATGAACAATAATGAAAATTATAAAACTGGTCTTACCAACATTTTTTGTATAAAATAAATAGCCATAATTTTTCCAACCATTTTTAAATTTATGAGGCTAACAATAAACCACTTAAATTATTACGTAGACTGTTAAATCAACAGGATTGAGCGAGGTTTTTTGAATTAAATTATTTTAAATTATAGTCTGACAATGCTGAGAAATACAGTCTCAATATTACTTACACTCTACAGCTATAGCATTTAATTTTAAACAGCTGTTGCTAAGGAATATTCATCTTTAAAACAATTAATACCAGTCAGCTGATGTTTGTGATCCTCTAACATTGTCAGACAATAATGGAAAACTTTAATTTTCAAATCATAAAAGACTAAACATTTGACATAGTATAAATATAATGAGTTGAAATTGACAAAGGACAGGGTAGTTTTTCATTTTACTTAATTTAGTACCTACGCCAAAAATGTATCAAATTAAAATTTTAGCTAAGTAAATTATGCTAGCTGTAAATATGTTTAGAATCATATTGATCAATTGAAATACATCATTTTAAGCTGCGGGATTATAATTAAAATACAGTTGCCATCTTCATGTTTTTTTAACATAGAAAAATTCAGAAGTTTGTTTAACTCCTGTATATATATTCTTTTGTGATGCATAACCATAAAATAAAAAAATTTCCCAACGCTTTAATTAGTAAAATGAAATGTGTCGCTAATAAACAAAAATAAAATCCTGCCCCTCTGTCAAATTCAAATCAGCAACGTTAAAAATAGTAAACAATTGTTTCCTATAAAACATTGGTGATTTGATGAACAAAAAGTAACCTAAAATGATTCCTCGCCCACTTCTGACAGTATTTGAATTGTAAAAAATACACTATAGAAAATTTGAGCAGAAACATAAACTAACCTATTGAACTGAATCGATGCTGCACACGGCACTCGAATAAACCTTTCTCGTAAAATAATTCAGGTACGGATCACAAACTATTCCCCTCCTACCTGGTGAGTCTGCGACTTAGCCTATGGTATAAAATATTAAATAAAACATTAACATAAATACATGAGTAATTAGTTTAATTAAAGCATCATCAAAACATGTTTGAAGCAACAATGAAACGCACATGTTGAACATTATGAGATAAATTAGGTAATATTTAATATTTAGCTGATATTTTTCTCAAATTATTATTTGTAGTGCTTGGAATACCACAAAGTTGCCATTCTTGTGAATACTGTGGTTAAAAATTTCCAAAATTTATTACACAATTTTTGTCTGTTTTAGCCAAGATTGAGGTAGATATTTATGCAAAATTTGAAAAATTAACAAAATTATATTTTAATAAAGATAATATGTTAGATCCATAAATATCAAGTATTTTTATGCACGTTTAATAGTCTGATCAAGGGTAAAACCTTTTTACTTGAAAAAATACAATAATTACTCAAGTTGAACTTCTAATGAAGTCGAAAACATCCAACAAAAATTACATATTTTATTGTTACTTCAACACATAATAAAAACTTTATTTAATACCTTAAACATTAAAAAGTGATAAATATACAACCAACCAAGACGACTAAGCACATATAAACTTTGTCCAACTACGACTAAATTCATCAAATGCTGGGTTCACTTTGACTCGACGAATCGATAAAAAAATGTTAAAATTCTCGAACTCATAACATAAGTATATTAGTGATGAATTAAAATATGCACAAGACTAAAAGTTTGCTGTGATGTGATTAAAACACTGTGAGATCTACGGCGAAATCCAACGGTAAACAATAAACGTAAACACACTTTCAAACGAAATAAAAAAACAGAAACCGAATTGTAAAAAATTCTGGAAACCTGGATAGCTAACAGATTTGTAAAGTTATACAACTAAAACCTTTGAATGGGCATGGCGTGAATTTTCATTAAAAATCCAATGTAGCTTCATTATGAAGCGATCAACACCAGTAACACTCGATCCACTGAAACTGCGGAGTTTTGTAGGCATTTCACCGATTTAAATTTTTTTTCATCTCGGGCTAAATTAAAACCCTTTCTTACTTGAGGTTTAGGAAATGAACAAAAATTCCAAATGTTGATAGGTAAATAAAAATTAGTGCTATGATTCAACTAGGTTTTTAGGTTAGCGGTAAGTGAAAATTACACACTAATAGGGAAGTGCCTACAAGACTTTAGCTACCGACTTTCACACTTTTCAATAGCGCACGAAACCGCTTCTTCCACCGTCTGGAAGATGGGTATATTGTCTCTACGAGCCAAGTCCTTCAGGTAGATCCTGCCTCGGTTGTAGTCGTTGACTGCTTGCTTGGATAACTGGAACATCGTTACATAGTTAGTGTTTAGTTCGATAAGATGTTCAACAAAGACACTATACTCTGTTCACAAAATATAGGTGGTTTACAGGAAGATATCTATCCCACTTGAACCTACCTTTAAAATAATAGCTCAACAGCTGAGGTTTGCCAAAACATTGATCAGCTGTGCCATATATAATTAGAAAAACAAGTAGTGGGGGAACTTCCCTCTCAAATCGCCTAAATTTTGTGAATAGACTATAGTGACATTTTATTTATTGTAAGAAAGGGGATTAACCCTGTACCCACAGTGCTCATCTATGCAGACACTCTGTTCACATTACACTTAGTCGACCAGTTGGTGTGAACAGAGTTGAACAGTAACATGAGCATTAATTATGTAATTCTTTTCCCAGCTGACAGGAGCTGGGCTATGACCGGTAGACAGGAGCTGGGCTATGACCGGTAGGGCTGGCAAATCCAGCAAATCCATCCCAAATCAGATCAATATCCAAACTCATTCAACACTTTACTCCCAAAGAATGAAGCTACAATAGGTTATTAAAAGATAACATAGCCATATGGTTTAAATTAATCTTTTAATTTTATGAAGACATTTTATAGAGACAACTGAACATACCTGTTCACCGAGTATGACTGTTTCGTCTTCCAACTGCTGAATACAAAGAACAACGTTGCAGCCAAGACCAATGTAGTATCCAGCCTGAAACAAGCCGATTATGTTAAACACAATACGGTATTAAAATAATTAATGAAACACAAAAAAACCTGGAAGGTAGTGTTTTTTTGCAGTGTACTTTGACTAATGATCACATGTTGTTTCTGCAAATACATCATTGATGAGCTGGCAAAAATACTAGACATTTCAAATGAACTACTAAACGTTGGCTGGTATTTTCACCACTTTAACAATGCAGTCACTTAACGAGCTCCTATATTCTACAGTAAACTATCTTTAGCCAGGATCTTTCAAAAATCAGGGACACAAGAGCCCAGTTACTTAAACAAGCGAGAATATGTACAAGCAAATCTACAAATACAAATATTTTTGTTTGTGTTATAAATACAGAAAGTGAATAGCAAAGATCAGAATGATCTATCAATAAGGAATTGTTCTTGGCTTTTGCCTGTAATCTTACCATAGTCATGATGTGAAGACTTCTTGACTGACAGGTGATAACGAACAGCAGGACGAAGCAGTTGTCTACGACCGACAAGTTATGAGGTCCTTCAGCTGAGTCCTCCATCAGTTGATATGTAAGGTTGTGTCGTCTGCAGACAGGAATGAACACATAAGCGACAAGACAAACTGTGCACTATATTTTACAACAGTCCTATATGAACAATTCAAGTTGGTTATACTTTTGGAATAATCAATGATCAACCATTATGCTTTACTATATTTACTATATTCTATACTATATTAATTTTTGCCTATTTCCATGACTTTCAATGACCAGAATTTTTTCCATGACTTTCCACAATGTGGACACCCTGTGGGTACTCAAATTTCAGACCCGACCAAGTCAAAAAGTCTGGCGCACAGACCCCTATGAATAACACAAAAATACTCACACGAGTGCAGAAACAGCTGTGTGTTGTGCCCATGAGTAGTCTGTCAAGTCTCCGGCCAGCAGGACATCACGCAGACTAGTGTTGTCTACAGACAGACTACGCAGAGGTCTGCTACATAGCGACCACTCTGTAACGTTCACGATTGATCTAGTTATGTTTACGGAAAGTAAATAAAAGAAACGTCTTATAACACTTAAAACATATATTTACGCTTATACTGTTACTCACAAGACGGTAAATAAATATACAAAAAAGATGGTAAGTGGTGATCGATTTCGATTGGACACTCCAATCATCATCAGACCCAATAGGCGAATGACAAGAATCTTAATGGCGTCCCTACTTATACCCTATTGGCTACCGGAAGCACCGGCCAGTACATTTTTATAAGTACAACTGGAGTCAAAATGTATTTGTTCATTAATCATCTTATTTCTATTTTTACATTTTTCCTTATAAATATACAATTCTTCCCAAGCATTCATTGTACTTATAAAAATGTACTGGCCGGTGCTTCCGGTAGCCAATAGGGTATAAGTAGGGACGCCATTAAGATTCTTGTCATTCGCCTATTGGGTCTGATGATGATTGGAGTGTCCAATCGAAATCGATCACCACTTACCATCTTTTTTGTATATTTACCGTCTTGTGAGTAACAGTATAAGCGTAAATATATGTTTTAAGTGTTATAAGACGTTTCTTTTATTTACTTTCCATAAATTTAATAACATGTACAATGCTGATCAAGAAGTTATCTAGTTATGTTGTCAAAACACAAAATGACAGAATAGTAGAACTACAGTAACAATTGGACTACAATTCAACCTCTTTCATTGGAAGTGAGTTCTTTAAAAAATTAAAAATTTTAAAAAGAAAATTTAATGCGGATTTTAAAATTGGCAGCACCTTTTATTGTAGAAATTGTGTCTTATTTATTTAATCAGTGTATTGTTAATGGTATGTTTCCACAGTGTTTAAAGTTGGCCAAAGTTGTGCCCTTATTTAAGAAGGGAGATAAATCAGAATTATCCAACTATCGACCTATATCTATAATTCCTGTTGTTGGTAAGGTATTTGAGGTTTTATTAAATAAAAGAATTGTAGATTATTTAGAAGGAAATCACTGTTATTCTGTCAATCAATATGGTTTCAGGCCTAAACGTAGTACATCCAATGCTGTTATTAGTTTTATGAGGAATTGTATGTATGGTTTGGATTCAAAAAACAAGGTGTCTGGTCATTTCTATGATATGTCGAAAGCGTTCGACACAATCTCTCATAACGTGTTATTAGATAAGTTATCCTTTTATGGCTTTGATTCATCCTCTTTGGCTTTAATTACTAGTTACCTTTCTGATAGATTACAGTCTGTGTATTTCAATGATTCTTTTTCTGTGTATTTGCCTGTTAAGACAGGAGTTCCGCAGGGATCAATTTTAGGCCCTACACTATTTGTCGTATATGTTAATGATCTGCCTTGTTCTGTTGTCAATTGTAATGTAAGTGCCTATATGTATGCTGATGACTTGGCTCTGCAAATAAGTTCTAGTGATGCTATCTTAGCGCAACAGTCTTATGCTGAGGCCAATTCCATAATAATGGATTGGACTGCTGCCAATTCTTTGTGCCTGAATGAGAATAAAACTCAGAACCTGGAATTTAGTTATAAATGTACTAATTATAATGTAGTAAAGTTTTTAGGATTAAGTGTTCAATCAAACGTCAAATGGAACTCCCACATTGATCTAGCTTGTATTAAAGTGGCAAGGGGTGTTTTTATGTTACGAAGACTTAAATATTTTGTTAGTGTAGAAGTTTTAAAGGCTGTGTACTTTGCTCATATTCATAGTCATCTTAAATATTGTATTATTGTTTGGGGTCACTCTAGTAATTTAAAAATCTCCTAATCTTACAGAAAAGAGCAGTTAGAGTGATGCTTAATGTTAGATCTAGGACTCATTGTCAGCCTTTGTTTAGGGAGCATAAAATATTAACTGTTGTGTCTTTGTATATATTGGATTGTTTAATGTATATCAGAAATAACTTGGATGATTTCCCTACAAATGAATCTGTACATTACCACAACACCAGGCAGCACTCTTTTCTCAGAATAAACCAGTGTAATTTTAAGTCTACAATTGTAAGTTTTTGTGAGTTTGGTAAAAAAGCTTTTAACTTGTTGCCGAGTAATATCAAATGTCTGAATTCTAAGTCTTTCAAGAACACCATAGTATCAATGTTATGTAGTTTAGCTGTATACAATGTTGATGAATTTTTAGATCATCTAAGTACCTTAAAATAGTTTTTAAACTTTTACCTTTGACGTTGCTATACAATGTATTATTTGTTTTGGCAATAAATGATTTGATTTGATTTGATTTTTGATTTGATTTTCATTCAGGAAATGTTAAACAGGTACTTGCCAGCATGACAAAGTCTGGCAACAGTATCGGCTTATGGAGGTATGCGAGCAGCTCAATTTCGGATTCGTGTGAGTCTAGCCTAAGAGCTAAAGTAACCGAGCATCAAATCAGAAATTGAGGTGAGCCTTTATTCTCACAATATCATTGTAATTGCAGTAAAAGCCTGCAAAGATTGTGCAATGGAAAGTTCAAAAAGAGACGATCATTATGTTTCCGCAATCGCAGGAGGTATTCACAAATTTGTTTCTGTTGTGGGAGACGATGATGATGCCTCAAAAGACGTGAGTGACGTTAACGGTTTTGCCGCAGTTACGGGAGAATATGGTTGTTTACAACCATGGTGAACCTAACAGCTGTGTTGTAAATTGAATCCACGTTAGGAACTGTAACCAGATGTTTTTGTTTTATTATTGTTGCTTCGGAGCAGAAGCTTTGTTATGTTTTTTATAGCTTCTGATACGAATCTCAAGAGCTTTGTAGTTTGATTGAAGAAAATTACACTACAAACTTTAGGTATATTGCTAAATTAAAAGGTTAAAATTCAAGCTTTACATAAACACGTGCTTAGTGCTTTTTAAATATACACTGCATGCTTATGCTTAATACTTCCGTGTACTTTTAAAATAGAAAATGAGATTTCTGTTTCAGTGCTTTATTGTTAACAAAATACAGAACACGGAAGCAAATAATAAGAAAAAAATAACTGTCAACATCTGAGTTAGTAAGGCAAATGGTTACCTATACACCTCATGAGCGGATTAGTAAAGAACGAGCAAAAGTTGTTGTTCTCACTTTCAGCTGATCCGTTATTGTTGTTGTTGTTATTGTGGCTGTCCCCTGCCTTCAGTTCAGCGATGATCGCACAGAAATCCTCAAAGTTCACCTGGATCGGCTGATCTTTGCAATCTAAACAGAATTAACAAAACTTTTGTTGAATTTATGATTGACTTAATGAATAAATTAGAGTTGGTCAAGTCCGATCAATTTTGAATTTTTCTGGTTAAAAAGTTTTCTGATCGTTGGGTGGAAATTTTTTGCCAGGATTATTTTGTAACGTTTACAAATCACTCCTGACGTCTGCCTATCGCTTCAACTGGAGATTTTTAAATATTTAAAGCCGTCAAATCAGACCACTAGAGTGTATTAGATGACTATCTGTTCATCAAATTTTATTTTTGACACCGCTATGAAGTTAATGGAGTTAATGAAGTTAATGGACAAGGAAATAAGGTAAGAACCTGGAGCGATAGAATGTTAAAAGACTCTTTTCAACATAAGATCTGAGGTAAGAAATTGAGCGAGAGTCGTAAAGATATTTAGCCTGTTTCATTAATTCAATTTTTTTACACTGTGCTATTCTTAAAAGTTGCATTCACATGAAGCCAGTTGATGAGCAGGTTGTCTGCCTCAGGTAATTTTAAATACACAATAGGCAGGTAATCTGCTTGCCTAGTGGCCTCGTGTAAAAACGGCTTAAGCTTACTAATTCACAAAACAAAATACTGTGTAAATTATTTACAAATGAATTTTTCCTCCCAGATAAATATTTGTTCACCTCAGAGATACATAACTACCTACTTTAGCTCCAAACGAACGTACTGAAAGCTTAATATAAAATTAAACCAACCTGAAGGTCTAGAGACGAGCCCCTTGAGTTCTGAAACGGAGAGTTTTCTATTGGTCATCAGTTTGTAGGCCATACATACCTGTAAACACAAAAAAATCAGCCTATATTATAGCAGAGCTAATTAAAACTCTATTACGGATTAAGGTTTAAAAAAGTTAACTTGATTGATGGTAATCAACATGATAAAAAAATATACTTTAAAAAACGACAAATTGTACAACTAAAACAAGTATTAATTATGATTTATCATGCACAAAATAAGCAATTAAGTCAGACGAACTTACATCAGCCAAACTAATGTATCCTCTTCCGGCAGTATCTCTGTTGTTGAAAGCTTCTTTCAGCTTTCTAGAAAAAAATTACAGTGAAACTCTCTTATGAATTAGGTAGTCTGTTACGGTTGTCAGTAAATTAAGGTCTTCCATTGATTTATCGTCGCAACCAAGCAAGCTAGTTGAAAAAGTAGACCAATATTTTGTTCCTTAGTTCATACACCACTATACAAAAGTTGGTTGCCACCCCTATGGTACAATCTAGTCTCAACGATACCATAATAAAAATTCAGTAAAACAGGCTTTCAATATTTCCATGAACTTATATAACCAATGTACATCTAAAATGTTTTCCCAACAGCAAATACCCATCGTTATACAGGGTGTCCTGTAAGTAAATAGCAACTAGTCTGTTGGTGAAAATATAGAACAGATGGAGGTAAGATAGCCTATTTAGCCACAATGTCAAGCTAGGCTAGAGAACAGCTGATAATAAAACAACCCTACTGCTTGATTAACAATGTATATCAATTATTTAAGATGGGGACGCCACTATGTGCGTATATTAACCCAAATATGAGTGAAGGATGAATGTAGGATGAAAGGTACGATCTTGTAGTTTTGTTAGTGACTAATGCCGACATGTTCCTTCGACACAGCTGTTAATAGCCCATACAGCCAATGGCAACTAAGGGACCTACAGTTTATACTGGATTCCGAACCACATTTTTCCTTGTAATTAACAAATTGGTCTAATTATCGGGATAGTACAGCGGATAGTCGTAGTACTCACTAGTGCGGACGTTAATCCTCACCATTGAGCATCACATCCATAGTGCATGCTTATAAATATCCACAATTCGTGACCTCCTAGTAGCTGGATTACAGGACGACGCCACCATCCCAATCGGTACTTACAACAGTTTCTCCGCCATGTGGACATGTCCGTTGGTGAGAGGCCTTTGTAGCTCAGCTACAAGCTCCTGCATGTTGATGTTGTCCCGCAATATCTGCAATGTGGACAAAAGATATATTCAGTTTCGAATTACAGAAACATGTTTTAATATACTAAAATGAAACTACCTTTACCACTACTGTAATGTACCTTCCTTGTAGTGCACTTAAAAGATTTTGTCTTTTTACTCAAAACTGATCAAATATTTACTTAATGGTTTCTTTTAGTAAAACGAAGCTCTCCATTAAATCCATTTTCATTGTCTTTGACTATTGATACAACTAGACATTCCATCTCTATATTAAAGTTGTCGCCAGTTTTTTAATAAAATTTGTCGTAGTTTATGTGAGCCACTGATAGATTGCACTTATCTAAATTACTGATTTATGGTGTATAAACGGTTTTTCAACTTGAGAATAACCCAGAAGGTAGAAGACCCCTTGGAAGACCGAAACTTAAATGGTTCGACCAAGTGGAGAAAGACCTGAGGAAACTAGGGAGAAGGAAGGAAGATGCAAGAAGCAGAGACCTATGGAGGCAGTGTGTTGGGGAGGCCAAGTACCATCTAGGGTACCAGTGGCCACAGCAGTAAGTAAGTAAATGGTTTTTACCAATTAAAACTGATGGAACGATTTATTTATAACAAATTGGCTACATCTGGTCCATATAGATGGGATGTGTAGTCTACTTTAGAATACCATAGTCAATGCTATTATGTAGCTCTGTACACATCCACACTCACACACACAGACACCACTTCGAAAACCATCCTTTGGGTTCAGGAGTACAAAAAACAGATATATTTCCACCCAAAACTCAAACATGTTTACAAAAACAATACTTTCTCATACACCATGTATAGGGGGACAAAGTAAAAATTATTGAAGGAAAATTTAAAGGTATGTCTGGTAAACAAAAACTTGAGTTTTACATACCTTTGCAGTGCACTTGACGGCCAATGGGATATTGTCCAACACAGGGATATGTTGTCTTTCTACTAGACTTCTCAGCATCAATAGTGAACCGCTGAGCACCTTCCATTCCCTGAGTAGATAATGTAAATGAATCTCCAAACAAAAACTTACTATTTCCCCACAATCATTATATCAACTAGTTGCTTTATGCTTTGCAACAGAGTGAGGATACAGAAGAGAATAATATTGTTTAAATCTGTTAAAACAGTCCCACACCTGTAATTTATAGAGGAAAAACTAAATTGCACAACAGAGAAGTAAGGTGCTGAGAAAATATTCAACGTTACACTTAAGTGGTGTCTAGAACTAGTGCTGGTGTCTAGGGCAAAGTCCAAAACCACCCCCTCGCCTTTGTGTACTACAACGCTCATGGTGGATGAAGACCCTGGTGCTCTGTGTGATAGGAATTTCCACACAGCGCTTGGCATTACAGCTCTTCCTTGGTCCTCACAAGTATATTTCCGTCCCAACAAATCAGAGGTGAAAAGGAAAACGCATGATTGTCTCATATTTCCCCTGTACCTTACTTCTCTATGATTGTACTCATTGCTTATTATAAGATCCCTTTAGTTTATGTATTTGCTATCAAGTGTGTGGAAGAATCAAAAGTTTAACTCAGTAAAAAAGGTAAATAAGCAATTTTAAAGAAAGGACAGCCAACGCATATTTGTTAAATTTCGTTAAATACAACTCTTTAAGGTTTGTACCATTAGGGGAGGATTTATCAAACAAATGTTTTTGCAGGAAATTCCGCATCAAGACGTTTCATTTGGAAGACAGTTCGGCCATTTACAGTGTTCTCTAATGTTTGAACTCCTCATCAACGTTATATTCTGTATGATGGAACCTGTCTCCTGACCCACCATCTCCCCGGGTCTTAAACCATTAGCCAGTCTCCAGGAAGATGAAGAGTCAGGAGACAGGTTCCACCATACAAACTATATACATTGATACTTCTCTCCTAAACATTACCTATTGATAAATTTACTACACAGACTTACTGATGCGTGATCACTTCGCCAGCGATCGTCTGCCCTGGCTGGTAAGGCTTGATGACCAGCATCAGTCTCCGTCGCGCACCAGCAAAGGCCGCAGCCTCTATCATGCTGGACACATTGCGGGTTTGCGGCTCTATCACGTAGAACAACACACTTGCGTTCTGCTTGGCCGTGTGTTCCAACTCCACTAGCTCCACGCTCCACTCCTCCACTTGCTGATACAAAAGTGGAATTAGACGTTTAAACTCTGTGGATCATTAGACCTTTGCATTTTGTGGATTATTCATTGATTTAATTACAGTAGTATTCCACTATTTTGACGCGATTTAAAAAATCCACCTATTCCAAACTTAAGTTGAGATATTTAATATTTTGTATTTTCTAAAATGTTGCAGCAAAAGTCACCAAAGCTAGCAGTATTGCCAAAGTTAGAAGTACAGACGTGTTGTTGGCAATGTTAATAACGCAGAGAACTTTGAGGCTTCAGTTATTATTTCACAAACCTTAGCAAAACTACCAATGTTGCCGTAAACATAGTTGAAGGCAATAGAAGGGACAGGTAAAAAGAAGCAAAATGCCTGATTTTAGGTGAAAATTACAAGGAGTTGACAAACCCCGGCAACTTCCAAACAAGCTCTTGACTGTTTTACCTAAGCGGGCCTCCCCAATCAAGTTTTTTTGTGTTAATCTATGCCACTGGCAATTTTAAACTTTTTTAGGAAGGGAACGGTCCAAACCCTGGTCTTACGTCAACCTGTCGTTGGGAAGCATCAATAATTGATTGCCCAATGGCAAATAGCATATGGGTCTGGTAAAGATCTTGATTGGAATCGAACTGGCGACCTTCAGATTTGAAAGCGAGCACTATAACTACTCATTTGCCCAGACAACTAAACTCCTTCTGAGTTGCACCCCAGACCTGACTAAGGTGGGATTCGAAAACTCCTTCTCTTTAGGGCCAAAAATATAACGCTTTAAACCACTAGGTCATTCAGACTGAACAATATGCTAATATGACACTCCACTATATTTGACTATTTCCTTAACGTAATCATGTCAACTTACAGGGTTGTAATAGGTAATGCCCATACTGTTTAACAGAGGGATGGCCACATCATGTCTCCATGTCGTAGGGTTACACGAACCTCCTAGGAACACTTCATGCTTGGTGACACTGCTTTCTGTAACAGCAAACAATACAAATTAGAAATACGAGCTGTTGGCCCGTCCTACGTACGGGATCGAGTAGTCATTTAAAACTGAATATGATTCAGAACAGCTAGTACCACCTTCAGTAATTATATACCAGTAGCTATACACCACCTTCCACTGCATAGGCCAATACTGTCACTTACCGTACCTTATTTTACCACCTTGGCCACTGAAACCTCTAAAATGATCCTGGCCTCCCGTTCTCTTCTATCCCCTGCAATTTCTAAGGAAGATACCAGTCTGAAGATGTCTTTCATTACTTGGTCTTCCAAGTGGTCGTCTACCTTGAAGTACTCCTTGGAATACACTTTAAAAAGTTGAACAGTTGAAGTATCTTCTCTCCGCCATGCAAAGCCTGCCCAGCCCATCCGAGATCCGAGCTTTTTCGTCTACTTTTGGAATGTACTCCTTTATCAAGTTTCTGAATCATACAGTACTACTGGGATAGTTGTGATATGGTATGAATCGATTTTGGTTTCTACTGACACCCTGCAGCTTACTGGTCGGTTTTCTGGAGATCTACACCGGTTGACATTTTCATTACGAAAAAAATGTGTACTGTATGCAGTCATACTTATATTTAAACATCTGGAAAAAGATGTATTAACACGTAAACCACTTATATCTTAAAGGATTAAGCACTTATACTTAGACGGATTGCATTTATGACAAAACTTGATTATACGTTTAAAATGTTTAGTTCAAAATTACACAATCTCCTGATAACATAGACCTTTTACGGTAGAAAATAAACTGCATTTTAAAGTAAAATAGTGCGTAGGCAAACTCTGACGATCAATATTTTTGTATACAAACAACTTGTAACATAAACATTTCAATGACAGTTAGAAACCAGCTGTTAAACTACCACTAAAACGACTTTAACTCGTCCGTCGGCTGCTAGACTTTTAGAAAATTAAAACTTAATTTCTAAAAAACTGAAACCCTAAACTTAAATTATGGCTTCGACATTCCCTAGTTCTCAAAATTATCTTTCTTTCAACACAAAAATCATAAAAATCCGTCAAGTGGTTGAATCAGAATCGTGAAATAAAAAAACCCTGTTTCGTTTTAATATATAGGATAACAAGATAGCATAACAACACAGTATAAAACAATACACACACACACACACATGATTGGACCACAAGACCATCTCTTCTTGTATTCTCTCTTTTTTAAATTAATTTACTTAGTACTATAAAATCCACTGGGCAAGTAAATGTTTCAATTATATAGCTTTATCAAAGTAACCAGAAGGAATTCTGAATGTTTAAACATAAAGTAAATCAGTGATTAGATAGTAAAATTCACTGTTATTTCGAATCCTTATAAGTATTGTTATTATGGAATAGATTGTGAATCCTACAGAAATAGTACATCACTAGGAGCGAAAGTGGTTCTTTTTGGTACGCAATCGTGCATCTTGCTTTGGAAATACTATTATATAAAAGACATTTTTGCTCTGTGTGGTGAACAACTATTTTAATGATACTGTGGAAATAGCCTTTTTATTGTAACAAAATTAGACCACATAATTTGAGGTTATATAAAGTTGTTATCAATGTTTACATTTCTGTTGTTTACAAATATAGCTTAAAATATCGTGTGATTAGCAGCGTAAACCAATGTGCCATAAACAAACTTTAATGTAAACAAACCGAAATATTTACCATATCTAAAGTTACCTGAAAACGATGATTTTGCAGACAATTTAGAGAACTAAAAACGGTTGTTTTCCGGACAATTTGATGAAAAATATTTTCAACTCAAACATCTCAACGGTGTATTACGTTTGTAATAATTGTAACGGATGTTATGTGCAATAAATAATTATTGTCATTTGTCATCTGCAAGTTTTTGTAGGGAGAATGTTTAGGAAGAAGTTTAAAGAAAATTGCGTGCAGTTTTCTTATTTGTCAGTTCTACAAAACATGTTCTAAATTTAAAAATAAAAAACTTAAAACGTACTAACTGATTTCACAATAATTCTGAAGTTTAATATTTTTAATATAGCATATGAAAAAGGAAAATAACAGCTGAATAAAAAATAACATGTAAAAATAATATTTGGTAATTGAACAAAATATTTATAATTTATTATAAGTTATTTATAATATTATTATTAATATTATTTATTTATAAGTTAATAATGTTGACTCTAATCAATGTATTTAGTAAAGACAAGCTAAAGATTTTCAGTAATCTAAATTGTTAAAATTTGTCACAGTAGAATCTTGATAACAAATCTAATACATGAGTATTATCAAACAAGAATTCTTATCAAGGTTTGCAATAACATGTAATGAAGGGTAATTTAAAAAAACATTTGAAAAGACACTTTTTTCCAAAGGTCACTTGTTATTGAGGTTCCACTGGTTCTTTTTTTGTGCAAATTTAGCTTAGAAGCTGATGAACACATAACATACAGATAATAATTTTAGATTAAAATAAATCATTCAATTGATATTATACTTATGATAAACATATTATTCAGCTTAACATATAAAAAAACCTATGACTACAAAATATTCAAATTAACTCTACATTCAATTGAGACCAAACAATCGTCAGTGACCTAATGAAATAGGAAAATGGGAATATTTTGATTAAATAACAATCAACAAAAAGTTTCCGGGCTCGGCCGGGATTTGAACCCGGGACCTCTCGCACCCTAAGCGAGAATCATACCCCTAGACCACCGAGCCACACGAGGAAACAAGGCCAACTTTCTATTTCACGGCAGCATTCTCTCACTAGCCTTGACTTGGTAAACATGTGCTTCCTCGTTCAATGTGTACAAATTGTAAAATCTCTTCCAAGGCAGACAATTTTGTAACAACTTAACAGTCTTAGTTCAAGTTCTATCACGTTCATTTTTGTATTTTGTAAGTATTTGCTTGAATTTTATTAGAAAAGCCTACTTCTAAACGATAACTTAAAATATTAAGTTTTATTTTAACACCATGTATTGCATTGCAAAATGGTGTTCTGTATAATATCAACAATCAACAAGCAAAGATTTTAGAGGTTAAATAAAAAGGTGTTTTGTAAATTGGATGTATGTAAATACTTTTTGACGACTTAAATGAAAAAATAAAATATTGCTTTTATTATGATCCAGTTCAAAAGAAAACTAATAGGCCTACTTATTAGGAACCTAAAATATTTCATAATTATCCAAGTTCTAAATAATAATAATATAACTCACTTGACATCTTTCTTGAGCGTCTCTTCTTATCTTTCCCATCTCTTTCTAGTTTTTGGGTTAAGTGACTTGACTTTGGAACCCTGAAAAGTAATTAAATTAAGTAAGTAAAGAAAATGTTAGTAATGAAAATCTTAATCTATAGTGAATTATTCCAGAAACCTTTCTTAATTGTATTGTTACACAACGGATAAAGACTAAACGTTTATTGAAGCTTCAATACTCAACGGGTAAAGACTAAAAGTTTTGAGTTTCAAATTAGCAGATAAAAAATATAAGCATAATTTTGATAAATATTTCATTAGTTTACATTAAATGTTAAAAAATCTTACCATCTTTGAAGCAAAGATTATCTGCTGGATTAGTAGAGTATACAAAACTTCAAACTTATTTTTAAAATATGGAGTATTCGGCACAAAACCAGAAAC
Source organism: Macrosteles quadrilineatus (assembly GCF_028750875.1). Taxonomy (NCBI): domain Eukaryota; kingdom Metazoa; phylum Arthropoda; class Insecta; order Hemiptera; family Cicadellidae; genus Macrosteles; species Macrosteles quadrilineatus. The sequence goes on from NW_026542597.1 coordinate 84,931,955, forward strand.
AGTTATGAATAATACTAAAATGAAAGAACAAGCTGTCTATCTCTTTTTAAATTTAAACTGTTGGCAAACAATTATTTATATGAATACTAAAAATATGTGCAAACTTACTTGATAAATTAATAATAACTTCTGCTTTTGATATAGATAAAAATTGTGTGACTAAATGTTTCATAATTAAATATTGAGTTTAAAATTGGCATAAGCCTCACTACAGTATTTATAATTTATCTATCTTTAATCATAACTTTATTCCTTTTCTGACATGATAATTGTCAATCAATATTTTATCATCATAATTCTGTCCATAAACAAAATTGTATTGTTGTTAAAATTATACTCTACGTAGTTGCCGGAACATCTAAAACATCTTGAAAAAAAATCACTATTTTAAGTTATCTAATTTATTTTAATAACCTTTAAAATCAGCTGATTATTATTTAACATTCTTAACAGCTGACTTAATCTTATTTTCTAACAATGGGTAAACAAGCTGACAAAGAGGAAACATAATGTAGATTAATAATTGTGTGTAACGAAATGACTGATAAGATAAAGAGCTAAGTGATGCACTCAAAATAGAGATGAGTTCATGGCTATTTCTGTCTCAGAGGTGTTTACTATAAGTAGCGGCTGTGTAGAGCCAAACTGCAAACTAATTGACACTGTCATGTTAAAATCAGCTGTTAATCTTTCATAATACTTTTTTAATTAGTTTGTTTAACTTGCTTATATTTAACATTGATATTTTGTTTAACCAGAAATGCGTACTTCAAATTTCAAAACATACTTGTTCTTTAATAAGCAAAAATTTAGATTTACAACAATGGTGGAGGATTTATTTGGACTATTCATTTCAACATAATAAAAACTATGTGATGCAAAACTAGAAAAGGAATCAAAGTTCACAGCGTCGACAAAATTACTAGTATTGCGATGCTAAACAAATAGTTTTATCCAATGCTCAATTTATAAAAAATGATGTGCCGGAACTGTAACTTATGTAATGTGGTTAATGACCTATTTTTGCCAACATTTTTAACTTTCCAAAGGAGAGGTTCCTTCTGTGGCGTTCCCCTGCAAATTAAGCACTGGTTTTATCAAACATTTGGAAATTTATGCAATTTGCAGATTTCCAATATTTCTTAACTCACTTTTTCTTACTCAAAAATAAATTAATATTTTCCAACTTTGTGTAGTCATGTTTCTTTTAAATGTTCTTATCATAAGTATTAGGTTGCCGATTTATGAATAAATAGAAGGATAGGAAACAAAGTTAAATTGTAATGCTTTGAACTTCAACTAATCAGCTGTTAAGACTTAATTAATTGTTAATGAGTGGTGCAATTAGTGGTTGGTACGATGAGTTGTATACCTCTCTTGGAGGTTAGTGATTGTTAGTAATTAAAAAACGGTCAGGTAAAGTAGTGTACACAACTCATGTAAATAGTCTTAACGACACTCGTAGATGTTTTTGAAGCACTCGCCAAGGCACCTTAAATTTCTACTCGTGTCATCAACACCATCTTTACGCGATCTTTACGTTGCGTTAACCACTATTTTGTGTTGTGATGATAAGTATTATTCATAACTTGTGCCAAATGCAGTTTTGCAACATTTGCTCTATTTTTACCCAAAAACGATCAGTTTTGACATGCTCTTCAGATTGGGTTGCACTATGTTTGGCTTTGCCCCACACATGAACCTTTGGCGCCCCCAAAAATCCCACTTTCAGCAACAAAAAAACCATGCATCAGTATTGTGACAGAATTATATATAACAGTAGAGTGCCAATTGCTTTTTGTGATTTCAACCCATTATCATAGTTACACCGCTTACCCATTAGGGGTATTGTGGACCTAATGGTGTAAGTATGTGCCAGTTTGCTGATACCGTTTATTACGTATGTGAATCGGTCATACATATCTAGTACACTCACCCTCTGTGGCAACATCTCTTCAATTCAGTAGCAAACAGACAGAACTCTCCAAAAGTGAGGTAGGAAGGTGTTGATCCGTCGGAACAGTCTTGTGCACACTGCAGCATCTCAGAAACTGTAACGTTAGTTAACTGTTGGTTACCGTTTTAAAGTGGGGGGATTCTTCAATATAGTTGTAAGGATTCTTGGTAAATACAATGATACCAATCCATTCTAGAGTACCTGGACTCCTTTTATGTGAAAATATACACCTTATTTTTTCCTGTTGTCCCAATTTTTCTTTGCAATAAGCTGCTTACTAGTTTAATTGAAAGAGCGACAATGTCAAAGCTTGCAACAAAAGTAGCCAACAGTGTATTGTAAAAACAATTTGGATGTAACGGAGGTAAGGAAGCTTATTTTGTAAATTAAAGTACGTTATAAACAAAGTCGACATGAAGGGTATCCCACAAAGAGGTTTAAGTTTGATTTTATCAACTTCAGTTCCAGTAAAACTGCACTTGAGGAGATTTGGTTATATTTTACATGGCTCAAGCAATATTGTTTAATAAAACAGCTGTTCAACAACAAGTGTTAAAACTGCAACACAGAAAATAAATAATTGAAGAAAGAAATTTAAGTTTTTTGTTACTGTACTACATTTTTGAGAAGCTGAAATTTTCACAAAATTTTTTCAAAACCTTCCCATTAAATTTGGTGAAGTTTCAAAACTGCCGACGCTTCTTAGGTGGGCAAGGAATAAAACCAAACATTCATAATCAAACATCCATAATACTGTTATTTCATAAAATATTGAAACTCTTTCATTCATAATTATTGGAAATTCCATACACTACTACAAATGTAGTACAATAAAATCTTTTTAATCAGTTTTGTTCATTTGACGAAGAGAAACTCTTAACCTCTTAACTAAGCTAGAGTACCAACTACAACTCTGCCAATAAAGAACAAAAGGACAGTGCACTTGCTCTAATTAAAACAATCTGCAGACCTTCAGACCAACAACAATCTCGGAACGGCCCCAATAAACTTTATCTGAGAGAAGTGCTTAACCTTACAACTACCATCAATCATCAGGCGAGGAAAAAAAACAAAACCATGAAATAGAAACAACGCAAAAACACAACAGAACAACACACAAATAAAGTTACACAAAACACAATAGTAACACAAAACTGGTGGAAGACTGAATGCCTTTAAAATGTTGGTATGTTTCATTTTGGCAGAGTAAAAAAATCACCATCGAACATCAACGATTGTACATCAACATCGGAACCAGACCGGTTATTAATAAAGGATTTTGGTTCACTGAACATATTCTTTTAAATTTTAACTTGCCACAGAAAATTCACTACTCAATACAATGAAACCATGCTAGTCATAAAAAAGAATTTGGTTCACTGAACTGCTTTTAAATTCAATTATATAGTACAACGGTTCTTCAAAAAAGTTTCATTAGCCCAATTAATACGATAAGAACTGGCTGACATTTAAATTTCTTTGTTTGAAGCCGTGTATTATTTTTGTACCAAAGGAAATATTTAAATGCCATGAGTACTTTTAGATGATCCTGATTCTGCTAGGCCAAACAATTATTTAGAATATAAGTGTTACATCACATTTTTTATCTGTGTCTTCCTTCGTGCACATGTGACTTTGAGGACTCTTCATAATCCCAAGCTTGGTATTTTACTTCAATTAAACTTTAGTTAACAGCTGATTCTCGGTGGCCTTGAAACTTCCTCGGCTCTGTATTGGATCATTATGGGAATGTGGGTTATTCCCACAAGTTTCAAAACCATTTTCATGATGGACGGCAACTGAATCCTATAAATTAACTATTAAACTTTTAAGTTACTTATTGTCATAACAATCCATTTTAGTTGATTATACAGCAGAACAACGGATCATTTTGACAAACAACAGGTAACTCGATCCTTTAATCAAACCCATTAGTCATCAAACCAAAACCACAGTCCCCTGAGAGAGATCCTGTTTAACCTTTAAAACACAAGTCAGAATTTTAAAAACTGGCAGACTACCGTTTAGATCCGATAACTAATTGTTGGTATGTAGCCTCAACATATTGGTTGTTGGCTACTGTCTCAGTCTCCGTCAGCTGCCAACCCAGCCTACAGCTGACATAGACAGAACCTACATGTGTTAACGCCCACACACAACAGGTGGTTCTTCTTGTCTTACTTCCGATGTGTTTTTACCATGGCGCTTGGCATTGAAACAAAAATAGGTGAAATTAATAAGAGGTACACAGTGTAGCCAGTTTTGATTCTAAATTTCTATTATCATAAGAAATAAAACTTTGCAAGAAAGCATGATAGTAAAACCAAAGCCATAGAAACGGACATACATTTGATAAGGTCAACAGTTTTAAATAGCTAGGGGTAATGATAATGAATCAAAATACTGATCAACTGGAGATATAAAGTCGAATAATTTCAGGAAACAAATGTTTCCACGCAATAAATTTCTTCCAATTCCCTGTCTCACAAAATAAAAGTCAATTATACAAAACAATAATATACCCGGTTCTATTATTTGAATCAAAACATTTGGAAAATAACTGACAAAGATGAAAAATCTATGGACCTATATGTGAACAAGAGGAGCAGAGAAGAAGACACAATAGGGGGATAAGGTAACTTAACAACAACACAGATGTAATTGGAGAAATTAATAGTGTTGAAGAATCAGAAAAGCAGGACATGTTGAAGAAGATATTAGGAAGGTTGAAAATAGTGTATTACGTTACTAGTCCTGAAAATAAGTGTTTACCGGACGAGTGTGGTCGGGATTACCATACGAGTCCGGTAAACACATTTTGGACGAGTTACGTACGATAGTTTACGCCATACTACTTAATGCCTACAAATCCTTATATATTTCCACCAACTAAAGGACTAAAAATCACTAGTCATAATCTCTAAGAGAGGTATGTTTTTGTTTATAACCAATCATTGTCACAGCAAATACAGTTTAATCAGCTGATTGGTGTCCGGTAAAACTCATTGCAGAACAGTATTACGCAATGAAACCCCATTTGAATAAGCTGGTGGCAAACAGCTGTTTTCTGAACTAAATCCTTGCGTGGGAAGTTCGTCAAAATAATGTAGTATGGCGTAAAAGTATTAAAGGGTAACCCTGATGGAAGACGAGCTCTAAAGAGGCAAGTGAAGGCAGATATGGAGAGAATTTGAGCAAAGGAGGGTGATGCAGAGGACCAGATTGAGATCAGCGATGATCTGTTGCAGCTAAATATTACTTCCGATAATCGTACTTTATTAGATAAAAAAAACTAAAACCAAAGCTGTCATACAATTTATAAAACTGCAAGATACATACTATGTCCAAAAACTTTAGAACATTTGCATTCCTAGTTATGGAACCCCAGGATTTAGTAATTTGTTGATAACGTCTACACTTACACTGTAAACATTAACAATACAGTAAACACAGAGAAGTAAGGTACAGAGCATACTCAATGGTACACTTAAGTGGTGTCTAGCTTGCGATGGTGTCTAGGGCAAATTCCAACACAGCCCTATCACCCTCATGTACTACAACGCTCACAGTAGAGGAAGACCCTGTGTCTTGTACAAAATAAATTTCCGTACAATGCTCACTGTTTGGGCTCTTCCTCGTCACTGGTATAATTCTGGCCTAACACACCAGAGCTGAAAGCACACGGTCCTTCCATACATGTATTTCCTCTGTACCTTACTTCTCTGTGGTCTATAAATTCTGCGTACAGAAACACTGGTTACCTTGCGCCTGCGTGGGGTATAACTGCATGTCCTGCAGTAGGGGCAGCACCTGATCAGCTGGCAAGTGTCTTGATACTGAACCAACCCGGGCATTCCAAACCCTGTACACCTCCCTGCAACCAACAACACACTGACAAAAACCTAAATACTTAATACAGATTTTCTCGGTTACATCCCCTTTTCCGTCCCCCTACTTAACCGACTTTTACTACTGAAATGTCAGTACAGTAAAAGCTTATGATCTAGCGGAGTGACAATGGTAACTAAAAATATAATTGCTTTTAGGGCTTTGCCCCCATTTGGTTTATATGTAGAGTTTACTTTCAAAGATGTAGTGATTTTTTACAACTTTTTTACAATGTTTAGACGTGAAATTTAATGTTAACAACAGATTTTTCAGTTGAATATTCAACCACAGTCAGATTGTTGACAAAAGACTAAACAGTTTATGTTTTTGATAAATGTTATCAATCTGTTTGATAGAGTTGCTGTGAATTTCCTTGCTGTTCAAAATCCACGTGATTTCAGGCGCAGGTTCTCCCTGAACTTTGACGTCAAACATGAACGGTTCACCTTCCTTGATGGCCAAGTTCTTCAGGTTCCTGCGATCGATCTTGGGAGCCAGTTTCCTCGATTTGGTGACCACAGACTTGCTAGGTCCGCTGGGATCGCCAGGTCCTGCCTCGTTAACGGCTCAGATGCGGAACTCGTACTCGACTCCCTCCTCAAGGTTGTCCGTTCGTCCCTTACACTCAGGTCCGTGAAGTTCACTGGCCTTGGTTCACTTAGGGTTGCCTTTCTCTCGCTTTTCAATCACATATCCTGTGATGGGAGCTCCTCCATCCTTGGACGGAGGAGCCCACTTGAGGTCCACGTGTCACTGTCCCAGTCCACGACATCTGGAGTTCCCGGAGCACCGGGCTCGTCAAATGGATTCTTTGCGATGATGGTGTGATCATTATCTAGGGGTTCAGATTCTCCTTCAGCGTTCACAGCCATCACACGGAACTTGTACTCCTGTCCTGGGACTCGATTCTCCACATCCATCTTGGGCTCCTTGGATCTGCCAGATGGCACCCAACAACCAGTTTCGGTGTCCATTTTCTCCACCTGATAGTATTCAATGGGCACACCCCAGTCATCTTCTGGAGGATTCCACTTGAGCGTACATCCTTCCTTGTGAACGTCAGAGATTTTCAAAGGACCTTCCGGCTTTCCAGGTTTGTCTAGCACAATGAACTCGATGGATGCCTCGTCTTTTCCAGAAGCATTCTCAGCCTTGATGGTGTAGGTACCTGTCTGTTTGTGTGTGATCAGCACGATGGACAGTTTTGTCTTGTAATCTTCAGAGTCAATGTTTAGTGAGAACCTGCGCCTGAAATCACGTGGATTTTGAACAGCAAGGAAATCCGCAGCAACTCCATCAAACAGATTGATAGCACACCAAACGCCACCAAGTTCTTCCGTAAGAACCCGGAGCGCAATGACAGTGGTATGTACAAGATACAAGCCATCAACAAGTACGGATCTGACGAAGTGGAAGTCACTGTTGTCTCCAAGCCCAGCAAGCCCGAGGGTCCACTAGAGCCCATCGAGAGCCATCTAGGAGGCTACCTAGTAGAGAAGTACGACCCTGACACAGGAGTATGGCTGCCTGTGGGACGCACCAAGGATCCGAAGATGGAAGTCACGGGTCCTGGACACGAGTACAAGTTCCGGGTTAAAGCCATAAACAAAGGAGAGTATGAACCTCTGGAGACCCTTGGATCTATCATTGCCAAGGATCCGTTCACTGTTCCCAGCGCTCCAGGAGCACCAGGACTGGAATCAGAACCACGTAGATCTCATTTGGAAAGAACCAATCTCTGATCGTGGTTCTGCAATCACTGGAGACATTATTGAAAAGAAAGACAAATACAGCACAATTCAGGAGAAAGCAATTGAGACAAACACAGGCACGTCACAGGCCGTCGTCAGTGGTCTCTTTGAAGGCAATGAATACCAGTTCCGTGTGATCGCAGTCAACAAGGCAGGTCAGAGCGAGCCTGGAAGCTTCCAGGAGTCAAATATATTGAAATATATTTGACAATAAACGTCACCTGTTTTAGGTAGGTAAGTCACTCTTTTAGTGTAGATGTAAAAGCACAATTTTAATCCATCCACTGTAAATTACTAGTTTTATTTACCTAATGACTATCTCAAACAAACATAATATTTGAAAGGTACAGGTATTGCATTGGGTAAGTTTTGAACCTTTAACATATGCAAAGAGCGCATGTGTCCCCTCGTTTTATTTAGACAATACATTTACTACAGTTTGTTTTAGCTTGGTAGGGCCTACTAGATACAACAATGGTCAAAGAAGTTGTGTACCCTCCAAATTACTGTGTTTGGTAAAAGTTTAGTAAGGCTATTGATGATAAAAAGAAGTGATTGATTGAATCCTTGTAGGCCTGAAGATGGTTAGAGATGAACCGAAACTAATTGCCACTAAAGCAACCAAGGATTACTTTATGCAGGTATTCAAACCATTTTTATGAAAAATAGTCATCTAGATTAAATTTTTTTCTTTTGTTCATGCATATGCCTAAAAGAAATAAATTGGACCAGACAGGAGAAGGAAAGGAAGAAAGCCTAGAGAGATCTGGAAGAATGGTGGAGGACATTGTTCATGTTCTGTAATTCTGTAGGTCTTCTGCAATAGCTTCCATCACACTCTTTTCTATGTTTTATTCATAAACTCTTTCATAGTCTTTTCTATTCCTTCACCTTCCTCTTTTCTAGGTATTCTTCTGACCTCCGCTATATATTTGTATACTGTACCAATCTAGTGCATGTCAGCAAATGGTATAATCCAGCCTCCTCAGTGTGATACAAATACCAGAGGTGATAAAATCTGTAGTGTATAGTTTAGAAGTTGTTTTCATCCGTGACAATAAACTTGAAAGATTTACTCTGTTTACTATTGATGCCGAAGAGTATACATTGGTTGTGTAGTCCAAAGTCAGAAACACTCCCACTGCAGCTAACCTACAGACTGAGAATTTCCATTTAATTACCTGGTTAGATTTTTCACAACAATTCCCTTAAATTGTCATATTTCCGATTTAGAACAAATTAATTTTAATGAGTACTTAGGTTTGCTGATACAAGGGAAGTTGATAAAGTGTGTTTTGTTTTTCTCATGAAACCTTTGGTACTGTATTATTCCCTTTATGAGTACTTCGGTAAAAATAAGCACAAAACATGTTTTTTGACATGATTCATTGATAGAGGATGTTATCATTGGCTTATACACTTACTGATTAGATTAGAGTATATAATCAATGATAACAGATTAACAACTAATAAAGCCCCTAGAACACTGGCAGGTAACACATCCTCCAAAAATATTCTCTATAGGAATGCTGACCACAAAGGTGTCAAATGTGAAGTGACTGATTTAGTTGTTCCATCTTTTATTTACGTTTCAATTGTGCCAGAGATTTTAAATTATTAATAAAATTGGCTAAAAACACAAAATACCGGTAACAAACGTGGGTTCTGGTCTACCTGACAGCCTGAATTCAATTCAAAATGGCGGATTGAATGGATTAAAATATAGTTTGGGAATGCCTCTATTTTACAAGCTCTCAAAATTCTAAAACTGAATGTTTTCCAATGATTGTGTGCCTTATGTGCTTTTAATATAATAGAGCAATAGAGCTTGTATTGAATGAAGAAAAATTAATTTGTAACTAATATTTATAAGTTCAAATCTCATGAGGAAAAGACTAATTTACGGAAATTCAACATGATTTTGTAAATACTTAATAGAAATTTTCGAAGTTTTAGATCATCCAGAACATAGTTTGGATATTTTTTAATATTTAACCGTTTATTTAACTTTATTTAATAATGCCACGAGGGTTTTTTTTGTAGGACCATGTTTACGCCATAACCAGCTGGCGGGTGGAACCTTTTGACTTCAAAATGTCGAGCTTATAATTTTGAAACAACTAAACTATTTATTTCAAACTTTAAAAACGGACTCTAAGAAAAGTTATCAAATTAATAACACGATACACAAAACAAATCAAGTTTAGAACCAAACCAACAGGAAGTTGAAAATTTCCCGCTCTGTTCATCGTCTAAAATAACGTGACAGCTGACGTAAAACAGCTGTTTGTCCGCGCGTTCGGCACAACAATGAGGCGCAATGATCAGCTGGGTGAATGAAAGCGCCGATGACGATATCCCGGCACGAACAGCCGGTTAGGAAATGTGTTAGGTGTTGTCATATTTATTTTGAGCAATGATCACTGGTTATGTAAGTTGCGCGAAGGGCCTAGCTCAAGTGCGCAACCTTGCCATAACTTTATGTACGGCTTGTTTGAAATGCAATTCGCTCCTTATGTTGCTATGCTAATCAGATAACGTTTTAACATGGAAATCTGTTTTGACTCGCTTAGTTTCTTTTATGTATCTGGAGCGGATGTAAAATCGCTTGTTTGCATTCGGCAACAAATTTGTTGGTTGAGTAAACTAGTTACAAAAGTTCAATTAAATTGAATAAAGATTTCCGAAAGAGGAGATAGTTTGTTTACTTAATCATCGTAGAGTTTACTTGAATTTCCTGTAGTTTAAGTTGGCCAGGAAATCTGTCAAAACCCCCTAACATTGTGTGGATATGGGCTGGGATTGAACCCGTCGATCCCGCACCAAAGTCCGAGACTAATCACTAGACTAGAAAACACACTATAAATTTATATATTTTTATCAACTGCTCTGGACATTTGCTGTTTTCAGCTATTGTTTCTCCAGGAATAGCCCGTTTTGTGAGCTAGACTTGTAATATTGTAGGTTCCTTCCCTGAAGATAAGATCAGATTATAGATCCTGAAACGGCAACTTGATGTTTACCCGTTTAGCAATCAATGATAAAAATGTTTTCAGAAAAACGTCCAAGAATATAAAACCTTGCCATCATAATTATGAAAAAGAAAATACAAGAATTACTAAAACTTTGAATTTAGTAAATTGTTATAAAATGAATCGTAAAAAATTCTAAAACTATAAAAGGATGTTTATGCAATCAAAGTTTGATCAACTAACACTTACGAAGTGTTAATTTTTTTATTAAAACTTAAAACGTGCATTTTGATGTACAAAGTAATTGCAACATAATCATTCGAACTAATCAGTAGTGCTTTTTTGCTTGCTGTTATTAAAAAAAAGCAACCATACAAAATGTAGTTTGGGTATGCAGTTCAATATGAGTAAAATAGCGTATTCCCCGATAAATTCGCTTAAACTAAATTCGTTTTCACGAGTCAAAGATATCTTAATGCTAATAATTGACTAAAAATAGTACAAGTAGGCTACTTACCCTATTGTAAAATCTCAAGACTATTTCACGTGTGAGATTAGTTCGTATCGAGTGCGCTGATGTCAACTAAATGTTTATATTTTTGTGTATTATTAATAAAACTATTTATAAAAGAGTAAACACCTTCTATTTAATCTGGACATAAATAACCCATCAATCTTTATCAGCTTATACGATGATCGACGAAGTACGTTTACTCTATAAGTTTCATAATAGGAACTGGTTGGTAAGGGACTAAACTAAGAAACATTAAACGGTAAAATTATAACCCATATTTTCCCACATTAAAGTCTGCTCAAATAAAATACGGTTAATTTTGGCACTAAAAAAATCCGGCACGGTAAGGACCATCAACACTCAGGTGGGCAGTAGCCAGCAGCGAAGTGGGAAGTAACAATTAATAACTACCAAAAGTAATTAGTTGTGTTGTGACCCGTGTATTTGGCAGTGTATGTGTGTGTGTAGGCGGTGTGTATAGCTATGTGGCACACACACATACACCGTTATTTACGTTTTAATAACACATAGCGGCGTTTAATCCACAAATAGGGACTCGCCTACTACGCAGGGCACGTAATCAAACTATTCAAACCTTGAGAATAAAGTATCAGGACAGGAAAAGGCTCAAAAACCTGATATAATTTTGTAGGTACAATAGTTGTGTTTTTTGTGTAAACGGAAAGTAAATAAAAGAAACGTCTTATAACACTTAAAACATAATGTACGCTTATACTGTTACTCACAAGACTGTAAATATACAAAAAAGATGGTAAGTGGTGATCGATTTCTTTTGGACAATCATCATCAGACCCAATAGGCGAATCTTTTCATTAGGCTTTCTATAGGCTTTCATCATCTTAAGATTAGGGATATCTTTTTTCTTTATTTACCGTCTTGTGAGTAACAGTTTAAGCGTAAATATATGTTTTAAGTGTTATAAGACGTTTCTTTTATTTACTTTCCGTTTACACAAAAACACAACTATTGTACCTACAAAATCATATCAGGTTTATATTTTGAGCCTTGCTCAAAACGTACAATGCTGATCAAGTAGTTATTTTGTGTAACAAATAGCCTTTGTCAATATAAAAGCCAAAGAATAACATTGCTTGTTTGTATGTGACAAACTTTTAAGATTAAGATATTATTAGATAGATTAAAGATATAGATTTTAGATATTACTGAGAAGGTTCAGCATGTATGTGAGTTAGTAGAATGATCGAAAAAATACTGAAATGTCTTGGCTTAAGTTTCACGCATTTTTGAAACGTTTAATTTATAGTTCTCCAAAATCTTCCATTAATATTTATTTTTAATATTAACTATACATAAAAAATCTATTCTATTTGACATTAGGCCTACCCATCGATGTATATAACCTAACATACACATAGATGGACATACCATGGACATATCTAAAATAATTGACTTATTTCGGTCATTTATGTTTGACTTGTTTTGATCCTTTTAACTGTAATTACCAAGAATAGTATAAGGTTTCCTCCGGTTTTAGTTTTGTTCGCTTATTATTTAAAAATGGCGTGGATTAGGCCTGATTTTTATGATAGGTTTCCTAACCCAACGAAATTCCTCGAAAAATTCAATATTATTGCAGTACAACAGCATTATATTTTTTAAATATGAACCATTTGCATTAATCCTTCCCCAAAAGTTCATCGTTTTCATTCACAGTATGACATTTTCTACCATGTCCTTCTATTGCAAGTAAAAACTATTTGTTCTATGCAAACCAACAGAAAGTGTTATGAGAATTTAATATAATCAGTAAGATACGGTACTTTCTTTGATACGAAGAAAAATTATTTATTTTTTAGTAAAAACGCATACCGTACAGAAAATTACTCCAAAAATCTATTAAAAAAAATATAACTTACAGTAGAGTATAACCATTGTTGTTGAAAAGTTGACTATAATGTATTTAATCAAAAGTATAACTAAATAGTCACTACATCAAGACTATTCATAAAAGGCAAGATTTACAAATTTAGTCTGCAATCATACAAACGAATTTATTACACAAACACGAATTAAATAATTTTTGAAGGCATTGTTACTTACTGTACGGCGATTTATGGACACAGCAATTCAGCAATTATACTTCATAAACTTCACAAAGTATTTTTTACACTTACAGTATTCAATTTGTAAAGACATTGTGACTTTAGTAACACAATTTTTGAACACATTCCCCTGAATGAACTTGAACACATGAACTTGATTATTCACGAAAAAATCTACCTTTTCCAAAATTCAATGCGACTATTTTTTTCAAGTGGCAATGTTATCATACTACTACAACATCTTGTATTTTAGGTTAGGTTGGTCACAACTAAAAAAATTAACTGTGTAACATAACAATTATACAATAGCTGAAAATACTTGTTGGAACTACACTCGAGTTCTTAACACTTGTTGGCACTACACACAATACCTTGCAATGTGCGCCGAACGTCTGGTGAGAGCGCCCGGCGGTTGCCATGGGAGCGAGATGGACGCGGTCGAGGCGCGCACTGAAACAGCTGATCGACTGGTCATCTGACAATGGCGCGCGCCTGACGTCATACTACCACCACCATGCCGCGCACCGACCACCTGCACCTGCCCAAACGAAAAACAAAACTAAAACAACAAAATAACAGAAAATAAATAAACTTAAATAAACTTAAAAGTAAAAATAAACATGCACAAGTTAGGAGTCCAGCTATTCCGAAAATTCGTCTATTCCAAAGTACAGTTTGGACATTATTATTTTTTCAAGACGTTAGTACAAAGCTACCTTCCAGTCACGGTATGTCGTGAAAATCTTTCGCGATCGCAGACATCCTCGACTTCTCCTGTGATCGCGGTCAAACTGCAAACATCTTCCGCGATTGCGATAATAAATTAATTACCATCCGCTGATCCGAATTGGGTTCGGTACCAGTTAGCTCGGAATAGCGGGACTCTAACAACAACACAAATACAACAACATAAAAGAACTTAGAACAAGAATAATGAATGTATGGGTCAAAAAAGGGTACAAACTCAATTTAAATAGACTAAAGAAAAAAATAACATGCATTTTAGTATTTAAAAAAAAAAAAACATATAACAACTTAGAACAAAATAAATAATGGTAAAAACGTATGGCTATACAAGGATACAGACTAAAATGAAATATAAAATGACGAGGAAAAATAAAATGACCAACTAACAAAAAATATTGAAGGGCTCCAAAAACTCGAAGCTTGATATCTCAAATTCCTTGTTAAATTATTCGCAATCATCTAGGAACCCCGGTAACTTAACAATGCTAAAGTAGAAGAAAACTAGAGGAAAGCGTGATTACAAATAGCGTAATGTAAATTACTTGATAGACAAGGCATTTGATTGCTTTGGACTAATCGGATCGGATTTTAACCTCAAGACAATTTCCAGATAATTAACGACGATAGTACAATACTTGTTGATAACAGTGACAACAACTCAATCATCACTTACTTATTCATAGGTAGTCCCAGCCGACATAATACGATGTTCATATACAGTATCCACTTGGAATTCACAATAAATATATCCCATTACGTATGCCCAAAATCCCTTAATTCTTCAACCACCATTCCCAATGCGGTTCGCCAAAAACGGGTTTCGTCAAATTCTGCCAGACATTTGAAAATGCACCCAGGTAAATCGGGATTGCTCAGGAATAGTTCAGGAATAAAGATGACGAACAGCATAGTGTTTAGTGTCTAGTGTGCTTTTATCATCTCATAAAACAATATTTTAGTTTATTCTGTTATATGTGTTGCATTTAATACAGAAATACTGCAAAGATTGCCAAAACGTGTCCAGAATATGACCTTTTTTGGTATTAATTTTATTTATGTAGTCCAGACTTTTATTAATCTGGACAACTTGCGTCTGCATCTATACAAGAAGTAAGAAGTATTAAGTTAAGAAAAGTAAGACGACAGATATTCGCCAGGATTGTCGAAATGACGTTTCTCTTTCTTGAATCGATGTGATTCATTGAAAATATATGAACGAAGTGGCGAACAGTTGAACTCGTTTCAACTCTAGAACTATATTGATACCAAAAAGTAAGTATTGTATATTCCTCGACTTACTTTAGATACCTACTGAATAAAACATATCTTCTTTACGTACCAACCAGATGGACGGGACTGGTTGTTCTACTCAAAGATGACTTACTGTAGTTAAATCCTCATAGGGTGTTATACTGTTACTCTTTAAGTTATTTTAAACATGCAATATGGGGGATAATATATAGCATTCCGGCCTGTAGTTAAGTAGTTTTGAGGGGACAAAACATGTGCAAACTATTAACGGACAAACGAAACATTTCAAAATATAGTGAATAACTTAAAGATAATTAATTCAATTTAAACTTTCGAACACCAGTTTTTCGAGTATGCTGTCAATTTCACATCCATGTATGCTGACAACATGATGAATAATCATGGTACAGCGAATTGTACCTTAAGACGAATCTGTTATACAAATTACCCATGGACTTGATTATTTTAATAGTACTGTATTTAGATACGTATCAGAGTACCTAATCGACCAAAATACTCCATGACAGTAAAGAGATCTGTTATTACTACACAAGTCTGGATTATTAAAAGCGGTTAATTTTCTCAAGAAATATTGAGTTCCAAGAATGTAAATGTACGGAAAACTTTAAATTTTGTATGGAAATTTTCTTATGAAATCGTCTACTGTGTGATCAACTCGTGGGACTGAAGAGACCAAGAGACCAGGACCACGTGCCGTGGGAGGACCAGGTAGCTGACCACGGAGGAGGCAGAGTCGTGGGTCGTATGACGTGGTCGGTCACCGGTCTACCCACGGGACCCACCCGGTACCAAGGGACAAGTTTGGGAGAAGTTATTGTGACGTTTGGATATCTCTGACCACGCACAATGTTTGTCGAGTTTGTGGCTGTTGACCTCAGGAAATTGAAAAAAATCCTACTCAAATTCGAGTGAACTATTAATTTCCAACGGATAGCTCCAAATATACATGTAAGAGTACAAAATCTTCAATCAGTTGTCAATCAACCAATCAAAAGATGGGGAGCTACCTATGTGCGTATTTAAACCAAATATGAGTGTAGAATGAAATGTGATGATCTGTGTAGCTTTTTATAGTCAGGATCCCCAATACTTTAATACTTTTCAATGAAAATGGCGACCATACAAAGAAGATATTTTAAGCCAAGTATGAATGGAGATGAGTGTAATGATCAGGAACAGCTTGGTTCAGTTTCGAACCTTCAAAAAGCTACTGACTTTTCTGAGGATTGATCCAGCACCTTTTGATTGTTAGTCGAGTACAATAATATCTCAGCTACCCTTATTGCAGAAGGTGAAGGTGGCTTGTAAACAACTACAAACTCAATAAAAGAGTAACACATTAGGCACAACAAGGCTAAACAACAAAACGAGATGTTGGCAGCCTCTTTTAAACTTGCATTTGCACGTACACATAGACTAAGCGCCCGTGCGTGGATCGTTTACAGCAAAGCAAGGAGTGAGCCGGTACAGTACAAAGGTGAACTAACTGTACTGATAAATTTTAGTGGCAGTGACCAGGATCCGAACATACGACATCGCTGCCTTGGGCCCGATGTCCGCGACGCTACCGACTGAGCCACCGACTCACATAAAAAAAAATTAAAAAACTTTTAATGATAAAAATTGAAAAGGGTAACAAGAAAAAATATGCAGTAGTGCAGATTCCAGACTGTAGACCTATCATACTGACCTATAGTATGTATGATGGGACCTGTCATAGGACTAGCAGCCAGCCCCCATGTAGACGAAGGGAGACAGGTTTCATCATACAGATTATAGGTCTGTTGATCATTACACAATGGCGGATGACAACACAGGCTTGATGAAGCGTCTCCAGTATTCGCGACTGACCTGGTCGTGGTCACTTCTTGGCAACGACTGCTGTATTCAACCGTTGTCACCACTCTCTTCACCGCTAATGTTCCAAGATGTACTTTTATGTTCCAAGTGTGTTTACTGTTATTTCGTTTTATTCTCCGTACGGGACTTAACATATTTTACCACAATTATACAACTTTGCTATTATACCGACCACACCTGGCTACCCTTAGGTTAGGTTAGATTATCTTATCCTAACCTAACCTAAGGCGTGGTAACCTAACCTAACCTAAGGTGTGGTAACCTAACCTAACCCAATTTAGGTGTGGTCGATACAACACAACTGTACCTCGCTTTTGATCAAAGACACACAAAACATATTTTTGGTTGTTATCTAAAGATACACTTAATTTAATTTCATGCTAAGATTCAGCCGGTACATCGAAAAATAAATCATCGAAATCGAATCGTCGATTGAGTGTACTGTTTACACTGATTTTTGTCAAACGCCACCTTCCAAATCATATCTAACTATAAGAACAACTGGGTAAACTTCCGTATCTGTTGACACAAACAACCGAATGAAAATATCGATCAATATTTTCATTCGGTTGTTCGTGCCAACAGATACAGAAGTCTCCCCAGTTGTTCTTATAGTCTACCTAACAACTAACTACCAACTATAGCATCTTCGACGTCCCTTTACACTATCATGACATTAAAACCTACATTTGTATAATTTAGATAACATAACTAAGACTGCAAGGAAATGGTCTCTCAGATCTTAAACATCTGGAGAATTTGTTAACACTGCATAAATTTTCATCCGACCATTGAAAAATGTATGTTTAAAAGAATCAAAATGACGTTTCGGCAACACCTACAGTGCCGTCACCAGTCATCATCAGGCCCAATCACAACGAAGAATATCTCCGTGATATCATTTATGAATCATAGACTCTCGCCCAGAATCGTTCAGTGCCATTATGATATCTCGAAAGTGGCTTTGTATCCTGTAGAAAAAGTTAACTGTCCCCTTATCAATGTAGAATGTTTACATCAAGTTATTATACATGAAACACAATTACAGTTTTTGTTTTTTTTTTTAAGGAAGTTGATTTTTATCGTAGACGCAGGTTGTTTTTATTAATTTTAAGACAGCTCTACACAATACGGAATAATAATAGCACACAATAATGGTAGCACCGGTTAAAAATTTAACTAAGATTCAAGATAGTTTTCCCCACATAATTAATTTAATTCTAATGAGAACCTATGACTTTTCTTTCTTTATTTCAGTAAGGTTTTTACAACCGTGTTGTTCCGTAAACGTATATTAACATTGAAACACTATCCATTGATACCACCAATTTTAACAGTTAAGTAATAGACACTTTTCCGAATGATGGTTGTTATCTTAGAAAGTGTCCATTTTACGGCCGGGAAGAAGGAAGAAAAATGTAAACAACACTACAAAACATCTTTCATTTGATATATTTCGAAGATAAGAATATTAGATCTTAAACACATAATAAACAAGAAACACTATTGACTATGACAATTCAAAATACGTATTGTATTCAGGCTCAGACTATCAAAATATATTTTAAAACATTTTGGATCCACAAGGATGTTCAAAGTTGGGATTTAATTATTGTGTTTGGATGTTTGGTGTTTAGAACTATTTTTTAAATGTTACTACTGTACTATACATTTCTTTGACCTAGGACGATAGGAACGAGCCCGGGATTGTTTTTCACATTACTTCAGGCTAGACCTAGGGGTTGCGGCATTATCAATTAGATAAAGTCCATTGGTGATTTGGCGGGATTTGAACCCGGGACCTCAGAGACTGAAGTCCCGCGCTATAACCACTAGACCAGCTCCCTAACCAACTAGTATACATTATGAATATAAAACATTAAAGATTTGATTTAACAACTATTACAATCAGCAACTGAGATTTTACATACAGAAGGATCACGCACAAACTTTTTACAAGCGTTTATTTTGGCAAGGAACTTCCTTTGGATAAGTTTGGCAATAACACATAGGGCGTCCCACGTATTTGGACTACACGAGTTTTACTAATTAGACATCATTTATGAATTCCTAAATACATTTTCAAAGTGAATGCCCTCATATAACAGTGGGCGGAGGCTTTGATATTTTTGGCCTTGAGAAATTTGCTCTCTTTAATTTCCTTTTAACCATATGCCACATGCAAGCGACAAAATATGATTGAATAACTTTACTTTATATAAATCTCTATTAGTTTGTCCCTTCAACTTACACTATAGTTATACCCTGAACTATGGATGAACTAAATGTGGTTCGTAAAGAATTATATATCAAAATATTTTCGATGCTTTCGTAGCAGACGACGTTGTTATTTATTTCAGTTAGAAACCTTTCAGTTTACTTACATTAGAAAAAGCTAGCTTTTACGATGTACATACATTTCCATTAGATTTAATTGGCTAATTACATAACCACGCTTAGTCTAATTAAATAACATTTACACCTTTACATGCTATGTTGAGGTTGTGTGCCAATGGACAATTTTAAAATTAACAAAATACAATAGATTTATTGGGTAAACAATCTTTTCTCAAGGTTCTAAAAACAATCATTCTAACCAATGATTGATGATTGATGATTCTAACCAGAATTATTACCATAACCATTAATAAGTGTTATTCGTATGCATGACAATCGTTCATTCTCGTACGCGACTTTGGAGCGTACTCCTTCCTAGTTATAAAATGGATTTGCAAAATCCCTTTTTAAATAGGCTCAAAAGTAAGAAAAAAAATAATTAAAAATAATAACATGGGTCTTATGGGTTGCCATGCTAACGAAATATAAACAGAAAATCAAAACAATTGGAAGAAATTTCAATCACATGCCCTGTGAGGTGAACATAGACAATTGAGCATGGGGTTTGCACAAAACATATTATTTTACTCGAATTTTCGACCACTGGACGACCTCATTACTTTAATGAGGCGACAAGTCTCCTATACTGTTTACATCCTAATAACGAATATTTAATCAATTAAACAATAATTATTTAAAACCTCTTGGAAACGTTCACAAAAGCCAAGTCCGACCTTGATCTCTCAATCTCGGTACCCTTGAAGCGAAAAGAATGCACAACAGAGGAAACACATCTAATTCGCCAGACTGGCAGATGTTTACACCGTGTGTGAGCAGTTTTGAAACCTTGCCCTGTTTCTGGGGTATTTCCGTCTCGTGACGGCACGGGTAAATCGGGTGCATCGCGGGCGATAGTTACCCCCGGTCTCTATACGAGAATTCCCCGTCTTACTGCGGAAAAGTTGTGTTACAACCCGTGAGATTCTAACAGAGCTTAGTTTCATGTATTGTAAAACTTCAAAGATTTTCTAAATAAATTATGACCAATACAAGAAAAGAACTTTTTCCTCGAATTAAAGATTCGATCATGTAGGTTTTGTTATACAGGGTTATTCTAAATGATGGACCCATTTTTAATGCTTTATAATTTTTATACTATTAAACTTACCGCTATAAAATACACATCAAACGAAAAAGCAACTCAAAGAGTTTATGCCTTCCAAAGACACATAATTTAACAATATCGATCCAACAGAACTGTAGATTTAATTGTACAAAGTTAAAAAGTAATCTCCAACTTTTTTTACCACTAGAAATTTGGAGGTTACTTGACGTTTTTGCAAATAACTTTTAAATGGTGAGGAAATCGACCAAAGTGGAAGGTAATATTCCGAAAGAGAATAAAATTTCTTACAATCTACTATTACGCATATCTTGAAAATACTCAATAAATGTAGCCTAAATTTGGCTTAAAATAAAAAAGTGTGAAATTTAATGTTTGTTATGTTTATTGTCTACAATTAAAGACGGGGATTTTCAATTTTTTTTTTCATTTTGAGGCAATTTTTTGTACCTTTCTTGAGTATTTTCAAAAAATGCATAATAGTAGATTGTAGGAAAATTTTATTCTCTTTCGGAATAATACCTTCCACTTTGGTCGATTTCCTCACCATTTAAAAGTTATTTGCAAAAACGTCAAGTAACCTCCAAATTTCTAGTGGTAAAAAAAGTTGGAGATTACTTTTTAACTTTGTACAATTAAATCTACAGTTCTGTTGAATCGATATTGTTAAATGATGTGTCTTTGGAAGGCATAAACTCTTTGAGTTTCTTTTTCGTTTGATGTTTATTTTATAGCGGTAAGTTTAATAGTATAAAAATTATAAAGCATTACAAATGGGCCCATCATTTAGAATAATCCTGTATTTTAGCATTCTATTAAAATACCGTAAGTGTATAAACCTAACCTACCAACAGCAAAACTAGCTAAATAGCATCATCTTATAACCATTGTAGTTGCTTTCAATCGTAGACAACAACATAATACCCCCATCACAGCAAATCTGCAGACTAAGCGAATTTCCATTTGCCTGATTACATTGTCATTGAAATATATTCTTAAAATGCCAGATTTATTACCAATTAAATAACACTCGATTAACGAGTTCTTAGTTTTGCTGTTACAAAGGTGTTTTTTTTTCGTGGAATGATATTATCCAAATTTGATCGAAATATGTTCATGAACAAGCAACCTACAACAGTTTATTTATTTTCAATTAGAATGTTTTTTCCAATTTTCTCCTTAATCAATAACACCAAAAGAACACATCAAAACACTAAATTATTTGTTTTTTAAGTTCTATTAAATGGCCTAGAAAGAAATTATAAGTCCTCAAAAAATTAGAGAAACAGATTTACTCCATATAAAACTCCCAAAATCAAATAAACGTAGGATTGCACGATTGTACCAAATTTCATCAAAAAACTGATGATCTTTGCTCGAGTTATCGTAATAGCATACGCACCCACAGCCAAAACGATAAAGTAAATCGGCCCCGGATCCAGGTCTTACCATGAGACACACGGTAATAGCTTATTCCCTATATGGAATTTTCGCTAACAAGATAACACTAAACACACAATGTTTAAACTTCAATCGGACCATTTATCATCCAAACCTATATACACCCCCACAAATCAGCTGTTGGATCCAAGTATCAGCTGGAGGGGGGGAGGGGGGGGGATTATGACGTCAGAAGGTCGCCGCTCTACGGAGGTCGTATCGACGTTTATGGTCAACTCGTCTCTAGGGATAAGGTCAATATCAAACACTAATCCCGAGTAGCCAAACAGCTGTCAAGATCCTGGTCAACATGATTGAGAGAATTGCCAATGACGTCATTAATGTTTGGACTATGTAAATACTTAATTTATGGCATAGACTAACCAACATAAATATACGTCTCATCCCATTTTTGAAGCTCGTTCGTGTAGTTCATGTCCGGTGACACTGATCGCTAGTGTCGACGAAATTTTGTTTCTTTTATTTTAGGGTTTTAGGGATTTGTGCTTTACCCTTTGGTCACATAGCTAGGGGACGAGTTATTGTTTATGATCGTTGTATTGAACGAGGTTTTAAATTACTGAAATATCAAGAAACAAATTTTAAACAAAACACGACCTCTACAGTACACCGGACAGAACTAACAATAAAACTGGCTTCAGTGTTCCATAAGGATGAAAAATTTACGAAGGGAATATGTTTTATCTATGGTAGGTAGGATTTCCGTTAAAATGTGATTCTTGTAAAATTCACTTCTGAAACATTGGAGAATCATCATCACAAAAATTAATGTTTTAACGATGTAAATACTTAATTGTGACGTGTAGTATAGTATGGCCATTAAAATTTTATTCTTTGCACCATTCATCAAACAATGAACACTGGAAACACTGGATCTTAATTGGATTTTTGAAATTTGGTAAAATTAGTTACTTTTATTACTTTTAAACAAACCAAACAACAGAAAACGGAAAACAAATTGTGGATTTTCGAAATCAGTTCTCGAACATTTGTGTTACATGTTTCTACAATATGTTATTCTGAATGAGGTTAGACAAAACAAAACAATGCATTCGTTAGCTCATACTAGGATTCATTGATTTGTTTTACTCTATTCAATTTATTACAAGTGTCAATTGCGGATTGAAAAAAGCTAATTTTCTTCACTATTAACCTTGGATGACCAAAAAAGTATGCAATTATTTAGATTCTTTTCCAACTATCCACGCATGATTCAAAAGTATCATGGTAACATACGAGTTAAAAGTTCAAAGTCTCGATTCACGATGATCTCGGGCTCGGTCGCAGACATACCAAACCGGTTTACCAAATATATTCAGTCCGATTTGTTGATTTGATTACAATGAAAAGTTCACAAAGCGACGGACAAGAGGGTGCTGTAAATTTGACCGAACCTCGACGAGGAGAAGTTTATGATCTCGTAGGTACGTTTATAATGTGCTCAATCACATCAGTAGTTCAGCTTTATTGGGGGGAAAAGTACTTAGTTATGAAATTATTGCAAACACATTAAACTGTACAAGTAAACACCCCTCAAATGTTTGTGGACATGTCCGGTGTTCGAGGGCGCACAATCAGTGTTCTAGCCGAGACGCTAACTATAGCCTGTATGTTGGAACCTGTCTCCTAACCCTCCGTTTCCCTGGGGACTGGCCAATGGCGTAAGGCCTAGGTAGACGAATGGTCAGGATAAAGGTTCCATAATACAGGCTATATTGACTAGCAGTACACCTAAACATTAGATCAATTACCTAGTACATAAAAATTACTATCAACCAAATAATCCCAAAAGATTCTCAGGAATCTCGACACTCGTAAACCTTTTAATATCATAAAACCAACTTGACTTGTGTAGTTGAAACAGCTGACAAAATTCTTTTATTCTTTTTAAATATGATTACTCATAAGGTTAACATGGGAAACTCCAGAGCCCGAGTATGGGCGGAGCCCGAAAGGACTTTTCAGATAAGAATGCGTCTATATGTTAATCGGGAATGTGAACTATCATCACACCAAATTTCAGCCCGATCCGACCAGTATTTTTCGCGTTTACTTGTCACAAACATACATCCATACATCCAAACTTTCTCATTTATAATATTAGTAGGATTTAAATAACATTAGTTTAACGAGTATGCCTACTTAGGTTTGCTGCAACAGAGAGGGTAACAATGTGTGTGTGTGTGTTTTTTTAATGTTAATAGTTTAGTATGAAATTAATGCATTTTCCAAATTTGATCAAAATATGTTCATAAACAAGCAAACTACAACAGTTAACTTCCATAAGAATAACATGGGAATTTTAAAATAACGGATTTTTGGAATTTTCTCCGTAACAATTAGGCGCATAATAACGCTTTAATATACTAAATAATTTGTTTTTTAAGCTCTAAAAAATGGTTTGAAAAGAAATTGCTAAATTTTAAGTTTTTAGGGTCAAAAATGGGAAAACACCATAAAACCCCCCATAAACCCCTGTTCCCATAGTCCGATCATGCTGGTTCGCGAACTCATTCGAATACACATTTGTACCAAATTTCATCAAAATCGGAACATTTTTGCTCGAGTTATCGCGCTAACGGACGGTGTGGTGTTATATATGAATTTGAACGGATGGTGTTTTTTGCCTCTAGGGACCTCAAAACGAAAAAAATAAATCGGTCCCGGGTCCAGGTCTCACCATGAGTACTATACGGTAATAGCTTATTCCCTATAGGGGAAATTCGCTAAAAGTTACCAGGTTGATCTCCCCTGTTGAAAGAGATTCTAGCTTTTTGTCGATGAATTATTTCATTGCTACAGT
The DNA here is from genome assembly GCF_028750875.1 of Macrosteles quadrilineatus. Classification (NCBI taxonomy): domain Eukaryota; kingdom Metazoa; phylum Arthropoda; class Insecta; order Hemiptera; family Cicadellidae; genus Macrosteles; species Macrosteles quadrilineatus. The sequence continues at coordinate 84,956,724 of NW_026542597.1, forward strand.
CTTCTTTTTCCTCCACGTTCCTTCTCTTCCCTTAACATTTGATTTTGAACATAAATATCCCTACTAACTTTGCTTATTACAGTACTATCTCTTGTACTCAATTTTGTTTACTTCTCTCATAGATGTTTAAAGGTATATTTATCAACTTCCCCTTATGGTAGGTGAGTGCTACAAAACCCCAAATTCGCAACATTCTTTGATACCGAGAGCGCTGCAAGTATTTGCTGTTGTTGACGTTTAGAGAGAAGTGACGCATTGTTTAGAGCTTCGCGATGGGATGATGACGAGGGAATTCCAAAATTCGCACCATTCATTGCCGAGGACAGGACTGCAAGTATTTATTGTTTGTTTCCATCACGCTTCATGCCTCATTGCCCCACTGGATTAGCCGCCCCAAAACTACCTGGACCTCTCGGGACCAGTGGAGTCGTTTTATTGCCCCAACCTTTTTCGACCCTCGGATTACGGGACCAGCTAACCATTACCCAATTTGACCGAACCTCGACGAGGAGAAGTTTATGATCTCGTAGGTACGTTTATAATGTGCTCAATCACATCAGTAGTTCAGCTTTATTGGGGGGAAAAGTACTTAGTTATGAAATTATTGCAAACACATTAAACTGTACAAGTAAACACCCCTCAAATGTTTGTGGACATGTCCGGTGTTCGAGGGCGCACAATCAGTGTTCTAGCCGAGACGCTAACTATAGCCTGTATGTTGGAACCTGTCTCCTAACCCTCCGTTTCCCTGGGGACTGGCCAATGGCGTAAGGCCTAGGTAGACGAATGGTCAGGATAAAGGTTCCATAATACAGGCTATATTGACTAGCAGTACACCTAAACATTAGATCAATTACCTAGTACATAAAAATTACTATCAACCAAATAATCCCAAAAGATTCTCAGGAATCTCGACACTCGTAAACCTTGCACTCAGTGAAATCCTAAACTCTCGCATCGATTACCGATAAACCCAGGATCGTTAAAAACCATCTCGTCATAAACAAAGAACTCAATATCTTAGACAACAAAAAACTCATTAACTCAAACATGTATCAATAATCTTAGGACCTATGAACGCAGAACCTTATGAACACAAGGGCTCAATCTGACGGAAGAAGAGGAACATCCGTCACCAGGAACAGAATTCAGAATCATAGGATCCAGTGTGAGCAAAAGTTTAGGAATCAACAACCGAAGAAAGGCCTTTAAGATTCTACCCAATAACCCAAGAATGACTCAAAGGATGATAAAGATTAAAGGCATCAGAAACAAAGAATACAAGGAACTCTGTACTTACAAGAACAGAATAACGCAATGATTAGAGCTAAAGGAAGGGACTGAATTCTAGCTGTTAGCCCAGATTAAAGAGTTTTTTTTAGGGGAGGAGGTGAAAATGCGTTTATGCAAACTGAGTTGCTAAATGTACTCTCATTAGTGCTGGACTCCCATGGTCACAATGTCCCCGGACTACCTTAAGAAAATACGCCCTGACCTCAACCTTAAGAACCTAAGACACCCTAACCTCAACTTCAAGAGCCAAAGACACCCTAACCTCAACCTTAACAACCAAAGACGCCCTGACCTCAACCTTCACCAAAGACGCCCTGACCTCAACCTTCACCAAAGACGCCCTAACCTCAACCTTAAGAACCAAAGACACCCTAACCTCAACCTTAAGAACCAGAGACACCCTAACCTCAACCTTAAGAACCAGAGACACCCTAACCTCAACCTTAAGAACCAAAGACACCCTAACCTCAACCTTAAGAACCAAAGACACCCTAACCTCAACTTTAAGAACTAAAGACACCCTAACCTCAACCTTAAGAACCGAACACACGATAACCCCAACCTTAAGAACAAAAGACACCCTAACCTCAACCTTCGAACCAAAGACACCCTAACCTCAACCTTAAGAACCAAAGACACCCTAACCTCAACCTTCACCAAAGACACCCTAACCTCAACCTTCGAACCAAAGACACCCTAACCTCAACCTTAAGAACCAAAGACACCCTAACCTCAACCTACACCAAAGACACCCTAACCTCAACCTTCGAACCAAAGACACCCAAACCTCAACCTTAAGAACCAAAGACACCCTAACCTCAACCTTCACCAAAGACACCCTAACCTCAACCTTAAGAACCAAAGACACCCTAACCTCAACTTTGAGAACCAAAGACACCCTAACCTCAACTTTGAGAACCAAAGACACCCTAACCTCAAACTTAAGAAAAGACACCCTAACCTCAACCTTCACCAAAGACACCCTGACATCAACCTCAAGAACCGAAGACACCCTAACCTCAACCTTAAGAACCAAAGACACCCTGACCTCAACCTTAAGAACCAATGGCACCCAAACTCCAACCTTAAGAACCAAAGACACCCTAACTTCAACCTTAACAACCTAAGACACCCTAACCTCAACCTTAAGAACCAAAGACACCCTAACCTCATCCTTAAGAACCAAAGACATCCTAACCTCAGCCTTCACCAAAGACACCCTAACCTCAACCTTAACAACCTAAGACACCCTAGCCTCAACCTTAAGAACCAAAGACACCCTAAAGACGTAGACCCCACACGGAGGATGTACGTGAGGTTGTGACGTATGCAAGGAGAGCGACATTCCTCTACCATGGAGTCATAGGCGGTTCGGTCCCACGCGAACCTTACATTTATAACGAGGGAAAATATATATTTTGCGTTGCGGTGAATATATATTTCGCGATAATAAATGACCCAGAGAACATAAATTGTCACTATCTTGTGCATAAAATGTCACAGCACACTAAGTATCATATTTTAATCGGAGGTGCTTTTTGTTCAATCAGAATACATTTGTTTATTTTATTATTATTTGTCACTCATTTGTAAAAAAAAAACTTTCGCTGACGAGGCAAACAGAAGTTTCGAAAACAACTGTATTTATTTTTGTACAGGAATTCAAATTAAATAATCTCTTAGGTCTTGAAATAAAAAATGGTTCCCTCCGTTTACAGCAATATTGTTTTAAAGGCTTTATGATTTAGGTGGTATGAGTTTATCATGTGAAATAACACTGCAGTAAAGGTTAACTGTTGAATAAAAGTGTGTTACAGGATGTTATAATTGTAAACGTCAGAGTAAGCAGTTTGTCAGTCACTCTTCGGAAACTCACTATATCCACATTAATATGTTATTTGTTTATACCTAACAATCGTTTTAAAGGTGTTTCGGGCAAGAAATAAATGGTACCAACTGACACGTACTTTCTGCTAGCCTATTAGCTTGTCAAAAACCCGTATAATGGGTAAGCAGTGGGGGGAACTGTGGTATTTTATGGGTAAAAAGAAAACGATTATAACTTTTGAACCGTAACATTTACAGCATAGGGGTTATACGATTTGGAAATAGTGTTAAAAGGGCCATAACATAGTAAAATTGGTAGGCCTACTTTGGTATCATACCGACTACACCTATAACCTAACCTAAGGGTGGACTATGTTTTAGGCGTTAAGTTCGATTAGGATAGGATGGTTTTGATATTCAAACTAATTAAAATATAATTTGGAAGTCGATACATCGGTGTTGGTTGATTTGATTGGTAGATTTGAATCAAAATCGAGCCATTTTTTGTGAAAATTCTATTTTTCCACTTACCATAAGTTCTTATGGGAAAATAATTATTAAGAAACTAAATAAAACAATTAAAATGCCTGAATATACCATTGATTAGTGCCCGAATACCAAATTTAATCAAAATCGGACCACATGTGTTGTAGCACTGTACACGAGCGCAGACATCATTTTGGGTTCAGGGGGCCAAAACGGACATTTCCACTCAAAACACGAACTCAACATTTTTTTGCACAGCAATAATTTCTCCATTCTATGTATAGGGGGAGAAAATAAAAAATTACCGAGTTCAAGCAATGATCTAACCTGACCTAACCTGTTCAAGTCAACATACTCGTTAGACATATTATCAAGTAGGCACAGAATACAACTTAAAACATTGACTACCAGATACATTAAAGGAACACCTCGTATGTTTAATTGGACCTCAAAGACACGAAATGATGTAGAGTAAAACAGCTGGGTTGTAGTCTTCACAAATAGCAGATCTGCCCACATGTCTGGCAACGGCCGAGACTGCAGTCTCTGCTGACCACTGACCACTACGATACACGCACCTCGCGAAAACTCTCAACATACCCCCGTCGCAGCAAACCTGCAGACTATTTGAATATACCTAGTTGTATTTTAACTAAAATATTTCCTTAAGGTTGCCACGTTTCTTTCCTATATAACAAACAATTTCGACCTCACACACCCTGCTTTTGTTGTCTGATCAGGCTGTTTCGCAAACTAGTTCAAATAAAAGTATGTTTACACGTTTGTACAGATTTTCAACGAAATCGGATCATTTTCACTCTATGTAACGCACACATGGAATTATAAATTTGAACGGCGTTTTTGGCCTCTGGAGACGTAAAAACGAAAAAATTAAGCGGTCCCAGGTTAGGGCCCCACCTTGAGACCAAACAGCGTATTTCCTATACGAACTTAATTCCTGAAAAGGTTTTTATCAATGACTACTGAACACAATGATAAAATTACTGTTTCGGTTGTTGCAGAAAGAGTTGCTCTATCAACTACACTGTACTTGTTTTTTTATCCTTTACTAATTTTTCAGTAATATCAAAAGTTGAACATTAAGGGTATACTTAAAACTGTTCATTAACTATTTCGCATATGGAATTATTTTTAAGACTTCAAACAAATTACGATATTTCAAAACGAGGGGACTGCGTCTTGTCTCAGGAAGGGTCAGAAATAAGTCGCTGACAGTGCCAATGAGAGGGCGTTATAGTAACGCACGTGACCAAACCCACTTACCTACGTAACGCACACTAGCGTGATGTACTTATGTACGTGACGTACATGTGACGTATATAGCACGTACTATTTTAGACCATAACTACTCCAGAATAACTAAAATAATTGCAGACTTTATCATCTTGTTTGCTATAATCAGTGACTACCATTTAACAAGTAAACGCACCATTTTGTCGACAAATTATTCTGCAATAGCTCAAGCAATAGCATGTATGGAACAATTGCCCAAAGTTTCATTACGTATTAACAGCATAATGCACTTACCTACAAACTACCATAAAAAAACAATACTATTTTCCCAAGAGGATGACAATGACTCGATTAAAAAATACGAAGACGAATAGTACAAATAAAATGGGGGAATAAAATAAAATTGCGAATATAAACTTGTGGCGATTACAAAGTCAAATTGAGCATCGCAGGTTGGTGATGGCCTTAGCTTGCGAATGAGTCTGTTAACCCTCATAAGTGGTTCCGGGGTCATGAGGAAGGATTTTACATTACCAATTTAACCTTGTCTATAAAACACGTTTCGGTCTCAAAAATTTATGTATTTAACTAAGACGTACCAAAAATGCCCTCAAATGTTTATTTTCTCTCCATACACATAGAGAAAACATAGTATGGAGAAAGTATTGTTTTCGTCGACATTTTCGAGTTTGAGTTTTGGGTAAAAAGACTCCCGAAACTTAACTGGTTTTGTAAGTTATGTCTGTGTGTGTCGATGAGTCTAAATCTACAGACTACGTGGTCCGATTTTGATTAAATCCAGTATATGGGTACTTAGTCCATAATATCTCTAGTTTTTCCATGAAATTTTGATTTTTAAAGGTTATCTTCTTTTTAGTAGAGAAACAACTAAAAATATAGTTTTTACAAAATGGCTCGAACGATTTTGATTTTAAAAAATTAGTATGTTATGGTCCTTTAACTACAAAATAGTACCATCCCCAATGCTGTAAAAATTACGACTCAACATTAGTTTCAATTTTTGGGATTTCCCCATAAAATATAATACTTACTCCCACCACTACTTAACTTGTTTACGGGGTTAAGCTAATGGGGGAAAGAATGCGTCAGTTTTCCGAAACCGTTTATCAAATGTCTAAACTATACACGAACACACATTTGAGTAGCCTACTAACTTAATTACTGAATTACGGTAATGCTTTCAATGGAGAGAGTTCTCAATTACAGAAAAGGTTCTCCAATGAAAAGCTTGCCATTTTACACGTGACCTAAGTTAGGTTCCGTACCACAGGGTACGGGTAAATGCTCACTTATGGTGGCAGAATCAACCCGTGCTTCAAATTGTACAATAAATAATTTTATTTAAACTGCCTTCTTTGTGATGCCACCAAACAGAAACAAAAGCGCACGTCATTTGATGGAAACTTATAGAAGTGAAGAGCGCCCTGAGTTTGTTTACGTTTGTTTCGATGATTCACGCCTATCCCTGTAGGCTACATTTCGTAACGGACATTGTTTACATCAACTCCACTTTCGTCAAACTTGGTTTGAAACGTTCCCAAACTTGGGCAAAACTATATAAAGCAACGGTATAGCTGTCAACAGTTATTAAAAGTGTAATAAACAGTAATTATAGGACGCGTAGAGCAAAAATGTAGCAAATATATTAAATATAAAAACAATTTTAAATAGTTTCAAATACCTTCAATGTCTAAAGTGACAGTCAACTACAGTATGTCAAATACACAATACACACAAAAACGCCGAGGAAGTTAAGGTGTCAACACTGAAAACAACAATTCACAATATAGATTCATCGTTCATATTTAAAATGAAACACTATAAAACCCAACAATAACTGAAAATAGTGGTTCAAAGTATAATGAATACAAAATATTTTCAAATACTCACACTGTCCAAAGTAACAGTCAACGATGATCAAAACACCACAAATAAAAACTAGTGGTGTACGTTAAAAAAGGTTATCATTGCACAATCAATAAAATCAGTCACAAACATTAAATACACGACAATTAAGCATAAAACGAAATATCCAAAGCAGAGAATTCCAATTAAATACACACCTCACACACGACGCCGAAGTTAATTCAACACTGTTTAACAGTCAGGATTAAATTAATTTATCTCCAAATACAAATGACGCAGTAAGCATCTCATGATTTCAACGTCATTTTGTTCTCAGAGAAAACTATAGTCACTTTGTCAAGAATCACTTGACTATTACTAATCACTTTGAACACTTAGATGAGAAAACGTAGTGTTTAGAAATTATGACGTCATCGGCAAGAGATCACGCGATGAGATGTCACGCCAGGGTGTGTCAAATAAATAGGTTGTAGATCGAAGTTGAGAAACATTTTATATACTTGATGTAATTTAAGACCTGTTTACTCAAAGTAGGTGAAAAATTCTAAATCATACCAGGTACACAAAGTTTTAAACATTAACCTTAAACGTATAATAATTTATCACGTTTTTAAACGCACTAAAAAGTATTAATAATTTATAAATATGTGGAATGAGTAAATACTTGTAAGATTTAATAACCCCGCCGCAGCAAACCTGCAGACTAAGCGAATTTCCACATGTCTGATTACATTTTTACCAAAATATATTTTATAAATAAGACATATTTATTCCCAATTTAAATAGCATTAGATTTAACGAGTGCTTAGGTTTGCTGCTGCGGGGAAGGTAAAAGTGTTTTTTATCAAACGTCAATAAAGTCACAAGTACTAAATAAATAAATTTGTAACATTTTTTCAACTTGTATCCATAAACAAGTAAACTACAACAGTTTTAATTTTCTCAATAAGAATAATATGGGAATTTTAAATTTACAGATTTTTTGAATTTTCTCTGTAACCATTAGGCATACGACAATGCTTCAATATACTAAATTATTCTTTTTTTTTAAAACTCTACAAAATGGTTGGGCTTTCCCAACCATCTTTATATCTCATCTTTATATTCCAAAATTTTATGTTTTTAGGGTCAAAAATGGGAAAACCCCATTTTTACCCCATAAAACCCCCGTTCCCATGGTTCGATCATGCTGGTTCGCGAACTCGTTCGAAAAAATGTAGGTTTACACGTTTATGCCAAATTTCATTAAAATCGGATCTTCACATATTGGAACGAAATTTTTAAGCTCTGTTTACCTCTACACTACACACTTATACAAATTTTGAAATTTATATCTTGAAAAATGCCTATGAAATAAAATAATTTATTAAAATCACAAACAGAACGACATACAGAAATCTAAGCATTTTAGCCGCATACTTATAAGACATTTTATGTTTGACTTAGCCTAAAGAAAAGTACACAAAATATGTCCAGACAATTTGGAAACACCCTGTATAATCTTGGTCATTTACGTTCTATCTTATTTCGTATAAGTCTCTTCTAACATCTCTACATAACGCTTCACAAAAAATTCTTTAGATTTATCTTTACCTATTTGTCAATCTATAGGACTTGAGTTCAATTCTTAACATACAAATCATAAATACTTCTATAGTCTTTTATCGTCTAGATATTACTGGGAGCTAAAACGTATTGTGTTAGTTTTTAATCCGGAAGTCGTTAGTTGAAAACTCAGAAGGGTCGATTATGGTCTAATCTATTTAAATGTCGATTAACAATGCTTCCTTTTCCTAACATTAGATCCAAGAAGATAATAATATACAGTCCCAAAAAGAGTGGATTAAAAGTAAACTAGCATAAACTCTTTATTATTTAAGATAAAAAGTGAACTGTATACAATTCTCTTCCTCAACTTCCTATAAGGACTTCCTTAAGTTTTTTATGCCATGATTTCACCGCCTAACTTCTACACGTTCTCCGCTATTTGCTCGAAGAAAGTCAAGTCGGTGTCCCAGCTCTGATCACACCTCAGATTTAGTCTATATTATAAACCATTCAATACAACAACTGCACCTCTATATTGCAACATTATATTTTGAAAATGCAAACGGCTAACAACAATGGAACAGCTGATTACTGTCGAAGGTTACTAAAATAAACGGTATCAGCATTCTGACACATACTTTCTCCCATAAGCTTGTCAACAACCTTTATCATGTGTAAGCGGTGAGAGTAAATATACGGAAATGGGATTTGTACAATTTTCTTCAGAATTTAAAGGACTATAACATACTAAATTTTTATCAAAATCGTTCGAGCCAATTTTGGAAAAATCTGATTTTCCGTTATTTTATGGGGTTTTTATGGGAAAACAACATAATTTACAATAACTTTTGAACCGTAATTTTTACAGAAATGGGATTTGTACAATTTTCTTCAGAATATAACGGACTATAACATACTAAATTTTTATCAAAATTGTTCAGGCCATTTTTGGGAAAATCCTATTTTTCCGTTATTTTATGGGGTTTTAAGGAAAAATCCCCATTGAAAATAAAAATTTCTAAAAAATTAAAAAAACTATCACAATTGTAAGGACCATAACATACAATGTTAAATCAAAACCGGATTTTTGTCTAAGATCCTATTTTTTGCTATTTTATGCGGTTTTATGGGAAAATAACATAATTTACCATAACTTTTGAACCGTAATTTTTACAGAAATGGGATTTGTACCATTTTGTTCAGAATTTAAAGGGCTACAACATACTAAATTTTTATCAAAATCGTTCAGGCCATTTTTGAGAAAATCCGATTTTTCCGGTCTTTTATGGGTTTTTATGGGAAAATCCCCATTAAAAATCAAAATTTCAAAAAAATGAAAAAAACGCCTGGAGATACCATGGATTAGAACCTACATACCAAATTTCATCGAAATCGGACCACAGGTGTAGTCTCTAGCTCTGTACACATCCAGACACACAGACACACACACACACACAGACATCACTTCGAAAACCACTTTTTTGGGTCCAGGGGGACCCAAAACGAATATATCCACTCAAAACTCAAACTCGAAAATTTTGACGAAAACAATACTTTCTCCATATACTATGGTATAGGGGGAGAAAGTAAAAAAACTTACTGGCCCAAGCTTCAAAACTAGCCAAAGTTGACTTTTCAACGACCTTTGGTAACACATATAAGCTGTAGATTTGATCAATTCTTTTTAGGACACCCTGTATAGGCTAAATAAAATGTGGGACATTATAGAGGATTGAATAGACTGTGATACATAATGTAAATTGTATATAAATTCAAGTGGAGCGAAAAAATCTTCTTTTGAAGTTGATCGACACTGACCTACTATTTCAATGTTGCTATTTAAACGCAAACATTGATAAGATAATCTTCGTCCAGATGAACGGAATAAGTAACAAATCTCTTGTAAAAATCCTTTATCTTATAAAAAAACAAATTATTCTAATCTCAAATGTCCTTTACCGAACAATATTCGGACAGGGACTAGAACAGGACAGGGGGGGGGGGTGATTAGTGATTTTACAATATCTTAAACAGTAAAGTAATGTCAACAAAAAAGTAAAATCAGTACACTAGTTGTGTAAGCCAACCAAATAAAATTCAAGAGACCAGACTACGAAACCGTCTACCGTCTACCACTCAATTATTCCAGACAACTAATTTAAAATCAGTTTTGGCAGAAACACGCAACATCTCGTAGTATCCGAGGAGGATATAATTTAAATTCAAAGTCAACTTAGTTTATTTATGTAGTCGTACATTGGCACTCGCTTGCCAAGCGTTCGCACACACTTCTTCCAGTTATAGAAACAACGAGAAAATTTGTAAATTTTCTAAAAGTAAAATACCTTAGAAGTTATAAAGTATAAAATAACTTGAATGAAGTGAAAAAGTCTGTTAAAAAGGTTGACGAACTTCTGAAATGAAATTTAGGATGCAGGTGTTGAAAGTAAATGACGTTAGTATAAACTTTGCACAATAACTTAAATACCAGTATAAATGCATAGCTAAAAACCTAAACTAAATAGGAGTGGGCATTAACCAATAGCATATTGTATTTTTGTGGTTATTACATTTTCGATGCTTGTATGTATAATGCCGGCTTTACAGTCTTAACAACTTCAAATTTGTAGGAATAGTGTGCAAATTTCTACTAACCGTCAAATCAAAAGTTTGACTACAAGATCTACTAATAAAACAAGTACAAACATTAAATGTTAGATATAACTAGATGAAATTGTGTAAGAAACAAACGATGAGTTCTACAATTTTCAATTCAGAATATAATTTAAGCAACTTGTTTACAAATAAACTAAGAAAAAGACTATTACCCTTAACATATTTGTGGTAATTCAAATACATATATGCGTCGCAAAATGGACAAAACCAATCATAACCTCAAACCAGTTTCAAAAACAATATATTCCAAACGATACCTGATCAACCCACTTCATAATTAACAAATCAACTCAACACATAGACTTTACGACATACTTAAATAGAGTTCAAACGTCATAAAACAAAACTAACCTAATTTCAGCAAGTCTGCGTTGAAACTATGACAATCACAATCATGTCATAGGCCAAGGACAGCTGACCGGGTGACGTCACACACAGCTGATCAACGTCTCAGCTCACCTGAGCGGCAACTGAGCGAGCAGCTGCGCGGCTGTGATCAGTGTTGCCAGCATGCGGGAGATAACATTCCCCGTAGTGTAAACAAACCCGGCCCAACAACGTGCAGTTGTGGCAAAGTTAGGGAATCTTCCCTGTGATCGAAGTTGAGAGTTTGTAAATATTACGTAAACGACAACTGATGAAAGGGGTAAAATAAAACTAAAACTATCATCCCAAATAGCTTCCAATATAAAGGTAAACATCTTAAATGATACGGAACTAGCATTGACTGACAAATATGTATACTGCAATTAAATAATTCTTAAATCATGGAGTGTGTTATTTACCATAGCATGTATGCCAGAGCCTGTCTTTTGACCCTGTCTATCTGGAGACTGGCCAAGTTCGGTCAGGATACAGGTTTCATCATACAGACTATACAGGGTGATTGATATAAGTGTGCCAGCCGTTTTATTCGAAAACTATAAGAGATATCAAAAAAAGTTAAATGGTAAGTGCCTTGGATTTTTTATTAAAAAAATTGTAGTCAAGTCAAAAAAATTATTTTAGCCGCCATTTTTCCAATATGGCCGACAACTTTGATTTTTCTTATGGAACACCCTGTATTTCATGATGTATTCTGGTAGAAAATGTATTTTAAGACGATTTTATTCTTGTAATTTTTTTCATAAACCTAACCGTTTCAAAGATAATAATGGTTAAAGTTTTGAAATTTCTGCATGAGAAAGAGTTTCGATAAAGGCCTTAGCAAGCATGCCAGCTGTTTTATTCGAAAACCATTCAAAATTTCACAACTTAAACCATTATTATCTTTGAAACGGTTAGGTTTATGAAAAATATTACAAGAATAAAATCGTCTTAAAATTACATTTTCTACCAGAATACATCATGAAATACAGGGTGTTCCATAAGAAAAATCAAAGTTGGCGGCCATATTGGAAAAATGGCGGCTAAAATAATTTTTTTGACTTGACTATAATTTTTTAAATAAAAAATCCAAGGCACTTACCATTTAACTTTTTTTTATATCTCTTATGGTTTTCGAATGAAACGGCTGGCACACTTATATCAATCACCCTGTATACCTGTAGAACTATAGGGTTCACAACAGCGATTAAGGAAATTTGTCCAGTATCTTTCAAAGCTAGATACAGTACTAGATATCAACTTGATAGTATAAATAAGCTATTCTATTTAAATATGAGTATGAAACAGCTGATCAAGTCAATGAGTAACAAAGCTACACAGATCATCTCACACCATTCTACACTCATCCTTCACTCTAATCGGGTTAAAATACGCACATGGCGACCCCATCTCAAATGATGATGATAATGATATGAAAATGACGTCACAGTTTGTGTCTATTGTCTGAACCCTAGACACCCACTATTCTCACCATAAGACGTTATCTCTCAATAGACACCACGGAAGGTATACAGCAACTATAGTGACGTGATGCAGACAATGGCTTTCATCGGTAATAGCACGTTTGAAACAATTGTTCTCAACAAGTCGTTAATGACTAATATTGAATGTCGTCATCGCTATCATTGTTGTAATCGATTTCGAGAACCGCCTCCAACCATTCGGTTTGTGAAATTTTTATAAACCTACATTGATGGATTGGTAGGGATCGTTTGAATTAAGTAAGGTTTAAATTTCTTAGCTATGTGAACGACTACAGCTGTTTCATGTTGAGAATTGAACACATGATCAGGACAAAATGTCAGCTGATATTTCTAAACAAGTACAAAATCACTTTATTCCATTAACGACTTTCTCTATAATATTTTTCTTTCATTCATCCTATTTATCCGATTTAGGTGTCACCTGAAAGCTTATGATCTAGCAAAGGGTCGAATGGTAAAGGAAAAGGCAACACCTTTAGTGCTTCGCCCTCTTGGCTTTTTAAAGATCATTTTCAAATATCCAGTGATACTGACCAACTAACATTTTAATTGTGAATAGTATTTAGACAACGTATCCTTCATTTGATCGTTTAACCATGGATAAAACATATTTTCTTTTAGATTTCTCATCCTTATAGAACAGTTGAAGCCAATTTTATTGTTAGTTCTGTCTGGTGCACTGAAGAGGTTGTGTTTTGTTTTTGTGATTTCAGTCGTTTAAAACGTTCAAAAACAATAAACCGTCCCCTAGTTATATCACCAAACGGTAAAGGACAAATCATGGAACTAACCCTCATATGATAGAAACAAAATTACGTCGACACTAACGATCAGTGTGACCGAACATGAACTAGACACGAAAAAAAAGCTTCAAAATTAACAAGGGGATGATGAGTCTATTTGTGTTGGTTAGTCTGTGGTTTAAAATTTGACCTTTTGGATACTGAAGGTTTAACCACAGTCAGATTGTAAACAAAAGAAGAAATAGTTTTCAATACATTTACATGTAATTTTCAGTAAATTTGTTGTTTCACCAAACAACTGTCGGTAAAAAGGGTAATGCAATACATTGTGCCTCAGAAATAAATTTTGGGCCCTAGAGAATGCAATTTTTACACGGATCCCCTCGTTTAAGTATTGTATAACAGACAATTTTTGAGGTTAGGGTAGCACACTCTCAAACACACGTCGGGGATACTGTGGTTTCTTACTATCGTCCGGCACTGACTTATCAACTTTATGTTATCCATTCACAATTCAACGACCAACACCGGGGTCAAATAGTGAAACTATTTCTGATAAGAATGCATCCAAAAATAAACATGACCGCATAACTGACGTTCTCTTGCTATAGGTTAGGTTACTGATAACACTGACATGCTTTACTTTACATCTGTGGAAATGTTTCAAGTCCCATTGAGAAATATGAAGGAAAAAATGTAGTACAAAATAAATAACCCCCCTCCTAGGTTTGATTATTAAATATGCTTATCAAGAAATTATTTCATATATTGTAGTCCTACTACTGCAGTTTCAGATGATTTTTTTTACCCGGCGCTAGTTTGGGATTATTTTTACTTTAATTTAGACTAGACTTAGAAGTTGCACCATTATCACTAGGATAAATCGCATTGGTGATTGGCGGGATTTGAACCCGGGACCTAGGGGAGCGAAGCCTGCGCTCCACCACTCGACCAGCTTGCTCCCAAAGTCTAAAATGTAAATTATTAGAAAAAATACATACACGCAATGTTAAACTTATTCCAAAGTGAAATTAACTATTAAGAAACAGTTAATCGTCATTGGAATAATAAATTGATCTCTAAGCTCAAACAAAGTTTTCAAACGATAATTTAAAAAAAAAATGCAGACAATATAATCTTATATTTTATTATTGTATATTAAATGCGTCAAAAAGCATAGAGGATTTCTGTGGTTTTGGCCTGCAGATAAAAACATGTTGACAAATGAAATCTGTTTACATAGCAAAACCTCTCACACTTTTCTTCTCTTACAACTCTTCGTATTTTCTGTAGATCAACCATTATTTTCGTGTTTTCAACCATTGTAATCACAATTAATGGCGAAATAATCGACTTCAACATTCCACACAATACTATAAAACTGAAAATGCTACGTGAAAAAACACCGTAATAATTACATCAAGGTCAACATACACAACCCGTTACTACTTAAAAGGCGCGACGTGTCCGCCTTCCCCTACCTACACAATGCCAGGTTATCCTGTACGCTGCCAAAATAATCCATTCAGTATGCAAAGCTCGGCCCCCTAGCATCACAGGGCGATGCATCATAAAGACGACACTATCCGATGCAAAGCACGGCAGGGTGAGGTCATACAGCCTTTTGGGTATAACCTCTCTCATATGGGAAATTATATGTGATTTATTACACAGTAAAACCTCAATAACACGTCTCATGGGGAATATACAAGACTCCTTATCGAGGTTTTCAATAACATGCGATTAGGAGTAAAATTTTATGATAATGTTTATTTGAGAATTACTTACTTCTAGGATGGCTTATATCGAGGTTCTATTGTATTTCATTAATAAATAAAAAAATAAAAAATAGATGAGATTGTTTCCATTGTTGAGTATGGAACCAGAGCTATACGTTGACCTTCATTGACTTGCAAAATTTCTACGTTTTTGTATAGTTTTGACACCAAAACCTTATAAACTTATGTGTCAACTTTTATTATTGGAATAATAATCAAAATTGTGCGATAGCAAATTTCTCGTACCGGTAGCAAGTTTTCCTGTAGCTATTCCTATAGTCACCATAGTGTTCCCTCTAGATGTTAACCTGGAATTGTTTTCCGCATTACTTCAGGCTAGGTCCAAAGAGGGTCGCGGCATTATCCATTGGTGATGGGCGGGATTTGAACGCTAGACCTCGGGCACAGAATGCCAACACTCTACCACTAGACCAGCTTATTCCCTATGTGTAGTACCTTTTAGAAAAACCATAGCGGATACACCTACGCAGATCTTAAACAATCAACAACAGTAAGTAAAAAAAAAAAAAAACTAACAATAGATATGATAATATTCCAATTTCTAAGTAACGAAAGAACTCAAGAAACCCGCAATACAAATCTAACTATCTCAATTTACTTTACACAGTCTACAGGGTTTAGTCATGGTTTTGTTAATGCTTATCAGTTTAAACATTGTCGAGGAGAAAATAAGCATGACGTTAGTCTAGACAAGTATGCGGTGTGCTGAGAAGGTGCTTGCTTTCACAATGGCATAAACTAGTAGTTGAGTAGGTGTTGAAAGGTTAACTGAAGTCATGTTTACGTAGTCAATAGTGAAAACAATACCTATAGTCTGTATGACGGAACCTGTTTCCTGATGCCCCTGCCTTCTTATACCTGGAACTGACCTGTGCCATAACTTAAACCATTGGGTCAGGAGACAGGTTGCGTCATACATACTAAAGACAGTTGTGCTGTGAGCTGGGAAGGTGCTTGCTTTCACAATGCCATAAACTAGTACTTGAGTAGGTGTTGAAATGTTAAGTGAAGTCATGTTGTCTGTTGACGTACTCAAAGGTGACGACAATACTATAACAAGTGCAACTGTACGACATTGTCATCTTCATCTATAGTCTGTATGACGGAACCTGTCTCCTGATGTTCCTGCCTTCTTTTACCTGGAACGGACCTGAGCCATAACTTAAACCATTGGGTCAGGAGACAGGTTACGTCATACAACTCGTCAGGTATAGCATGACCGGTGGCCTCGGGGCCTACTGCCCTCCCTCTAACGCACCCCACCGGTCATGCTATACCTGACGAGTTACATACTATAGTCTAGACAGTTGTGCGGTCGACTGGTAAGGTTATTGCTTTACAAACATACAAACTGGGAGTTGAGTAGGTGTTAAAAGGTTAACTGAAGTCATGTTGACGTAGTCAATAGTGAAAACAAGTGCAACTGTTCGACGCTGTCATCATCTATAGTCTGTATGGCGGAACCTGTCTCCTAACCCTCCTTTTACATGGAACTGGCCTAGCTTCAGCCATTGGGTCAGGAGACAGGTTCCATCATACACACTATAGTCTAGACAAGTCTGCGGTTAACTGCTGGGAAGGACAGTTAAAAGGTTAACTGAAGTCATGTTGACGTAGTCAATAGTGAAAACAATACTGGGTACAAGTGCATCTGTAAGACACCGTCACCTTCATCTATAGTGTGTATGATGTAACCTGTTTCCCGACCATGTCTACAAGAGACTGGACCGTCTAGTAAGGCCTGGGGTAGTCCCTGGTAGACGAAGGAATGGTATTACACCATCATCTATAGTCTGTATGACGGAACCTGTCTCCTGACTCACCGTCTACCTGGGGCCATTTTGGGACTGGCACGGTACTTAAACCTTTGGCCAATCCTCAGGTAGACGGAGTTAGGTTCCATCATACAGACTATAGAAACCTGAAGAACATCAACCAAGTTGACGATGTCTTTGGAAGTCTGATTGTAGAACACACTAAATGCTTCTCATATGTACAATGTACAAAACGTGAGAAAACAGAGCTTATAACAAATGAAAGCTATTTTTAGTATACCTTCAAAAGACGTCAGTTAGTTAATCATATGTATCCAGTCTTAGTGCTACCTAAATTGGAAAATCTTAGACGAAATGTTAATTGTTCGTGTTCAACCAGTGTTGTGCTTTTACCAGTTAACATTAGCAGGGTACGTAGAAATCACAGTTACAAAGGAAATATACTGTCTAACTCTTTACATAAAATAAAACACTTGTTATTAACGTTATAAGATACGAGAGAACTGATAATTTTATTGAATCTACAGATGTTTCAATTTCTTACTTGCTTTCACCACTCTGGAAGCAACAGTTTAAGTGCACTGCAGGTGATACAATTTACAAGTCTAAACGCAGTGGTCACCCTCGATGACGTCACACGTCCGGGTCACAAGGGTCATCAGCTGACCTCACCTCCTGGGAACATCTCGAGATGACGTCATCGCTGTAACAACCTCCCGACCGGCGCCCGGCAACACGCAAAGAAAAACTCCAGAACAACGATACGATTTGCTTCCTCAATATCAATATTTTTTGTTTATAAACACTATTGGATATTGTCAATGTTGTTTTTTTTTTTTTTTTTTTAGGTTACGGTGCAATCTTTGGTCTTGTTTACTATCTAACATGGACCTTTTGTCAGATAACATCATTAGATAATCCAATGAAAAATTACATCTGGATCCAGTAAAGACCTAGTTTGGAATCGAACTAGTGACCTCCAAATTTGAAGGCATGCATAATCCACTAGGCAACCTGGTCAATTTTAAATTTTGTTGGTTGTATTGAGGTTGTATGATTAAGAAATCGAAGACAGCAAAAAGGGTTGCAAAAATTATCAAAGTAGCCTCCGCCCAATGTTCTATGAGGGCATTAACTTTGAAAATGTAGGAATTGATAAACTATGTCCAATTAGTGAAAGCTCGTGTAGTCCAAATACGCAGGACATCCTCTGTATTTGCCAAACTTATCCAAAGGAACTTCCTTGCCAAAATAAACGCTTGTAAATGTCTAACCGTTATACTTTTGCATTAATGAACATCCTTATGTAACTTGCAATTTCTTAGCAGTCACTAATACAATTCACACAATCGGTATACGTCAAAATAAAAGGGAACAGTCCAAACTGTGAAATTGTTAGTATCTAAAACCGACCTTTTGTCGGAAAGCGTCATTTATTGATACCCCAATGACATCTGGGTTCGGTACCGATCTCGCTTTAAAGCTGGAATCGAACCAGTCAACTCCAAATTTGAAGGCGAGCACAACAACAACTCTGCTACCGAGACAACTCAAAAAATTTGCTGTCAACACCTTGTAATATTACGATGTTCAATACTATTTGTGTACTAAAAGTAAACACCTGTCCACAGTGAATTTTGATTTGAAAATCGTATTCCTTAAATAGCATACACAATTTAAAGTGTACATACATTCAACTTAGGGATTAGCAAATACTATGTAGAAAAGAATAATACCCCCGCAGCAGCAAACCTGCAGACTAAGCGAATTTCCATTTGACTGATTGGATTTACACTGAAATGTCTACTTAAAAATACAACATTTATTCTTGATTTAAATAGAATTAGTTTAACAAGTACTTAGGTTTGCTGCATCAGGGAGGGTAAAACTGTTTTTTTTGTAAAATGTGAATAGTTAGTAAGAAATAAAAACATTTTCCAAATTTGATCAAAATATGTTCACAAACAAGCAAACTACAACAGTTTACTTATCCTCCATAAGAATAACATGGGAATTTTAAATTTACAATTTTTTGGAATTTTCTCCGTAACCATTAGGCGCATAATAACGCTTCAATATACTAAATTATTTGTTTTTTTAAGCTCTACAAAATGGTTTGGAAAGAAATTGCTAAATTTTATGTTTTTTGGGTCAAAAATGGGAAAAACCTATTTTTACCCCATAAAACCCCCCGTAAACCCCCGTTCCCATGGTTCGATCATGCTGGATCGCGAACTCGTTCGAATAAACGTACGTTTACACGTTTGTACCAAATTTCATCAAAATCGGATCATTTTTGCTTGAGTTATCGAGTTATAAATATATATATCGTATGTATATATATATATATATATATATATATATCAAAACGAAAAAAAAAATCGGTCCCGCGTCCAGGTCTTACCATGAGTACTACGGTAATAGCTTATTCCCTATATGAGAAATTCGCTAAAAGACAATTGTTTCAACTATTGGCTAAAAGCTTGTAACGGCCTATTAAGTGGCTAGACCTAATCTGACAATAGTACGTTTTGGCTGTCTGCTCTGACTCTATTTGTTACACTGATGTATTGCCACTATTTCCTACCATGAGCTCACTCTGGCCTGCTCTGGTACAAAATTAAACATTTGTAGACTGTTTGCGTCGTAAAAGTGCCAAGCAGTATATCAGATCAACATGCATCATCACTAAATCGGATATCAATATTATCAATTTTATTTTCGATGGGGACGCCACCTAGGTGCGTATTTAAACAAGAGTGATGGATGAGTGTAGAATGGTAGACTAAAATCAGCTGATTCTTCAGTCAGGATTTATTCCCCCAATAATAATGAACAGCTGGGTCCGGTTCGAACCATCAGCTACTGACTTTTCTCAGGATCGAACCGGCGACCTTCGGCTTATTACTCAGCTACCCAGCCAGTCTACAAGGATATTCTATCACCAGGATAAAATCTCAAATATTATGTTATCTTGCATTTTATATCCATAGACTAATGAAATCCGATTGCACTGATTCAAAAAAAAAATTATAAAATTCTAATTGATTGGGATTTCAAAAGTTTAAAGGAGAGGACAGGATTTGGAAACTCGTTGGGAGGTAGTACACCCTAGTGTTAACACCTTATACCTTTCCATGTAACCGAGACCATGCATAAAGGGTGTTACCATTGATTAAACGATTTTCTATGTGAAGCCTAATTCAGCAGCATTTTAACAGTTTTTAAGCAGTGATTCAAGTTAAGTTGCGAGTACCAGAAGTGCACCCCTTTCATTCATGGCGTAAACTATATGAAATCCATGTGTATGGTTTTCGACCCTTATCGTATACTATTTGTTGATACTTCAACGTAAGAATTGTGCCAATTTCAACCTTAGAGGATGCAAAATATATTGTCCTTGACGTTTCATCTGTACATACCTATTTTTAACATTTCTACTCTGAAACTGTAAAACTTTGAGAACTACAGCTGCGATCTAGATATCTACACAGAGTTGTAACTTCTCGTACGTGTTGTTTACCACCGCTCAGTTAACAATTTGTTTACGCATTTTTCCATGAAGCTAGTCTAGTGGGTGGACAATCAGTTTGCATCAATCAACTTTCCCCTACTCTGACAACCTACAAAGTAGTAGAAGCAGACACTAGCTATCAATCATTGAGATGGGGACGCCACATAGGTATATTTTAACCCAAATATGAGTAAAGGATGAGTGTAGAATAGTGTGAGATGATCTGTGTAGTTTTGTTACCGACTAAGATCAGCTGTTTCATTAGCCATAATCATTTATTTAAAGCTCAGGAACAGCTGGGTCCAGTTACCACCAAAGAGCTACTGACTTTTCTTACTTCCTTTACAAAACAATTTGTCTATCTGATCCACACACTTTCATATATCCCATTCAAATCGAACACACCACAATCCACGCGTGGGTTGACGATATATAACCGCAACAGTTTGGGTTGAGTCCAAAAACAATTAGGCTGGTTGTTATAGCGTTACTGAATCTAGGTTGATCACTTGGCATTCAACTTTGCCTTATTGTAAGAGTGTTTAAACTCCGATGCCCCAACCATAAAACAGGGGAGCGAGCTGGCTAGTGGTTAGAGCGCGGGACTTCGGTACCTAAGGTCCTGGGTTAAAATCCCGACAAAGCACCAATGGATTTTTATCTAACTGATAATGTCACAACCCCTAGGTCTAGCCTGAAGTAATGTGAAAAACAATCCCAGGCTCGTGACTATTAGTCTTATGTGATCGCTGTGCATAGTGTCCTAGAATAAAAACAATCTTAAAACTTAATTCATTCGCTTTTCAATCATGCATGGAACTGTGGCGTTGGATGAGTAAAATACTGGTAATTAAAATTCATTGTAATCCCTAGAACTTATTCACTTAAAGGGTTTACCGTACCTGACAACAGTTCCAAATTGTAACATAATTGTGAAAATGGATTGCCGTAACATGTAACGTTTGAATGTAACAATTTGGAACTGATGACAGGTACTGCAAAAACCATTAGTGAGTTCTTAAACTTGTACATTTTGAAAAATCTTTAATGTTAATCCAACAATCCAACTAAAACACCTGAATCCATTATTAGTGAACACAGTCAACGTCACTTTTTAATCAGACTAAAGGAAGTCCTATTTCTGTACGGTTTGCATATTTTTTGGTCCCTCGAAAAACTTTACATCTCCTAGAATAGAACCTCGATAACAAGGTCCCACATGGGGATTATTAAATAAGTCTTGTTATCAAGGTCTACTTCTTGTTTTTTGCAATAACGTGGTTGGGAATAATATAAAAAGTAGCCTAAATGTATTTGAAAATTACTCTTGTGATCAAGGACGACTTGTTATCAAGGTTTTTATTATCGAGGTTCCACTGCACTGTCACTGGCTAATTGAAATGTCAGGCATACCACGTGTTTTGATGGCAAGCGCAGGTGATATATACGTCAACTTTATAAATAGCCATGACGATTGTATGTCGACCCTTCTCTCAGCTGTTGAGTCTACTATTTGACATTTCTGATCATTCATACCTGCATACTAAATTTAATAAAAATCAGACCACGTGTAGTCTGTAGCTCTGTACACATCCACATACAGACATCACTTCGAAAATCACATTTTGGGTTCAGAAGGACCAAAACTGATATTTCAACCAAAACTCAAACGCGAAATGTTCTAGTCATCGTATAATATACATCAATGGCTATAGTTCAGTCACACATTTTAATGGGGTTTACCAATATACAGGGTGTCCCGGGACTCTAACAATATGTTTGGGCATTGTTCCTGGGTAAGAAACATATCTACACATAGTATTTAAATTTTCCTGAAGCCCTTAGTTACTACCACAGCCGCCATCTTGTTTTTCGCATATTAATTTTTTTTCTAAAAAATTGTTAAACATACGAAATTAAAACTTTGCACAAACATGTATGACAACTAGACAAAACTACAAAAAAATTATGACAATTTTCCAAATTCATCAAACAAAATTCATTTACAATTTTGTTTCTTAAACACCTCAAAACCCGTTGATTTTACAAATATTTTACAATAATCACTTTTTCAAGGCAATTCAATTACAAATCAACTACAAAATGCCCTAAAATATTGCTAGAGTTCCGGGACACCCTGGATATAAAACTTTCTGAATGATGGGATTGAACATCTCGTTAATCCAAAGAACAAACAAGTTCAAGTTCATCTCTGAGAAGTTTTAATAGACGTCAGAGGCATGTGGGAACTGCATAATGATGACAAACAGGGAATTAACCATGTTAAAGCTGTCGTAAATCAACAGCTACTAACACTGACACCCGTCAACACTTAGTTGTTGTCATACAAGACGACGATAACAGCAATGACCGTGTGTTGTGTTTACAACGCTGTAAGTGTGTGTGTGAATATGTTAGTACGTAGTAGGATGTCAAAGTGTGTATTCAATGTTTATTGTAAAGCCTTATGTCTCCTTTAAAATAAAAAGGTATCAGCAAGCTGACATATATTTTCTCCCCCAAAGCCTTATGGATAAGCGATAAGAGTAACTATGATATTTTATGAGGGAATTCCAGGGTAATTCTCAAAGGTGCAATAATTTTGAACCAAATTTTTACAGCATTGCGGGTTGTAAAATTTGTTGGGAGTTGACTAAATATTAATCAAACCTTTTGAACTGTTTTATGGGCAAATCACCATTAACAATCTAAATTTCCAAAGAATGATTTTAAAATGTCTGGGGATGCCAAGGATTAGTGTGCATACCGAATTTCATCAATAGGACCACATTTGTGGTCTGTCCTGTACGTATCCACACACATACAGAATACACAAACAGTTTCGAAACCCACATTTTTGGTTCAGAAGGGACCGAACACGACATTTCCACCCAAAACTCATACCGCGAAAATGTTGACGAAAACAATCCTACTAATCCTACTAATATCCTACTAATATTATAAATGAGAAAGTTTAGATGTATGGATGTATGGATGTATGGATGTATGTTTGTGACAAGTGAACGCGAAAAATACTGGTTGGATTGGGCTGAAATTTGGCATGATTATAGCTCACATTCCCGATTAACATATAGGCATATTCTTATTCCAAAAATCCTTTCGGGCTCCGCCCCAGTGGCTCTGGAGTTTCCCATGTTAACCTTATGAGAAATGGAATTATTGAATCTTAACAGCTGTTTCAATTAAACAAGTTGGTTCTGTTCTATGATGTTCAATAGCATTAAAGTTACAAGGATTACCAACAGGGTGCAGCACTATTATGTCTTTTACATTTATGACAACAGCTAATTTGCAACCAAAAGGTGAGTGAGCGTAGCGAACGAACTTCAACCTGGGGGCGAGTTAGCGTAGCGAACGAGCTAACCTGAAGGCAAGTGAGCGCAGCGAACGAGCTCCAAAATAAAGGTGAGTGAGCGTAGCGAACGAGCTCCAACCTAAAGGTGAGTGAGCGTAGCGAACGAGCTCCAAACTAAAGGTGAGTAAGCGTAGCGAACAAACTTCAACCGGGACGTGATTGAGCCATGCGAACGAGATAATCTTGAAAATTAAGAAGTTAAACGGGGCAAAGCCCGCGGGTTGCAGCTAGTACTTTATATAGGCTATACTATGTACAATGGGAAAACAGTAATGTATATCAAAAGTAGAACTTTACTTATATTGGGGGGTCGCCGGATTTCTACCCCCGGATATTTACCCCCATGAAAAAACGCCTACGTCACTTTGACGTCACATGTATGGGGGTAAATTTCCGGCCGCGAACTTTTAGGATGGATAAATTATTGTATATTCAATCAACTCGCATTTCACGGTTTACTTAACAGTTGTAATTAATCAAAATGCTAATAAACCTGACACCGGAACTTTACCCCCGGAAATCTACCCCCAGACATCCACCCCCGGACATCTACCCCCAGACATTTACCCCCAGACATCTACCCCCGGAAATCTACCCCCAGACATCTACCCCCGGACATCTACCCCCGGACATCTACCCCCGGACATTTACCCCCAGACATCTACCCCCGGATATCTACCCCCGGAAATCTACCCCCAGAAATGTACCCCCAGTGGTCAAATCATAAATGTCCGACCCCGGAATTATTTATTTGCGACCCCCAGAAATCTACCCCCCGTGCTACACTACGTATCGGTCAATATTCATTGTTGTAGTTGATTTTAGTAATTGGTTTATAAAAATAATCAATGGCTCTTCGTTTAATAATTACTCTCTGATATCTAGTATTAAGCATGTGATATGTCGTTGTCTTGTTTAATGTCATCTATCTTCCCAATTCATTAAGCTGTAACTGATTTAGGTGTAATTTTTAAGCTTAAGATTCAGTGCAACGCAAATGGTAATTAAAATGATATGTTGATAAAGGGCTTCAAAAGTTTAACCCATAAGCATTTGATTTATTTTCAGACAGTGATTTAAATTGTTAACCAATTTTCACATACATTCATAGCTAACGGCACATGCACGAGCGCAGATCGTGAAATTTAAAACATATCACTGAAGGAGGTTATTTTCTGATTACTAGTGGTAAAAATGCAATTATATGTTGATAAAAAGCCTGCCACAGGTAGATTAATGAATTAATAATTTTTTCACCATCAATTACCTCCTAGTAATAAGTAGTAATTACCTCCTATGTCGTAGACACTATCCGGAGTTTTACATTGGCTAAAAAGTCTAGTTGTTTACACATATAATTAATCGTAAAAAATAAAACATAAACATATTTTATGATTGGTTCTGGTTGTCAATGCTGGTTGTGAAATAACGGAGAATAATGTAAAAGCATAAAATTGGATATTTCGGGATAGGGAAGGTATTTTTACCTCATGGTTCTTTTGGTTTTACAAATTTATTTTAATGAAATTAGAGTTTAGTATGAACATTGCTTAAAATTATTTATTTTTGTCATTTTTACGATTCATACATTAAAGAAGCCAAAACAAGTCTTTATCTCAATTTCTGTCTTGTCTGTCAAGGCCCAGAAGGCATTTTACGTGGCCTTCTTCTCAAAAACTAGAGCATCGATCGTGATTCGATTTAAATAGCCTTTTTGGATTCGGTGGATTGACACGAGTAACTTAAGCCATTAAAATATGGCCTCACTACTTTTGAATTAAAATAAATTTGGTTCAAACCCCCAATTTTTGAATTTTTGTCAAGTTTAGTCTACTCCTAATGTTTACCAGTAATTAATGAAATACTAATAATTTGTTTGGAGAATACGACATCAATGAAATACCGAACAGCTGTGAAAGATGAAAAGCTGGATAAAGATGATTTTTTTCTAGCTGTCACTGGAAATTTGTTATTACATTTAGTTTACAAATACTGCAACCATTTCCGATCATGTTTTGTAATAAAATCCAAAACCAAGTAAGATTAAAAACGTTGTGACTCACGTAAATAAACGGATCAAATAAATCGTAAGTGCAATAATATGTATTTAGTGTACATGTTGCTCGAATTCGAGCAATTGCAAAGTATTAAAGGAGTTATTTCAAAATGAATAACAATGAATATTTACAATGAGTTTAAATGAGTCAACTCAAAGATTACCGGTGTGTAACTAAAACCATGTTTATCTTCGTTATTGATAAACCTAAAGCATTCATCCGGCTGGTTTTCTCCTTCTCAAAATGCCTCGCTGTACAGGCAACACAGGTTATTGATAGAGGGCCAATTGAGAACGAAAAGTCGTTTTGGGGTAGTATTCCATCTCTTGTTTACAGATGCAGACGATCTATTCTGGTTTTCAACCTGACTTAAAAATGGAACTGATTAGTAATCTGCTCACATTTCACCTTTAAAACTGTTATTGTATAGTGTGAAAGTTGGTCAACCATTGGAAGCACCTTCTAGGAATAAATCAAAGGCTTAGGGGTCAACCTTTTGAAGCCCTAATCGAAATATCCTTTTTAATTGCCATTTTGCTCTGCGCAAGATCTTAAGCTTTAAAATGACACCTCAATCGTAACAATCGGCGAAGAAGGTCGGGTGAAAAGAGGACTGTTACAGCTTACTGAATTAGGAAGATAGATAATGTTAAACAAGACAATGACATATCATATCGCATGCTTAATACTGGATATTACAAGACAATGCTTAACCGAAGAGCCGTTGATTTCCGGGGGTAGATGTCCGGGGGTAGATGTCCGGGGGTAGATGTCCGGGGGTAGATGTCTGGGGGTAGATGTCCGGGGGTAGATATCTGGGGGTAGATTTCCGGGGGTAGATATCCGGGGGTAGATGTCCGGGGGTAGATATCCGGGGGTAAATGTCTGGGGGTAGATATCCGGGGGTAGATTTCCGTGCTATGGCAAATCACTTTATAATCAAACAATTACATGTTGATTATTTAATAATATATTGGGGGTAAATTTCCAGTCGAGGGCTGTTTCTCGACCATGTATAGGCCCCGCCCCTCGTGACGTCAAAATGACGTAGGCGTTTTTTCATGGGGGTAAATATATCCGCTACCCCATATTGGGAAACTCCTACTAATGCGATGGAATTTGTTATAACCCCCTTTTAACTCTATGAACGCAAAACAAAACAAATTTTCTAAAACTAGAACTGTCTCAAGATCTTTTCTGTCTCCAAACCCATCCAGGAACTTTCGTAGAGTGTATAGGCGGTGAGATCATCGCTAGGTGAGTGGACCGCGACGACCGTATACGGCGGGGGAACCAAGGGGAACGGGGGATCTGGTGACGTCACAGGGGGAAAGTACCGCCAAATGTCAAGGTTAGAACCTGACCATAGCCATCGAACCAAAGGTTCAGCGTCTTCACTAGTGACACTTTCAGATTTTGAGGTTATTTTGATTTCGGCAGTCAAATATTTAGCACACCAGTTTTGCAGACTTTTCACTAGAACCTTTGACAAAATAATCAAAGCTAGTGTCTTCGTGAAATTCATGAAAACAACGATATTTTTAGCTTAGTTTTAAGATGGAAAGAAACACTGAATGCACCACGAGCAAAAATAAAAGTCAGCAAAGTTTTGTTGAAGACAACAATCGACGCATGACGACGCCGTTCACAGCTCACTCTTTCTGTTAAACAATTTTTGTACCGATACAAATATATTTATACCCTCTAAGGTTTGGATAGTTTCTGTCAACCCAATATCCGTCGGAATTTACAAGGTATTTTGTTTCTGTACCGCCGTAGTCGTAGTCGTCACCACAGCACAGATATTAGAACATTAACGGTGTGGTACAAAAACATTAACAAATTATGTCACTGGCCCGTAAGCATGTTAGTACTATTACTGAAATGGAACTGTCAAACGTCCAAAAGATTCGGGACAGTGACGTCATTTTTTATGTTCATTACCCATACAGTTTGTCCTAAATAGTGGCTGTTACCTCACGTAACTAAAACACGTCCCTGTTCCTAATGGTTAGAGGTTAAATAACAAATGGTAGAGATTTTGTTAAAGATATTCCTCTTAAAATTAATTCATTTAGTCTACACGTTTTCAAAGTCGTATTCAAATTTGAAATATACGTGATGCGTTTAAATACAACCATTGACTATTAGATACTGAAGACTACTGAGATCAATAGTCAAAGATAAAAATGAAATGAAAAACGTGTATTTATCCCAAGAATTTCGAACTAAACACAGAGTAGTTATACAACATTGCACTACAACATTTATAAGTTTAAATTTGCCGTACTACATGGGTAGGTGCCTGTGCGTAGTTCAACAACCTTCAGTAATAGTTGGTGAGAGTAACGAAAACATAGTTACATAATATCAAAAAATCATTCAATAAATATTTCATTGAAAACGTCATAATAAATAATTGACGAAATGTCAAAAGATCCAATGTCAATGCTAGAATAACGTCTGTTCAGATACTGTATTGCCGAACTAAAAACGTCTCCTTCAAAAGTTTCAACGCAATATGACGTCATATCTGTAGCGCGGGAAGTTTGACTGTATGCAGGCGCTACTATCAGATGAAAACAAATCTTGCTTTATTCATTACACAAAGGATATTTGTGTTTAACACTATTTGTGCTGTCGACATGTTTGAACATAAAAGTTGCATTTATTTCAATGTTAAGCAATTGCGGGAATTCCCGTCATCAGCACCCAACGTGTTAAAAGAGTCAAATAACATAAAAAAAGAATGTTTAAAATAAATAGCATACGATTTAATGCGTTGTGACTCTTGTGTCAATGTGTCTACCTACAGTTTTTTGCCATTTTAATCTTTTTGTACATATAAGCAACAAATTATAAACATTGCCTTAAATAAATCACTAAATAATCCAAAGAGTTCAAAGATTAAGTTAATGTAATTGCTTCAGGATAATGTCATATTTCAATCCCAGGTCTGAGGGCCTGGTTTGGTCCATTTCGACTACAAGTAGTACAATAAAAATATGTTTTGACCCCAAAAAAATTAGCACAACCGGGAAATTTGGTACAGATGTTGGGTAAACCTTCCTTTTGAACATACTAAAAGTCCCCTAAAATTGAAGCTGTGCTACGGCCGCCATATTGGAAAATGGCGGCAAATTTCTGTATTTTTCGCTATAGTGACTTTATTATTAGAGATACAGGAAAAAGCTAAATTTACAAAATGTAGTCCATTTAAAAATACTCATTTTTTGTATTTATCATCTTTCTCTAAACCCAACGGTTTTTTAGATATTTGTGATTAAGTATATTTAGTTTTTTTCTATTTATCAAAAATGGGGGAAACACATGGAAATTGTCGGTTACTTTCAAGGTTTAGGATAATTCATCCCATTTAGTTAAATAGTGTGATACTATAAAGTCTTAAAATTTAACTTTATCTTATGAGTAAAACAACTCCACTACAGCAAACCTGCAGACTCAGCAAATGTCTATTTGATTGGATGTTTTATTAAATGTATATAAATAAAATTAGGTTCAACTGGTACATAGGTTTGCTGCTACATGTAGTTTGTTATAGTGTGTTTTTTAGTAAAATATCAATAACTTAGTATCAAATAACTAATTTTTCATCATAATGCATCTATAAACAAGCAAACTACAACAGTTAACTTATTCATAAGAATAGCATGGGAGTTTTAAATTTACAATTTACAAATTTTGGTTGTTTTTAATAAAAAGGTGAAAATTCTTTGTCACGATTCGAATATTAACCTAAGGGGTTTTCTAAAGGAGATGGAGCAAAAGTAATATCAATTCGTACCAAGTATCAGAAATATTGAATGCAGTGAGGTAATCAACCATATTTTGTAAAGTACGCAATAGTCATATTAATATTTTATACCGTACTCATTGTTACCCATTTAATAAATTAACATTTTAATATTTTGATGGCACTACCAGCTAGTATCACTCCGATGTCAACTAAGTGGGATGAATAATTGTCGTAAACCTTGAAAGTAACCGTCGATGTGGGTTTCAATTGGTGAAAATGGGTTTCACCTATTTTTGATAAATAAAACTAACTATACTTAGTTTTCAAACAATGCTATACTATACTTAATTCGTTACTAACATGAACTAGACACGAAAAACAACCTTCCAAAATTTTTATATGGCTAGGGATGTAGGTCTAGTTAGTTAATGTGGTGGTGCCATCAAAGTATTAAAATGTTAATTATTAAATGGGTAAAAAATGAGGATAAAATATTAATACGACTATTTCGTACTTTACAAAATATGGTTAATTACCTCACTGCATACAATATTTCCGGTACTTGGTACAAACTAATATTACTTAAATAACTTTCTCCATCTCCTTTTGAAAACCACTTCAGTTAATAATCCAATCGTAACAAATAATCACAACCTTTTTATTAAACATACTAAAAATTTGTATATTCAAATTTGTAAATTGTAAATTTAAAACTCCCATGCTATTCTTATGAATAAGTTAACTGTTGTAGTTTGCTTGTTCTTATATTTATTATGATCAAACTTGGAAAATTAGTTATTTTATACTAAGTATTTGGTATTTTACTAAAAAAAAAAACACACCTTTTAGGTACCTGTTGAACCTTATTTTATTTATATACATTTAATAAAACATCCAATCAAATAGACATTTGCTGAGTCTGCAGGTTTGCTGTAGTGGAGTTGTTTTACTCATAAGATAAAGTTAAATTTTAAGACTTTATAGTATCACACTATTTAACTAAATGGGATGAATTATCCTAAACCTTGAAAGTAACCGACAATTTCCATGTGTTTTCCCCATTTTTGATAAATAGAAAAAAACTAAATATACTTAATCACAAATATCTAAAAAACCGTTGGGTTTAGAGAAAGATGATAAATACAAAAAATGTGTATTTTTAGATGGGCTACATTTTGTACATGTAGTTTTTTTCTGTATCTCTAATAATAAAGTCACTATAGCGAAAAATACAGAAATTTGCCGCCATTTTCCAATATGGCGGCCGTAGCACAGCTTCAATTTTAGGGGACTTTTAGTATGTTCAAAAGGAAGGTTTACCCAACATCTGTACCAAATTCCCCGGTTGTGCTAATTTTTTTTAGGTTTATGGAATTTTTCTCTTATTTTTACTGCACTAAAGGTGGACTAATTGCAGTTTAAGTCCAACTAATCATACTGTTTTAGCAAATTTGTAACCCATCTATGATACTTTTCAATGAAATGGCGACCATACAAAGTAGGTTTTATGCCAAGTATGAATGGAGATGAGTGTAGAATGAGTGGCGCGATCTTGTAGTCTTGTTAGTGACTAAGACCGACTTATTCCTTAGACACAGCTGTTAATTAACAGCCCATCTAATATAGGAACGATTTTATAACACGGATGCAGGTTATGTAAAAGTCCGTAGTTCAAAAAATGTTTTTAGAGCAAATCTTATGAGGCAAAGTATTCAAATTTTTAGAAAATGCAGTATAAAATTGTTTTTTTAATATGCTTCCCTTATAAAATTGTTTAATGTAAAACAAAACGCTTATTTTTTACTCCTCTGTCCCGAATTTAAACAAATTTTATGCAATAGAAAACAGAGAGTACCAAATTTCTCTACTGATATTTTGAGCAATCATGAAACGTAGAATTGTAATTCAAGACATCAGCCATTTATTTGCAAGCCTCAGCAGCCTAATCAGCGTTTGCTCACTACGCAGTAATGACCGACAGAGTGCACTTAGTAGTTTCTAACAAGCACCATTGAGGTAAGTAAGTGAGATGATAAAAATTGTAAATTATAAAAAGAAGTAAAAACATTCATGGAGTTTGACTCATGGTTAGCTGATTTTATTATGGTTTAAGACAACAACATCTTAGTCGTACATTGATTTTATCACAATCTTCAAAATTGTTTTAAGATTATTAACGATGTCTGTTAAAAAGCAAAGTTTTTCATGCATTTTTCAGCTAAGTTTTTAGCCACATAAGACATCAAATGTATCAATGATTAACTCCAATAAATTTGGCAATATCTCAAAAATTGTTTTTTAAATGCACTCTTTTTGGTTTGAACAAATACAGGTTATTTTGTTATTTTGTTATACACTTTTTATAAGTTAAAAATTAGTAGCAATAAATTATAGGTCCTACCCCTTATAAAAAAATATATTTAACTTGATGTAGCCTAAATTGCACAGTAATGAAGATATTATATAACAACTAGCTGACCCGGCGAACTTCGTATCGCCTAAGTTATAGGTTTCCCCTAAGACAGACCGATGGAAAGAAAGTACCGTTACGTTTAATTTTCAAGATGATCTCATTCGCATCGCTCAATCACGTCCTGGTTAAAGTTCGTTCGCTACGCTCACTCACCTTTGGGTTGGAGCTCGTTCGCTACGCTCACTCACCTTTAGGTTGGAGCTCGTTCACTGCACTCACTTGCCTTCAGGTTAGCTCGTTCGCTACGCTCACTCGCCTCCAGGTTGAAGTTCGTTTGCTACGCTCACTCACCTTTTGGTTGCAAATTAGCTGTTGTCATAAATGTAAAAGAAATAATAGCGCTGCACCCTGTTGGTAATCCTTGTAACTTTAATGCTATTGAACATCATAGAACAGAACCAACTTGTTTAATTGAAACAGCTGTTAAGATTCATTAATTCCATTTCTCATAAGGTTAACATGGGAAACTCCAGAGCCACTGGGGCGGAGCCCTTTTAAGAATTTCGAAACGGGAAATAGTTTACGTCTGATTCGCATACCTACAGAATTTACACACCAAATTTCATAACGATCGGTGAAGTCGTTCCGGAGGAGTTTGCAAACAAACACTGTGACACGAGAATTTTATATATAAGATATCTTCATTGCCAAAAACAACTTAACATATTGCATGGCATCCTTCACAAATATTTGCACACAAAATACATTTCATGACATAAATAGCTTATGATATGAAATATCAACGAAAAAATTACATAACATCAATAAAAAAATGGTACCGGTACCTATTTAATGGAACCAGAAACCCAGAACAGTTGAATATCATCCATTCATTTGCATTAAGAAACTCACCCACATTGTACAATTTGTGACGTTGGTAACCAAAAATCGTTTGAGAAGCGAATCGAGTATATTCTCCCTATTCTCTAATAAGTTTAGGGAGTTTATTTAGTAGGTAATTAATTGTCATAGTGATTCACTGATTGCCAGTAGGCCTACATAAAAGTCTTTGATACTTTTGGTAAACCAAGGTTATTTACCAAGTAAATCTTATAGGGTTTACAAACAATTAATTGATCAACCGGACAAAAAAAAACCAAGAAAACAAACAAACATATACATTTGCTTTGCTACTAGCCTAGTTTGTGGTTAGCGTTTGTGTACATTCTCTATACCTCGTTGAAAAATGCCACAGGTGTAGACAATGCCTGAACATTTTTTTATAAAGGAAGATTAGCTGTTTTACCGCTGAGTTTAACACCAGAGTAGGCATACATACTTAATATACTAGCCTACGTTGCTTTTTACCAAGCATAACTGACATTGAGCATTCAATTTACCCCTATGTAACTTATGTTTTGACAAATCCGGATGAAGCAGTTTAAGGCTTCGGCCCACTGATTGAAGATTCCTCTATGTAACAAATGTGAAGTGAATTCTACCCGTCATTGACATTACAATCTTTTTAACAAAATCTACAGATCTACCATTGTTACATGTAGTATAGACCACAGCCACTCTCCTCTCTTTTCAACCGATAGAAAAGCATAAATTTAAAATGACCAATCTGTCCGGCAAAAACTAAGCTTGGTACTTAATTATATCGACCACACTGATAAATCAACTTCTAAATAAGATTTTAATTAGTTCAAATAACGAAATCTTCCGTAAAACATAGTTACTTTTAGGTTAGGTTAGGTTATAAATGTTAGGTGTGTTCCAGTATAATACATAGGTAAAGTACTGTAGGCCTACCCTAAGCTTGACTAACCTTATCAAACTACTGTGTAACTAAATCAAGAGCACAATGAGAAGTGACCAAGCCTTCCTAATTCGTTCCGCACATTCGTTTTCCTTACTTAGGCCTATAAGTTGAGAGCCAATGTAAAAATGCAATATTGAAACTCACTGTGTATTGGGTCCATGAACCTTTATGGACATATCCAAGATCAGCTGGCGTAGTTGACAAAATGCCAACCTCCAACGTCGGGAAGCCACTTCTGAAACAGGGACGATCGGTGAAATGGACGCTTTAGGAATATTTATTAGACCTAATGAAAATTAATGTTTAAATATTTTTAGGTAGGCCTAGTCAAGAATTATGTCTATGGATAGGATAACATTATACAAAAATAATCCCAACACATTGTAGACTAGTTGGAATGCTTCAATAATTCAAACTGCCCCAATTTTTTTGTGGTTTCAATCAAGTTTTTACAAGCAGTACTTAAAGCTAGTTAATTACCGGTAGGCCTAATTTTTTCTTAGGCCGCTATTAGCTGTAAGTTGCCCAGCAAGTCGCTCACTGCTAATGGCGGCCTTTAAAAATTTACCTAACTTACCTAAATAGACCAAAGTTCATAAGCCTTCTTTCACACCAGTGCGGTGCGGGACCGTCCCGCACCGGACGAAGCTGTTTAGACTAATGAATCATATGGGAGCTTTCACACCAGTGCGGGTTGACCCGGACAGACCTAAACCTCCGTCCGGGTTGAAAAATCACCCGCACGAACCTAAACTTCCAATGCGGGTCGAATACGCAAGAATAGTTTTTAGATCATGGGTTCTTATGTACGCTTTCACACTTGCGCGGGACGGGCTGGTTTTGCCCGCACATAAATCAGTAGTTTTGACTGTCTATGCATATCAGTGGTTGAGTGTGGTTGATTTTGTTGTACTCTTGTTAATAGGCAAGTTTGCTGTTCTTGGTATTGAGGTTGAAATTTATATAGAGATTATTAGTTTGGTCAAGCTTTATATTTTGGTTTAGTTTGAAGGTCAGCGTGTACGATGAGACCTCAACTGCAGCAAACCATCTTTCATTTGCATGTTTAAATTTTTATTAAACATGTCTGATTTATTTAATATAAAAACATTTAGCTTAACGACCCCTTACATGTTCTTCTAAATATATGGAAGGAAATGAATTGTTGTTTAAGCTAAAACCACCTACAAATATGTGCATAAAAATATCAACCATGTATCAACCATATATCAACTACAGAATTACTTTATTTCCTATAGTGCACTTAAATAAAAAAATGGTCCCAGATGTTATAGTATATTTCATAACAATAGTAGAAAGTGAGTCATTACATATTTGAGATCATGTTTGAAGTGCGAGATTCATCCCACAGCTGTCACCATAACTTTTAAAAACACAAGGAATTGACATTTTTACACACACGGCATCAATCCAATTAGGTTATTTAGCAAGGGGGCACTGTATTTTATTTTCGGATCCAACAAGTAGCATAACCACCTTACTTTTATTTATTTGAATGAAATGCATCCAAAAATCACAAAGTTTCAGCCTGGAAATGCCCGGATCCGGGCAGCTAGTGTGAAAGGGCCTTGCGGGTCGCCCCGCATCGACGGTGCGGGACGGTGCCGCACCGCGCTAGTGTGAAAGAAGGCTAAGGTACAGAATAGGACCAGTGGACCATTTCTTTATTTCAGGGCCCTCCGAAGCAATAAAAAAACACCTGATTATTTAAATTTTTTACATTATCTGATTTTTATATATAGACTTTCATAAAGTCTTGTCTACTAAAATCATTCTACTCTTGGATTAAACGGTCTTGGGTTTGGGGGGGGGGGGGGGCATCATCTATTTGAATCAGTTTGCTAACAAGTCCATATAAGTTAACATGGAACATGGGATAGGTTAGGTTTTGTCAATCTTCGTTTACACATTAATTGGGAAACAATATAGAATATGATTAAGTTATCACAAAGAGAATATGAATATCAAACACAGAGAAGTCACAGATTAATACAATTGAAAATTACTGATAGGTTCAGGATCGATATTTTTTGTCAATAACTTAGTCTACATTTGAGTTGAATATAGGAGTTTCAACGAGTGTATTTTCAAGAATCCTCCAGATTATAAGATTGAAATGACTCATCATAAGTTATTGCTTCTGGTCCAATACATCCTTTGTTCGGTAGGTGTATGGCTCTGGGGAGTGGGATTTTTTGCTTGGATACCAAGTACTTGTGCTTTTCTGTTACTTTCCTCATTATCTAATAAATTATTACCGTACCTAAGTCCATTTAAAATTTAGAGTCATAGCCTTGACTATCATATGATAGGCCTAGACCTAGGACCTTCAATCAACGCATCTGACACGTTAAAATAGGCCTTAATTTTCAGTTTAATTGATATTTGTATAAAAGTTGAGTTCATAGTTTATTAAAATGCATTGCGAAAACCAAACTAATCAACGACTAATACGGCATTTTATTTAAATTAACTTAATCTGTTCTGGTGATCCATGATAGAAACATACATGCTACTGGCTAGCCTAATCTTATTTAAATAATCAAGGACAGTAATCAATTAAAAGATGACAACTAGTTTGTCTAGAATATTATTCTTACCGTTTAAATCTATATTAACAGGGTTCAATAAATAACTGAAGAAACTAAACGAAACAATACTAACTACGAGCAAACACAATCAGAATTATTATTGCAGACGACAAACAACAGCAACAGCAAATTAAATAAAAATTATCAGTTTTTAACTCAAAGACCATCAGCTGTCATTTCTCTCAGCCTTTTATATTAAAGATATGGGTTTTCTAGTCGTACTATATACAAGTAATATTGTGTTAATTATGTTTAACTCATATAATAATGTAAATGAATGGTTTAAATTCTGTATTATGGGGATTTTGAAATTCTTTAATCCAGTGGTGGTAGCATAGATAAAACATACTTGTGGTAGGTTCTGTTCTGAAAATCTAGTGATCAGTGGTAATTTCTATGTACATCTTGATTCTTCATCGTCCATCCAGAGAGGAGGTCACTGTAATTAATGTACTGCGAAGCGAAACAAGCTATGTGTTCTACCGTTCTACGGTATGTTACTTTGAGACCCCAGGCTTCCCACACGACGTTCAGTAGAGATGCTATACTACCAACATCAACACCTGGGACTATGACGTGAATGTGACTGAATCGATGGTGGATGGTGGACACAAAACATCATGACTGTGCAGTAATTCTGAAGGTGAAGACGAACCAGGTAATTGACAATCGTCTTTCTGGTAGTTATTGTACATAGAAAACAATGCTGGTAGTTAAATTGAAGCAACCAATGAACTGAACGACTCACGTAGTGGCAGACGCCAGTCTCAGCCCATGGTGGAATTCCACCATGTGTAAACATAAACATTTTCTAAATACAGTTCATTACAAATTAGTGCGACTCGGTTTGACGGGACATCAGCTGTGTTGCCACTTATTTTGTCTTGCCACAGCCTTGTATTGTATTAGAGGAGGCTATGCAGAGAGTCAAAGCAAAACATTCTTAAAAATTCATTTAACCACAAAATGGCAATACCCCGTGGGTACATATTGCGAATCAAACAGTTTCGCTCACTCAGTATTCAGGCTGTGGAGGAGGAATGCGGGCACTTTTTCACATTTTACCATCGATCATGCGAAAAATAGCCATCACAGTTTAGACCAGACAAGGGACAGCATTATTGATATTTTCAAAACAAACCCATTGTTCGAGAGTGTTTAGAGAGTGAGCCCAATTCATACTAAAGCTTTACTGTGATTTAAAGAAAGACTAAGTTTAGTACCAAGGAATAAAATCACACCCCTTTTTGAGCTGATGTGTTAATATTACTACCGCTGAATGCTACTACATTAACCAGGGGTAGTAAATTCCTACTGTTCAACAATAAAACCAAAGAAGACTTATTTTTTTTTTATTTTTAACATTCTTGTCTATTTTATTTGCAACATAAGAAATGTAAGATAAATTAATGTGTTCGATTGCCAGGTTAAAATTTACATAATAATACATTGAAATTCCAGTAAAACTTAAGCGATTCAATTTTGAGGGTTGTGTTATGATATGAAGAAAATATACCACGTAATTTTTATGTCACATTCAATTACGTCAATAAAATTTAATTAACTGCAATAGTAAGATGATCCGTGGACCGTTGTCTACTTATGGGCCTTTTGGTGTCCTTGTTATCATCGACAACGTACTGTGTTTGACGATTACGCTAGCGCTACTAGCATGTATCACCCTAACTAAGGCGCGAAACAGTTCGTCTAGTCACCACTAGGTGTCACACTGTGTCACTGAGCCTAATTTTAGAGAGGTGTATTTATATTAACAAATAACTTTAAATTATCGGATACAAGAAATAAATTCAGCCTAAACTAAAATAAACTACCATTTTTAATGACAAGTTAATGGAAATTGATGCGATTTTAAGCCGGGGTTGTTTACTATGAGTAATCTGTATCCGTTGATACTCGCAGTGATTTTTGAGAAGCTACTTGACTACACCGCTTACAAGCAATTTCTCTATACGCTTCTCTGCTAATCAACCTACGAAGGACAGTTGAAGTTACTGATATTATTTAAAAAGCCGAGAGTCGTGTCTCTTCCCTGAGACCGATGATTGGCTTAAAATCAAATAACTTGAGTTAAACCATAGACATAACATAGGGAAGGGACTATGTTTTATCTATGGTAAAACGCACTCGCTGGCGGTGATTAGAGCGTATCCACATCCAGTTATTCAATAAGGTTCACCCTGCCTAAAATCGAATAGTGTCCATTTATACAAGATTGTGATAATAAAAAAATTAAAACTCACCTTAAAATCACCCCACTATATGAGACCCCACTAGGTTTGTGATGCAATGATGCATTTTAATAAATGGGAAATTTATGTTTTGATTATAAATTATTTATCACATATTGATTGCAAGTTTTGCTTTTTAAACAAGACATTTTAGTAAATTACAGTTTTGAGTAATTTGTTTCATTATAACAATATAATTACATAATTGTAACTGCAATAGTTATTTGTGCAACTAGTGAGAAAAGTGAGCAATTGACTCACTCGAGAGAAATCCTTACTCACGAGCCGTAGGCGAGTGAGGAATGGTTTCTCGAGTGAGGCAATTGTACTTTGAACTCGAGTTGCACATTATACTTTTCCTACAGTTACCATAAAACAAATAAATTGGTGAAGAAACATAACCTATTTTTACACAGAAGTGAACTTTGAATATAACATTTAATGTGAAGTAATATATACAACAGTACAACAGCTGACCAGCTGATTTACAGCCAGTGCTGCCAACGTATTTCGCGCGCATACACGTT
This sequence comes from Macrosteles quadrilineatus, assembly GCF_028750875.1. Lineage (NCBI taxonomy): Eukaryota > Metazoa > Arthropoda > Insecta > Hemiptera > Cicadellidae > Macrosteles > Macrosteles quadrilineatus. The sequence continues at coordinate 84,996,213 of NW_026542597.1, forward strand.
GCCTGCATGTTACGCGCTCACTATTTCGTGCCTTCACGTTGCAAATCTGGAGTGAGACAAAGTAATTAGAGTGAGACAATGTTAACATTGTCTCACTGATGAGCGAATTGGCCACTTTGCTTTCTCAAATCAGTGAGAGAACATGTACATTGTTAGGTAACTGTAGGAAAATTGTATTTTGAAGTCTATTCATTGAATGCCATTTTGAGAGATGTATTTTTTGCAAGAACATGGTTTTTGTTTGGACAAAAGCGGTAGATTCAGCTTTTAATGCATCATTTAGTAATAAAAACTAAGATCAAAACAACGAAGGACGGGTAAAAAATCAAACACCAAAGATAGAATATTGTTAGTTTTTATTTTTGTCTTGAAGGTTTAAGGTTATCCCAAACAATTATTGTTTATATTGTTATTGCTTCAAACACCTTAACTCAAACTGATGTTGTTCTGAAAATAATAAACAAACATTATTATATAAGAAACTATTAATTGAAAGACCATTATTACTGTAATAAGAATAATTAATTTATACCCATTCATAGTTCCACCGTAAATGTCAAAATTTAAGGATCACTGCAGTGTAGCATCGTTGGTGCATGTCAGGGTTTTAAAAAACTTAAAATATTGGGAAACGAATTTACAAAACGAACATGTTAAGATCTTGATTACTATTTGCACCAGAGAGCAAATTTGCACTTATAAAATTCTGTCAGAGTACATTACTTTATACCGTTTTACACGATATTCCAGAGGAAATAGTTCCTACCTATAAATAAATAAATATATTAAACCATAAATATCAAACTAAATCCGTAATAAATAAATCTTACAAAAATATTAATAACTAGTCTTAAGCAGTTATTTTTTATTTTCTTACATCATGTCCACACTGAAGAAGGCGAGCAGCGATTTCACATTTGTCAAATCCCTTCCATTCTGTAACAAATGGATAAAATATGAACCAATGTGAGTGCCAACTATAAAACATGTCAGAAGTCAGAACCCATGAGCTATTCTGTTAATACCTACAGTATTTTCTAATCTAAAATAAATCTTAAGAATAATTAGCCTGAAAATTGTGATTCTAATAGATTTTTTCATTAAAATCATAATTGAAGCAACCAATGAACGACTCACATAGTGGCAGACACCAGTCTCAGTCTCCTCTAACACAAGGTCCCCTGGGATTGGTGTCTGGCAACGTCGCAACGTCATTCCTATTTTGCCATGTTAATAATTCAGAAATAACAAAAGTGTAAACATAAACATTTCCTATATAAACGTCCATTACAAATTAGTGCAACAGCTGTTTCGGTTTGACGGGACAGCGGTGTTGCCACTTATTTTGTCTTGCCGCAGCCTTGTATTGTGAGGAGGCTATGCAGACAGTCAAAGCATAACATTATTTAAAATTCATAGCCACAAAATGTCAATACCAGGTGGGACATAATGCGAACTAAGCAGTTTCGCTCACTCAGTATTCAGGCTGTGGAGGAGGAATGTGAACATTATCACATTTTACCATTGATCATGCATACCATTTCAATAGCCATCACAGTTTAGACCAGACAAGGTACAGCATTATTGGTATTTTCAAATCAAACAAGTCGGTGATTGCAACGCTAAGATGCTTTTTGCCTACATCTCTTTATTCCTCTCAACGACACTGTTCCTCACATACATACAGTACGATCCTTGGTCAAACAATCCGATGAGACCGGTACCACTCTTAAAACTAAGAAACACAAACGGTGAAGATCAGGGAGACACGGAGAAATATAGTTTTTAAGATCAGCGGAGTTAGAGTTGCTTGAGCAGCTGGCAAGGCGTTGTAGATTGAGAAAGTTACTCCTGACACTTTAAAAACACAAGTATCTCTGTTTTTTACACTCAATTCTAATTTTAAAATTCTTCTCAAACTACAATGCATTCTAGCGGATTGTCTCAACTACTACTCATCTGCTGCTCTGAACAACACTTAAAGTTCTCACTGATCTTTGTCCTCCTAGTTTATCATTTTTAAGGTTGCTACCACTTTCTCCAAAATTTCTTAACAACAATTGTGTTCACACTAGAAACAGCCAGCAAAAAGCTGTTTTTGTCGCAATGACTGACTTTTTATATTGGAAATACGCAAACACAGCATACCCTCGACGTTGTCTGGTTTAAACCATATGTCTACCATGAGTATCCTAATGGCATGGAGTGGCAGATGACAACAATACCAAAAGTGTTCGCCTGAGTACTATAGTCTGTTGACAAAATTTAGGCAGATGGAGGGGAAAGTTCCCTTACTACTCTTCTTGCTTATATGTCACAGCTGATTAACATTTTGTCAAATCTCAGCTGTTGAGCTATTGTTTAATTATTTTAAATGAAGGATCAAAAGTGAAGGGGATTAACTGCCCCTAAAACTACCTTTTTGAGCGAGGTAAGTATTCAAGTGGAATTGCTTAATCCGATTTTGCCGCACACCTTGCATAATGGTATTTCAGGACCATTTTACGATGATTATATATTAATTAGTCTCTGACTATACACTACCGTTCATTTTAACACTGCAGGCTGCTATAGCTTTAGCTGCTGCCTCAAGCTGGGCTGGTTCTGTGGCGTAAGCCTTTCCGAAAAACTCAGAGAAAGCATTTGTGTCTACCTGGCTTCCTTTCATCTGTAAAAATGAGGGAAAGATGAAAGTTTATACAGTTTAAAAGTGTTTAAATAGCATCAACAAACACAGGCTATTAGGAAATTATAAGTTTAGTCCACAAAATAAATATATTTTATGGATGGATTTGAAATCATAAATCATTTTTTATAGATTAATTTGACTTATAAACCTTTTCTCCAAAGATTAATTTATATTTGGAACTGGTAAGTAATAGTTTTTACAAACTTCATCACGGTAGACTTAAGATTACAAATTTAAGAAAAATGTTGAACCTGACTTGATATAAGACTACAGGTTGGTTTCAAAAATGGTTTTATGAAGAGTGTTCCTCTTCACAACTTCTCCTGAAAATGTTGGGTAAATTTATTTAATCCAAAATTCATCAAAAATAGAGAGTCGAAGCAGATAATAGGAAAAAGTTGTTTATATCCACTCCATACTATAGTGTTTTCTATAGTTTGTCTTAATTTTCATCTTTAATACTTTTAAATCAAAACTGTTCAATAAGAGAACCTATTTCTGAGAAAAGGTCAATCATTTATTTAATGCTCTTTTTTCTAAATATAAAATTATACTCACCAAACCTTTAGTTTCCAGCAGACAATGCATCATACACTGAAAGAAACAGAAATGGATAAGAAACAACATAAGCAAGAAAAGCGTTAATTGCTAATTGTATCAAAAATACTAAATACCCCTGCCGCAGAAAACCTGACGACTAATGTAATTTCCATTCGGCTGAATTGATTTTCAAATTAAATCTGAATTAAATCTGTTTAAATAACATTAGTTTTAACGAGTACCTAGGTTTGCTACTTCAAGGAAACTAATAAAGTGTGTTTTAAGTAAAGGATAAATAGCTTAGTGTAAAACAAATAAATTTGCCAAGTTTAATAAAATATATCCATAAACAAGCAAACCACAACATTTTACAATATTCTCCATAAGAATTATTATACAATATTCTACAATTATACATTGGAATTTTAAATTTACAATTTTTTCAATTTTTACCGTTACCAAAACCCGTATAAACTTTGATAAACTAAAATTATTTGTTTTTTTAAGTTCTTCAAAAGGTCTAGGGAGAAATTGGGAAATTTTGTGTTTTGAGGGTTAAAATGAGAAAAACCAATTTTTACTCCATAAAACCCCGTTTTCATGGTCCGATCATACTAGTTCACAAACTCATTCAAGTCTATCCCGCCTTACACCTTTAGACCAAATTCCATCAAAATCAGACAAAAATTGCTCAAGTTGTTCACGGACACACACACACACATATCTGTATGAACAAATTGTGTTTTTGACCTCTGGGGACATAAAAATGAAAAAATAAAACGGTCCTGGGATTAGGTCTTACCGTGCCACCCACGGTAAAAGCTTCTTCTGTAGAGGGAAATTCCCTAAAAGTGATAATACACCTAATACCTAATATATGAATTTTTTCAATAAGAATATAAATAATTTTATTTTTAACTTATTTTGAATTTTAAAATACTGTGTAAAAGTCTGGTAAAAAAAAAATTATAATGAGCAAAATTAAATTCACCTATAAAAATAATTGTACAATATAGTATGCAAGATTCTTGTTTACAATTTAACAAGAAAATACGGTAAGTATGTTTTACCTTTTTTATGAGGTTTGCTGCTAGTATTTTTATAAAATGGATTTGTAGATTTTTAGTTATAAAAATGTTTAAAAGACAATATATATTTGAGTTGACTGTTTATTATATTTTTACATCTTACAGATACACTTACCTTTCCTTCAGGCGATGAAGGAAGTTTGTGACTATCAATAATGTCCAACACATCTGAGAACAGACAAATAAAAAAAAATTAATTGAAAAGCTTCAAAACCGTTAATTTTTTTAACAATTTATTGTAAAAATTGAGAATTTAAAAACAATCCCCCACAAATTTAACACCAATAGAGTGTTGGATCATTTCTGGGGTGTATAAAAAATACTAGGCATGCGGCCTCAGGTCCGCCAATTGAGCGGAGTAAGCAAGCTTTGATATAAACAAATAACTTAAATTTGTTTTAATGATTCAAATTGAATACATGATGACGTCACCATAGCAACAATCCAATTGAATTCTCGTGGTTGGTTGGTAGAGTTGAAGGAAATATGAATCCAGTCAGCTGTTTCTATTAGATCATTGATTTTTAATTGTATATATGAGTAATAGTAAAACTGTGTGTTTGTAATAGCATAAAGATAAGTGTTATTTTCTCCCATTTATGTCCCTCCCTTTTCATTTTCTCCAAATAAAACATTTAGCCAATTAGTAAACTTTGCTCAGCGAACAGAATGACTGAAGAAGGTGACTATATATAGCAATACCATAGTCAATGGTCAACACAGGAAATAAGGCGTGGCTAATTTCACGAGCTGATGATACCCTGAAAAAGATGGTGGTTGCCGCAACGCTTGTGGCATTGAATTGGTGACGTTTGCGCTAGCTCCACCCCATTGCCAAAATATAGGCATATATACTGTACTCAATAAATAGATTAGATTTGAAAGACGGTACTGGATAGAGAATTGATGAATTAAACAAGAATATACTTATTCCTCATGCTAAATTACAGCATGATTAAGTAAAATACTGTATATGCATAATAAACTACTGTACAACAAAATTATTAAAATCAAATATAAAAGACGTTTTTATATTAGGTATGGCAATTTAATTTGAGAACCTGCACTGTGTTGATGTACCCTTAAGCCTATTTATTGGGTTGTACTAAATTTTCAACCTGACATAAAAATGCCAACATGCTGTTCTGTTAGCTGTAATAATTCATCTTATAGTATTACGGAAAAAATAGGAATATTATATCACGCTTATTTTATAACTGGACTCCCGTACAGGCTAAGCAGTCTAGGCTCTACTTTTTGCAATTATTACCTTATTATCTTCATCTTTTACCCAAAAGGGATTAGTGGCGTCAGACTTTCAAATAAAAAATATATACATTTAAATAAACAGACATAAATTACTGAACATATATTTACAACATTGGCATGTGTAATTGTAACTGTGTCTGTATATCTGAACAAAGAAAATTATTTCCACACTTATAAGTTATAAATTGGACAGCACAAGTTAACAAGTATAGTTAAATATATTAAATATAAACATTTTAGGATTGTAGATACCTTAATCTAATCGTCATAAACAGTTCCCACACTCCAAACTACTCACCTCTACTACTTCCTTCACCACTTCCTACGTCGCGGACCTGTTTCCCTCCCTTCCCATAGCATTTTAAGATTGTAGATACCTTAATCTAATCGTCATAAACAGTTCCCACACTCCAGACTACTCACCTCTACTACTTCCTTCACCACTTCCTACGTCGCGGACCTGTTTCCCTCCCTTCCCATAACATTTTAGGATTACAGATACCTTAATCTAATCGTCATAAAAAGTTACCACACTCCGGACTAATATTTACCACAAAACTAATAGCAATAACAACAATTAATAGAAATAATCTCCTTGGAATAATTCAGTAAGGCCGCCAGAAATTATGCGAATCGGTGTATTGTTAATCACCGCTTAATGGTATTCATCGGACTCCTTTTCTTTTGTACTGTCTTTTGTAAATAGGCCATATGTTCATGTGCAAGCTGAGGTGCCCGTGGGTACAGAATGTCGAGTCGCATACGCTACGATACTTTGTTTACATCTACGTTGTTTTTTCGTAACCATCATGGCAACTCATAAGACTCATGTTAAACATTGCAAATTTTATGTCAGTCTTAAATTGTACAGGTATCATCAAATTAAAATTTGTTTGTTTCGAAACATCAAAAATATTTGTCGAAATACGCCTGGTAAGTTTGGATTCAATATGTTCAGTCGTTATTGAGTTAATTGATTACATAGTTTGCATAAGGTCCGATCTCAAAGAGCTTCGCTCGCTCCGCTCAACAAAACCAATTTACTAAATACATACCATTTTCTAATTTCTTCTACTGTACTTACCATATCAGATGTTATTTTGGTTGTTTTAAATTATCTTAAATCTTGGAAAAGTTATTCCTTGAGCCAAACCAATAATTAGAAACCATGTATTGGCACCTTTTACCAATTGTTTCAAAGTCAGTAGGGCTTTTTAATGTTTCTTTTTTGGAAAGACAACAGTCCTATGCCTGGTCTCGCAACATAGGTACTTTCTGTTATTAAATTAACATTACTTGCCCAATGGCAAAAGGCAAGTGGGTTCAAAACTAACTGTACTTGAGATATGTTATAGTAATATTTCATCTTATAACTATTTACAAGAACAATTCATCAACCTTATTTGAGTAAATTCTGGCATTGTGAAATTGGGAAAGGTCCCCTATGTCTGAAGATAACCATCCATAATGAAGAATTAAATTAATTTTAAAATGTTCAACCTAGACTTACCCTCTTTCGCTTGTGTTTTCTGTTTGCATTCTTTCAAAATCTCAATTGCCCTGCTTTTGTCCACCCCTGCCTGAAATATAGAAACAAATAAATTAATTAACTTATCTCATTATAGCCATGAAGCATGAGTATATATTTTTAATTTTAATTTCTTTATTCATTGAGAAGTATACATAATACAGCATTTGAATAGTGTCAAAGATTACAATATATTACAACATTATTGTAAGAGAAATATCACTAGCACAATGTTAAAGTATCGTAAAAACTGATTTCAACGAACATAGAGGAGTTGCAGATTATTGGACGGTAAAAAAAGGTAACTGAACTTCAACTTCAGGTAGAAGATGGAGTTCTTCAACATGCAATATCAATATGTAAATTTTAACTTATATTTTAAAGTTCAACCTTACTCTATAATTTTTGAGATATGCATGTATAATTTTGGTATGAGGGTTTAGAAAAGGTGTTGCTTATCACATACTAGTAGAATATAATAATTATGATGTATGATAATTTCTTAACTTACTTGGACTAAATTTAGGCCACACGACACAACACAAAGCAACACTACAAGTTTCATGGCTGAAGTCTTAAACAGCATAGTGAAGGACATGTGTTTATATATGAAGGAGATATCTGCTTGAATAAGCTTAAAATGAGGAAATAATTGTGTATTTCAACAGAATACATTATCAAGTCATCATTGTCTGTTCTTTTGTAGCTGGAAAATTGGCGAATCGCATTACTATGATAAAGAGCAAGAATTTCTGCATTCATTACCATATTCCTAATGACTACCTGCAATTATTTCATCGTTAAGGATCACTCGAGCATTTAAGTTAAATTTATTATTAAATGAGTAATTCTTTTGCTATTCTCGTCAACAAGTTTTGTTTTTGCTAGGTACAGTAATTTAAAGTTATCGATTCATTGAAAAAAATAAATTTAAGTATAATTTTCCTCAATAAACAATTAACTTATATAGTCTTTTACTTTTAATAAACAGAGCCATCCTTATCAATTAATTGTGAGGCCCGGAACTAAACATTTGCAAGACTTTTAAACAAACATTTGCAAGACTTTTTTAACAGATTGAGATGAGGTCATTACCCCTATCAAGGTAGGGGGGTTACTTCTGGAAAGGGGGTTTAAGTGCAAAACCCCCATTTCAAGTATAATTTTGAGATGTTATTATCTTGTTCGTTTATATAAAAAAAACTGAAATTACAAAACAAACCCTAAAAATAACAATAACATTTATTCTTAAGGCCAATACAGGCGTAATAATGTAAAATATAATCATAATGTATAATATAAAATATAAATAGGCCTGTATATTATAATTTTAGTCATCAGGAAATAAGTAAATAATAATAAAATTAGAGTTTCTTAGAGTTTTAATTAATTAATAATCAATAACTACTTGAAGGATACGTAGTTTACAAAAGCTAAACTGACACTGGACAGATCAAGAGAAATTCGGTAGGTTCGTTAAGAATTTTTATTTATAGGACATTAGGTCTACTGTATAGTGGGGTGTGCTGCTAAATTATTTTTTTCAAAAATAAAACAATCCTAAAGCGATCAGACTTCAGTGCCATCGAGTTCGATTTCCAGCACACCCACAAAACATAAAGGTTTGGCCATTGCCTTAAACCATTTATGTGCCGATACCTCATTTGAAAATGTATCGAGAACCAACCATTGGTATGAACAAAAGTGGATACTCTGGGTACGCTAACTTCACGGACCTGGATGGAGTATGGAGTCGACAATAAGAACAAAATTAATAGTGTAAGACATTACAGTTCCAATGGAGAAAGCTTAAATCAAATTATAAAATATTATTTGGCCATTTGCATTTTTACAATATAGGCTATTCATTCATGTACTGTATGTTATATTGTACAAGTACAACATGAACTTAAATTAAATATGGAAAAACAAACCTAAAAAATACAGCAAGTCCAAAACAGCAAACCATGCAAAGATGATTAAAATGAATATTGAGCCAATAATTTATTAACCCACCAGTTGTAATCAACCTTCAACTTAGGTCTACAATGGAAACTCCATGTACAAAATCGAAACTTAAATTTATTAATTATTATACAAATCTGATAGTGAAAGAAAAGAAAGGGGGTTCACAATAAATTGTACAAACAGTGGGAAATGAATTTACTTTAAAAAAACTTTAGGCTAGGCCTATTACAATGGTTTTAATTATTTAAGTTCAATATGTTATAATTTAGGCTACTGCAAGGATCTTTCTCAGGGGGGGGGGGTGATCGAGCGGCATTTGAAATTAATCTTGTGATATAAGCCTAATTAAATTTTGTTTTAAAATATAAAGTATGTTCGAATTATAGATTGGTTGAATTAATAATAATTTTGAATAGGTTAAGCTTCTATAAGTTCTTGACTTTGAATTTGAGTACAAATGTCCAAAGGTTGGGCCTAAAAAAAGTTTTAATGGCTTCCAAAGGGGTAAAAGTCTATTGGAGTAATCTCACCAAAATTGATGTCTTCTTTGAAGTAAAGTTCTTGATGTTGTAAATTATGAATGTTCGTCACAAGGATGGTTCTTCTTTCAACAAATTTCACAAATTTTGTCCGAATAATGTACTTTTCTTTATAAAATTTTAATATATGTAGTGTCTAATTTGCATCTTCATACTATCTTGGCTCTATTGGAAGTGATGATGGTCTGATGTATTGTTGCACTCACATATGTCAATGCCGACTTAATAACATAAAATTATAGGCCACTGTTCACAAATATATTATAACAAATTTCATTTGCTAGAGAGCTGAATTATAATTTTGAAAAGTTATTTAAATAAAATTATATTGAATTTGAAGCAATTTTGTTACAAAAGTTATAGGCTATTATATATTTACATGATATTAGGTTATTTGAAAATTTCTATATTATATTGTATTAAATTGATTACCTATTGGTCTGCATGGACAATTAATTACTATATATGGTTTGAAAAGGGATTAACGTTTGAAAAAAATGAAAACATATGGTGGAAATTAAATTATTCTATTAAAAAAATATTGGTGAAAATATTGAATTGTTACACAGTTTGTACTAGAAACACACCTTCACACTCACCACCCACATATACAGGGTGGAAAAAGTCCCAGGATAGCTAAATATTTCAAAAATTTAAAAAAGTAGATTTTTAAAACTTGGTAGGGTACACACAGCTACTACTTAAAATCATTAAAACACATATTATTCAGTGATGCACTTGCACTACCTCCTCAGGGGGACAGCCCACTAGGAGTCAGAAGAAAAGCTTAAAATGTAAGCACATCAAATTAAAGGTCTTTTGTTAGTAAAATACAATACCGCAAACCCGAACACAAACGAACAACCGAGTCAAAAATAACAGCTATTCAAAGATGAATTAGCATTGTATTGTGTTTAGGTACTACCACAGACAATAAGGAAATAAAAGTTTCCTTTGTTTCCTTGTCTGTGGTACTACACAATTAAGTCTTCAACACTATCACTATACACATAATCAGTTTCTTCTTCTAACTGAATAATGTGTTTTAATGATTTTAATGCCCAATAGTTGTGTACCAAGCTTTAAAGCTCTAGCTCTATTACTCTTTTATAGCAGTTTTTATTACTAGTCCCTAAGAAAACATTTCTCACTTTGAAAAGATATCAGATGTTCACAACTATTGTACTAGATCTAAAGATAATCTGTCTACACTAATGCATAAGTATAAGCATATAGATAAAACATACTCCCTTAAGCCACTCAAAATAGTTTTGAGTACCAAGGTGTTAAAATGTACAATTTCTTGCCTGCATCCATCAAAAACCTGTGTGTTTCAAAATTTAAACAAGTTTTAAAAACAACTCTTTTCCAGGCTTGCCTGTATAAACATGAAGACTACCTACTTTTGGTTTAGAGTTTTAGTTATTTTAGTTGCCAGAGCCATCTTGATTGTTTTGTTTTTCTTTTTATTTTGACGATTGTCATGAACTTTGTACTTAGTTTTAACACAATAAAGTATTTCATTTCGATTTCATTTAAAAAGTGACTTTATTGCAGGGAGAGATTGCATTTTTACGCGCGAGGAAAAATCTATCGATCCCCGCAAATGGCACTTTTTAGACGAGTATTGCTTGAACATTATTTTTAATTACGATATCCAAAAATCTTGTAAACAACATGACTATTGTGGTTTATTCAACTTAGTACCTATAAAAAAAATGAAATGAAATGATTTATTGTGGTTAAATCTAAGTACAAAGTTCATGACAATCGTCAAAAGAAAAAGAAAAACAAAACAATCAAGATGGCTCTGGCAACTAAAATAACTGAAACTCTAAACCAAAGTACTCTTCATGTTTACACAGGCAAGCCTGGGTTAGAGTATAGTTTTTAAAACATGTTTGAATTTTAAAACACACAGGTTTTTGATGGATGCAGGCAAGAAATTGTACATTTTAACACATTGGTACTCAACACTATTTTGAGTGGCTGTATACTTATGCCTTAGTGTAGACAGATTATTTTTTGATCTAGTACAATAGTTGTGCACATCAGGGTATCTTTTCAAAGTGAGAAATGTTTTCTTTTAGGCTACATATACAACAAACTTGCCAAAACATACAAAGATGGAAATGTGAGAATGTTAAGACCAACAAAAAGGGGCTTACTGGCTTACAATGTGTTCTATTCACACTACAAATTAACCTCACCGCCTTCTTTTGTAAAGCACCTGTCAAAGTCAAACAGAATTCATAACGTGAGAGTTTCCATGGAAGTACAAAACAATGCAACAGCTGATCGGTCTGCACAGCAAAATCCCATAATGGTTACTTTCCGTGCACCACAAATACACAGAAAGTTAACGTAATGTAACGATGCCGAGCAGTAGTGGGAATAACATGTTTTCTTAGCTCATTTTACGTTTAGAAAAGTTCTCGTTCTCGTGTGTACTGTGACACTGTGTGTAGAGTAATGAAATTATTAATAACCGTCCTGGAGTTTTTCACCCAGTATTTAATATCCTTTCAAGCAAGATCCAATTTGGCCCCCCTGATAAGAGGAAGCCTAGACAAATTCTACGCCACATGATACATCATGGTGACGGAGGAACACATTAAGAGATGACCACATGTATTATCATCATAACAATAATAGAAATTCCGCTAGTGGTCAAATTAGATATCAAAAGATTTAGCGAGACGCTCTTCTTATAGCCGTAAAAAGAAACACGCCTATAGTATTAAATTACTCAATGTCTTCATTATTTATTTATAAGCTGTTCAATAAACAAAGTGGTTCACAACATTTAAAGTATTAAGAAATTGTGTACCACAAATAAATATAACGTTAACATTTTCCACTAAAGGGCAAATGTATGTCTGTCGCATCTCCCGACACCTATCGGAATTCAGTAGAACTGTGACGTTTTAGTTGCAAAACGCACCACCAAGCGCGCCTATTTTAGAAAGGTTTTAGGTTAGTAAGTTTATGTATGTTTAAAGTGTCAAGTGTCGTGTCAGTGTCACTCACTCACTCACTGTCAAGTCAACTCCGTAAACTCATACCCAAGAAGTGTCAAAATTTTAAAGTTGAAATGTTCTTCTGAATCATTCTTTCCACGTCTGGACACGCCCGGAGTATAATTTATGCTGTGGGACACTCTCATTACCGGTTTTGTTGTTCTATTAGATTATCCTTATGAATGCAGTTTTGATTATTTGTTAGGGTTTTTTTAAGGTTAGGTCCAGTATTTGGTTTCAGCTAAGTTAAATAACATTTAAGACTAATGTCCTGAGCCATATTTCTGCTGTTCAAAACGTAATTTCTTTACTAGTGAAAACAATGAGTAACCACCTTACAGGAGGGAAAGCTAATGTAGCTCTTCTGCAAGAGTCAATCCGAAATGAACTTCTTACCTTGGTGGATAAGTGTGATGGAAGTAAGGTAATAATTTCCTCTTTTTGTTTCAAAATTTAGCTTAAACTATGCCTACTGTAGGTACGTAGAAACACTTAAGAAAATGTCTGGAGCAAAAACTATTCTGTAGCCTAATTAAGCTTAAGCTAGCCTAATCGGAATAGGAACCATTTTTGTAAATTAACCCACGAGAGGTCGCATGCTGTCTAAGTGACCTGGGGCCCATTTCATAATAAACTACAAGTTACGTGATTTCCATTAGATTTGCATTGGGCGATCAGCTGATTTCTTATTATAGTTCGGCCGCTTAGAAAACGACCTCCTCCAGCATTGGTTTACCATTAGCGCGCAGGTCGTTTTCTAAGCGGCCGAGCTATAGTTTGTACTTTATTATGAAATGGGCCCCTGGTTTGTTATTTTTTGGGTGAAATTTATATTTAGGCTAATTGGTTTTTGGTTTTGTCAGCATGTTTGCATGGTTTACTGTGCATAATTAACACATTCCACGAATTAATAGGTGCCTACTGTGGAACCATTTTTTGCCATCATTCACCTCGTTTTAGCGAATTTCCCTATAGGGAAGTAGCTATTACCGTAGGTGGCACGGTAAGACCTAGACCCGGGACCGATTTACTTTTTCATTTTGATGTCCCCAAAGGCCAAAAACACTATTCGTTCAAATTTTTATATGTATATATCTATAAGTATAAAAGAGGATGTTTGTATATATATTTGTTTGTTTGTTTGTTTGGGGGTGATAAACTCGGACACCGCTGAACCGATTGCCACGAAACTTGGTACATACGTGTAGAATGTCATGGAATAGGTTTATACACCATCAATTTCGTGATCCGTCCAATAGGCTCCGCCCCAGTGGCTCTGGAGTTTCCCATGTTAACCTTATGAGAAATGGAATTAATGAATCTTAACAGCTGTTTCAATTAAACAAGTTGGTTCTGTTCTATGATGTTCAATAGCATTAAAGTTACAAGGATTACCAACAGGGTGCAGCACTATTATTTCTTTTACATATTTATGACAACAGCTAATTTGCAACCAAAAAGGTGAGTGAGCGTAGCGAACGAGCTAACCTGAAGGCAAGTGAGCGCAGCGAACGAGCTCCAACCTAAAGGTGAGTGAGCGTAGCGAACGAACTTCAACCAGGACGTGATTGAGCCATGCGAACGAGATCATCTTGAAAATTAAGAAGTTAAACGGGGCAAAGCCCGCGGGTTACAGCTAGTATATATATATAGACTTATATATATATATATACGTCCGTGAACACGATAACTTGAGTAATTTTTGTCCGATTTTGATGAAATTTGGTTTAAAGGTGTAAAGCGTGATAAACTTGAATGAGTTCGCGAACCAGCACGATCGGACCATGGGAACGGGGCTTTACGGGGGGTTTTATGGGGTAAAAATTGGTTTTTCTCACTTTTGACCCTCAAAACACAAAATTTCCCAATTTTTCTTTAGACCTTTTTAAAGAGCTTAAAAAAACAAATAATTTAGTATATAAAAGTATTTTTGTTCAATTATTAGTTACGGAGAAAATTAAAAAAAATTTAAATTTAAAATTCCCATGTTATTCTTATGGAGAATATTGTAAAATGTTGTAGTTTGCTTGTTTATGAATATATTTTGATCAAACTTGGCAAATTTATTTATTTTGTACTAAGCTATCAATATTTTACTAAAAAATACACTTTATTAGTTTCCTTGTAGCAGCAAACCTAGGTACTCGTTAAACCTAATGTTATTAAAGTATATTAAACTAAAAATTAATTCAGACAAATGGAAATTCGCTTAGTCGGCAGGTTTGCTGCGGCGGGGGTATTTGTTTATAGCCTAGGCCTAGGTATATAAGTTAGCGACAGCTTTTTGTCATGTAGGCCTACTGGTCGATTCCACTGTTTGCGTCTCCTCATGTTTTACATGAGTTACTAGTAAGTTATTACCGTACCATTTAAATTATGGGTAAGTTACTTTGGCATTATCCGGAATCCACCGTTATAAGTTACAGGGCGCTGCTTTGGTTATGTTAGGTTGGGATCATAAATATGTTTGTAGGACTTTCCTCGTTCCGTTATGAATTGAACAATAGCAGATGAGTCATACTTTCGCCCGCTAAATCCCCCCCCCCCCCCCTAGTAGGCCAAGGTCTGGTTAGCGCATCACCTGTCACCGCCTGTATCTGGGTCTGTGTCCTGAGTGATTTATTGCCGTGCACTAGGTTAGTTTTGTCTCCACAATGAGTGACAAACGAAGAAAACAACGAACGTATGAGGAAAGTCCTACAAACATATTTTTGATCACCCAACCTAACATAACCGCCACAGCGCGCTCATATAGGGGTGGCCTCCGTTTCAACTCAATCCTCACTTCAACTCGCTGCCTTCTGGGAGGCAGAACTCAAAGGCCGCCAATCGTGATCATGTCAAATGTGGACAGAAAGTCAATTAAAGTATGTTCTTTCCAATTATGTAGTTTTTTGGTCTCCGGTCAAAAAAATCGCTCTAAAATAAGTGGCCTCCGGATAATACCAAAGTAACAAATTATGTGCTGGGCCACAGAGAAGTATTTATCTACCTTTTAGTGGAATCTAACAAGTAAGTATAGGATTGATAGTCTATCGTCGTGTTTATTTATTGAACAATATAATGATTACTTATTATCTATACTATTATAAAATTAAAGTGGTGTCTGTCTGTCTGTCTGGGCTGCTGTTACAACTAAAATACTAAATCAATGAAGTCAAAATAAAGCACAAAGATGGTCCACATATCTAGGAATGTCACATGGGAAATTCGCCAAAACACCTCAAATTCTAACTTAGGTTGTGAAATAAAACTACTCTCCATAAAAAAAAATGAAATCCAGCATAGGCCTATCTCAAATATACTGACCTCGATTTCTCAAAACTGCAAGAGGAAGGGTAGTAAAAATTTGAGATACTGAGCCTCTGAAGGTGTTATTGATTAGAGACTTGAAAATTTTTATGACTATATTACATGTAAAAAATTAAACCTCCAAACTAATAGTTCAGTACATATTCGACACTATAAATTAAGGCATACTAGGCAGGTTGAACAACATAAATTAAAGTTTTTTGAGAAGAAATGTAGTTTCATTGGCATAAAATCCTTCCTAAAATTATAAAATAGAGGAAAACATTTTTGATTCATTTCAGCTTTTATTACCTTTGTATTCTTTGGACAAATTTTGGAATTCATGAGAAATCGTAATTTATAGTTTAAAAAGATGATTTAATTTAATTTTGTTTAATCTTCTTAAGCTTAGGCCTAACATTTGTTTTGTAAAGATAATAATTGTTTTAGTGAGGCATAATTCATATTTGTATTTATTTGACGCTATTCATTGTATAAAAAATTGTACTGTGAATGAATAACAAAAATTTGAATTTGAATAAAGACGAATCTTAAGACTTCAATTATAAATCAATCAAATTTATCAATTATTTAAGATGGTGACGCCACTATGAGTGAAGGATGAGTGTAGGATGAGTGGCACGATCTTGTAAGGCTGACATATTCCTTAGACACAGCTGTTAATTAATAGCCCATACAGCTAATGGCAACTTAGGGACCTACAGTTTAAAGTGGAATTCGAACCACATTTTTTCCTTGTAATTAACGAATTGGTCTAATTATCAGGATAGTACTGCGGATAGTCGTATTACTCTCTAGTGCGGACGTTAATCCACACCAGGGAGCATCGCATCCACAGTGCATGCCTATAAATATCCACAATTTGTGACCTCATTGTAGCTGGATTACAGGACGACGCTACCCGTCCCAGTCTGTCAATAATTTTAAAGGAATTCTATATTTGCAATACAATGATGACTTATTATCAAGCAATTATTATAGAAAAAAAATTATTATTTATAAATAAACTTTTTTGTGAACTATCTTTTTTACGGTATACAATACAGTTTTTTTTCATATGTATTTGTCATTTATAGATGCATAATAAAAATAATGAGGCATTATTGAGTTAAATATGAAACGGTTTACACAAAACAAACAATGCAAGGTATAGGCTACAATTTTATTAAAACTGTCCATTTGATATTTTATCATCTTAAACATATTCAGAAGGTTGTAAATTAAATGTTTACACTATTTTTATGATTTGAGCAATTAAAATTTAATGCTTACTGAAATATGGCTTTTTAATTGTACACAGTCAAAAAAAACCGTGTGCGTCTCCTCACGTTTCTAATTCAGTGCGACCTCTGCCGGGTCAATAGGGCATTGGTTTTCAGTCTCATCATTTAACTTACACTTAGCTTCCATCATTGATGAATCGATGAATAAATGTTAAATGATCCTGATTAAGTGAGGATCATCGTGTTACATACATCATGTTAATATTTTTTTTTAAGCTAAAAGGCTACTTTATACTTTTAAAACTGAAATGGTGACCGTACAAAGTAAGGTTATTTTAAGCCAAGTATGAATGGAGTTGAGTGTAGGATTAGGGGCGCGATCTTATATAGGCTTAAGTTAGTCTTGTTGTTCCTTAGACAGGACTGTTTATTAATAGTCAATTCAGCCAATGGGCAATCAAGGGACCTACAGTTTATAGGGGAATCCGAACCACATTTTTGCAATTTACAAATTGGTGTAATTATCAGGATAATAGCCCACTGCGGATAGTTGTAGTACCCACTTGTTCAGACATTAATCCACACCAGGGAGTATCCACAGATCATGCCTAAATATACACACTTTGTTTACCTGTTGATATGCGTCTCAGGCTCATATTTAAGATGAGATGGTTTTGTTTGGTTAAGTAATCTACAGTAAGTTATGACAAATTAAAAGAGATTAGGTAGCATAATTCCACCTTTAATTTATTGAACTGATGTTGAGCAACTCAAAACTTAGCGGCCAGAATTTTACCCCCTGGTTTGTGACGTCAGTTTTGCTCAGGGGGTAAAATTCCGCTACCCCTCTAGTCTATGTGCTATATGCCTAGGTGTGTTTGAACTAATTACACTTATAGTATTGGTTTTTAAAATATAGATTTTGAACTGTGTAATATTTTTTGTTAGGTTATCGTTTTGGATGAAGATTTAAACGGACCAATTGGATTGGTCGCCAAATCATCAGATCTTCAAGCTCATGGAATATCAAAAGCATTTATTTTACGTGGAGGTCGATTGCCTTTGTGTGATGCAAGAAACGTCATTTTCATCACAAGACCACTACTGAAGTTAATGGACTTGATATCTGAAAATATTCATGGGTACGTAGGGTTTACAAGTTACAAAAAGTACCATATTTAATGCTTTATTTGCTATGGTAACTCCTGCTTTATTACTATTCAACGAGCATATAAAAAACAATATTTGATACGTTCAACTTAATTAAAATGCAACTCCATAAACTTTGAATACAGGTACCGTGTACGGATTGTCATCATTACTCTATTATATTTTGTAATTAAAACAGACAAAAAAATCAAACTTAAATTGGAAAAAATAACATGTTAGGCAATCAATATTTAGCTTTTACCAAATACATTTTTAAAAAGCTGACATAACAATGACCTTCATACAATTTACAGTTCGTAGGGAAATACCATTACAACTAAACTATTTCAGATTTGTTGTTCCTATTGTTGTAGGGGTACCTACCTATTTATAAAATAAACTAGCAGACTTGTAAATTGCTGCATTAATGAGCAAGATTACTCCAACAGCCAACAGTGATTACTTTTACCAAGAATTACTGTTAATTAATGTGTATATATGATTACAGGGAAGAAAAAAGTAAAGTTAGAAAAGAATTTCACATCATATTTGTTCCAAGAAAAAGCTTACTTTGTGAAAAAAGATTGAAGGTGAGTATCTAAAATCTTATGGTTAAATATTTAAACCAGAGGTCAACTACTGTAGTAGCCTTTAGGCCCTATGCCTTATTCAGAATCTTTTTGTAATAATAGTAACTTAAAAAGTTTAAATAAAATTTAATAAAAAAAGTTTCTTGAGCCTAAACTAAAAATGTTACTTAGACACAGAGACGTAGGTTACAGAGGAAATAATCAGTGATGCACTTAGGTGGTGTCTAGGATTAAGTCCAACACCGTCTCCCTCACTCTAAAGTACTACAACTGGGGAAGACGCTGTATCCCGTGTAATAGGGATCTCTTTACTCGTCACAAGTATATTTCCTGCACACCATACTAGAGCTGAAAGCGCACGCTCGTCCCATAAACAAGTTTCCTCTGTTCCTTACTTCTTTCTGACTTGAATGAGACAAATTTTGAGGTTTTGCCCAGCCCATGGTAACACATGTTGGACGTTCAAGCTCTACATATATTATTCAACTAGCAGAGTACCCGTCCTTCGTACGGGGTTAGCATATAAGTATAAAATACTTATTACAGTTATGGGAGAGGACACGGTTTATGAAAATTTGGTCTTAAAATTAATAAGGTATCCTATAGTGTAGCACACATCTATCATAGCCCCAATGTTCTACCACTGCCCCTAAACCATAGAAAAAAGTAAAGTTCTCATTGTGTACCTCGACTTTTTGGCCCGACAGACGTCGTCCTGCCCTAGTGTGGTTTTATGTCAAATGCTTGTTTATTTTCAAAATGAGCTCGTTCGCATTGCTCAATCACGTCCTGGTTAAAGTTCGTTGCTACGCTTACTCACCTTTAGGTTGGAGCTCGTTCGCGGCGCTCACTTACCTTTAGGTTTAGCACGTTCGATACGCTAACTCGCCTCCAAGTTGAAGTTCGTTCGCTACGCTCACTCACCTTTTGGTTGCAAATTAGCTGTTGTCATAAATGTAAAAGAAATAATAGTGCTGCACCCTGTTGGTAATCCTTGTAACTTTAATGCTATTGAACATCATAGAACAGAACCAACTTGTTTAATTGAAACAGCTGTTAAGATTCATTAATTCCATTTCTCATAAGGTTAACATGGGAAACTCCAGAGCCACTGGGGCGGAGCCCTTTTAAGAATTTTGAAACGGGAAATAGTTTACGTCCGATTCGCATACCTACAGAATTTACACACCAAATTTCATAACGATCGGTGAAGTCGTTCCGGAGGAGTTTGCAGACAAACACTGTGACACGAGAATTTTATATATTAGATATATAGATATATAAATAAATATATATATATATGAATTTGAACGGATGGTGTTTTTGGCCCCTATTGACCTCAAAACGAAAAAAAAAATCGGTCCCGCGTCCAGATCTTACCATGAGTACTACGGTAATAGCTTATTCCCTATATGGGAAATTCGCTAACAAAGGTCTACTATGTAATGAAGTTTTACACTTTATTCAGAATTTTGTGTAAACAATTAGTACCTTAAAAAGTTGAAGTTTCTCAGGCCTAAACTAAAAATTTTACTTAGACACAGAGACGTAGGTACAGAGGAAACATTCGGTGGTGCACTTAGGTGGTGTCTAGGATTAAGTCTAACACCGTCTCCCTCGCCCTAAAGTAATGCAACTGTGGAAGACGCTGTACCCTGTGCAATAGGGATCTCTGCACAGTGCTCGCCGCTCTCTCTTCTTTACTCGTCACAAGTATATTTCCTGCACACCATACTAGAGCTGAAAGCGCACGCTCGTCCCATAAACAAGTGTACTCTGTTCCTTACTTCTTTCTGACTTGAATGAGACACATTTTGAGTTTTTGCCCAGCCCTTGGTCACACATGTTGGACGTTCAAGCATATTTTGGATGTACAAATTCTTTATTTTTTCACAGAACAAAGGAGTGTTTGGGAATCTGAACTTCATTGATGAACTACCCTGTGACATTTTCCCCTTTGACAGTGACCTGATGTCCATGGAGCTACCACATGCCTTTAAGGTAATGCTTTGTAATAATCGACTGATCAAGTTTTACATCCACAACAAAATTGTCAACATGTCGTTTTTAATATTGAAAATATTTATTTAAAGTACCTACTCATATTACTGGCCGTTCCTTGCACATGCAGAATATATCTCATTAGTTTTAGGATCAAATCAGTTAGGGCTTTCAGAATGTGACTCTTTGTACCTGAAGACAATGTTTTTGTTCTTTTGTTAGAATAAAATTTACGCCATCATACTAGGGTGTGTGAATAAGGCAAGTATGAATGAATGAGGTTATAGCCTTGATGCTAAGATCAGCTAGTTCTATAGGTTACCTACTTTTAAAAGCTGCATGATCAAATAGGCTACATTTGAACTATCAAATGTTGACTTTTCTCAGGATCGAACTGGAAGCCCTTTTAACTAGGTGAGCTCTATATTCCTTTGCTACCCAGCTACATAAAGATTATTGTTCCTATCTTTATCTTCATCAAAAGCTGTTTAAAATAGCAAGTAATCATCAAAGATTGAAAATGCCAGTCATAGTGTTATATTCCAGGAGTTTCATCTGGAGAATGACCCCAGCACGCTGTACCAGGCTGCCCAAGCTATCATGACCCTCCAGGACATGTACGGCGTCATACCTCGGGTCTGCGGAAAGGTAAACCCCTATTGTGTGTTTTTTTTAGCTATGTAAATCTCTATCGGCCTATGAACTTGTTATGATTAGGCTAGTTTAATTACCTGTTTTGAAACAGCAGCAACTAGTTTAATTTCAAATTCTAAGTAGTGAAAGATAGAAATTCAGAAGAAAAGCATCGTCTTACTTACCTTTATTCCCAAGCTATTTATACCCATGAAGGTATCTTTTTTTACGAACTATCTCCATTTCCTCTGATCCTGAGTGTCTTCTTCGGCTTCTTTTTACAGTACAGTTCTTTAACACCTCTGCTGGTTCTTTAAGAGCATCTAAAAATACAAAAATAAAATGTATTGTTTGCATAACGCTTTTATATCCCACCGAGGATTTTTATGAGCGATAGTTATCACAATGTTAAGAGATAAACGGTTTTTATAGGGTGTGGCAGCGCAGCATGTGTGGGACCTGATCTGTCGTCTGTCACTGGAGCCGCGGCCAGGCCGGCAGACGACGGCTGCTCCACATATTGATCAGTTGTTGTTGTTGGATCGAGCAGTCGACACAATTTCCCCACTCGCCACACAGCTGACTTATGAGGGGTTGATTGATGAGTTTTTTGGCATTTGCAATAGTGAGTGTTATTTCATTTGATAAGTACTGTAGGAGTTTACAAAATAGACAAGTGAAGGTACACCAAAACGCATTTACTCATATTGGCATTATAGTCCAGGCGCTAAACGGGTTGAGTATGCACTTAAAGTCTGACAAAATTTGACTTTTGATTATTGTTGGGGATATCTAGTAGATGAAAAAAATCGATGATGTCGCATTTCTAGGGTGGTCACAACTCGGGGGGGAGGGGGGGAAGTTGCGCGGGTCATCGGTTTACGTTTCCGCGTTTAACTCACAAACGGTTAATGATAGAAAGGTGAATTAAGCGTCTATCTACGCCTAAATATATTGTCCTTCAAAAAGGTTATTACAACCTTTCTTCTATCTCTTATACTTTAGGCGCTAATCAACATTTATTGCAAAAATTAAAATTTTAAACTACTTTAAAATCAAATATCGGAAATATTGCGCTTGTTTAGGGCATGTTACAAACTATTTATGGTTAGAAAAACTAACAAGTAGTACAACATCACCAATTTTAAAGAAATCTGTGCAAGAACAACAGAGCTACGTTGATTTCAGTAAGAGTAAACGGGGGAAATTTTTAGTAGTATCGAGGCGCACATGGATGGTACGTAGCCCACAGTCAATATAGGTTTGATGTTGTAAGTAACTATGGGAAAGCTGAATTTGTCTATGCTGTTAGACCATGTTGAGATGATCATTTTCCCGAAAGTCAACACTCCTGCCCACTTGTGCTTTCCTCTAACCCCCCTTTTTAGATAAATTTACAGCCTCTTAGCAATTAAGCTATAACTTTAAAACGGGTAAGGATAATAATGCAATCTTTTATTAATCATACGATAATCTACAAAAAGAATTATTAGATAAATAAATATTTAAAAATAATTATTATAGATTTCTGAAGAAGAAGAAGAAGAAGAAAATGTGTTCATTGTAATAAAATATCAATACAGTGTTTTTTATTTAAATGCAAAGAACAATGGTCAAAGACCGTCTGTTTTGTGTTAGACACACTGATTTTAAAATATTTTAAAACAGTTTAAAAATTCCATGAATCACATACAATTATTCATAAAATAAACTGATTTCAACTACAGAATATACAACAAATAGCACTACATACTAATAAAGATCAGATAACAATTGAATGAATAATAAAATTTAAATGAAGCCTACTGAGAATCTGAATTTTTCCTACAGTTAATAATTCATAAAACAAACCTGTTACTTTTATAATTTACTTTGATAGATACTTAACAAACAATATTTTTTTAATTACATAGATTTTTCCCATTTTTGTATTGATATCTCAATTCTTAAATTTAATAATTATGCTCCATTATCAATTCCCACCCTTTACTCCACGCCTCTTTAAGATAATTTCCAAGTGCCCGCCAATCTTTACCATTTAAAAATTCAAAAAAACTCACATTCATTTGAATATAACTTGTTGGACCAAAATTGACGTATCTTTTTTTAAATTGGACATTCTGCTATAAAAGGGTACACGTTTCATCCCGGTTGAGATTACATAGTGGACATACATAAATTTCATTTTCCATATAGAGTTAACTTTTTATTAGACGACCCCTTTTATTTGTAAAAAATGTTTTTAGGGATGGTTACGAATAAAAAAATATATCCACCATTTTCCAATATGGCCAACAACTTTGTTATTTCTTATAGAATACGCTGTATTTTAGTATTCTTTTAGAATTTAAAAGCTATTTTTTTATTCGTGACATTTTTTCTCTAAACCTACCCCATTTAGGAGTTACAGCGTGTTATATCTAAAAGAAAGGCTTGTGGTGTACATTCGGCATCCTGTAGCTTATAAACGTTCATAAAGTTGAGAGAGAAAGTGCAAAGAATAAATAAGTCATATATAAGTCCTCGTTAAATATATAAAATACGTAAAAAAATACTGATTTTGTAGTTTTAAAAATGGCCATCATTTTCAAAAATGGTAGCTTACTTTGATATTGGAACAATTTATTTTATGGTTTTTTTATGTAGATGTGATCTGAAAATTTGTTTATTCTTTGTATTTTCGCTCTTAAACTTACTCGTTTATGAGCTACAGGATGCAGATAAAATAAATTGTAAACTCAAACCATTTCTTCTTCGATGTAACTCCTAAACAAGTAGCTTTAGAGAAAAATGTCAAGAATAAAAAGGTTTAAAAATTGTGTGTTTACATTCTAAAACAATCATAAAATACAGGGTATTCCATCGGACTAACAAAGTTGTCAGCCATATTGGAAAATGGCGAACATATTTTTAAAATTCGAAACCACTAAAAAAACATCTTAAAATAAAGGGTAGTGTCCCATAAGAAGTTAACTCTATATCTCATAATAAAAAAGTTATCTATTGGTTCACTTTAGGTGAGACACCCTGTATAATAAAATGAGGCTCTGGCGTACAGCAGCAAATGCACGATATTCATTCATATGTATCCACTATAGTCTGTATATGTACTGAATGAGCTACATAACGTTAATATAATCTATATAAAGCGGCAAATTTAAATACAAAAACCATAATATACGTAATTTTTTTCATTGTTGCGGTGCACAAAAAAGCCAGAGTCCTGTAAAATCAATATACTGTACTATCTATAACCACTATATGCAAACAAACTGTTAATAACTATGTATCATTTTAAAATGTAAACTATGCACCCCAAATTTTGTATCAAACATTTTGTTGTGCGACCTCGTATGAAAAATCTACAAAGAAAAGTTTCATAAATTAATCCGTAAAAATTATTTTTTTATGTTTATGATATTTTTTAACTATGAATATTTAGGATACCATGGTAAATACACTTTTTGTAGAATATCGTAACGCAAAATGATTAATAAAAGATTGCGTTATTATCCTTACCCGTTTTAAAGTTATAGCTTAATTTCTAAGAGACTGTAAATTTATCTAAAAGGGGGGGGGGGGTAGGGGGGTAGAGGAAAGCACAAAGGGGTAGGAGTGGGGACTTTTGGGAAAATACTCAACTCAACATGGTCTAACAGCATAGAAAAATTCAGCTTTCCCATAGTTACTTACAACATCAAACCTATATTGACTGGGCTACGTACCGTCCATGAGCGCCTCGATACTACTACGAATTTTCCACGTTTACTCTTACTGAAATCAACGTAGCTCTGTTGTTTTTGCACATATTTCCTTAAACTTGGTGTTCTTGTACTATTTGTTAGTTTTTCTAACCATAAATCTTCTGTAACATGTCTTTAACGCATATAATATTTCCGATATTTGATTTTAAAGTAGTTTAAAATTTTAATTTTTGCAATAAATGTTGATTAGCGCCTAAAGTATAAGAGATAGAAGAAACGTTGTAATAACCTTTTTGAAGGACAATATATTTAGGCGTAGATAAACGCTTAAACCACCTTTCTATCATTAACCGTTTGTGAGTTAGACGCGGAAACGTAAACCGATGACCCGCGCAACTTCCCCCCCTCCCCCCCGAGTTGTGACCACCCTAGAAATGCGACATCATCGATTTTTTTCATCTACTAGATGTCCCCATTCCCCAACAATAATCAAAAGTCAAATTTTGTCAGACTTAAAGTGCATACTCAACCCGTTTAGCGCCTGGACTATTAATTTAGACTGTCTACAATGGATTGGTTCTGTCGTTTCTTTCGTGTTCGCTGGGGACCTCATATCTTAGTTACTACTATTATCTCTGGATAAATCTACCCATTCATCTATTTTGGTTGAATAGTCTTTCATTTAAGACAGACTAATTCTTTAAAAAATTTTACTCAAATGATCTG
Organism: Macrosteles quadrilineatus; assembly: GCF_028750875.1. NCBI lineage: Eukaryota > Metazoa > Arthropoda > Insecta > Hemiptera > Cicadellidae > Macrosteles > Macrosteles quadrilineatus. The sequence goes on from NW_026542597.1 coordinate 85,022,192, forward strand.
TTGTTAGCCATAGACTTTTCAGTAGCCTTTGAAAAATTCATTTAGATAAATTCTTGCAATATCAGATCATGAAGCAGTACAAACTTGTATGTTAGGAAGGATAGTATTTAGATTACTAGTTTATATTGTTGTACTTAATTATAAGTTCTAAGAGTTATCCAATTTAATCTAAATCAATATTTGAATATTTGAAAAAAATAGTGGATATTGGTATGTCTAAAGATTCAGCTTCATCACCTTTTAACTGCAAGATCTTATGAGTTTGTCATTTTCGTAATTTTGTTCCAGCGACTGTTCATCTTCCCGCTCACAAGTTTGCTCAGTCAGACGATGAGCCTCAGAGTGATATGATACAGAATAAGAAGAAGGTGGTTTTAAACTCAGGAGATCAGATGTTTGCAGAGATCAGGTAAAGTTGTTTAGCTTTGTTTATTCTTTTTTCAACAGAGCAAAACTACTTACATACTACGTAATCTTAGGGTGACCAAGTAAGTCTTAGGAGTACCGGGAAACTGGGATTGTTGGGTAATTTGACAAAATTGTTATTGTTAATTGCCAGAAGTTTAATTTACGTAAATGGAACTATTTAAACAATCAATTTACTGCTCGCCACGTTTAAGGCGAGGGCAAGGAGACTTTTTTTAAGCTTAATTTCTGTTTTAGAGGTTACAGGATAGTTTTTCACTGACAATGGCAGTCTATATATAGCTGCTTTTCACGCAGCTTTGCTCAGTGAAACACGCAGCCGAAACGCACGCAAGAAACACCTGTAAAATGTCTATAATTGATTGCTGACCAGGTCTAATATCGTGTCCTACTAATTTACCTAATAGTTTATACTAAATTGCAAAGTTTTATTCCTAGGCATCTGAATTTTTAAAGAGTTCACTCCCTAAGACAACACAACTGTAGACTAAGTTACGTTGTGGGATCCATAAGATAATAAAGAATTACTTTTACAGAGACAAAAACTTCAATGCTGTCGGACCGGCTCTGAGCAAGAAAGCCAAGCTGATTTCATCACAGTTGGACGAACGTCACGGCGACAAGACCATTCAGGAAATGAAACAATTTGTCGCGAGACTTTCCCACTTAATGGCAACTAAAAAGTCGCTGGCCACCCGTAAGTTTCTTTTATTCACTTTTTTTCAGAAAACAGCAAACAGTATCATGTGGGTGTGAAGTTTTTGTGTCTGACTATTGACCTGTTTGGGTTGAGCTATAGTCTTTATGATGGAACCTGTCTCCTCACCCTCTGTTTACCTGAGTACTGGCCAGAGGTTTAACAAGGCCATTCCTAAGGTAAACGACGGGTTAAGAGACGGGAGAAAGGTTCCCTCTTAGAGACTATAAATGCTTCCCCTAAAGCGTTTGTGATTCTTGCTTACCAATAATCAACTAGCGTGGACATTTTAAAATCACATTATCATCAGTTACAATTGTGTGACAGACACGACAATAGCGGAGATGATCAAGGAGGTGACGGACTCGACGGAGTTTCTAGACACATTGCGAGCTCAGCAGGAGATGATGTTGTGTGTGGACACGGACAAGGTTCAGCCGTACATAGAGGACTGCATTGCTCACAAGGAATCTTTAGTCAAGGTAAACAACCTAACAAGTGCTCTCAAGGATGTAAGATAGATCACAAGTGCCTAGGATATTAGGATGTTAGTGAGGATAGCAGGCTCACCTAAATGGGGAAGGGTCAAAACTGGCACAAGAAACACAAAATGTTACACAATATACACAAAACATTAGGATATTTCACTGTCAGCATTTTTAACTTAGGAAGAGATATTTTTTTTAGGCATAAATTTCTTAAGAGAGTTTTTTCAACTAATCAACCAATCAACTAATGATCTTGATTGGTATTGTTGATTGGAAAAAATATATCTTTGTACAGTATAGTCCTGTAGTCCGAACTCCGCTATTTTGAAAATCTGTTTCATTTTGTTAGACTTTACTGATGGTAGTTGATAATGATTAATTCTGTACAAATATACACTTTCATTTCACTCATATAAAAATATAAAATACGCCGAATATATACACACCAGATGACTTAAAAGTGTACGTTGTTGTTTTTTGTTTTTGTTTATATTTGTGACAATCCACGTCATGGAGTTTTTAAAGGTTTTTACTTTCTCTCCTAATACATAGTATATGGAAAAAATACTATATTCGTCAACATTTTGATTTTGAGTTATGGGTAGAAATATCCGTTTTGGGTCCCTCTAAACCCAACAGAGTAGTTTGCAAAGTGATGTGTGTGGATGTGTACAGAGAGAGTTACAGACCACACTTTTAGTCTGATTAATCTTTAAGATTTGAAATTAATTTGGTATGTACTGGTGTATGGTATCTCCAGATGTTTTTCCTCTTTAGATTTTGTATGGGGAATTTCCCATAAATTCCCAAGATAAAAACAGAAAAGTTGTATTTTCACAAAAATCAGGTCTATTGACACGTCTGTTCCTAGGTGCTGAGACTGATCTGTCTGCAGTCGGCGACCAACAGCGGCCTCAAACAGAAGGTGTTGGACTACTACAAGCGGGAGATCGTCCAGGCGTACGGCTTCCATCACATCTTGACCTTGACTAACCTTGAGAAGGCCGGACTACTTAAACTTCAGGTGACTAGATAAACCGTTTGGTAATTTGGATCGGTTTGTTTTGAGATTGGTGATAAGTGTAGGCCTATAAATTAAAATTTCTATGCTAATAATCAATTTTGGATAACAAGGTAGACATTAGTGATGTATCAAAAGCAAATCTTGAAACCATCAAGAGATTCAATTGGCTAGTTTCAAGATTCAAGAGTTTTGAAGTAGAAGATTTTGTTTTAGAAACTGCTGACAGTTTTTGGCGTCATTGTTATTGTTTGTAATACTGTTTACACACCAGATGGAAGCAATGGAGTAAACAGATCGCCATTAACACTAATGGAACAACTACCTAAACCTACTACTGTAAGGTGATGAATTTCACTTGACACTGGACACCAACCAATTAAAATTATTTTTTGGCTATTGAAAACGTCATACATTTCGGCCTTTAACATAACCTCTCAGAGAAGTTGAAGTTGTGAGTTGAGTAAGGATTATTAAGTTCTCAAGTCGGTGTGTGATTGTGATAGTTTTTTTATTAGTTTATTTTAGAATACTATGGGAAAAATATGGTACATCACTGATACTCGTTTGGTAAACAATTATTTTCCTGACTTAACGTTGTATATAAGCCTACTTGTTTGTTTCTTTACAAAATCAAATGGAAAACATCACGTTGTAAATGTGCGTTTGAAAATGTGACTTTGACTAATTAAAACTTAAAGTACAAATTTTTTACGTATTTTCAGCATAATTTACTTGGTACGACAAATCAAACAAAACCTTTTTTGTACTCTTCCCCAGAATAATGTGTACCGGAAAAAAAATGTCCAAAAACAAAATAACAAATTGTTTCTAGGCCAAAAACGTTTAACCCCTTTACTTTGCAGGATAGACATCGAGTGTACCCAGTAGTTCGTAAACTGCTTCGCCTCACAGTGGAGGACGGTAACGAGGTTGCTCCGACAGACATGAGCTACGTACACAGTGTTTACGCACCGTTGTCAGCTCGTCTGGCGCAACACATGGCTCGAAATAGTGGCTGGCGCAACCTGGCTGATGTGTTACCTCTGCTGCCCGGACCTACGCTGGACGAGACACAGGCTACCGGTGCTCAGCCACACAGGCGTAAGTGTTAACGATTTGTACTCGTTTGTGGTAAATTCTGTTGGTAAACCAAAAATGATTCCAATGCTATGAGTGAATTTTCAATCGAGAAAATGGTGAGAGTAACACTGTCCACATGTAATATGCTATTTCAAATGTACTACAACTACTTTTATTGGTCTTATTTCCAAATAAACAATATTTAGCTTTCTGGTTAAGGATGTAACATTGGGCAAGGGATTAAGGGATTAGGTTTTAAAAATTTACCCCATGATATCACTACTGTTTCTTTCAAGTTTGTTTACTTTAGTTACTAAAACTCATTGTTTTACAAGGAATCTCATTGTGTGCAGGTGGATCCATTGACAGCAAACAGTCTACTGGAAGTGACGTAGCAACGAAGGTCATTCTCGTGTTTTTCCTCGGTGGTTGTACGTTTGCAGAGATTTCCGCCCTACGTTTCCTATCCCACCAACCTGATTGTAAGTTTTTTTAAGCCATTTCACTTGTAGGTTAAATTTTTAAAGTTTGTAGTTGTTAAAAACGGCATTTAACACTTTTATTCAAAACCTTTCAACAATTTACCCTTAGAAAAAAAATCAATCTTTATGAGCAGTGATTGTTGTTGTTCAAAGTCTGGCTCTGTCATCTGAATCTTTAGTCCAGACAAACTGGAATGCGCTAATTACTTGTTACTTATTGTGTACTGTTATTTTTTAACTTAGTCATTTATTGGGGGTCATATGAGACTTGTTACAAAGAGAAGAAAACTGTTTCTTCTGTAATATCTTTCACTACAACTGTTTGCAGCACTGTGACAAATTAGAAACACAAAGACAAGTATATGATTGTAACCTAAATAGTGTAATACAGTAAGAACCAGTAATATTCTCATTCTCATAGTACATTTCAAACATTCTTGTATATATTGAGTTGACTAACACTATTCATGTGAATATATGTAAACAATATAGAGCTTTTAAATTTAAGCTGTCCATACACAGTAATTATATTAAGTGAAATGTGTTTTTCAGCCAACGTGGAGTTTCTGATAGCCACTACCAAGCTAATAAACGGCAACACCTTCATAGAGTCATTGATGGAACCGTTGCCAGTTCCCAGCTGATCCGGTGTGTAGATCAAAGGTTTGTTTAGTTTTTCCGTAGTCTGTAATCTATAATATACGAGGGCTATTCCGAAAGTAAGGAATGTTTCTTTTTGACCCCGCTAGGCACACGTTGATCTCGTACATTTTTGTGTGTGCGCTCGGCAACTCAGTCGGCGTCCAGCTGTGACATCAGGAACATCTCCTTGCTGCCTGTTTTATGCAATTTCAACTTTCAAGGGCGCTGCAATCGAAAATCCCACCAGTTCTGAGGTTTGGTCAGTGATACGGTTTTTGTTAGTACAAAATTTAAAACCGATAAACATTTGGCAAGTGTGTGAAGTTTATGGAAACAACGTAATGAATGAAAGTTCTTTGCAAGAATGGTGCCTTCAGTTAAAAATGGCTGAACTGACGTTCATGACGAAGCGAAGAGCGGACGCTCGAGTATTGTGACTGAAGGACTGGTTGCAAAAGTTGATGAAAAGGTTCGCAAAAACCGTTAATTCACGATAACAGAGTTTTCGCTTTGTTGTGTGACAATTTAAACAAGAAAGTCTGTGAAACTTTTGGGAAAAACGTGATATTTGTGTTTCTGGAATAAATAGATTGAACATACTCCTTGTGTGTTGATATTCACTATCAGTTGTTATTTTATCTGCTTTAAAACTATTTGGACTATTATTGCTTACTGCAATTATAGCTAAATGTTATAGCACAAGTACACAAATTATCTTGAAGAATAAGAGATTAATTTATTTAGTGCTCTCTACACACTTCAGATTTTAAAGACACACATTTCATATTTTACAATTGGATGAGAAGTTTACTTGCAATATCTAAAGGCAACGCTGCATTTAAAATTTTGATTTTTCAGTAGAATATCGTTCATTTACATCACACATAATATCTGTATTACTTCTGTAATGTTTTATTACGATTACTAAACTTCTAATGGCATTTTATTTTACAGGACAGTGATTCCAAGTTTAAAATGAAGACTACAATTATGTATTTCTTACAAAGCTTATGCTTTTTATAATCTAGTCTATTGTTATGTATTACAGTTTGTTATTTTAATTTACACATTTTAAAAGCAAAGTATTGATATGTTAAACATAAATTTGTTCTATTATTTATGTACAGCTTTACAATATATAGAAATAAACTGTTTGTATCTATGTATCATATTTCGTATTTTCTAAACCCCTGGTGTCAAAGAAATAAAACTGTAAAATTGAATTATTAATTCAAGGTGTCAGTTTCATCACATCCCAAATAGGCCCTAATCAACAAGAAACATCAAAAGTTTTAGTAAAGTTGGATTTTTTTTATGTATATTAGAATAGAAAGTGGCTATCTTGAGGTGAATTACAGGGGAGTTGGTAACTTCCTGAGAGACGTTGATCAGAAAATCAAAAGTGTAAGATAATTTAGAGTTGGTTTCAACAGTTGAGGGTAAGGAAGCTAGGACTATCCCAAGAATTGGATATCGTAGCTTCTTGACGTTGGTCAAAAAATTGGAGGGGTCAAATAATTGAAAGTCAGTCCCAACAGTCATGGGATAGGAAGCTATGACTGGCAATTGGATAAGCTAACTCCTTGACAGACGTTGAATGGAAATCCAAATGGGTCGTATAATCGAAAGTCTTTAAACCTCACTTTTACTACTCAATCACAAATTTATTTACGCCACACTACACTATTTTGACGAACTTCCCACGCAAGGATTTAGTCCAGAAAACAGCTGTTTGCCGCCAGCTTATTCAAATGGGGTTTCATTGCGTACTACTGTACTGTAATGAGTTTTACCGGACACCAATCAGCTGATTATAATGTATTTAGGTGGCAATGAGTGGTTATAAACAAAAACATAACCTCTCATGACTAGTGATTTTTAGTCCTTTAGTTGGTGGAAATATATAAGGATTTGTACAGATTTAGTAGTATGGCGTAAACTATCGTACGTAACTCGTCCAAAATGTGCGTACCGGACTCGTATGGTAATCCCGTACTCGACTTCGTCTCGCACGGGAACGACCACACTCGTCCGGTAAACACTTATTTTCAGGACTAGTAACGTAATATACTATTCTTTACTTCACTAATTTCTACAAAAACCCACAAAACACAAGTTTCAACACTTTATTGATCAGCTGTGTTACACGACTCTTTTAACCTCAAAGAATCTGGTGATGTACCAAACCTCAAAACCTATAACGGTCACGATCAGCATCACTTCAAAGAGACACCACCTCATCACGACGGTGTTAGTGTGTTCGTTGATCAGATGGTGCATTTTCATACGAGTGATGATGTACTCCTGCTCTCTGTAGACGCCCCAGAGTCCCTTCGCTAGTTCAGCAGAGTGTAAGGCGATGCTAGTGTTGCTATTGTCCTCGGCTTGCCAGTCTACACTGTCCCCCAAGGAGACATCGAACTGTACACTCTTCGGCGTCAATGTAGACATCTGGTTACTAAAGCAGAACTGGTAATGCCCTGTCTGATAGGAATAGGTTTGGTTAATTTATTTAACTTGCATTACCGGTACATCTACATCCTGTGTAAATCCTATGCTTACTGTCGTGAAAAAATATGTAGGCCTACACATGAGTTTAAACTTTCTGAGATGGATCAAATAAGTTTTTCTGTTGACAGAAATTTGTTTAGGCTATTGTTACGACGTATTAAATTTCTTTTGTTATCCATAAAATTTATTTAAACTAGGCCAAGCGTCAATTTGGTATCCCTATCGACATAATCTATATATATAATACGCTAAGCCGATTTTTGTGAACAGAACTCCTCCCTAATTTTTAGACCGATTTTGATGACTAAAGTGTCAAAAAAATGGCCCTGATCTGTAGTTTTGCAAAGTGTTTTTAATTTTTTGAAATCTTTATTAGTTTGGGCAGGATATTCCATCAAAGTTGGGTTTTTTCCCATAAGATTAACATGGGGAATAAGTTGTTTTTAAATTGCATCTGTTTTGTTTTGATTTCATATTTAATTTTAAATTACAGCAGCTGATCAGGTGATTTGTTTACATTTCCACTAAATCAAACTGTAAACATTATGTGAGCGTTGCTAACGTAAACAATAGTGTTTTCTTTGTAGTGAATGAAGTAAAACTGTTTCATTTTTAATGTGTATTTAGTTAAATGATTTATGGTTTTGGATTTCTTTATTTTTCAGTGTTGTTTTCATAATGAATTGAATCTTTTTTCGTGACATATTTGAATGGATGAAGAGAAGGTTATCAAGTTAATTTAGCCTATTCCTGTTTGGAAAATGCCAAGGCGGGGAACTGTTAAAACTGTTTCGTTTTTATGTGTATTTAGTTGAATATTTTATTGTTTTGAGTTCCTTCCTTTTTCAGTACCGGTATCGTGTTTATCTTTATTTTAATCTTTTTTGATGACATTCAAAAATATGGAGAGAAAGTATAGTGTGTTGATTTAGCCTATTCCTGTTAAATTACTGTTTGGAAAATGCCAAGACATAGACTAACTTTTAATATTTAAAATAGAAGGAGAATGGGTTTAGTGAGGGATTTGATGAGATTAAGACGAACTAATAATAATAATTATAATTAGCCTATTCCTGTTTGGAAAATGCCAAGGCGTAGAACTGTTAAAACTGTTTCGTTTTTATGTGTATTTAGTTGAATATTTTATTGTTTTGAATTCCTTCATTTTTCAGTATTGTTTTTATCTCGATTTTAGTCTTTTTTATGACATTCAAAATTATGGAGAGAAAGTGTAGTTTGTTGATTTAGCCTATTCCTGTTACTGTTTGGAAAATGCCAAGACATAGAACTGTTAATATTGAAAATAGAAGGAGAAGGGGTTTAGTGAGGGATTTGATGAGATTAAGACGAACTAATAATAATAACTATAATAATCTAATAGGGCAAAGTAATAGAAATCCTGATAATTATAGCCTAGGCCAATTGAACAATGTGTGTCGTTTTTGTTACTCACTCTTCTTCAATTGTGAGAGAAAGTCAAATGGATTGTATACTTCTTGCTGTCATAACGGCAAGGTTACGTTGCCAGTTCCACAAACCAATGAGCTTATAAACAGTTTATTGACTGGAAGTCATGAAAAATCAAAACAATTCAAATCGAAAATAAGAAACTACAACAACGCATTAGCTATGGTAAGTTCCAGTGCAAATATTAGACCAAACACAAGAGGAGGACCTTATATGTATGTTGTCAATGGTCAAGTTCACCACAGAATTGGAATCACACCTGATGTTGAAGATCGAAACAATAGTCGCTACAGCCAAGTATATTTTTATGACTCAGAAGAGGCAAGTAATATACGTTGTTCGATCAGAGAAAATGAAGATTGTGATCCAATTCTTATGCAAGAGTTATCCAAAGTATTTGAAGAAATAAATCCATACTCCCAAGCATTCAAAACTTTGGGACAGGTGTTAAGAGAGACTCCACCTGAACAACGTGAAAATGTGCGGATGGTAATTTACTCTGATAGGAAACAAGATAATAGACGATACAACTTACCAACTTCGAATGATGTTGCTGCCATATTCAAAGCAGATGACGGTTGTCCAGTTGGAAACCCAGAGTTTGTGATATATCCCAAAATTGGAGCACCTGAAATAATAGCACCCCACTGTTCAGGATTGGATCCGATGGCCTATCCTTTACTTTTTCCCTACGGAGAACAGGGTTGGTTTAGAGGGATGCCTCAAGTCGAAGAAAGAGCTACTGCTCAAAGAAATAAGGTGACTCAACTTCAATTCGCTTCACACAGACTATCAGTGAGGCAACAATTTTCTCCAGTTCTCAATGCTGGAAAAATTTCGTTGCAATATATTGTAGACATGTTCACTAGAATTGAAGGAGAGCGATTGGCATTTATTAAAAGTAATCAGTCGAAACTGAGAGCAGAATTGTACGTGAACCTTCACGACGCAATTCAAGCTCGAGCAGACAATGAAGGTCTAAACATTGGTCGCCAAGTTATTTTGCCTCGAACATTTCAAGGAAGTTTTCGCAACATGCACAGCAATTACTTAGATGCTATGGCTATTGTTCGACAGCATGGTAAGCCAGACATGTTTATAACATTCACATGTAACCCCAATTGGGATGAAATAAAAGAAAATGTATTGAACAATGAAACAGCTAACATGCGTCCAGATCTAATAGTACGTGTATTTAATGGGAAACTTAAAGAACTATTAAAAGATTTACTAATCAATGAAGTTTTTGGAAAGGTGTCTTCACTAATCTACACAATTGAATTCCAGAAAAGAGGATTGCCCCACTGTCACATATTGCTTACGCTTGAAGCTGATTTTAAAATCAGGGAAATTGACCAGATTGATGCAACTGTTTGGGCAGAAATACCTGATTCATTAATTTATCCTGAACTTCACAATATAGTAATTCACCAAATGATTCATGGACCATGTGGACTTTTAAATTTAAATTCACCATGTATGCAAAATGGAAACTGTAGTAAGGGCTATCCGAAACCTTTTTACGAAGAAACACGGGAAAATGTTAATGGCTATCCTGTATATAGACGCCGTGATAATGGAGTAACTGCCACTGTCAGGGGTTCAACAGTTGACAACCGCAGTGTAGTACCATACAATCCTTACCTTACTAAAAAATACAATGCTCACATTAATGTAGAAATATGCAGTACTGTTAAGTCTATCAAGTATATCTATAAATACATATACAAGGGATTTGACGCGGCATCAATTGAATTTCGCAATGGCAATACTTTAGAGTATGATGAGGTAAAAGGTTATTTGATGGCAAGATGGGTTGGGTCATCTGAAGCTATGTGGCGAATCCTTGAATATCCAATGCACTATCAGTCTCACACTGTTGTTAATTTAGAATGTCATTTACCAAACCAACAACGTGTTACTTTCATTGAAGGAAACGAAGAGCGAGCTCTTGATCCTAAAGATACTAAACTTATGGCATGGTTTGTTTTAAACCAAAGAGATCCTGATGCAAGATTACTTACATATCCTGAAATACCTAAACACTACACATGGAAGGATGGTGAAAAGTGTTGGAAAAAACGCCAAAGGAACAGTCACAGAATTGTAACACGACTGAATGTTGTATCACCAAAAAACGTGGAACTTTTCCATTTGCGCCTACTACTCTTACATATAAAGGGTGCTCAAAATTTTATTGACCTCCGAACTATAAATGGTCAGATCTATGATACCTACCGAGAAGCCGCAATTGCTTATGGAATTGCTGAAAACTGTCAACTTAGCCGTGATACACTGCAAGAAGCTACTTTGCATGCCTCACCATATAACTTACGAACTCTATTTGCCTGGCTTCTGGGTCTCAATGTTCCAACTGATAGCCTTGACCTTTGGAATTCTTACAAATCCTATATGACCGAAGATTTCATTCATCAGGGGTTAACAGAGGAAAACGCTTTAAACAGTGCGCTTTTGGAAATTGAAGAAATATTAATAACACACAATACAAGCTGTAATGATTTAGGCCTGCCAGTTCCAAGAAGACAACATCAATTAATGAATCTCAACAATCAAGAAAGCGAAGCAATATTCAATGAACTTTACACAAAAGCTAATGATGAACAAAAACCAATTATTGATCTGATTATTCGAAAAGTACAAGAAGGGTATGGCAATGACAACCTATTTTATTTAGACGCTCCTGCTGGTTGTGGGAAGACTTTCATCCAGAGAACCCTATTAGCAAAGCTTGCCAGTGATAATTTGACTGCCCTCCCAGTAGCATTTACAGGTATTGCAGCGAGTTTAATTGAAAAAGGTCGCACGCTCCACAACCAATTTAAATTGCCAATTCCTGTTTTAGAAGATTCTGTTTCAGGAGTTACTCCAAACTCTAGCCATGGAAGATTTTTAGACTCAGTGAGACTAATAATAATTGATGAAGCAAGCATGGTGCCATCATTTATAATAACAGTGATAGATCGATTATTTAAAGATTTGACTAATGACCGTCATTTGAAGAAAATTCCATTTGCAGGTAAAGTTGTCCTATTCTCAGGCGATTTCCGCCAGACTCTCCCAGTTGTCCCCCATGCAGGACGCTCTGTTACAGTCCAACACTGTTTGAAAAATAACAAACTGTGGCCACTAATAACACAATTGAAATTAGAAAAAAACATGCGTGTAAATGATGGAGAAGATGAATTTGCAAACTACCTATTAAACGTAGGAAATGGATCACTGCCTACAGCACCAAATGGTTATTCACTAATGACAAAAAAACTATTGGGTGTAGGCTCACCTATAGATTGTATTTACTCTGATATTGAAGATAGTATTGTACAAGGGAGAATACAAAATGAGGCGGTTCTTGCACCAAAAAATGTAGACTGTGATGTAATTAATCAATCCGTTTTGTCTAGACTCCCAGGAGATGAAAGAGTATATGAAAGCATTGACACATTGATTACGGATGATATTGTTTCACATCTTGAACTTCCTGTAGAGTATTTAAACAGTATAGAAGTGAGTGGCTTACCAAAAAACAAACTCTCTTTAAAAGAAGGTGCAATAGTTCTTTTGATGAGAAATCTTAACACGGCAAAAGGTCTAATAAATGGTACACGGTTGCAAGTAACAAGATTGTTTAACAACACTATTGATTGCAAAGTCCTCACAGGAAGTAGCAAAGGAGATAGTGTTTTAATACCCCGTGTTAAACTAATACCCTCAGAAACTATACTTCCTTTCAAAATGCAAAGAATCCAATTTCCAATAACATTAGCCTTTGCGATGACAATTAATAAGGCCCAAGGACAGTCCCTATCAAAAGTTGCTATTTATCTCCCAAAACCGGTGTTCACACATGGTCAACTATATGTTGCTTTGAGCCGAGCCAAGTCATTCAACAGTATAAAAATTTTTATAAATGAAACAAAGGAGCAACAAATATTGCAAAATAGAGACTTTACCACCGTCAATGTTGTTTTCAATGAAGTTTTAATGTAACATTAGGATGATAGGAACGTATAGTATTTGCTTTCAAATTAGTTTTGGCACTGTGATAAGTATATATTGTTTCAATATAATGTTAATATTTTACTAATTTTAATAAAAACTATATTAAAATAATTGTATTTTTGTAATCTTTTATTTATTTATCTACATTAGTTGTAAAATGACTTGAAATAAATATAGCTTACATAATACAAATTAAAAATCACTTCTAGCAAGTTTTCAAAACTCTAATTGATCTACTACAATTGCTCGAATTCAAGCACCAGTTCCCATGTTTCTTGCGGCTAATTGAGCCGCGCGGGTTCCCTAGTTAGATTAATATAAGAGATATTTAACTTCAAACTCAAGTGCGTAGGCTATATTTTTCCCTTGACAGTAGTTATGAAATTAATTATCTACCATACTAAAAGAAGTAAAGTAAATTTTAGGCTACCTTCATTTTGTTAGGTTTTTATAAAAATATTCAAATAATTCGGTTAAATTATTTTCTTTTCAATATTTTTTTATTTGTAAATTCTTAGGTTTAAGCTTATTCACTTGGAGTCCATTAGCAATTCTGTTGCTTTAATAGAGTGCTCTCTGAATTCACTTTAAAAATTGATGGATAGCCTAATCTTGTTTAAAAAAATAACCATCTTAGGACAGTAACAGTCTGTTGACTTTTATTAAGTACATCATTATCCCCAACAATAGGCGCAGACGGAAATTACGACTAAACATACAGTAACTTCTTTGAAACTAGTTTCCCTACTTTCTAGAGATCACATGAATGCAGATTTTTACACCAATTTATAGAGTTAAATGCAATAAGTAGGCTGAAGTTCAATAAAATGTGTTGGTTAAGTTAAAAGATGAGGTTTTCAGTTCTAAAGAAGATTTGAATAATTTAGCGTATTTAAACCTTTCAGATTGATTAATAAGCCGAAATTCTCTGAACATGGAGCAGAAAAGCGATTAATGTTTCGTTCTGTTCCACTTTTAGGAAAACCCGGCTTTACCTAGATGCTTATCAGTTTACCAATAGTTGCTGGAATGAGTTCTCAAATTGTTACAATTCCGTCTTAAAATTACATTCAACAATCATTTGCTCAAAGCAAAAATAATTTTTTATCCAAAGAGAACAAGTTATAGTGGTAAATAAAAACTTGGTGACTAGTGAAAATCAAAATATTTACCCAAGTATGATGGTAAAAAGCCATAACATTTTCAGGTTAATTGGGTTACCTTATAAGCAGCAAATGTGAACTTTCCGTTGGTTTCCCTTGTACCCGAATAGATTAAACGTTTGTCAGGACCAAATATGGTGATGTCTACGTCCAAAAATCCACCTTCAGTAACTTGAAATACCAAATTGGCTTTCTTCCCAGCATCTATCTTTTCATAATAACACTCATCCGTGTGTGGATCAACATTTACTAACCATCCACTACAAATGTTTAATACTGCGAGGAAATTGACTAGAATCAACATTTGACAGTCTATTTAATACTTACACTTGTTTTGTTAAATATTATTTCATTGAGATGATTTTGTTTGTTATGAATAAAAACAACACTACTATTATGTTTTTAGTTTAGTCATAGGAAACACAACACACTAGCTTTCAGGTGGTTTTTGTTTTTACCAGCTGTTGTGGATGTTACACATAATACAGACACAAAGGAAAAAATAAATAGAAAAATATCAGCTGTATCATTAAAAAGCTACATCAGTTTCATTTGGAATTGACTGTTAAGAATTCTCATGTACGATACAAAATATAATAATAAAAAATATATAAATTACCTTAAATTTTAAGTAATTTATTTATTAATGTGCTTTTATTGATTGAATTGTGTTTCATCTCGTAAAAACTTCACAAAATTCTCGTATTTTGGCAATAACTTTTATATCAGTCCTCACGTCAATAATTCAAAAACCTAAAAAATGTGCAGAACTAAAATCAATCTACACTAAATGTAATTAATACAAATTATTATCCTAAAGATAATCAATCAGATTTAACTACAGCAAATTTTTAAATAAACACCTTTTAACTTAACAAAGAAATATTTTATTGATCAATAATAACACATTTTAAGGTCAGCGATTCTGAGCCTCTTCAAGGTGGATCTCTTGTAAGGCTTTGGATACAAGGTCTTGTAGATCTTGAGGTAGACTGTCTTCATTGCTATCTGGAAAACACAAAAGTTTACATTTTTTTAAGTTATTCACAAAACACAGTAAAAAAATCTCCCTCCTATGGACTTGACCAAGATTTGCCACTGTCTTGGGTTTTTTGGCCATGGCGTTTTGGGAGCAGGGGTCGAGCCAGGCCACGTTGGGTGTTTGTACGTTATTCACTGTTGTTTTCTTCTTGATTTTTTCTGCCCAACACAATAGTATCTACTCCTTTTGAGAAAAGTTTCCCACATCTCCGGATGGTGTCTCCATGACTGGCCCTTTTTGGGAACTGTCCTTAAAGGGGCTATCAAGGCTTTGCTGAAGGCTGGCCCAGTTCGGAGGCGGGCAGTTGTTTCATTCTCTAGCAAAGGCACTAACGGTGTTTTGTGCATTGTCAAAGGGTGTGACCGAGAAACAAGCCCTCTTTTCTGAAACTCCGCCACTATCAACTGCTTTCCAAGCAGGCCCTTCCTCCAGCAGACCAGGATAATTAGCCTTTGTTTGCCCAGTACCGTAACTCCTGATGTACTGGAGTTGCCCGTGGCAGGGGGTCAACCGCCGCGGGGCTAGAAGGACAACGCACCAGAATCCCATCGGTATTGTGAAGCACACATCAGACCCAGTCTCTTTTGATGGATTGGGAATCGGCAGTTATTGAAAAACCTGAGCTATGTTTAAATTAGCTTTTTTAAATACAAAGTGATAAAAAAATGTTCAAAATTAACATTTCTAATGACAAAAAAATTAAGTATCTCCAGTTATACATACCAGTATCACACCTGTTGTTACATCCTTGCAATGAAATCTCTGCAATGATTTCACCGTTCTGGTCGGAGGCTGTATTTTCCCTCCTCTCCTCAAAGCTTTCTGTGAACAAAAAGATTAAATTATTTATAATAGTGGACATTTTAGGTAAATCAGGAAAAACAGATGTTTTATCACAACATGGAATTCCATTAATTAACAATAAAACATTGTTAACAATTTGTGGTCCAATAATTTATTTTTGGTTAAGTTTGTTCATTGTACTACTCCTGGGAACAACAATAATTGTTACCTAAGGTTTGTTCCACAGTGGCTTTGTCCAGTTGCTGGGCTGCTGAGTACCCCTGTAGCAGCAGATCTGATGGGAAGACGGGAAGATTAGCACCAAGCCTGTGTTCCAACTCACTGATGCGGCTTGCTAATATCCTAAAACCAGAATCATTAACAAACCTTTCAAAACTATTACAACAATTGTAAAAAATAAATTTTGAATTTGACATCACATTATGGTGCCTAAGTAAAAAAAAACAACAAAAAACAGCTTGTTTTTAAAAAGGCAAATAATCAATGCTGTGATCTCCAAAGAGACCTATGAAGTTATGAAGATTTCATGTTTTAAAATGCATTGAATCACACCTTTGCCTATGAACTACTATATCCATAAAATGGACTTTCCACTTTCATGTAAAGTGTTTGGCAGTTACTATCATTGAGACAAGAAAAACGTTACGTTTGAGACTGCTGTTTTATCAGATTCTAGAAGCTGCTGTCACTGGTTGCAGGCTAAGTCTGACAAGCGGCGGGGAGGGGTAGAGGAAAGAACTAACGTCACTACAGTGTTGCTATCAGCTGATCATATACACTGAAATGTATATTTTAAAAAATCACAGCGACAGTGCAGACTAGGTAGTTCCTTAGAGGCTACTCACTTATTGGCTTTCCTTTGATGATGTAATGCTAGAGTCTTATCCTGCAACGACTCTAACAGCGCCACACACAAACTCTTCACGTCGGCCAACGAAGCCTCTGTATTGGGAACTGCGCCTCTCTCAAGCAGCTCCTGAACTGGATAAACAAAACAAGTAAATCATCCACACTGCCGAGGATCAATATTTCAAAAGAAAACTTGATAACAAGTCACCCTTGATAACAAGTGTAATTTTCAATTCCCCTAGAATTTATTTGACTCATAATCACATGTTATTGAAAAACCTTGATAAAAGCCAACCTTGATAGCAAGTCTTTTTATCAAGAGTCTAGTTATCGAGGTTGAACTCTGTACCGTCTTTAGTTGGGGTAAAAAAGGTGGTTTGTTCACAAGAATTAGTTAGCAAAACAGCTGTTCTAAACATCTTGTTTTGCCCAATACTTTGTTCACTACTTTTCCTCGCTCCGGATGAAAACGTAACAAAAATCTAAGCAAAATTTATTAATTCAATTCAAATATAATCTACAGAAAGTAATCTAATTCTTACGTGTGAAATATTATAACTTAACACCATAAACAACATTTTACTTGAAAAAAGTATATTAATTTATGAAGGTGACTAACAGTATGTAGACAGTATTTTTGGTTTGTATAAGTTGGTTATGATGACATTGTTTATACTGTCGCTTCAATAATTGAGCTCACAAAAATGACCTCAACATTGGGAATGTTCATTGAGCATGTAATAAATTAGTTGTCTACTTAACAAAAACTGATGACAAAATATATTATGAAATTTGTTTTAAATGTGTCGTTTTTAAAGCTGATAAAACTTACCCACTTTTTTCCCTTGTTTGAAAAAGATCCATTTTTCCTACAGTTACCTAACAATGTAAATGTTCTCTCACTGATTTGAGAAAGCAAAGTGGCCAATTCGCTCATCAGTGAGACAATGTTAACATTGTCTCACTCTAATTACTTTGTCTCACTCCAGATTTGCAACGTGAAGGCACGAAATGGTGAGCGCGTAACATGCAGGCAACGTCGTATGCGCGAAATACGTTGGCAGCACTGGCTGTAAATCAGCTGGTCAGCTGTTGTACAGTTGTATTTGTCACTTCACATTAAATGTTATATTAAAAGTTCACTTCTGTGTAAAAATAGGTTATGTTTCTTCACAAATTTATTTGTTTTATGGTAACTGTAGGAAAAGTATAATGTGCAACTCGAGTTCAAAGTACAATTGCCTCACTCGAGAAACCATTCCTCATTTCTCTTGAATGAGTCAATTGCTCACTTTTCTCACTAGTTGCACAAATAACTATTGCTCACTTGTTGCAGAAATATTTATTTTATTTTGTTTTAATTGTATTAATATTGATTTAAACTTTAAAGGACAGTTTAAAATGTAATGTTACAGAACAGGTCATCCTGTTAAGTCACGACTACCAGAGCAGAGATTTTCATAACCTTCTTCAATAGTGTTTGTCATGAGAAAAATTGTTCCATACCTTAGGAAAATGGTAAAAACATTCCAACATATTTAATTATTGCTGAGTTTTATTAGACACAGTGTGCAGGAGCTCCATTTAAACTGATCTACAATGAATTGTGTCATCTCAAGTTCGATGCATCTCAAGGCCTTCCACAAATGTTTTCTGAAGGTTATTTACTTATCGGCATAAAACTATAAGAGAAGTGTTAATTTTTTACCCCACAAATATTTTTAGGATTTCTATAAGGATAGAAGGCTTGACCTGAATGGAAAAGAGTCCAAACTGCCACAAGAAACACAAAACTTTACACTATATAAACGCATTAGAATATTTCAATGTTCCTGATAGCATTTTTAACCAAATTACAAGGAACCTCTCTGCAACTCATACTTAGTTGAAAATCATTTCAGGGACATATTCTATTGAAATATTTTAAAGCTTTGTGTATTGTAAAGTTAAGTGTTTCCTGGGCCCAATTGGACTCTCTGTTATTACTGTTCAATGAAATGGCGACCATACATAGTAGGTATTTTAAGCCAAGTATGAATGGAGATGAGTGTAGGATGAGTGGCGCGACCTTGTAGTCTTATTAGTGACTAAGGCCGACATTCCTTAGACACAGATGTTAATTAATAGCCCATACAGCTAATGGCAACTAAGGGACCTACAGTTTATATTGGAATCCGAACCACATTTTTCCTTGGTATATACAAATTGGTCTAATTATCAGGATAGTACTGCGGATAGTCGTAGTAGTCACTTGTGCGGACGTTAATCCACACCAGGGAGTATCGCATCCACAGTGCATGCTTATAATTATCCACCCTCCTATTAAGGTAAGCCTTCTACCCTCACAAAAAATCCTAAAACCTTACGCCCTTGCGCTCTGTTACATTCTTATCTCACAAATATTGTTTGTTAACTGATCTGACTTCATAGTGATAATTCAGTAGGATATTTTAGGGACGATAAGGCAGTAAGAGTTTCCAAGACCGAGAAGAGTTCTGTAAGAATTTTAACAGAATTACAGATTAATGGAATCTTCCGTTAAGCTGTACCTTGTTTGTGGGAGACGACCATTGCTGAACTCGGAGTGCCAAGTTTCACCATACCCTTGTTACGCTTTTTCTCCAGCATGCTCTGTTAAATGTTAGAAAAGCAGATTTGTTAGTAAGGTTACATTGGTTGCTATAGTCCGTTCACAAAATCTAGGCGGCTTGAGGGGAAGTTCCCCCCCCCCTATTTTTTCCTTAATACAGTATAACTGATTAACGTCTCAGCTGTTGAGCAATTATTTTAAAGGTAAGATCAAGTGGAGGGGGTAGATTTCCCCACCAGAGCCACCTAAATGTTGTGTGCCTAAATTGTAGTGTTGGGGTGCCTATGTTTTATATTAACTATGTCTATTGCATGACTGTTATGCTTAATGACAAGAAAATAATTGATTTCATTGTTGCTAAAAGGAAAGTATGTTTAACATGTGTATTTGTATATACCTCCACGAAATACTGAGTTAAGGCAATTAATTAAATTAGTATAGTGTTTTGGTAGATGGTTTTGGATAGTCGGTAAATACCTATGGTGCAGAAGTTTGGAATATAACAGAGAGTGAAGGGAGTAGGGTTCAAGCGGGGGAAATGAAGTTTGTAAGAGGTATTGAAGGGGGGGGGGAAATGGATAGAATTCAAAATGAAGAGTTGAGAAGAGTAATAGTTGAAGAAAGTTTGAGAGGACGAGTAGACAAATCAAGATTGTGATGGTTTAGCCACTTATGAAGAAAGGAAAATGATAGAATCCCCCAAAAAATGAGCGAGCTTCACATGTACGGAAGAAGACCAAGAGGAAGACCTGGAAGAAGGTAGATTGACGAGGTGAGACGAGTGGAAGCAAGAGGAGTGCAATGGCAGTATGTGGAAGAAGAGGAATTGTGGTGGGACAGCAGATGGAGAGGCCTAGTGAACACCCAGACCCGGAGATAACCGGAACAGGAGAGGATATGTATGTATCAATGAATTAGATTATACTACTGTTGCATTAGTACCTCAACCTTGTTACCAAAATTAATATTTCAACCAAGACTTTAAGAACATAAGAATCAGATGCCAACCTTACCTTATACTTCACTAACGCTTGGTGTGCTAGTTCCTTTTCAGCCTGAAGTTGTTGCACTTGTTCTTGGAGATATCTGTAAAAAAGTTTGTAAAAAGTTATTGTACAAAATTATTTGTATTATCTTCTTGTACTACAAAAAGCATTTTGTAATTTGTAAAATCTTTTTGTACACTTTACAAAGTTCCTCAGTGAATGAAATATTGTGTGCACAGTGTATTTTCTAGATGTTCTATGGCCTACCAACACTTTCATGGTTAGCTAGCTGCTATCCTCCTTTTTCTACAATTCAAAAAAAGCAAGGTATGAGTTAAAGAGAAAGCCATCTTTAAGCTTCACTATTAGGTAGTCTTTGCTAGAGACAACTTTCTACTCATCTTATATCTTCCTTAGTTGAAAATGACGTCAGTGACAGTTAAATTTTCAATGGCTATCGTTTTGGGTACAGCGTAAAGTTTTGTGTTTGTTGAGCTAGATTCCCATCCAAGTAAGCCTGTCCTGAAAGAAAATCCATTCTAAACAATGATGTTTAACAGTTATTAATCATATTATTTGATAAACTGATAGGCAGGTCAACGTACTTGTTATCCATGAGTATAGCGTCAATGTCAATCAGTCGAGCCGTATCTCCGCGCAGCAGCGTGTTGATCTGATGATTCAGTCTCGCCACCTTTGCTCTGTAACACTCTCTCTCATTCACTAACTCTTCCTTCTCGTCCAACACTCCCCGCAGATCTGCCTCCAGCTGACTAGCTCGTCCACTCATCTTCTCCAGCTGTTCTACCTATACCAACAGCTGTTTTTAGACCAAGCATTTTAAATCACAACAAGAATGCTAACCGAGAAGCTAATTTAGGCTATATGAATTCTTAAATTTTAGTTTACACTGATTAATACTAGTATACATTTTATTTGAACATTTTTAACCCTTAAACCATGAATTTATTTAGAATGATTTTTGGAAACTTTCAGAATGGGATTTGAGGTTTAAACACAGTTACCAAATCCACCTTGAGGGTTTAAAAGCCACATGAAACGTTGGACTGAACAACAAGAAAAGAAAAAACCTCAGCAGTAAAAAAAAATATTGGGAAATGTTCCTGACGACAGAACAGCTAGACGGACAGACGGTGCAAAGCATGATGGTAGGACCAGGTCAGGAGTGATAATGAAGAAGCTGGGACTTAATGCGGAGAATGTTGCCCCAAACCTACCAGAGACCCAGTGTGAGGCTAGGAACTGAAAAGGCCACTTCAGTGTGAGAAACTAAACCAAGAATATAATTATCTGTTAGAATACATTGTCTAAACCAGAGAGATTCTCTAATTATTAAAGCGGGATGCCGAGACACAGTAATAACTCATACCAATTCTTCTCGTTGGTGAGCTGGTATAACGTCCTTCACATTATTGGACCTTGATCCTTCTGCGGCTCCAGCCCTCAGAACCTGAGAACAAGACAACGTGAACAGTGCGGTGAAAATTGTATGATAAACTACCTTAAATCACGATTCAATCAATTCAAATATTTCAAAAGGGAGTATCTAATTCTCTAAAAAAAAGCGTACTACTATTGTATGAAAGGCCTAAATGATTGATTAAATGATGGCTTGACTGAGTTCTGAAAATAATGGATGTATTGTATTATTGCGTTATTTAAGTACCGGTACGGTACATTGCGTGACTATTTTTGCCTGATTACCCAGCTATGCTGGCTTGATGTAAATATTTTTCAGAAACAAAAATATTAACTAATATTTGTGTACATAATCCACAATAATTTGAACTTTTTTTATCACAAACACTGTATATGTTACTGTGCACTATTTCATTTAAGGCTTACCTTAATATCACCATAAGCCTCCCTCAACTTCTGCTTGAGATCTTGTATCTCGTATCTCAAAGTTTTGTTTTGTTCTCTCACCTCCATATAATGATCGTAGCTTGAACCTTTGCCAGAGGAATCAGAGTAGTTATCATTGTAAACGCTTAGTCTTCCTCTTGATACCTAAAATTACATATTTATTTTATTAATATATGAATCTTATGTAGGTAGCTATCCAAGATAAAACTCAAAAAGTTTAGATTATTTAATACAAAAAGAAGAAACTAAATATAAATAGTACAACGATTCTATCTAACTTATTAATTTAGGCCTACCGTATCTTTATTGATGACCTTCAAATGAAGAAACTTACTAATTCAGCCAAACAATCCTTCAAAAACAGAAATTATCCTTCTGAAAAGACATGTTTAACATGTTCCATTGTTAAAAATGTGTTTAGCATTAGAGATTCCAATTAAATATTCTAAATAAAGAAGTTTTGTCAACATACTCGTACCACAAAACAACTACCTTCTTTAGAAAAATTCACAAGAAGTCCATCAAAAAGCATTTAAGCACTGTCTTTAGCCTACCTGTGGGAGCCAGCTAATCTGACTTCATGGTAGAGTGTGGGCCTTTGGTACTAGAGGTTCCGGGTTCAAATGCATCCAATTATGAAACGCTTTCAGCTAAGTTAGGTGATAATGATATGATCCTCTAGACCTAAGCACAATTTGACTAGGTATGTAAAACGCTTACGGGCTTGAGCCTATAGTCCTATAACTTAGAATGTGAAGGTTGGACATAAAAAAATTGTTTTTAAGTTTACCTGATCGTCAACACTTTTCTTAGGAAGTGTACGACTCTTGGCCTGCTCTGCTAGCAGCTTAAACTGATCACGTTCCGTGCGACATTGTTCCAGCTCTTGGGTCAAGATGATTAAAGCCTCAGCTTTACTCTGGAGCTTACGCCTCAAAACTGCAGCCTGGGTAAAAATATGGATAAAATTAGATAAGAGGTTAAAAGCTTCAGTAGGTTTAGGTGCATTTATTGGACGCACGTTTGGCCTATTTATTGGATTTCCGTTGGGCCTGTTTCAAGTTTGTCTATCACTGATATTATATCACTATTATTATACTAATAACTCGAATTTAAGAGAGCTTTATGTGTACTTACTGCAAAAAAACAAATGCTGGAGCTGTGACAATGTTTAAAATAGGAATGGTGTAGTAATTTAAACTGTAACTTTTGTATTTAATTATGAGACCTATCACCTTGAAATAATTTTAAATTACATTGATTTATAGTATCTAAGTTATAACCTTAATATTCTATGGCAAATTGCACATTATTTAAAACTTATAAGAATATCCTATGAATAGTCTAACCTCTGCAGCATAGTTGTCGACATATTCCTCCATTGTGTGGTTAAAAAATATATCATTCACTAAAAACTACAAGACAGAATGATTTGATATGCATCACAATAATTAATTCTGAAAGATTATATGCATAAAATATGAAATATATAGGCCCTACTAACTAACAGACGGTTTGATACTTTTCATTTTGATTTGACAGATCATGATCATGACAGAGATGTGAAAAGCAGAAACGTCAAAAAAGCAAAACAAGAATATCACCACACAGACAGGACAGGAGAAATGCAATGTTTCCATGAACCAAACAAAAATCCCTCTTACCGGTCAATAAAATTTTGTTTTATCATACGATCCTACATTCTTTTTTAATCCCATGCAGAGTCCTAAAATCCCGTTTTTGTAATAAGAATCCCGCTTATTCTGTTCTGTACACACATAACCAACACAGAAATGTACTGCAGACCCACCAAACACGAAAGCGGCATCATTTACTAAACTTTCTAATAAAAAAAATAAAATTGTATTCTTTCTATCGTTTGAATTGTATAGAAATATTTAATCTATGGTTCTACAACAACTTAGTGAAAGCAACTGCATAGCTGTTAACAGCGCCAGCTTTATCAAAAACAAAAAGTCTGCTAGAAAAATAATCTGGCCTTATCAATTCTGTGTTTCTGTCTGAAATACTGATTCTCTAAAAACTAACCTATTTAATTTACCTGTTATAAATTGATAGGCAAAGGCAAGACCTATTATTCCAGTAAAAGTAAAACAGTTAATTATAACCTTTTGTGAAAGAGAGGCAATAAGAAACGCTATCTATAATTTATAAAAAATCTTCCAGTAAGTAGCATTAATTTTACTTACTTAATCTTAGGTAGGCCTACTCTCTGGCTAACTTAAGTTAGCTTCAATACAACTTTTTTGAGCTGGGACGAAAATACAAGGTAGGCCTAGGCTAAATAAACCACCATTAATATTTAACTTAAGCTACTTTTATGTGTAGAGGCACTTATCAGGTCTCTAGAGGCAAACAAAAGTAGGCCTAGGCCTACCTAGTATAAGAATAAGAGGCTATTTATTTTACCTTGGCTTTGTTTAGGTGGTTGTACCTAATTCCAAGGGTGGATGACATGTTACCAGGCATGGAGGCATGTTAAAAAACTTAGCATAATGAATTTAGAGTTCTGTATCGTCCTCCCAAATTTAATCTTTGCTGATCAATTTACACCATATTTTAATATGCTTACCACACTTTTTTTAGAGTTTAATCCTCTTTTTAAAACAACTGATTTATTAGATTTTTTGGGCGCTGACACAACAGACAGTGTATTTCAAAGCAATGAGTGAAGGACTTGGTTAGTGTAGGTTGGAGAGAAAATAGCGGCTGCAATTTAGTATCTGTCCTACACTCATTCTAATCGATCAATATAGCCTATCATTCATGTAAGGACCTTTAAACTTAAGTACTGTACTTACTTGAATACTTGAATACTTGTCTTCTACATCGTTGACCGACATGTCGGATAGATTGCGTCATGTTACTATTTACATATAAACACTATAAAACCATTAAAAAATATCTACATATACTTTTACTTCTACTTTTGTGGCGGACGTGTCACGTTAAAAAAAGGGGTTCACTCTCCAACTCATGCAAGGCGTACAATGGCCTATTCAGCAGTCCATCACGTATCTCCCTCTTAAAGTCTGGCAGGTCCATGTCACGCACTCGCTTAGGCAAGGTGTTGAATACCCTAATTGCCGAACGCGGGTAACTCCTCATTGTCTGTGCAAGTCGGCACCGAGGCATGTCAAGGTCTGGGGCTCTGCGGGTATTGTGGGTGTGGACCTCCTCCCTCCTGCCAAAGAGTCCCACCTTGTCTTTGAGTAGTAAGGATGGGTACAGCCTAGTTGATTTTATGTTTATGTAAGCGTACCTAACTTATATAAAGCCCAGTAAAGAGGGGATCTGGGTCCAGATTTGAATCATCATAAAGCTCTTTTCTGGAATCAAACCTTTTAATTACTAGGTGACCACTCAGCTATAAGTTATAACAACAAACTAAGTAAGTTGAAAGATAAAAACAATAGACATAATTTAACCCTAGATTGATAACCCGTCGTCTCAGAGACTACGCTATTCACATTTTTGAATTTGGCGCTCAAACCAGTTGTTTATTTTTCCACTCCGCCGACGCCAGCTCAGTTCCCATCCCGCCGGACACGTGAGTGGTGGGAATTCGCAACCCCCGCAGTAGTTCATGTAGTAGCCTAGTGGCGAGTAGTCAGATTGACGAAGCCTTACCGTTACTGTGTGTGTGTTTTATGTTTGAATTTTTTATGTTGATTTTATGTTTATGTAAGCGTATTTTATGGAACGATTTACATAATGTTGATAAACTCAAATGTTAAATATGTGCACAACCTAGTTTCAAAAGGAGAAAGCCGCTCGTAAGAAGGCAGTTTGGCAAAATTATACACTGTCAACTACTCAAATACTGGATGGAAGGTTTGCAAATACAATCTTTGAACTTGCCTCTCAAAGATAAACAAATGCAAAATATTCTTAAAGTTTAAATATTCCTGTTACCCCAGATATTCCAAATAACAAAGAGGACAAAAAATATGCAGCTTCTGCCCTTCGAAGAAACATCACACTTCTGCAGCCGCACAGGGTGATGTGTGAAGAAAACCAATGCCAATCGTAGGAAGAATGTGTAAACTGACTTTAATTCCCCAAAAGTTCATTTTCATCATTGTTTTTGTTTTCTAACAACTGTGAGTAGTTAAAAGTGTTATTTTGTACAAAAATGAATTTTTACATATTTCCTTTTAGAAAGTAGTCTCCTTGACGAAGCGTTACCGTTTAGGTTTTTTAGCATTACCAATCTAGGGTTAAGTTGAACTTTTCTTTTCCATTTATTGTTTTTAATCTAATTATAGTCTATTAGGGTAGCCTAAGCTATATTTTTATACTAACTTTTTACTTGATGACTATTCTAGGCATGCCCACCATACACTGTAACTGGTGGTAGCCTATTCAAAGTTTAGGACTTTATGAAAACATCTCATGGAATAAGAATTTTACTGTTAGGATTTAATTTAAGAGTAATAATAAAAAATATGCTTATGGTTTATGTCATTAAGAATAATCCGTCTTAACTTCATTTAACTTAAAATTTACAGAAATGAGTGCGGCTACTATGAAAAAATCTGCTCTGTTTATTTGCCTGGGTAACATCTGCCGGTCGCCAATCGCAGCTGCCGTGTTCCGTCAGGCTGTGCGGGACCGAGGTGAACAAGACAAGTGGATCGTGGAGAGTGCGGCTCTCGGGTCCTGGCACGTTGGTAATCCTGCTGACTATCGAGCCCAGGAAGTTCTCAAGTCACATAATGTCGATCACAAACACTCAGCCAGGTATAGTGCCCACGATATTAAGACTCTAAAAAATGTTAACCAAAGGTCCAATTTCTATCCTGTGACTGTTATGACTCTAGTCGCGCGTCTCTAAAAATTGACTGCTTCAATGCAAAGTAAATGCAACCCATCCCTATGGAGCGTTTACAGACGCGCGACTGGAGCAACTAGAGCCGAGCGGCTAGAGTCAACACGACTCGACTGCTCCGTGAGCAGTCCAGTCGCGCGGCTGTAAAGAATTTATAGTTTGTACATACTAAAGGTGTGTATCTTCATAGATGATTCAAAGTTGATGGAACTGGTTTGTCACCACCCATACATTTTTAACCCCAAGCACCCCCAATACTTGAAGAAGATGTCTCTGAATAAGAATACTCTGAAACCCCTCTTTTCGCCGTACCATGAACAATGGATTAGGATGTTAATTGTTCACTGTTTTTTACCATGCACATTAATATTTCCTTTTCCTCCTCTTCTCTAAGTAATATATTCGCTGCCAACTGTGCTTATTCCAGCCGTGGAATTGAGCCGTACGGCTCTAGATGCGCGGCTGCAGCCAGGCGACTAGAGTCGTATCAGTCGCCGCATAGGAATTGGACCTTAAGGTCTTGATCAAAAAGTACAAAATGCATAATCATTCCAGAATTTCCGGTCAGGATTTGTTAATATTCATCCAAATTTATCACATGTCTAATGTCAGGGAAGAGGGGTTGTTTGGGAGTTTATTTGAATTTAAATGAGTTTTAATTACTTATGATACCGAGTGTGGTCGTTGTTGGTATACTGTTTTTGATTTAATTGTTTTTCCGTGCAGGCAAATAAAAAAGGAGGATTTCAATAAGTTTGATTACATATTTGGGATGGACGATGAGAATATGAAAGCTCTGAAAAAGATGGCGCCAGAGAATTGCAAGGCCCAGGTTCTGCTGCTGATATCATTTGATCCACAAGGCGATAAGACCATCAGGGACCCGTACTACGACTCTGACAGCCGGGGGTTTGAGCTGTGCTACCAGCAATGTGTTCGAGCCTGCAACGGATTCTTGGACGGGTTAAGACAGTAGGTCATGGGATCAACATAATACTATTTAAATGCCTGGCTACTTAAATACTCAATTTGTAAAGAAAACAGCTCAAACGCCTTGTGGCAGGCTTGAAAAACCTACCAAAAATTTATCATTCACTCTTGCTGTTGAAACACTTACACAACTTGTAAAGTTGTTTTTTTTAATAAGTAACGTTAATATTCTGGTTACATGCTCTAAATAAGCGGTTTACAAACTTTTCTGGAGATTTTCTATGAAATATATCTATCAGATCTATTGCAAGAATATAAAGATTTATTTATTTTATATAAATTGCTTTTGAGAATATAACATCAAAAATCAATTAAGTTACTAAAAAAACCTGTATTGTAATGTTCTTGCTTTACAATTTGTTTAAGAGTAGTAGGGCCTACCCCTAAGTTTAAGTTTCCCTTTCTAAACACAACCGTATATCTCAAAAATTTTGCCAATCCTATTTTATTTTTACGATAAGAATTATTTTGACATTCCACATACCTCAAGAGGGTGGGAGTTTGATCCATGTTTACAAAGTGAAAAGTTAGTCTAATAAAATATGTTAGGAATTAATTTATTTAACTACATGTATAGTTTTAATAATAAATTTTGCCGAAGAATTTAATATTATAAATTTGTTAAAATGTGTATGTTGTGCTCTTTATAATGTTAAAGTATGTAGGCTAAGGCAATTTATAACAGATCTTTATTTTGATTGGTTTAACCATTTTAGCTATCTCTAATGATATTACAAGGACCAAAGCTGAATTTTTGTGTGTACATATCACCAACTTCCTTCATAATAAACCTGCGTACTCAAAAATATAGGTATCATCCTCTTCTTTATATATATATAAAAACTATGTTAGTTTTTTTTTTTAAATCTTGCATGATAAAAGGTGGTCCCACCAAGGATTTCTGAAGCTAATAAACAACTACAGTAATGAAATTGAATTATTCTTGCATTTAAATTGTGATATTTATCAATTAATTCAGATTTTTCTTTTAATGAATTTCAGAATGGATAATGAATGTGTTTCACAACATCACTACACTTGTTTCTTTTGTTTGGTAATGTTAAAATGTACTGAACTACAAAGTAGTGATGTGCGATACGTATTGTATCGTATCGGAATATCGCGATACGCGAGGGACGATACGATATTTCGATACGATATTTGAAAAACGATACGTATCTTATCGCCTAAAACGATGCATTTATATCGGCACATAGAGCGATACGATTCATGTCAAAACGATATCTTTAAGCTTTTTTTGCGCAGGCCGAGCAAACTGCAAAATCTGTACTCTGTGGATGTGTAGTTTGAAATAGGAGTTTTTGACGTCTGTATTTTTGATTTTTACTTGATAATGTACCAGTCCCATCCCAGTCCAGTCCAATTCCACTAGCGTGCTATCTAGCACTAGCAGTGCAGAGTGTGGGAACTGTTTGTGGCAATTACATTAATGTATCTGCAATACTAAGACTGTTTTCAGAGTAAACTAATGATTTTCCCCGAGCAAAGCTTGGTCCCCAGGTACTTATATAAATTTGCCGTTTCTAGGTTAGGTAGGGGAGGGGGGAAACGATACGATACGTATCGTTTTTCGATATTTTTGACGATACGATTCGCGTATCGCGATACAGACGCCCGATTCAATATGGCGATACGATATTTTTTTCCGATACGTACCGTATCGCTGTATCGCGATACGCGTCCGTATCGCCCATCACTACTACAAAGCAGGCACAAAACATGACTTGTAGTTCAAACCATACAAGAAGTTTTATGTAAAATGAAACAAAACAAATTATATTTGATTTAGATTACAACCATGTTACTAATATTCAAATGAGCAAGAAAGACAATTTGGTAGCACTTGAAAAGTGTTTTTGTGTAATGAATGTTATTGCTTGTGATAAGAGTACCTGCGTAAAGTCTGCATGGATTAATAATGCAATTTTTGTTGTAAATAAAGGCATTTTTAACATAGATTTTTTGTTATTGGCCTTGAGTAATGATGGGAACTGTTTGAACAATTTCTTTTAGACTGATTACCACTTTTGAGAAAGAAAACCACGTAGATCACAAAATTAGAGCATAAAGACCCTCCTAATACAGACACACATGCGTCATTTGCTGTGCTCAGTGCAAGTCTTATTCACACATCAAAACAACAGAGTGCTCAAAAGTTACGAACGTGTCCTCTGCTCAGAAATCAGCAAATACCAACACAGTAGCTTGGAAAATGTATCATTTGCGGACCTACCTTTAGAATAAAGGTGATACAAAGGAAACCCTTGGAAGTCAATTGATGAAAAGAATAAACTAACTAATGATATTGCTGATGAAACCTGAAATTATGAAATAAAGTTTGTGGCTTAAATGTGAGAAACTGTAGTTTACAGCTTTGGATATTTAACATTCCTGTGTTTTTAAAGCCCAAATTATTTAGGTGATCTTGGTAAATTTTGAAATAAAAAACATTTTTTTCTATGTTTTTTAAAATAGTATTTATTTTTTAACATTGTATAATTTATTTTATATTTAATATCAATTCACTTGATGAAATATAAATATACGTCTAATGTTACGTTTCAACAGCATAACAAATTTCTTACTCATACCTATTTTAATAGCTAAATAATTTGATCATAGTAAACACACTGTATGAACACAAAGATATTAATAGAGGTTTACTAAACAACTAGTCTTAACACAATATGTTAGATAATGGTTACAATCAGCCAATTAATTCAATATAGTTATCAGAAAAACTGTTCTTTGAAAGCTTTGGGAGATTGTGTGTCAAGCGGCTTTTAATCTGTTACATAATGTTTTTTTTAGGATTTAGGCCAACTTGTTTGTGTACCTCAACAGAATCACACCTTTTGAGAACTTTTTGGTTACCATCTGTGGCTTATAGGTGTTTAAGTTTTACAGAATAGCCAATGATTATAAATTGTTTGTAACCAATAGGATACCTCCAGGATTGTTGAAATTGGGGGAAGATAACTTATAATCAAGGGGCAGTAACATTGTAACTGAAAATGAATATTTTACTGAATAACTTTTAATTTTAAAGGTTTTTTTTTAGAAAACTATTTTAAATTCCGATGTCATTTTGGAAGACAACATTTCAAGTGTTCATAGTCCTCTGCTGTCAATATGATACTGTACAAAAGAGTTTAAATAAGGAGAGCAAAAATACATTGAAGTAAGTTATATGTCATGTAACTTACATTAAACAAATTTAGTTAACTAAATACTTTACTCTTCAGGACAGAATAATAAGCTACTTATTTTACCCTGATTTGTAGAGTTATTACCTGCATCTATTTATTAAACAATAAACTAGGTCTATTGAAAATTTAGTTAGTTAAAATATGGGCCCTAAAAAGATAACATAAGAATTTTACTAATTTCAGTAAGATTTTTACCTATCATAATAAGTAACAAAATTATCCATAACAATATTGAGTTATAAGTTATATTATAATATCACCATCAAGTATAAGAGATTACGGACATTACAAACAATTGTTACATTAAGAATTGCAAAGTCTGTGACTTCATATAAGTACTCTAAATAAACATAGTCCAGAGCTTTCTATTGTTAAAGTACCAAAATATTGCCTATAGGTTGTTTTCCGCTGAGAAATAAACCACGAAAAAGTCACGATCTTGCATCATTCACTGTTGCTGGTATCCTAACTTCAACACCGTCCAAATCTTTTGAAAGTAGTATTTGACATCCAAGTCTCGACCTGCACAAAACATCAGTATAATCCACGGCAAGCCATTTAGGTAGTAAAAGCTATGCATTCTAAAGTTATTGAACATGTTATATATTTATTTGACTAATAAAGTACCCAGAGCTAGTGGCAAATATGGCATAAGACTAGGGTTGAGATGGCTTCTGGGCGTTTCTAAGCATTCCGAACCATC
The DNA here is from genome assembly GCF_028750875.1 of Macrosteles quadrilineatus. NCBI lineage: Eukaryota > Metazoa > Arthropoda > Insecta > Hemiptera > Cicadellidae > Macrosteles > Macrosteles quadrilineatus. The sequence goes on from NW_026542597.1 coordinate 85,054,125, forward strand.
AAAGATATAACGAGTTAAGTCAGGCTAAATGAGGTAGTGAACTGGTTTTGATATTGGCTTAACTGATGATCAGATGCAAATGGCAGTAGTCTTAGTCTTGCAATCAAACAGTAGGAAAAAAATGTAAAAATATATATTTGACAATTGCAAACCTCTCAAATTTTCTCTCGGATCACAACAAGCTTGGCTTAGTAACCACAATGTTTGTGGGAACCGAACAGCTTGAGTGAATAAACGGATGGACAGAAAAGCGAAAAAGAAAATAATTATATCTTGTCATGGCTAAAACGCACTTAGTGATAGCGTTTTGGACTTTTTGTTTTCCAGACATAATCTAGGTTCAATGTCTGCTGGCATTATATTAACTGCGGTTACCACACCACAGGGCTTGACTGTACTTTAATATGTCACAGTATTCCATTGTTTTTGAACAATGGAAAGATAGAAGGTCTGCGATAACAGACATTTGAGATAAAATAAATCCTTTCCCTATAAAGAAGAGAAGATAAAATATACAAATGATGAAGAGAATATCATTTGAAGAAGAATGTCATTTATACTTCGAAATTACCTTCTTTCATTAAGGTCCAAATATCTTCAGATAACTATGTACATGTGTTAACATGCAATGGCTAAAACTGGAGTAAATAATTCTTTTTTTAATATTGAAATTTCAAAAACAAAATAAAATACCCCCGCCGCAGCAAACCTGTCGACTAAGCGAACTTCCTTTGTCTGAATTGATTTTCTATTAAATCTATTTAAATAACATTAGGTTTAACGAGAACGTAGGTTTGCTGCTACAAAGAAACTAATAAAGTGTGTTTTTTAGTAAAATATTAATAGCTTATATAAAATAAATAAGTTTGCCAAGTTTGATCAAAATATATAGATAAACAAGCAAACTACAACATTTAACAATATTCTCCATATGGATAGCATGGAAATTTTTTAACTTACAATTTTTTTTTAAATTTTATCCGTTACCAATAACCGTACAGAAACACTTTGATATAGGCTACTAAATTATTTGTTTTTATAAGCACTTTAAAAAGGTTTAGCCAATTTTTACCCCGTAAAACCGCGTTCCCATGGTCTGATTATGCTGGTTCTCGAACTCATTCTAGTTAACCCATTGGGGAAGGAATTAATGCGCTACCTGCAGCACCCTCTGGCGGCAATTAATTTTACCGAATTTGTAGACTTTTACTCTAACTGCTATAGAAAGAAAACCTTAGGTAATAAATTAATAATTCTTTCACCATTTTGTTCACAGTAAAATTGTCTACAGAAAAGTGGTAATTGGATAGTAAAAGTTCTAAACTAAAAAAAAATATAAATATAAAGATTATAAAAATAAAAATTTTAAAAACAATATTTTGAAAGTAAACTTGATATACAAATTCCAAGATTAATCCAGACACCAAATAACACTACTATTATAAAGTTCAATCGATTCCCTACGTAGAAAAATCAAAAGTTGTGTACTTTTATAAGTAATAAATTTTTTTTTAATTGTTTGTTTACCTTACCGCAGCTGATTTTTGGTGATATGTGGTTTCCATGGCAACACAAAATTGTTTGTTATTCGCTAAAATAAATGAGTAAATACGCAAATCAAGAAGCAAGATATTTATAAACATTATAATAGTAAGAAGAAACAAAAAGGGCGAAAAATAATAATAACTAAATAACTAATGGCGCTGCCTAGCGGTGACACGAGCGGCACTCGTAAGTCGGCCGCCGGACCTGCAGCGGCCGTACGAGTAACGCTCGTAAGTCGGCGCCAATGGGTTAATCAACCGCCTTACACCTTCAAACCAAATTTAATAAAAAATTACTCAAATTTGAACAACGAATAGTGTTTTTGACCTCTGGGGGCATCAAAATGAAAAAGTAAATCGGTCCTGGGTCCAGGTCTTACCATGAGACCTACGGTAATAGCTACTTCCCCATAGGGAAATTGGCTAAAACCCCACTAACCGAACATGACTGTTAACCCTAACAGACTTACGTTGGTGTAAGATCATATGCTAGATCCAGCATATCCAGTTCCTCATCACACGGCTTCTCAGGTAATCTGTCGTAGTCTTCTTGTTTGAAGATGCAATGACATGTGGAACAGGTGAGGGTTCCTTCACAAGCACCTGAAATGTATTAGGGTAATTAATTTGAATAGTTAAGAAAAATGTATTTTGAGACATTTTAATTGTGTGTTGAGTTGACATTTAAAAACAACTCTTAAAACCACCCTGTTTGTATACCACAAAACCACCTTGTTCCAACTCAAACATTGATTATCACGTGAACTGAAAGAATCAGGTCAATTATGTTGGTTCTTTGATTGACAAAAAGAAACTTTAATAAACTCCTAAGATAGCTAGGCTAATGAAGATTTTCAAAGGTTGTATGATTCGCAAGAGCTGTGAAAACATTTCTTTGTTATTTTTACTGAGTTAACTTGATGTGAATGTAAGCTTTCTTACCAAATCCATCAAAGTCTAAATTATTGTTGACAACTACGTCCAGAAGAGAATCACCTTCTTTCCCTTTGGAAGTAACTCGATCACCGTTAGCTTTGATAAATGTTACTTTAAACCTGAAAATACATTTCAAAGTTAAGTAGTTTTAACAGAGTACATTTTTTTACCCTAGATTAAGTTTAACTCACCATAGTTCAAGGCATGACAAAATCATGAGTCAAGTTACATCTTTTGAAAATATACAGTGAAGGATTTATCGTCGATGTTTTAAATAAATAATAATAAATAGTAATAATTGAGTATAAACAAATGATTAATTATCGGATAAGTACGGTAATTAAACAAATTATCAATATTCAATTCAATAATGGACGCTCAGTTAGGTAACAGTGGTATTAGAGTCAAATGGTTTTAAGAAAAGGATTAATCGTAAATGTTCCAAGATGGCTAGATGAGAGCCCTGATTGTCGTTGACGAAGACGAAGGGCGGGACTAGACACAAATCGGTATCCTGCGCATCCAGTTGGATTGACTTGAGAACTGCTGTAACGCTTTTGAACTCAAAAATGGAAATTTTCCGTTTTCATGGTGTTAGCAGTTCCAGGGTTGAGCAACCGACGCGCAAGCTCGATGACGAAGCAAGGCTTCTTCATCTTCACTTGTCTCGAGATAGTTAACGTCTACTACAGCTTTTGTTTAATCAGCACCGTTCCCTTTCAAATAAAATAAGTTATTTCTATGCAATCTACTAGTTACCGGAGGTATGTTAATACCTGCAGTTTAGTCCGGTTTAGGCTATATCAAGTTATCGGACAATGTTCGTGCCGGTCTATGCATTTTTCTAAAATTACCTAAGTTAACACTCGAGGAGAAGTTCGGCTAGGCCGGACGACGCCATGACACCCACACCGGCATCAGGCATGGGGACGGCACGCTCATCAACCTAGACTCGGAGGGTGACCTATCTACACTACAGGCTGTGAACATCTCATTCAAATTCAAATTCAAAACTTCTTTATTCTGTCACATGTAAATTGTTTACAAAGAATAGAGTCAGACCTAACCTAAATTATACATATTATTAATATCTAAAAATACATCCCATAGTTGTTTTCAGCTCTTAGGACAATATATACAGGGTGACTGCCGGGAACCGGACGTTTTTTAAATTAATAGTACAACCTTATTTTATATAGTAAAATTATTTAATTGTTGAATATATATTGGTGAAAACATACCATTTCAAAAAACATATGTTTTATGGAACCTTTTATCCTAGTTTGTGTTTATTTCTTAAAGATGATATCATGCATGTGATGGCCGTTAACCTGGATACAGGTTTCCAACCTCTGGAGAAAATCATTACGCACCCTCATCAACATGTATTGTCCAATCAAATTCACCTCTTCGGTGATTGCATCTTTTAGCTGCAATAATGTTCGTGGTTTGTGAACATAGACACGAGCTTTCAAATACCCCCGTAAGAAATAGTCACAGGGCGACAAATCTGGTGACCTCGGCGGCCACGGCACGTCGCCAAAACGTGAAAATCAACTTGCCAGGGAACATCTTCTTCACAACTCGCATCGATGCAGCGGCAGTATGCGCTGTGGCCCCATCTTGTTGGAAGTAAACATTTTTCACGTTTATTCCTCGCCTCCGAAGTTGTGGCTTGAGATATGTTTCCAACATGTGAACATAGCGTGCAGAATTCACTGTCACTGTGACTCCATTTTCCTAAAGAAAAATACGCACCAATTATCCCATAGTGGCCTACAGCACACCAAACCATTACTTTTGGAGAGTGGAGTGGTTTTTCATGAGCCCAATATCGTAAGTTTTGTTTGTTCACTGAACCGTTTAAGTGGAAGTGAGCTTCGTCGCTCATTAACATCATTACATCAGGATTATCAGTAAACAACACCTGCATACGTACTGCGAAATCTTCTCTTTGTCCATAGTCCCTCTCTTTTAGTTGCTGTACCACCTGTATTTTGTAGGGATGAAATTTCAAATCTGATTTTAAAATTATTCTGACAGAATCGCGCTTCATGCGTAGCTCTTGTGCGTGTCTTCGTGCAGAGCGACCCGGGCTCCTCATCAAAGCAGTTCTCACTGTGGTGATGTTGTCTGGTATTCTCACTGTTCTTGCTGGACCGGGTGGCTTTTTCTTTGATACTGTTCCTGTTGTTCTGAACTTGTACACCCATCTTAGCAATGTATTCCGGCTTGGAACCGTGTCATTTCGCGCAATATTAAAGTGGCGTCGGAAGATACGCTGTGTTTTGATAACGGATTCGCCATTTTTAATAAATGTGTCATATGCAAAAACACGATGCTGAACTGACCACTGATCCATCGTGACTAAAATGGTAAAGCTTACTCAAAACAATGACATAACCTCAATCTCCCTAGCACGTGTAGCAACAATGTAACAGCTGTTGCAAATTTGTCCGGTTCCCGGCAGTCACCCTGTACAACATAGTACGTTACACACATCACTCCAAGAAATCGTGGAAAAAAATAAAATAAAATAACTACAACTGAGTCTTAAAAATTAATAAAAGCAATACTTAAAATAAGGATTATATACATACAGTTATTACTATATCCTAGAATAACCACGTGCAGCAAAAAATTTTTTAAAATTATAATTTTCAGGTATGTCTTAAATATAATAATTTTGACTATGAGAAAAAAATGTTGGAGAGAGTAAAACGTTGATTCAATCAAGTATGCCTTCAATAGTCTCAAAAACTTATTTTGGTTTTTTTCCAATTTAATACTTCCCGGGAGGCCATAAAAAAATCTATTTCCTACATATGTTGTTTTCTTTTTGAAAAATTCCAAATTATGTTATTCTACTAAACGATGAGCTCTAGTATTATAAGAATGTGTTGTATTGCCAATCGAAATCCTATTGCCAAGTAATGTGAACTTTATTGTTTCATAAATGTACAAACTGTAAACTGTGAATATTTTTAAATCTTTAAATATGTGTTTTACAGAATCTTTTGATTTTAAATGAAACATTATTCTTAAAGCTATTTTTTGCTGAATCAGAATTTTATCCATTTTCTTCTTTGTTGTTGATCCATATATACAAACACCATAAGCAATATGTAAATGTATTAGAGCAAAATATATGGATTTTAAGGTTTTAATATTACAGGAGTAGACCAGTCTCCTCAAAGCATATAGACCACTTGAGGTTTTATTCATAATATGATTAATATGGTTGTCCCAAGATAGGTGTTCATCTATAGTCAAGCCTAAAAATTTGATTTCATTTAAATGATTTAGTAATTTTATTTTTTGCTTTTTTTTGTTGAAAAAGAAACAAAACTTGATTTACTAGAGTTTAATAGCAGATTTTTACTATTTAAAAAGTCTTTAATCAGTGATAAGCCAACATAAAATGATATTTCTATGTTCTCTTTAGTGTTGGCTGAGACAATGACGTTGGTATCATCTGCATAAAGACACACTTTTCTATTTCTGTCCTCCATCATTCTAGGTAGCCCTTTAGGTAACATAGAAACAGTAAAGGGCCGAGAATAGATCCCTGAGGGACACCGTATTGGATTGGTAATGGACGAGAAGCAAATTTTTCTTTATACATAAACTTCTGATGATCTGTAAAATACTCTATTTCTACATATCGTTTCCTTTCTGTGAGGTAGGAGCAAAACCAAGCCAACTCTGTACTATTTACACCTAGAGAGCTTATAACTTGGATCAGTTTGCAGTGCTCAACACTATCAAAAGCTCGGGATAAGTCCAAAAAAATGCCAACGACTCTTTCACCTCTATCAACAGAATCGATTATTGACTCAACAAACTCAATACCAGCTGTTATAGTTGACTTATTTGGCCTAAAACCATGCTGTTCATTATCCAGCAACATGTTTGATTCAAGGTAGTTTGAAGATTGGTTGAAAACAACTTTCTCAAGGATTTTTGAGAATACTGGAAGCAGTGATATAGGCCTATAACAATTAATATCTTCAGGATTACCTTTTTTGAAAATTGGAACTACTTTGGCAGTTTTGAATTGTTTGGGGAACACTCCTGTTATCAGTGAATGATTGATTATAAGAGTTAAAGGTGAGCAGATTAATGGCAACGCTGTCTTAATGGTTGATATAGGTATTTCATCATTGCCTGATGAGGGTTTATTTTCAAAAGATAATATTATTTTTTCAACATCTCTCTCCGTGACAGTTGAAAATTGAAAAGTTGTATTTAAATGTGTTTTAAACTGAGTATTTGTTGGTGGCACTATGGTTATTTTAGGAACTATCAAATCTTTTACAATATTGACAAAAAATGTATTAAAAGTTTCGCAAATATCAATTGGATTTGTGATATAACTACCTTTGTGAATCAATTTTATATTTGTATTACATTTTGACAATTTTCCCAATTTGGAATTAATTAAGTTCCAGGTAGTTTTAACTTTATTTCTTGAGTTTGTAACGTTTTCTCAAAGTTAGTTTTTTTATTGTTAATAATACATCTTTGAAGTTCTTTTTTCTAACTTCATCTCACCTCTAACCCTAAGCTAAGTGTTTATACTTAAACTTAGTGGTTATGGCTACACAAAGATTCTATAGCCTTAAATTTAGTTTTTTGCAATGTAAATTAACTTAATTTCACTCTTTACAACCAAATTCTATGGATTGATTTTCTTTTGTGTACCTAACTTATTCTGAAATGTAAAATTTAAAACATCTGGTTTAGTCTAAATTAATAAAAAAATCTTTTATGTTCTGAGAATTCTTCATTTATTAAAATGAAATAAGCCCCACCAAACCACACGATTAACCTGAGATAAGAGGAAGGCTCTACTAGCCTAAAGTAAGTAAACTAATAAATTAACTTAAATATGAAACTGGTGTGATTGACTGTGTGATAGGCCTAACACTAGTCAATAGTCAATTTAAAGAAAAATAGCGCATCGTTACAGAATGGCGCCCAACGTGGGACTTTTCGATTACTACTGCTCTTTCGCTCTATTAAGCCGCGCCTGAAGTTGTTCTTGTTTAACGTCTATTATATGCCGGACGGGTTTATAGTTTTCCTTCTAATGCCTGTAGTCTAAGTGACGTACCTCATGTTGATGACGGATTTGTAATTCACCATCGTCGATTTATACCTGAGGTATCGTGGGATTCTTGGCGTGTACAAAATTCGGCGAGTCCGTACACTAGTAACCTCACCCATCAGCAAGTTAATGCCTTTGCGTAACTCAGCTTCCTTCATTGGAAATCGCATTTTGAAGACTTTGTGATCGCCATGAACATGGTTTCTGGTAGTGTAAGCACTTTCTTCTTCGTTTTCTCTTCTTGGCATAACATGCATTTCAGCGATGTCACATGAAACAAATATTTCTTTTCCTACATTGTACTTCTCCCAGTTGATGCGTCCCAAGCACTTTGGATATTTCTCAAACAGCCTTTGGGCATGTGGACCAATGGCGTTTAGGTCATCTTCCAATTCAGTAGCTCCATATTTTTCTCCGATTATGTCATCAGGATTCAAGAGCAAATGGTTTGCCCATATTGTCCCAGGGATAGGGTTGTGCTCTTCAAAATATGTTCTTGTAGCTTCTTGTGTAGCTGGATTTGATAATGCCACAACAGTCTGACGAAGATTGCTGATCCGTAGATTTTCAGGAAGCGGAACGAACTCTCCTGTCTCTGAGATGTGATCCACAGGCATGGAAGTAAAACATGATTCGGTTGTATCTTTAAACAATCCGATTGAATTTACAAAAGTCGCAATTGGTTCAGGAACCCGAACTGCGGTTGTACTTATATTTTGAAACTCGGTGTCACGCTTCAATTTCGGTAGCTCTTCTATTTCATCAATGGCTTCTGAGATTCTTGTTGATGTTTTAAATAATTTTGTTTCAATAAGGCTTAATCCGATGCGATAGTATTGGTTAATGGTGCCTCTATTTGCGTTGGCCATTTGCGACAGCTTTTGATCGACATTGGCAGTGTTTAGCATATTAGTTAGTCCGAATCCAATCTGTCTCGTTGAAATTTGTAATGGTACTGCAGTCTCCGTTAGTGCTGCTTTTTTAGTAGCAACGCCTGTTGCTTCATCTTTCAGTCCTGCTAATAGTTTTCCTCTGATCGCCTTTTCGAACGATTCACTATTATCCATACCCACACTCTCTCTGTGCGCCTCTACACTCCTAGCCTGGAAATTCCGTCTTCCTCGCGACTGGAATCGATTTCCTCGGTTGACTCTTGTCCGGCTTTGGAGGAAGGCTCTTCCATGGTTGACTTGTTCGCTTGAACTTCCATGTACCCATGGGTCGACGTAGCCTTGGTAAGCATTATTGGTGTTATTGCGCTGGTAGCTCATTTTTAAGCGCTGGTGGTCTGTAATCAGAACCACACGATTAACATGATATAAGAGGAAGGCTCTACTAGCCTAAAGTAAGTAAACTAATAAATTAACTTAAATATGTAACTGGTGTGATTGACTGTGTGATAGGCCTAACACTAGTCAATAGTCAATTTAAATAAAAATAGCGCACTGTTACAGAATGGCGACCGCAACGTGGGGCTATTTCAATTAGGCCAAAGTTAAAGTAAATATTTTCATTTTTGAGGTGTTGCCTTCCGGATTACTTAACAATATTATTCTATAGGTTAAATACCTTATTGTTGCCAATGTAATCCACTGTCGTCAGGATGGCGACTGGTTTCGACACTCATGTTGTCATTGTCAAGCCTTAAAGACGTGTTGTCACTCCTAGGAGCTCGTCATAAAGTCTTGAAAACAAATACACGAGACACGCACAAACATATTTACAAATAAATAAAACAGCATGGCCATACAAGAACACTAATTTTCACGGCGCGGCTGTGGGTTCAGGGTGTAGGTCTAGACTTACACTGTGGACACAGTGGATTACAGTGGCACCAATTAGGTATTTAACCTCTAGGATAATTAAAGTAAATAACTTAACTTATTTATCAAAATGAGATTGTGAATAGACAACCTGTGAGGTAACTTAGGCTAGGAAAAAGCAAATTAGAATTTAAAACATCCAAGTTAAAAGATTATTTAGGCCTAAGTAAGTTAAATGGAGTGTAGGTAGGCTAACTTAATAAATTACTTCTATTATAAAATACTGTGCAAAAATGTCGGATTCAGGAGATTCTACCAATTCTGATAAAATACCTTTAATAGAAATCAAAAATAACTTAGTAGGAATAAATAACATGGACAGTGGACCGGGAGACAACAGTCAGGTAGAATTTGAAGATGATGTAGCTAGATTAGATGCAAGTAGGCATAGTGAAAAACAAGTCAGTATGATGGTGCAATACAATTTCAATAATTGAAATTGTATTGAAATTTTTTTAATCGTTTGACATAGCTTGTAACATTAATTATTAATGTTACAAGCTATGTCAAACGATTAAAAAAATACCATATCTGAAAATGTCACTATCCTTAAAGAAGATCAAATTAAAATGAAGAATGAATTGTCATTAGAGATTAAGCAGGTTGCTAGCAAGTTAGAAGATATGATAGAACAACTAAATGAAAAGTTAGCTCAAACTAGAACAGAGTTTGACAGTAAGCTTTGTAAAGTAGATAATCAGGTTAAAGTTGACATTAGTGTTCAAAATGATGCGATTAGGACCATTGATAAAAATGTTAATGAAACTATGTCAAAACATAAACAAGATATGAATCATAGGTTGTATCAGTTTGAAATTAGTTCGAAGATAGGTACAAACAGACAAATGAACAGGTAAATGAATGTTTAACAAAAGTAAACTGTACTGTGGTGAAATGGATAGTCTAAAAAGTAAAGTCAGTCGACATTTAAAGATTTTTAGCGATCAGCTTAAATCAGTTGAACCAACATTTGTTAGTAATAGGAGGGTAGGTAAGGTAGGCCTATGTGTTAACGCTGAGTTAATGTTGATTGATTTTAATGTGAATGGTAAAGAAGTACATCCTATGTATTTTTTGCATTTTGCAAACAAGTTTGTTGAAAATTGAGTCCAGACCCTTGGGAATCACAGATGTTGTTGATACTTAAGCACTTGCATGGTGAAGCAGAGCATTGGTTCCGTACATACTTAGTTAGTTGGGATAGTTTCAGTAAATTCGCAGCAGCATTCAAAGATAAGTTTTGGGGTAAAACAGAGCAGCATAAGTTTGTATGTGACCTGATGGGCAAAGGAGATTTTCAGGGGGGTAAAACTGACCTGGTTAGTTATGTAATGAATTATTACACAAAATGCACATATTTGGACAATGACATTAACATGCGTACTTTCATTAACTACATAAGTAACCACTTGCCAGAAAGTATAGGAGCAGCGTTAGTAACATCCGCGAATGTTAACACAAAAGAAGAACTAGAGTATTGTTTGGTAAACCTAAATGCGATTAATCACAATAAAAATTTTCACAGTACCAGTCTCAATAGCAGTAGTAAGGAGGTTAGGGATTATAACCATAGAGAGGGGCAATACCATCAAAACAATAGATCTAATGGCAACAGTTTCCGTCCTTGGAATAATAACAGGGGAAATAATAGAGAGTTTAAAGAGGTTCCAGTAGAAATTCGTGTTGGTAATGTAGGCCCACACAATGACAGACAATGGTGTGGTAATGGGAATAAAATGAATGATGAGGAAAAGAGGGGTTGGCATAATAGAGGACAGGGTAGGAATCAAAATATTAACAGTGCTGGTAATAGGTTCTCAGGAGGCAGGGAGGAAAACCAATGACTGGCGCGACCCACTAACACAGTAGAAACAAAAAATGTTAGACCTAGAGGTGATAATCCTAAATTCAAGGACTACCAACTGTTAGGCGATAGTAACATGGTTAGATTTGCTGAAAAAATGTTAAATTATAAAGCTAGTTATTTTAATGGTAAAAGAGTAGTAGGTGAATTTTGTGTTGGTGGGTTAACCATCGAACAGTTATTGGACAAAATATTGCTTCACCCGCAAAGTTTAGAAAAGAATATTACTGTATTTGTATGATAGGTAAGTACGAATAATTTATTGAAAGATGATGCGATAGATGATATGATATGGTCACTGCAATTGTTGTTGAAAGAGTTAATGAGGTTAAATATTAATGTAGTGCTACTAACAATTCCACCGATACCCAAACTACATAAGTATGATTAATCTCATTTTGATAAGCTATGGCAATATAACAGTTTCATTTGTGGGCTAAATAATAATAATAATATGAAAGTATTAGATATTACACCCATGTATTTGACAACAAATTTGAACCATTGTAGGCATGAACTGTTTGATAGGGAAATTTTCATTAAAGGGAGATATCAAATAGATTTAATTCATTTGAATCACAGGGGATTGATGCTACTGAGAAATAGGTTAGCAGAGGTTGTCGATACCACAGAAAACATACTACTATAACCCAGAATGCCAACCGCATGGTAAAAAGCATTAAGTGTTTTTAAAGAGAGCTTTGCCTGTCAATCCGTAGGCAGCGCCACCAGCGTTGCCATGCAATAGCGTTGCTGGTGGCGCTGCCTACGGATTGACAGGCAAAGCTCTCTCAAAACACTTAATGCAGGGGACCCTGATATAAGAAATGAGTTATTAAATGAGAGTAATTTCAATAAAGGTAATATCAAGTCTGTGTTTGAGCCATGCCCTGAAATAAATGTAGAATGTTATGGGAAGCCGGTAAGTTGTATTGTTGACTCAGGAAGTCAAACTAGCATAATATCTAAGAGTCTTTTTAATGAATTAAATGTATTGAATCAGCAAATATTAGTTTTGCCTGTTAGTAATTTGGCTATTATTGGCACTACATGAGTAAAATCTAAAAAGATTACCGCTCAAGTATGGTTAGATTTGAAATACAATGGAATAACCAGTCCCTGCGAGTTGCTTTGTGGTAGAAGGAGTTAATATAGATTTTATTTTGGGAAATGATTTTTTCAAACAATACAAAGCTAAAATAGGCTGGGAAAATAATAATTTTGAGTTGTCTCTTTGTAATGAAGAAATTAAAATTCCTTTTTCAAATGGCATCAGTAAGAGTAATCAGGACACAGGAAAATGGTTGAATAAGATAAGGATTATCGAAACTAGTTTTTTTAAATGTAACAGAGAATGAGAATGAATTTGAAATTACATTGAACCAGTTAGTACAAGCAGTTAGAACGGAGATAGTATCTAAGTCAGTACAGACAGAGTCTTCACAGTTTAAGGCCCGTTTTGCCAGAAGCGTCTCGTGCGTCTGACGCTCAGCGTCTATCGCTCCGCGTCAATCGCTGCCTACTGCTTTGCATTGTTTTAGGTTAGTCTATTTTGCCAGAAGCGTCTATCGCTACAGCCGCCAGCGTCTGTAACTGAGACGCAAGCGTCTGACGCGGACCACTGCTCCTGGAGCAGACGGAGACGCAGTCGCTAGCGATTATTACTGGAATAAGCACGTGTTTATAGTTGTTGACTTAACTTTTGTTTCCTTAAATAAGTTGTGTTTTAAAGTTTAGTGACATGTCACAAAGTGGGGATTCAATAGTGAAGAAGATGAAAACCCGATTGAAGCCATTTCAGCACACGACTGTTAAGTCAATTGTTAATTGAAAATCAATTAACAATTAAAAATATCCCTCATCAGGCCTCTTTAAAAACAAAAACATAGTACGCACTTCTTCCCTAGATTTGCACAACATTTCTAATATCTCATCATCGTCTAATTCGTCAGCTAACAAATACTTTACTATTTGCTTTTTACAGGTCATTTTCAGAAACACTCCTTTTGCCACCAAAGTAAACCACAGTCGCTGTGTTCAGCCGCTAGCCGCTCCAGTCGCAGTCGCGTCAAGGACAATGGTCCCTTTTGAAACAACGCTAACCAGTGCTCAGCTACTATCGCTGAGCTACTATCGCTCAGCTACTATCGCAAGAGTCGCTTCAGGGACAATGCACCTTTACTGATCAAATAATCGCAAGGAACAGACGCTTCTGGCAAAATAGGCCCGAGCGATAGACGCTGAGCGATTATCGCTGAGCGTCGGACGCACCAGACGCTTCTGGCAAAACGGACCTTTAGGTTGCCAGAGCAAAATTTTGGTATCAGTCAATATGATGAGTAAGTCTAAAGATAATGAAGGCATTGTTGAACAATAATTAAAGGAAACATGTAATTTAATAAGTAAACTCAATGACAATGATCAGCAAATAACAGTAGATAAACTACAGGAGGTATTAGTTTAAAATGTAGAAGTATTTTCAGATAAACCTGGTTGTATGAAAGACACAGAGATAGTTTTAAATTTGAAAGATGATAAAGTGTTTTTGGGGAAACCATACCCAGTACCTTTTAGTAAACGCAAGGCTGTGGAAGCTGAATTGAGTAGAATGAAAGAAATAGGTGTCATAGAAGAGTCAAATAGTCCATATTTAAATCCTTTGGTTTGTGTAGTTAAAAAAGATTTAAGTGTTAGGTTATGTATTGATGCCAGAAATTGGAATAAGAATTTAGTAAATGATTGTCAAAGAACTGAGAGAATAGATGACATATTACAAAAGTTTACCGGAGTAAAGTATTTAACATCACTAGATCTAACCAGTGGATTTTTACAATTACCTTTACATAAAGATTCACGCAAGTATGTAGCTTTCACCTTTAATGGAAAAAATTGGCAGTTCTGTAGATTACCATTTGGTCTTTGTGTAAGTACAGCACATTTTATCAAAGCAGTAGGCCCTGAATTTGATGAGATTGTAACCACATATGTGGATGACATATTAATTACTTATAATAGTTTTGGTGACCATGTAGAACATATTGAAAAAGTGTTAACTAAATTAAGATAATGGGGGGTAACAGTTAAACTAAGTAAGTCTCAGTTTTTAAGACAGGAAGTGAATTTTTTGGGATACAAAATCAGTAGGGATGGAATTTCTCCAGATCCAGATAAAATTCAAAAGCTACTTGATTTTAAAGAACCATCAAACCTGAAACAATTACAATCATTCCTAGGGCTATGTAATTTTTATAGAAAATTTAAAGCAAACTATGCAAAATTAACGTCGGGTTTCAGTCATATGTTAAGTAACAAATCAAAATGGCATTGGACAGAACAAGAAACACAGCTTTTTAACAAGATAAAGTCAGAATTTTTGAAGTGTGTAATGCTTAAACATCCTCAATTTTCAAAACCATTCTATATAAGTACCAATGCTAGCTTGACGATGAAGGTTATGAACAGGTTATAAGTTTTACCAGTAGACAGTTGTCAAATAATGCTGAGAAGAGTTATTCATAGACGATTATCTGGCCTGTGATATTAGTTCCCTATGTTTTTAGAACATCAATGTTAATATTAATATATTTAAATATTTAATTGTTATTATATTTAAAGATTTTATTGTTATTATATTTACAGATTTTATTTTTGATCATTGACATGTAAATTGTTAAGTTATTTATTTTAGAGTTAATTATGTTTAACTGTTATTTTTTAAAGAGTGATTGCTACTCACTTGGTGCATTCTTGCTGTTAGGCCTACTCTAACAGGAAATTAACTGTATGTATTATTAGAAAAAAAAAGAAAAAAACTTTGACGATGTCTATTGTAATACTTGTATTGCTTAATGACAAATAAAGATCTTGAATCTTGAATCTTGAATCAGTTTGTGAGAAGGGGTTGTTGGCTATAATATTTGCCTGTACTAAATTTAGAACATATTTATTGGGGCATCATAAGGTAATAGTGCGGAGTGACCATAAGGCCTTGTCATTTCTAAAGTCATGTAAACTATCTCATGGCAGGTTATTAAGGTGGAGTTTAGTATTGCAAGAGTTCTGTATAGAAATAGAATATGTACCTGGTAAACTAAATGTTGCGTCGGATGTTCTTTCCAGGACTAGTCCTGATCAGCCAGCATAACACTGTAGGTAATGATATTAATACCATTAAATCATACATAAACAACGTCTCATTTGGGTTTAAAGATGATGAGCTAAGAAAGTTATTTAAGGATAATTCAGAAAGGCAGAAAAATGACCACCAGATAGGACTTGTCATTGATAACTTGGAGAATAATGGCGCACTCAGTTAGAAATTCGGGGAAATATTTCAAATATACCATGACATATTGTTTAAGAGGAAAAGTATCGATGATGACAAATGGTGTGTTTGTATTCCAGAAGTAATGATTGAACAGCTAATTAAGTTCACACATTTAAAATTTGGACATCTGGGGGGGTACAAAATTTATTTAATCTTAAGAGAATATTGTGTTTTTCCACGCATGGAAAAAGTAGTCAAGCAGTCATTGGGTAAATTTTTGCTCTGCCAAAAGGCCAAACATGGAAATAAGGAACAGCGGCTAGGTTTGTTACAGCCAATATTGCCAAAACAATTAAATGATTTAGTTTGTGTAGATATCATTGGGGAGTTGCCAACAAGTGTAGGAGGTACTAAATATATTTTTTCAGTGGTTGAAATGTACTCAAAATTTGTGAAATTATATGCCATAAAGAAAGCCAATACAAAAACTTTGGTAGGTAAAATTGGTGATGACTATCTACCATTAGAAGGTGATGTAAAATGTATATTAAGTGACAGGGGAACACAGTTTACTGCTAATGACTGGTACAACACACTAAACACTAAAGGTATTAAAACAATACACAGTTCAGTATATATCATCCAAAATCTAACCCCTGTGAGAGGGTAAATAAAGAAGTTAATAAAATTTGTAGGATTTTATGTCATGAAAAACACACTAAGTGGGCATTATGTTTAAATTTCATTTAGAATTGTCTAAACCACTCAGTACACGATTCCACAGTCACATTCCATATGAAATTATGTTTGCTAGGCCTAGTGACTGCTTTTAAAATCATTTAATCACATTTCCACCTGAAAGAGAGTTTAATTATGATCAGAAAGTAATGTCAGTTTATCAGAGGTTGGTCAGTAAAGCAGAAAGTAGGAAAAGTAAGTGTGATAAAGGGTTGAAAGGAATAAAGTATAATATTGGGGACAAAGTATTAGTAAAAACACATTATCTACGCACGCTCATCAACCTAGACTCGGAGGGCGACCTATCTACACTACAGGCTGTGAACATCTCATCTCACCTCTAACCCTAAGCTAAGTGTTTATACTTAAACTTAGTGGTTATGGCTACATAAAGATTCTATAGCCTAAAGTAAATTTAGTTTGTTACAATGTAAATAAACTTAACTTCACTCTTTACAACCAAATTCTATGGATTGATTTTCTTTAGTCTACTTAACTTATTCTGAAATGTAATAATTTAAAACATCTGGTTTAGTCTTAGGCCTAATTAATAAAACAATCTTTTATGTTCTGAGAATTCTTCTTTATTTATTAAAATGAAATAAGCCCCACCGAACCACACGATTAACCTGAGATAAGAGGAAGGCTCTACTATCCTAAACTTAAAGCAAGGGCGGTCCTAGACATATATTTTGGGGGGGGGTCACCGGGGGGCTGGGGGGTATGGAGTACCCCCCAGCAAAGGAGGGGGGTCCGGGGGTCCCCCCAGGGAAAAGTGTGGAAATAAC
This sequence comes from Macrosteles quadrilineatus, assembly GCF_028750875.1. NCBI lineage: Eukaryota > Metazoa > Arthropoda > Insecta > Hemiptera > Cicadellidae > Macrosteles > Macrosteles quadrilineatus. Next base: position 85,071,195 of record NW_026542597.1, read on the forward strand.
GTGCTAAATGAGTGGTTTTTAAGCTCTTTTGAGGACCTAGTTTAATGTCTTCAAGCTTTTCAGTTTATTTAAAGGTCAAAGAAATTTCTAAAAATAAACTTGTATAATGTCATGTTTTTGCATTATTGAGACTTGTGGTTTTAATATCAAAGGAATACCACAACATTACAACACATTCAAGCATTATTGATTTACGAAAACACCCTTTCAACTGGTGCCAATGTGCATGCTAAACAGAAAATGTCCAAAATCAGACAAAGTTTTCGAACCAGAGAACTTATTTTATCTAAGAAGTGTTTAAGAACTTGCACCCAACACGACTGCATCATACCTGCCCAGTAAGCAACAGTTAACCTACACAAAGAACACTACCGGTACCCAACTAACGTTGCCGTCGGCGTCCCGTCACTGCTACCGCCTGAAGAATTGGTTCTCATTGCTCTCATTTTTTTCTACGCCAGAGCCAGTGGCATTTTACAAGGGGTCAATGTGAGAATAAAGTTTTTGTGGTTGTGTGGGGAATTAAATCCGTCCCTTCCGCATCTAAGTCTAAGATACTTTTACTATTACTAAGATAGTTTTTTTATACCATTTTGTTGTTGTTTTGTGGCTAGCAACATGCCAATTGGGTTGTGGTATTCTTAATTATATCAGGTGCTCTAAATATGAATTACTATTTAATATTGAAAGTTTTGAAATTTGCTACGGTAATCATTGAATTACATTACTGTAATTATAAATTCCTAACGCTGAACTCAGATAAATTAATATTCAACTACCTTTCAAGCTTTGACTATTGATACAACTTCTTTTCTTTATCCAATACCCAATTCAAGTTTTCAATCATCTAGGTTAAAATGAATGATAACATTAAATGCCGAAAAATTAAATAAGAAGAATGCGGCCGAACGTCGAACGTCAGCATGGGACACTGCCGTTGCTGTAATAGACTGAAAGCGTCCATCGTCTGCCGATCTTCCCGACTTTTCATAACGTACAAAAAATAGTCAGACTCGAACGATCCCGAGTTTTAGGTTAGAGTTTGTAATTAGTCCTTTCGTTTGCCACAAGTGTAAAGACTACAATGAATTTCAAATTGGTAGCTCGCTTTGCAATAAAAATATGGTATAATATAATAGGTAGGCTATAATAGTTTATGTATATAAAAAATATTTTGGAGGGGGGTCATGACCCCCCTGACCCCCCCCCTGGGACCGCCCTTGATCCCAGTTAAAAAACTGTAGACTACCCGGCTGCACTTTACTTTACGTCCTACACTCATTGAAATGAAAATATCGATCGATATATCGATTATTCGATAAGTTATATCGTTTGGTTAGTTAGGTAAGGTTCCTAACCTAACTAACCAAACGATATATCGAATGAAACAATCGAATAACCGATATTTTCATTCGAATGAGTGTAGGACGTAAAGTAAAGTGCAGCCGACTACCCCATTTAGGCTACACAAAATATCAACAAAAAAACCTTCAGTAATTTCAATGTAAAAAAGTAGGTCTAGGCCCATACAGTAAAAGAAACTAATAAGTTGACCTATAGCAATAAATTTAACTTTAGGCCTATATGGAGTCTCATAAAAAAGTACTGCCAACAATTGAAGTTCAAATTACAGTAGTAAAAATCTTACTAATAAAATGGTTAAATACCTGTAGTACTTGTCACTTGTCAGTGGATCCTGAAATTTAGGTCAGCCAAAAAATCATTGCAAAATCGATTGGTTTTTAATGTAGGCCCTATGTCTTTTCCTTTTGTCCATTCTGTATGTACAAATAAACATATTATTTCATTCATTCATTTTGCTGACCTAAATTCCAGGATCACTGACAAGTACTACAGGTATTTAACTTTATTTAGTAAATTACATGATCCAGAGGCTAAACATGTTAAAAATCTTAGTTGAACTTACTCGTTCAGTGATTGTAGATTTGTTGAAAAAGATTTAACAGTCTTGTTCAGGATGATTTCTTTCAAGAAGTTTCTTTTTGAGAGGAAGGGATTGTGCACGGCATCAGACAAGTCTCTTCCTCCAGATAGTTTTGTCAAATGTTGAATAAAGGTCTTGCAGGAACGAATTTTCAGCATTTTAAGCTTATAAAACCTAACCTAACTTGCTTGACCCTCTCATGAGCTGACGACAAGACAAGACAATCCAATCCAAAGTTCACGGTTCACGACATCGACACAGACACAGACACAATAAAAATGAATGAATGACACAGTGTTGCCAGATTTGCCGGCGAAAATTATCGTACAAGCAGGCCAAAATTATCGTTTTTGGGGCAAAATTATCGTACACACAATTTTCATTTATAATAATATTATTATAATGTAAAACAAGCAAGTCGATGATGGAATGGCCGAAATTTTACTCTATTTGTCTCTGCCACCCACCGTTTTTGCTCTACTATGTCTACCACTGAGCTAGAAAAATGAAAAATATAAATTCTACCGGAGGCAGCACACTTATCACACACACACGTCACACGGAATCTGCATCTCTGCTAGAAAAAAATTGAAACGCTGTAAAATGATGGTATTTTCGTTCCGTTCTCAACTGGAAAAATCAACCAGCTCATTGCATTATTTCATTCCCCTACTGCCAATGTACTGACTGAGTTCAATAATTAATTGAAGGTACAACGTAATCTACCCCTAGTACAAATGGCGGCCAACTTCTCTCAAAATTCTCCTATAAACACTTAAGTTGGTAGCCAATGTGCCCTCTCTAACACAGCTGATGGCTTTGCAAGGTTGCCAGATCGAACAGCAACGAAGTGATGTTACTGTTTTTCCATATATTAAAAGTGGGAAACGTGTTTAAATGTATAATAATCAATATGAAATAGTTAATTTTCCAGCCCCCAAAAAATAATCGTACATTATGACAAAAAATCGTACACAACGTCAAAATTATCGTACAATTTTTCAAAATTATTTTTTATGGGGAAGGAGCAAAATAATCGTACAAATACGATAATTATCGTACACCTGGCAACACTGGAATGACATAACCTTAACCTATCAAATCATTCAAATAAATCGAGAATCGAGATTGGTTGGGCATTGACGACGTTTGACGTTTCGACGTTTCGCAAAAGCTTCTTCTTCATTTTCTATTCTAGTTTGCTTAAAAAAGCTGGCTTGCTTAACTTACCATGAAACCACATTATTTCACCTTATATCACGACTGTTCTATACATATTTCCCGCGCTTTCTTGAAAATGCTAGTTTTTAAATTATATTTTTGTAATAATCTGAAGCTCTTACAGCAGTACAGCACAGTCACATTATCACAATACCTTTTTGTCTGAAAACAGCCGTGCCGTGCCAATTAGCCAATATTGCCATCATCGATCTCTTTCTACAACATAGATATTGATACTGCCACTGCTTATATAAGAAAAGTATTACTAGCAGTACAAATGAATTGCAAAATCGATTGGTTTTTAATGTATGTCTTTTCCTTTTGTCCATTCTGTATGTACAAATATACATATTATTTCATTAATTAATTTTATATCAAGTTAAATGATAAAACACTACGACCTTGGCCACTTATATGATAACATACAGAAAGGGGCGACTTATACCTTAAAATTCCAAAAGCAACCAACCATTCATTTTGTTGTTTTACGGCTCTTAGCATAGACAAAAATCTTTTTGTTTATGCTCTTAGCCATGTGGTAGGAGTAACGTCTACGAGAGCCCATTTCAAGACAAATCCCACATTGAAAATCATGATTTCACACTCCCAAAACATCACATGTGGGAGTTAAATAATAATTTTCAAATCTGGCTATTGACACTTAAAAGACCTCAAAGTCGCGTTAGCGTTACCAGTTACAATACATTGTATAATTTTATAAATAACTTCTTGATCAGCATTGTACGTGTTATTAAATTTACGGAAAGTAAATAAAAGAAACGTCTTATAACACTTAAAACATATATTTACGCTTATAATGTTACTCACAAGACGGTAAATATACAAAAACGATGGTAAGTGGTGATCGATTTCGATTGGACACTCCAATCATCATCAGACCCAATAGGTCATTGGGTCATTCGCCTATTGGGTCTGATGATGATTGGAGTGTCCAATCGAAATCGATCACCACTTACCATCGTTTTTGTATATTTACCGTCTTGTGAGTAACATTATAAGCGTAAATATATGTTTTAAGTGTTATAAGACGTTTCTTTTATTTACTTTCCGATAATTTTATAATTACAAATTTCCTCAAAAGCATATCAATATATGACCTCAACAAAAAAATTGTAGTTGTTTATAACTAATAAATTTAATATATTACAGGAATTATAAATCTGTTTACACAACGCAAATTTTAGTTCCAATACTACTTTTGTAAGTAAGTTAATAAAGTAACGGTTTGCAGACGTGATTGCCCTATGCTGGGACACATTTCTTGTTACAGTATCTAAATATCACTTTAGTATGGAAATTTGTTATGGAAATAACAAATAACCCTATTGATTTGATCGGTATCAGGGTGTCAGCACTAGAAGGATGCTGGTGGGTGGGGGGTCTTGTCAGGTCGATTTCAGGTGAGAAATGCAACACAGCACTTATGGAAATGGATCGCGTAACATCGGTAATGTTCGGGTCGCCGAGATGAGCTGTCGGCTGCATTCGACAATCGTCGGCCCAGCATCCGACCGGATCAATGATGGCGGCGTCTACAAGACGGAGCGGACGGCACAGATCTCCGTCCTCATCCCCTGTAAGTCTAATGATAATAGATTTCACTGATAACGTGATTGCTTTATTATTATTACACGAAGTAAACTAAATGTAAAAATATAGGTGTGATGCTCTCTTTCTGTTTAAAAACATTTTCCAAATTGGACCCGTGCAGGTAGTAAAATAATTTGAGAGGATACAACATATTTATTTCCAATATTAGATATTTAAAGTATATATTTTAAAATATATAAAATGAAAAATATCCCTTTCATTACAACACGAAATCTATTTGTGAGGAAGCTATTCAGCAATGTTTACCAGATTTTGATATTTCTGTTGTCACTGCTAAGACACGAAAAACAATATTGGAGGATCATGTAATAATAATTATAGTACTTAATCATAATAAAAATTTTGTAAAAATGCTAAAAATGAAATGAAATGAAAACGTAAATGAAACAAAAATCATAAAAATCTGAAAATTTAAATAATTATTTTAAATTAGTTTGTTTGAATAAGTAATCACGCAAAATAAAAGAAAGTTATATATGCGTAAATACTGTATGTAAATTTGCTACAAAAATACAAATTTATTTTATTGTCGATAGCTCTGATGACTTTTGGGACTCGTTTTTTTCTAGAAACACACCCAACCTACAGGCCCGGCTGAGATGGAGGCCCTAGACTCGCTGACAGACGCATATAACGACCAATCTCTACCTGTTCCCATACAAGTCTTCCTTTGGCACCAGATAAGGTAACAATCAAATATCTAATATTTAAAATATCTAAAATTTCAAAATTAAACCCAAACTATAGCACTATAGTAATAACATTGGCACCGTGGGAAGAGAATTGGTCTAGTGGTAGAATGGCGGTAGAGCGCAGGACTGTGGTCCCTGAGGTCCTGGGTTCAAATCCGGCAATAAACAATGGATTTGATCCAAGTCACAATTCCACAACCTCTGGTATTATAATCATGATGTAGCCCTTTGAACTGTTTAATTAGACAGATATAAAGTACATACCTTTGATAAAGGTAGATAAAAGGTATGTACCTTATCTGTCTCTAGAGCTGGTCTGAAATAATGTGAAAAAATACCGGGCTAAATCCTAGCAAAAGTGTAAGGAATTCTAAGTGGTGACTGTTGAGAGTTGAGAGTTTACAGTTTATTTTCTTTTGCCCGAAACTGAATGTTAAGAATGGGTGTAATTTTATTTATTGGGTGGTTAAAAATGTTTTTCATAATATGTACATTGAAAATGTTAAATGTGCTGATCTTTTACAGTCCTTTCATCCGTCCTAAATTGGGAAAACTTCACGAAGCTTCTTGTCAGGTAAATAGACAGTGTTAATAAATTATTTAATACTTTACTGTAATACTTTATTCAGTGGTATTAAGTGGTGACTGTAGTGGTAGGTGAAGGTTTTTAAACCAAGTATGAATGGAGATGAGTGTAGGATGAGTGGCGTGATCTTGCAGTCTTTGTCTTGTTAGTGACTAAGGCCTTAGACACAGCTGTTAATTAAACCATACATTAAGCATACTCCCTTAGGAGCATACTCTAAGGCAGTAAATCGTGCCCTAAGGGAGGATGCTTAATGTATGATCAAACCCATACAATAAAACTAATGGTGGCAACTAAGGGACCTACAGTTTATAGTGGAATCCGAACCACATTTTTGCCTTGCAATTAACGAATTGATCTAATTATCAGAATAGTACTGCGGATAGTCGTAGTACTCACTAGTGCAGACGTTAATCCACACCAGGGATTATCGTATCCACAGTGCATGCCTATAAATTCCACAATTCGGGATGAATTACAGGGGACGCCGTTTGTACCAGGTGCACCACAAAATCACCATTAGGTACAAAGTTAAAAGAATCTGAACTGAACTTGAACTTACTTACAGTATGACCATTTATTAGGCCACAACTCAAATTACATGTTTTGCGTTTAATAAATAATCATTGGTTTATATTAGTGCGGATGATAGAGCAAGGAAATTTGTTTAATCTCATAATGTATGAACTAATATATTTAGAAGACAGCTGTGTAAGATTTATATGAAACAACATGTAAACGGTGTTTAACCTGTAATATTTTATCGACAATTCTTTTAAATTTTCAGTTACTCATTTTAAATCCCCTGTAATCGAACGCACAATAATGACTCAGCCTTTTTTCTTCCTGATAAGGAAGGATTGTCATGATTCCAGCAAGCAATCTAGTGTTATATGGAGCTTTGTCAATCTTGGAAACCTAACTATCATCATCATCCTGCTTCTGCTCACTATCGGGTTCATCAACTTTAGAACTTCTTTTAGGAAAAATCGCAAGAAGGATGAACCAACAAATGAAGACGGAGACATAACTGACTAGTGCAGTGTCCACATGTTCATCAAATAAGATTTTTCTAAAATAGATTCTCAGTATTGTCTGTCGTGTTTTAAATTGATACTAAACCCTTTACATAATGGTGACCATAGGAATGTAGGTATTTTAAGCCAAGTATGAATGGATATGCGTTTAGGATGAATGGCACGATCGTCAAGTTAGATTTAATCAATCAATCTAAAAAAAGATTTAGGGTTTAGATTTTGTTATGCATTCAGATTTAAGATTTCTTACAGTTTCTGTGAGTCAAGGTAACTTATGCATTAAAAAAGTAGGTTCCGGTTTCAATAACTGGCATACTTAAAAAGATGACCATGCATTGCTGCTCAAATTTTGTTTTAAATGTACTGTACGATGAATGAAATGTGTATGAGTAATGAAATTTAATTAAAGCTATATCCAGCTAGTTATAAGGGGCGAATACAAAAAAACTGAGTGCCGGTACTCCTCCGTGTGAAATGCAGTGAAATTAAACAAGAATATGTTATGTTTTGCTGCTTTAATAAAAGTCCGTACTTGTTGCAGTTTTGCCAACATGCTCCTGGACATCACGTAAGTTGTTTTCCCATTCTTGTTTCTTTCATGCTTGGTTATGAAGAACATCAATATGTAACACAAAAGATTTGTTGGTTTTATGAAATGAAAATTAAACACATGGAAAAGAATTGAGAAACCATGAGTAGCATCTTTGTGCTTCAATTTTCATTATTATCGCTAACAATATCAAATTAAGATGGGGACGCCACCCGTCAGATGCATATTTTAACCCAAATATGAGATTTCCATCTTGTATTGTAGTATTTGAGTGGACAAGTGCAACACTATTGACAAAATATGGTTATGTTTCACAATATTAAGTTCAATAAAACTATTATGCTTCTCTATCGAAGGGTTTGACCATTTTTACCAAGATCTTAGTATCTTGACAATTGTGTAATACGCGAGTTGCGTACACTATTTTACCTACGACAGCGTTTTAATTACTAAAAATCACTACTCATAGCTTTTAAGAGACGTTACGTTTTCGCTTATAACCTCTTATTGCCACTGACAAAAATGCAACGAAACATTGTACCAAACACCGAATGCACCACTCAACAATTAAATTTGCCTGAACAGCTGATTAGTTGAAGTTCGAATCATTACAATTTTACTTCTTCTCTCTCAATCCTTTAACGTTTAACCTGCTTGGCCCGTTACACATGTGTTGTTACGAACAGTAAAACTATGCTGTTAGCTGTTATGAAAGTAAACAATGATGTTATGAGAAACTTTTCAATTTTAAGAACTGAACTGAAACGGCTACTTTAAAAAACGGTCGTAGGTAATAGCTATTTACCTTAGAAGTGTAGTAAGAGCGTTTTTACATCACGCAGGTGAATGTTGTGCAACGAGTGGAAGCGAGTTGCATAATTTACCTAAGTGATGTAAACACGCTCTTGCGTAACGTGTAACGTACAGGATTTTACCTGACCCGACAATATACAGGAGGTTACGAACAATATTTTTCATTATCCATTTCACTCATCTTCTAACAGTAACGTTCATTTACAAACAAAAGCTAGGTTAGGAAAATTCTTCAAAACATAACAATAAAATTCAAGCGCACAGCTGATTTCTAGCGTTGATCGTCGTTGGCTCCATAGAGGTATATTTTTTAAGTTAAGCACTCAATGTTATTTAAATGGGTTTCTTTACATCACCGAGTGAGTTTTTGATACTTTACATCACTTGAGAAGTAAGGAAGTTGTATACATCACGCTTGTGATAGGGAAGTTTAACATGGCGGGTTAGGTAAACAATATTTTAACTATGATTGCGTTTACCACATCATTTATCCATGTTGCTTATCACACAGTAGCCTACTTGGTTTTGAAAATAAGTCATGATTCTTTTATAACCAGCTTTGAAATCTTCCATTTCTTCGTGCATTATGAAAATCTTAGTTTAGTGATTATTCGCTTTTTTGTTGTAACTCGAAAGAATGATTAAATGCATTTTGTTCATTAACAGGAGCTGAAAGAAGCGTGCAAGGTAAGTTTAACAAAAAACTGAACTTTTTTAATAATTTTAACCGTAAGTTTAACACATCTTTGACATCCATTGTACACATTTTAAACGTATAGGTAGTGTTAAATATGGTGAAATACAACATATCCAATAATGTGTATGGTCCCTTTCTAAAATGAAAGTTTTCTGTACCTTAAACGCTTATTTACAATCTAATGTGCAAAATTATTTTACCTCTAATGTGCAAAACCGAGGCGTGTGTGATTACTCACGGATATTATCTTTTAAATTTTTGTACTCCATGACATTAAAAAAAATGTTTTGATAAAAAGATGCAGCTACACGTAAAAGCTATTTATTTTATTGAACCTTGGTGACTTATCAATTGTATTGAGAAGTTAACCCAAGACCGTCTATGAGGGTGACCAGGAAAAATACACTAATTTAAAAGAAATATATTCTACAGGCTACTACTACGATTGAGCTACAGAACAAAACAATGCATCAAGTCTTCAGCCACAAACATTTGGATTGTTTGAAAGAAATTCGAAGATTGTAGGATCTAAGTATTTGATCTCAAATAAGGATCCGGCTATAGGCATTCGAGCTCCATGTTGACCAAGTTAAATGAAATTAACTGTTGCTTAATTGAGCCTCTGGAAGAAGGGTGGCTAGCAACAACTATTTTATAATTTTAATATTTTTTTTCTCGTGGAACACACTTTTTAACGAATGAAAACTGTAGGAGTCAATGGTTGTTTACGAAAATATATATGTATATAACAGACTGGTTAAACTTACTGGCTTTGGTCAGTGATTTTATTGAACCAAAAAGGTTATTAGGGGGACAACAGTATATTTAAACATATAAACACAATATTTTGCTAAATAATGTTTTGTAACTGGTTCTAGTCCTTCGAAAAAGTTCTTGTTCAGAACATCCAGTTCGGATTACCACCGAATCTCGCAGATGCCATCAAGTCGGTTCCAAGATGGCGGCTGGTACAGGCGGCTTTTCCCCATGTGATGCACTGCGCAGCGTCACTCTTGCATAACAGGTAGATACTGTAATTTAGGGGTATACCAATAGCGGGTATCATTTAGGGATTAGCATCGATAGGTCAACCATCGATGTACCGATAAAATAGTCGCGAAAACATCGATGACATCCTATAAATAATTAAAATAATCCGTTTTATCTCCGGGGTTATTTATCGTAGAAAGCACAGACATAGATAAAACAAACATTAGTAGATTTATCCTTATTTAACAGCTGAATGAATTTTTTCGTTAGTTCTGTCTGGTGCACTAAAGAGGTCGTGTTTTTGTTTACAATTTGTTTCTTGTTTTTTCAGGCATTTAAAACCCCGTTTAACCAAATAAAACGATATAATCATAAACAATAACTCATCCTCTAGTTATAAAACCAAACAGTAAAGCATAAATCGTGAAATTAACTCTAAAATAATAGAAACAAAATTTCGTCGACACTAGCGATCAGTGTCACCGGACATGAACACAAAAAACGAGCTTCAAAATTTACAATGGGTAAAGCCTACTACCATCTACTACTTGTTGGTTTGGTAAGTCTATGGCACAGATTGAGTTTAATTCTTTGTTTGAGACTAATTGGCACTCAGATAAAAAAATATTAGTTTGTTTCGATTAATTAAATTATTCACATGTTTCAGCTGAGCGAATAACGTAAACAAACATTTCAAGTTTAAATTACTTGCTTAATAATTCTAGTTTGTACAGAAAAAAGTTGAAAATAGGTGGTTTTATTCTTTCCCAGCATAGGGGGTTTAAAAAAACCTTTAGAATGATACATCATTTATTAAAATTGGTGAAGAATTAAGGAATATTATTGTGTACCGAGGGTGTATAGTTCGAGTTCAAATGATAGTTTTAACTTGATTGATTAGCACATACTTATACACAGACCGAAGCCATCAGATTTTAATTCAAGGAGGTTAACCTACGATACGATCGGGTTCAATCGATAAATGGACGAGGACGGAACGAAGTACGAACTCGAAGGAGTTTGGAGTTAGATTTAGGATCAGTTAATTAGAAGCCAATCATCGGTCTCAAGAGACTCGACTCTCGGCTTTTCAAACAATAATTTTGGAGAGCGTAATTCGCGTCCCTTACCTGGGAAGCAATAATTGCGATAGATAGGCAAGTCATATACTAGCTACTCAAAAATCACTGCGAGTGTCAACGGATAAATAGGATACATAGTGAAGTACCACGGCTTAAAATTGAAATATTGTGCTATATTTTAAATTAATAAATGGTATTCTTTCTTTTAGATTATGGTTAATTTGTTTTTGTACCTTAGTAATATAAATAATTTAAATAAACCTGACGGATTTAGATTTATAAGTGTTAGTGACATCTAGCGGTGACTGGACGAACTGCTTTGGTTTTGGGTGGTGACACCTGGCGGTGAGTGGGCGAACTGTTGCGCACCTCGGTCGGTACTTTTACTGCTATAGTTCGGCCGCTTAGAAAACGACCTGCGCGCTAATGCTAAACCAATGCTGGAGGAGGTCGCTTTCTAAGGGATAGCGCTGGGTTCACAACGATATGGTAGGCATTCGGTTAAATATCGAGCTTGTTTTCTACCGGATGACAGACATCGACTTTTTAGTATTGGCTCTGGCTCACCGGCTGTCTCATGGTGGAAGTAACTAAAACTATTCAACTATTGCCTTGCCTTGGTGCCTTCTGCTGCAGCTGCTCCTAACTCCTATGTCTGTCGTCATCGTCAAACGTTTATAAGTGGCCTTGACGACGGAAGGCCATAATTTAATTCTCAATATTGCAGTGAGAGTGAATGCAAATAAATAAGTAAAACAATATATGAACATGGCATGAAATTTGCCACTGAAAATGTTTATTTTCCAATTACAGTAAGGCTGATAACCAGCATGATAAATATATAAGAAATTAAATTACGGAGGAATTTTAAAATTAATATTCCAGTAACTTACGCAATTAACGCCAGATAAATTACCGCCGCCCCCCCCTTATACTTTTAAAAGCGTTTAGATGCCCTTTGCATTTTTGCATATTTCCTCCATAATAATGCACCATGAAACTGATCAAAAGGAACAAAGTTGGAATAAATTAAATTACCTAATTAAATAAAATATTCCCCTCCTCTTTTAGGCTAGTGCTAGTATTTTTTGTGATCTCTGTCTTCTCTCTTCTGTCTGTCGGTGTTGGTTGGTTTGGCTTTTTTTAACAAAGTTTTATTTACAATCTGTTTTACACTAAACAATAAGTAAATATGATGACAATTATATAAATAAATTTAAAATTGGAAAACATGAGTTACAGCAGCTAAACTTGTTTGTTTCTCGTTTAGGTTGGTTGGTTGGCGCTATGGAAGCCAATCGATTTACGATATTCGATAGTAGTTCTTTTCTTACTACGACGATCGATACTTATAACCAGTGCTACCGCTACCATATCGTTGTGAACCTAGCGCTATCCCTTTCTAAGCGGCCGAACTATAGATGTAACCACAGAGCATAGAATAAATATGTAACCATGTAACCATTATCATAGATAAAACATACTTGTGTTGGTTAGTCTATGCCATTATGTAACAATCAAAAATCATTGAATCAATTCATCTAGTCACCGCTAGATGTAACCAATGAATACACAAACTGTAGTTGTTGCGATATATATATATATATGAATTTGAACGTATGGTGTTTTTGGCTTCTGGGGACCTCAAAACCAAAAAGTAAATCGATCCCGGGTCTTACCATGAGTATTGAGGCAATAGCTTATTCCCTATGTGGGAAATTCGCTAAATAAGGCCTCTTGTTTTACGAGAATATAAAGCCACGAAACCCTGTCCACGATTTTATAGATTAACGGTTGGCCCCCATTTTCCCATTCAAAATTGATTAAATACAGGCAATTTATTAGCGAATTTCCCTATAGGGAAGTATAGCTATTACCGTAGGTGGCATGGTAAAACCTAGGCCCGGGACCGATTTACTTTTTCATTTTGATGTCCCCAGAGGCCAAAAACACCATTCTTTCAAATTTACATATATAAAGTATATATATAAAGTATATATATATATAAAGTATATATATAAAGTATATATATATAAAGTATATATATTTATACACGTGTGTGTCCGTAAACGCGATAACTTGAGTAACTTTTGCCCGATTTTGATGAAATTTGGTCTAAAGGTGTAAGGCAGGATAAAGTTGGATGAGTTCACCATAGATAAAACATACTCCGGTTAGTCTATGAGTTCACGAACCAGCATGATCGTACCATAACCATGGGAACGGGGTTTTACGGGGGATTTTACGGTGTAAATTTAAAATTGGGTTTTCTCATTTTGACCCTCAAAACACAAAGTTTCAAAGTTTCCCAATTTCTCTCTAGACCCTTTTAAATAGCTTAAAAAACAAATAATTTAGTAGGTACATCAAAATGTTTTTTACGGTTATTGGTAACGGAGACAATTTACAAAAAATGTAAATTTTTAACACATTTAACACATCATTACACATTTTGACAACAGTTGGGGATTATTCCAAAAGTGACGAAGGTAAATCTGCTATGCATAAATAGTTGTAGTTTGTAGTACTGTTGTTGAGGTGTATTACCAAAGATTAAGCAAGGGAGTATGAGTATGCTTAATCTAATAATCTTTGGTATTATTATTCTGTCTATGGTGATGGTATTAAGTTTACCCCCGCATCCTTATCCCACATAAAAAAAACACCATGCAACAAAGTGCAACAAAGCAACAGCTTTAGTTTGTTCGTTTGTTGGTTTCGGTTTGTGTTTTTGTTTGTTATTGTTGAGAGAAGAAGAGCGTTAGTGGTTTCGGTTTGACTTTGAGTTTAAAATTAAGAATAATAACAACAACATAAATAACTTATGTGAACGTTGAAGGTTAAATCAAAATAACACAATAACTTAAAATATTTTAATTTTGATAAAAAGTAGCCTAGGTTATTCAAAATGTATTAAGATGTTGAAGCGAGATAGAGACACCAAAATACCTATGATGGGAAATTCAAAGTCTTAAGTTAACTTAATTGAAACAGGTACAGAATTATAAGTTTAAACTACCTATTACACTTGAGGAGATGATTGATAGGCCTAATTTACTACAGCTAGGGAGAAGTCTAAACATCGACCCTAGTCCTTTATTAATTACTAGTCCCTATAGGCCCTAGGCTATAGTAAGCCTGTCTGTTACTTATTATGCTATGAACTTATCATGTAGCCTAAATGTTTTAATTTTAAACTTACTCAAACCTCTAACGCTCTAACTCAATTGACATGAAATTACGTAGTAACTGGCATGAAACACTTAGCCTACCACTGCAGAACTTTTTGACTTTGACACTTTTTGACACCTAAGGCTACTGAAAAAAGGTAAATTACCGAATAATTGACAGGTGTCTAAGCTTTAGTAACAAATAATTTACTGAAAGAATAATTCTCTGAAAAACTCCAAGCCTATCTAACTACTTGCTAAACCCGGCTTTTAAGCTATTGTGAATGTGCTATATCAATAATTAAGTTATCTTGTACATAACTTAAGTTAGTTTCTCTTTACTCTGTGACTGTATTGTCAACATTACTAACTTAAGTTACATACTGAAAATCTCACAATTTGCATAACTTAATTGCAATCTTTATTATTTTAACTTCTATCCAACTTTCTCGATATATTTCCAGGAAAGACACAAACCTTCAAAACCTTGGGGCTGCCGAGACTAAACTCCTCTATATCCTGCATTGGATCATACTTGACGCGGCTGAGGAGTGTGCTGACGCGGATTATGAGAAAGGAATCTATCACACATCGCCTTTTTATTATCTCTTCTCAATACCAGCGATCACAGTAAGTTAAATAGTGTTACACTAACTTATCATGCCTTAATGCATAATTTTGTACATTTCCGCGTACACACAATGTACATTGTATTAGTCACAAAGTCACAATTGGTCCCATTATATTGGTAGAGCATTTTGTAGGATGGTGTACCAATAACTATTTCAGCCAATGAAAAAAATCTTTTGAAATTGAACTTGTTCAATTAAATACAGAATGTTCTTTTTTATTCTTAGCCTTAGTTTACATTTTGTAATTGTGATTATATTTTGTATTAAAAAGTATGTTTCTTTCTGTATACATTATGTGGAAATAAATGTATAGGGTAAGCGGGGGGAATTGGGTGGGCGGGGTAATTGGGTGGTAAAATTTTTAACAATTTTTATATTTTTTAATTATTGATATTTTAACATTTAAATGACATGTATGGACAGCCAATCTCTTCAAGAATAAGCCATAACCTTTTCAGATTTGTACCTTTAAACATTTAAAGGAGGGAAATAGTCTTAGGGACCCTTGTCATTTCGCGATTCTAAAAGTGGTACCTATGCACACTTTTTCAATCTTTCATATAAAATGCATTAAAATTTTCATACATGTGAAATTACATTATTTTTCACCATAAAATGAATAAAAATATACCAAAGAACATGCCCAATACTTATTTTCATAATAAAACTACTTCTAATTTATTTATTTTTTTTTTTAAATGTTACCACCCAATTACCCCCTTACGGGAAATCGGGTGGTAAATTTTAAAACTGAGCTAATACTGTTTCCTTGGCTTAATTTAATTAAAAAAGGCAATAATAATAATATTTTGTGAATATAATTCACACTAGAGTTTTTGTTTTGATATTTAACCACTACCACCCAATTACCCCTATACCAATACCATTAACCCTATACCACCCAACACCCGTGAGTTCACGTCACATTGGACTGAACCCAGAAGACCTAAAAAAGTCACAAAATTGTATTATAGTTACTTAAATAGGCATAAAGACTGCATTAGCGACTGAGCTGATGTAGTAAACTAGTGCATTAGGCCTACAGTACATTAGTTTATACAGCCTCCCTTGTTTTATATCATGCGAAGGATTGGAAAATCGTGCCTCATTTTGTAAAGTTTTGAGACCATATTACATAATTTAAACCTTATTAGAGAAACATTTGTCCCTATTTTCCTGTTAATATTATTAATGTACTCTTTATATTATGAATTTAAAAACTGTAGGCCATAATATTTAATTGTGGTTAAAGATTTTTTTTTATGTGCGTAGTTTAGGAAAAATATGTTTGTCACCACAAAATTTATGGTAAATTTTGTTTGTTTTTTATTAAACCTAGTTAAAAATGTTGCTTTTAGTTTCCTTTATAACACCCAATTTCCCAACTTTAATTAGCATTTAGTGTTTATGGAATATTGACCTACCACCCAATTACCCCCATGGGGGTAATTGGGTGGTAAAAAACATTTAATTTTTTTTAATTTTTTTGGGGAATTGCGGGAAAAAATAAAACATGAAAAAGATAGCATTTTGTATTATAAAATTAATTAAGTAGGCATTTAACAACAAAAATAGGAAAAGTGGCCTAACCAGATACATTTGTAAAACATACCTCCCAATTCCCCCCGCTTACCCTATTTCATTCATTCATTCATTCAAATATTCCATTATTTTTACCGCGGATGAATATTACAACGGTTAAGTTGATATTACTATTCAAATAGGCCTATACAACTTTTGGAGGTCTGTCATACATAATCGGCATTAGGCCTAAAGACATCACTCAAAAAAGACATCACTTTTTTGTCAGTGCGTATGCATATTAATTTTAGGTACTGGTACCAAAACTGAACGAGTAAAACTATTTAATTTTCAGCTATTTGTATACCTGTTTGCGCCTCTTTGTCACCAAATCAAAGAGTCAGACTTGCAAACATTTCGCCTGGAGAATGGAACTAAGATATGGCAAGCCATGTGGGAACATCGCCATCCGAATTCTCCTTGCTTCACTGCTCACGCCAAGCCAAAACCTCGCGATCTTTGGGCTAAGATGACAAAAGGTCCTCGTCCCCATTTTGGAGATGTTTTTCTTGGAAGTGAGTATAAATAGTTCAATAAACGTAACAGGCCCACTGAATATAAATTGTAGACTTGGAAGAGTAGTCAATTTGACATCTTTTTTGAAAATTTAGTCCAATGCACGAATACTAGAATAATTCCGGTATGGATCATAAACATAAACAAATGACATTGTTGGCCCGAATCCTATACAGTACTGATATAATTGAACATATGTTTTGGCAGTTCCATTTAAGCAATGTTAAATAATGTTTATTTTCTTGCCAAAAACGTCATTTCTTCATGTTTATGACCCATACCGGTATTTTTCTAGTATTCGTGGTCCAATGCATGGGGTTTGAAAATTGTGACGATTTTGAATGAATAAATGATTTAAATATAATTTAAACTTAATTGTATAGTATTAAATCTCATTGTACATAATAAGCAACTAGTAATTTTTTGTCGGTGCCAAGTTCCTAGCAGGACCACTTCCTGAACTAATTTGGTTCTTGGAATCCTTAACATCACTATACAACTTAATAGTAGGCTAGGCTACACATTCTTAAAAAGGAAGTTGCAAATGTCTTTTTCGTATGACATATTTATGTTACAATAGTATATTGTTTACGTTAGTTACTTATACTACGTATATTCATTTAAAAAATGTTTTTCTTTAACATGTTGGTGAAGACAAACCTTTTATGGTTTTACTCCCCTATTTTATTTATCGCATGCATATCCATTTTTGTTTAACAAATAGGTGAAATTGATTGTAATTACCATTTAAGAATTGGGAGTTATTAATTCCAAAAGTATTGATGGGAAATCAAGAATTGCCTCCGGACGCATCTGTATTTACAGTAGACAAGACTCTCTCTTATCCGGACACCTTTTAACCGGACATCCGTTTAACCGGACTACACGCGGCAGAAATGACATCTCTTTAACCGGACATTTTTTATCAGCACATTGGTTTAACCGGACTAGATCGGCAGGAAGTGGGCGGTACTGAAACGACTGTTCTCGTGGGAAAGATTTGAGACCAGTGATCACGTGTCTAAATACAATGCTCTCCTAAATTTAAGTCAAATATCACAGTAAACAGTCCATTTTAACGAGTTTTTACGGACGTCGGTTTAACCGGAAAACCCGTTATCCGGACTGGCCTCGGTCCCGAGGAGTCCGGATAAGAGGGAGTCTACTGTAGCAACAAAAGTTACTGGGAATGTTAACGTTCCAGGAAGTGGAGGGGTGGAAATGGTTGCGAGCTGTGAAAGTCCTACACAAGGATCCACGTCCGTCACTGACTTCGGCTCAGCCGGGTCAACCGTCAACAGACAAGTGGATGAGGAGGTATAACTAAAATATGTGCTTGTTATCTACATGGTATACATCATGTTTAATTACGACTAACAGGTATCACCGTTGCCGGAGCTTTTGAGTAACTTACTGTTATCCTATAAGTTAAGTACATTTGTCACAGGTATGGGATCTTCAGGAAAATGTGTTGTATTAGATCCATAACTGCAATATAGACTATAGGTTGCACATTATCTGTCAGCAGTTCCAAATGGTAACATTTAAATGGTGCATGTTTCGGGAGAATGCCACTGTCAAACACATCAGTCCAAGAAATACATAAAATCTACTGGAATAGCTTCATCGAGGGTTTGAATACACTCATACAATATTAATGACAGATGAATAATAATCTCTATTCGAGAGGCCTATCACGGCACTAGTAAATTCAAGTCGCTGCATATTGTTTAATTTTTTAGGTAAAAAAGTAATTTTCAAAAGTAAATTTTGGATGGTGATGCAGAATGAAACACATGTTTCGATCCTGATGATCAGTCTGGAGCAATAAATGTGTAGCTACAACCTTCTACACACAATTTCTACTGCTTTATTCCGAGACCAACATGATTAACTACTTAAAAGCAGGAAAATAAGATTGCACAAACAGCTGTAGCAATATTAATTTAAGCCTAACAAGAATAGTATTTTATCTTTTGCAAATGGAGTGGTAAAGGACCTAGGACTTAAAAAAATCCATTTCCTAACGTACAATATGAAAATAGTGCAAATCCCACAATTCTAGGAGTTACAGTTAAACAATGATACCACTTTTAAAAGGCTGCTAAAACTGTAAATCTCTTTAACTTCACTATCCTGTATAGGCCTACTGTATTTTTAATGTAAAGCTTTGTTTGTGTTCATGCATGTGTGTTCAACATGTTTTGAATCTGGTTGTAAGGAAATCTGAATAAAGCCTCAGTAATTTTACTGCTGTGGGGAGTTTGAGTATTTTTAGGAAAGGTGCCAAAAGGCCTAACCTCAACTCTGAATCAAAATTTTTTCTAAGTTTTACTGCTTTTAAACCCAATTCACTGTTTCCAAAGCCACAGTCTAAGTTGTTTGGTATTAAGATCGACTTATTGGCAATCCTTAATTACTAGGACTATTCAAATAATAAAGTGAGCTATCGATAAAATAAAAGGATTACCTAATCCAACCACAGTTGTTGGTATGACAACTAGTTTTGTTCCTTAGAACTTGGTCAGGTTATTGTATGCAACCACATCATGAATGTATTAATACATTGTGGTATGTTAAAAGATTCTTTAAAATACTGCCAAAACCACAATAACTAAAACCTGTCATGTTGATCAAATTTGTTATTTTGTATTTGATCAACATGACAAGTTTCGATTATTGTGATTTTGGCAGTATTTTAAAGAATCTTTTGACATACAGTAGATTTCCGATTATCAGAGGTCCGACTATCCGAGCCGCCCAGTTGTACTATATATACAGTTTTTTTTCAATTATGTTCCATGTCCACAGTATTGATAGCCGTGAAAATGTAATTCCACCGGTAATAAATCAATTGTTGGTACGAGTTGGTAGAGAATTATCTTTTTATTTATTGATAAATCACTTATTACTGTAATAATAAACAATATTCTCCAGTTTCAATACGATTTTTGTCTAATTATAACCTATAAGTTTTACTGCTGTGTTTTTTGAGTTTTTGATTATCCGAGGTAGTCTCAGTCCCGTTTAGCTCGGATAATCGGACTTCTACTGTACCACAATGTATTGATGATGGTGTTGCATACAATGACCTCACGGAATTTTAAGGAACAAAACTAGTTGTCATACCATCAACTGTGGTTGGATAATGTAATCCTTTTATTTGATCAATAATATATTCCAAGCAAGGGTCACAACGAATAATATAAAGGGTGCTAGTTTTAAATCTTTCACAAGTAGAAAGAAATTCTTAAAACCAGATTTATAAACTGTATGTTTGGAAGACCAGTTTAAATGTGATGTTGATACCCTTCCATTGTAATTCTGAGTTCCCAATCGCAGCCATCATCACTACTTTTCCGTAATTACTGTAACTTGTTTCCGTAGTTTTACTACTACTCATTTTTGAGAATTTATCATGTATTAGGTCTATAATTTATTGAGCGATATCATGTGTTAGGGCTATTTCTTTAAAACTTGCTGTGTAAAAGCAATGCAAACATTGTTCCAGAACATCTGGGTATCATCTCCAAAAGACATAGCTTTCCCTGAAACTATCCCTGAGGAAAGTTCAAGTGCCGAGGAAGACCACATGGTGAGTTTAGGGAGTAATGCGATTGCAGATTCGCGAACGTTTGGTAGCGTAGAGTAGAGATTTGAGAGCATGACATTTTTATAACTATTCGAAAGTGGGATTGTTTTTAATTGAAGAATCTTAAAGCATAGACAACATTGATGAACCTTGGTGAAGACAAGTTTGAGTAAGCAGAAAAAAAGAGTGAAACAGAGAGACTGTAAACTTTTATTTACAGAGAGTAAAAAGAGTGAAAGATGTGGCAAAGAATAAAGAATCTAATTTTTTCATCAAGAGGATTTGAAAGTTTTGAAAAAGATTATTTGTGTTACGCTTCATGCAAGAACTATTGCACAGATGGATGCTTTTTGTTCGATTAATTTCTTTAGTCTCTGTTCAGAATATAAAAATATGATACAAGAAAGAACGAATGTCGCTGGAGAGTACTCAATTCCTATGTGTGAGTATTCAAACAAAATATAAAAATGATCACCTGTTTCTTTCTTGATGTAAATCAAATGGAAGAATTGTTAAAGGAATAGAAAACAATTTCAGGAAATTTCTTGAGAAACAAATCTTTAAGGTGAATTAAGAGATTAAGAGCTTCACACCGGTTAGTAAGTGTAAATCTTTTGATCTGTAATTGTTTATTCCTCATTCTTAAATTTATCTCCAGCATTTAAAAAAAAAAACCTCAAAATTATTGATTTTTTGTGTTGGACACAAAATAAGAAATATTTGACAATTTCGGAATTCTGATACTGATGTAAATTGTTTTTGATATAACGTTGATTGCAGTGACTTGTGAAAATAAGAACGCATACTTTATTGCAATAGGTAATGTGATATGTTCGACTTGGTTTAAGGAATAATATTCACCATAACACCAGTAAAAAAAATTATCTTAGGTGATTGAAGATTGTTAAAGGAAAAAATATTTAAATTGGGTGGGCAAAACAGCTGGAAAAACATAAAACCATCGGTGAATCAGTTATCCAGCACTGATAAATATTTTGGATAGAAGATTACATACTATACTTCAATATATTTTTTGTTACCAGAGATGGGTAATAAAAAAAATTAACTATGCTGAAACTATTGAATACGGAAAAAGCCATTATCACCACGGATGAGCATACTACCACTAAGGATGAAAAACTATCATAACGGCAACTATTCAGGCAGCCAATATAAAACTCGATAACAGTCAAACGTAGCTTAAGGCTCATTCATAGTTGGCCTAAAAATTATTGAGTCGCAAAAACGGAGATTAGATGCTAAAAAGAGTGTTATGAAAAGGAGCGAACTAAAAAATTGTGAATTATTCAATGCTGCAAAGGTCTTTGAATGAGGTCTAATGCAGAATAAGTAATTGAGAAATGTAGTCTTACCTATTTTTATATAACTCATCAGAGCTAGAAGAATATTTTGTATGAACAAAACATTCAGAAAGAATAAAGGAACAACCATCTGTGCCAAGAAAGCCTGTGATTTAAACAAGATTTAAGGTGTTACCCAAGAAGGACAAATTATTACATTTTGTAAAATTTCCATGTTTTCATTCATTTTTTGAAGTAGCATGAACACATTGCATGTTTAACTTCCATTTTTTGCATTTTCCTACGTAGTCTACATTTGTATTCCTTTATCAGTCGTATAGTTAATTGAAGTTATTTTAGAGATTATTGTTGTAATTGAAGTAATCAAATGAGGTATTTCCCCATGCGGGTTGGAGTAGGACTGCAGCCTTTCCGGCTTGTTAATGCTGCAAAAATAAATTGCTATTGCTAATTAGGAGAGCCTGGAAGTGCGCCAGTTGTGCTGCAGGGGTTGATTTGTGCTTTGTGCAATGAGTATTCTCAGTGGGTCGTGAGCCAGCCACTTTGTCCCTTGGTCAGGAAGTGCGGCATGGATGTAGAGCGTTGCGACAGGTGACCCCCGGCTAGTCAGGTGTCCGGTGCTGGGTAAATGAGGTCAGGACTCTGGGAAAACCCTAGGACAAATACAAATAAGACTTAGCAAAAGATTGCCTCAATAAAGTCTTGACAGATTGTCTCAGGCTTAGCCTGAAAGGATTGGTTATGAAAAGATGTGAACTTTCTCTATTGGGTTTCTTTGGCATGGGGTAACCTTTTCAGTTTTCATGCACCTCCTTGATTGGAGCAGGGACAGCTACCTTTTTGTCTTTGTCTGCCTCAGCTTCCTCTTTTCCTTGAGTAGTTGGAGACCTTAAGGGCAGTCCTTGTACAATTTGAACCTCTTCTAATACTACTCTATATTATTAGTTGTGGGCGCAAAACGTAAACATCTTATAGTTACAGCATTTTGAATTGTACAATTAACAATTCTGTTAACAATTCTTTTGTGGTGTTATAATTATTAACCCTTCGCAGACGGGTGATAAAGGACGGATGGCAGGTATATACACATATGGGTTTCCGGAAGGGAAACGGATGTATCCGCCTTACCTTCAGACAGCCTGGCTGGTGTTTTTTCTCGGGCTACTATGGTGTTACATCCCCACGCTCTCCGTAACGGTTGCGACATTGAAAGTGACCCGCCACCCTCTCCTGCGCTCCCCCCACACCCACAATGTTGCGCAAGCAACACCACTTTGTTGGCGCATGAAATAGTGATATGTACAATCTCTTAAAACGTAAATAGTCCTGGATTTCAAAAACGGGCAGAGGATATATCTTCCATTTTTCTGCTCATCCGCGGACGGGTGGCGTATATATCCTCACAATTTTTTTGTGTATACTAACTAGTTAAAAATTTATTTTGATAGTATGAGCTGTTCCATTGTGTTTATTTGATGTATAAAGGTATAAAAAGAAACAAATAATGAAAATTAATATTTTATTTGTATAATCTTTTGGCCCTAGGCTATAAAAGTCGCCTGTCTGGGAAGGGTTTATTTATGTTATTGGCAACCTTTTGTTCAAAATTTTACTGTCTTGTTTGGTACTGCTTTTGACACCGACTATCACCCTTTTTTTGAGCATGTCCTGTTTTGTTTGAATATCATTCTTGCTTGTGCTTCTGCTTTGAAATTTTGATTGTTATACTGTATGCACAAAACTACTGTAGGGTAAAAATAGTATATTCATCCTCACTAGGGTTTAAAGTGACTCTTTTTGACTCGTGTTCAAGTTTTACGTTCGACAGAAAGCTGATGTCAAGAAATGAGTGAGGATTGAAAAGACACTTTTTGTCCGTGTGATGAACTTTATTTTTCTCCATATTGCACCATTGCGATGCGGATCTAAAGTAGCTATTTTATTCCCTAGGGAGTACCCTAAGTGAAAAAAAGTTAAAAAAAAGTAGTGGGAAATTTCCCCTGAAACCGCCTAAATTTTGTGACGGAGTATAATAAGTAGAAAATAAGTAATGCACGTTGATATTTGTTGTAGGAACCTTTATAGTTATATACATTTGATCTCTTGTCAGCTAATAAGTGATTTGAAAAAGCTAGAAAAAACCTGAGAACCCTTCACAGCAATTCATTATGTGTGCAAACCATTTTATTTTCTGAAAATTGCTAAACAAGTGGTGTATTTAAGTTTAGGCTAGGAATTTTGTGTACATATGTTAAGTATTTTTTGTAGGCCCTGTTTTGAATATTTTAGTAGGGTTTAGATAAAGAAAAGCCTATTATAATTTTAAGTTGTTAATATTGTTCTGCAACTTCCTGTTTGCAGAAAACCAAAGTACTTTTATCGTCTGTGTTTTTATATTCTGTATAAATCCACCAATGGCTTAATAGCAGTGATCGTTGCTGTTAAAGAGAATTAGAGAATACTTTTGATGGTTTAAATAACCTATATTTCTTATTTCTTGCAAATAATCTGTATGCAGGGATATTTTAATTTTAAAATGCACATTGGATAGTTTTACTTTGAACTGTTCTATTTCTCGTATTAGTACTATTTATGTTTTCTATTTTTGGAAACAAATTGTATTACCTACTAAAGAGTTTTTTTGTAGAGATTTTTATTTGGAGAACAGTTATTAACAGAACGCATATCGTATGCCAATACAGTATAATTCCTCGTCCCATGTGTACAAAATTTATTTTATATACCAATTGCGAATCATAAGACATTTTAAAATGACAATTTTCCATTTACCAATTGATTGTTTAGGATATTTTTGATCTGGTTTTTTGTCTTGTTGGAGTAATTTGACATAAACAAATTTCATTGATATAGTTCTAATAGTTAGATACAGGGTTTTCATAAATGAATGGTGCAATTTTAACTTTAAATTAAAAGAAAACTATATAAAGTACATTAAAAATATTTATTTCATTAGAATCTCCATTAAAAACAGTTTTATATACTGATGCATTTTACATTTCAATGTGTCCACCAACGATAGCTCTGCAGACATCTAATCTATGGTCGATCTCGGCCCATACGCTGTGCAGCATGTCTCTTGTAACCGATGATACTGCCTCATAAATCCTTTCCTTTAAATGAGCAACATCACGGATTTTCTGAGAATATACGATGTTTTTTACGTATCCCCACAGGAAAAAATCGCATGGAGTCAAATCCGGGCTTCTAGGAGGCCATGCTATTGGGCCACCTCGACCTATCCATCTTTGTTCAAACTTGTTATTCAAAGCAACACGAACAAAGTCCTTATAATGGGCTGGTGCTCCATCTTGTTGAAAATACATCATATTGACATTATCAAACTCGTCAATTTTAGGAAAACAAAAATTTTCTAGCATATCCAGGTACACATTACCATTAACACTTTTCTCGGCAAAGAAAAAAAGGTCCAATTACTTGGTTTTTAGTCAGTCCACACCAGACGTTTACCTTTGGTGTGTCTCGGATTTTTTCGATGATCTCATGAGGACGTTGAAAACCCCAAATTCGAACGTTGTGTCTATTAACACATCCATTAACATGAAAAGTTGCTTCATCTGAAAACATTACATCATTTAAAAATGATTCATTTTCTTCAATCTGATTTAAGATGTAAGTTGCATACTCCACACGTTTATTTTTATCATTCGGTTTGATACCATGCAACAGTTGAATTTTATACGCATGAAAATGCAGCCTTTTATGCAAAATTTTATGCAGAGTTGTCACTGGGATTCCAAGCTCCAGACTCCGACGTGGAAGAGATTTTTTTGGACTTCTAAGACAAGATTCGCTAACGTTTTGAATTGTTACCTCTGATACAGGCGGTCTCCCAGAAGTCTTCCGTTTTTGTACCGATCCAGTTTCTACGAATTGTTTACTCCAGCGCGTAATGTTATTTCTGTGAGGTGGAGCTTTGTTAAATAATCCCCTAAAAGCCCTTTGCACTAAAACAACAGACCTTAATTCACTCAACAACAGCACACACTTGGCTTTCTCTTGATCAGAAAACATGTTTTTTGATCAGAATCGAATATTTGAGGTTATTGCACAATTTAACCAACAACAATGAAACAGCTGTTTTCTAAGACAGAGTAATAAAACTAAATGAGCTGAAGAATTCAGAGGTGCCAACCATTTTTTTTTACCTCGCACAGTAATTATTTTATAAGCATTCAAAACTGCACCATTCATTTATGAAAACCCTGTATAATTAAATCTGAAATAATTTGACGACGTTTTTGACAGTTTCAGGTTATTGTGCAGTTCACTCACTCCTCGGGAAACAATGTAAGTGAAAATTAACTTCTCAAACTGTAATTCAACTAATTAGAAATAATTTGTATAAGCCATTTATATCTCTTATATAGGCTTACCTCCGTCAGTAGTCCAAAATTGTGTCTTTTTCAACTAATGTTGTTCAAAGCTTACATGTTTCGTTGCACTGCAACATCGTCAGAGCTTTTTGTCAAAAACATCAAATGATTTATACATAAAACAAAACACGGAACACGAAACATTTAAACACGTAATAACACGATAGCGCTATCGACACGGCACGGCAGCGGTTGTAGGTAGACTGGACACGGGTTAAGTAACTTCGTCCCGTCCTTCTCTGTTATCAGCTCGGTGGTCAGCTGTTCTAGATGAGATAACGGTGTTGAAGAGGGAGTGGGACTTGAATTGTAGTTTATCATTGAGGATGTATTCCTTGTGTTCTTCGTTTACGTTCATTTTATATATCTCATACTCCTCAAGTGTGTCCAACTTATTACCTTTCCCGCAAAAATGTAGAACTTCCAAGCCGTTCTTAATATCACTCATTGAGTGATTACAATCTACAAGATGTTGAGCAAACGCGGATTTTTGTTTATGGTGTTTAGGATCTGGTCGGTGTTCTTTATATCGTGTTTGAAAGGCACGACCTGTTTGCCCTATGTATTTGCTAGGACAATCCGGACAAGATATCCTATACACGCCGGTCTTATCTACTTTGTCACCTATCTCAACTTTATTTGCCAACACGTTCCTGGTACGGTTTGTGGTTCTGAAGGCTAGTTCAATGCCTTGTTTAGCGAGTTCTTTCTTTAATGCGTGTTGGATAGTGTGACTATATTCCACGCAGACATATTTTTTCTTCTCTGAGCTGTCAATCTTCACACCTTGTTTGTTTTTATGTTTTTTGATGAGCCTATCTACCAAACCGCTTTTATAACCATTGACTGTAGCTATATGTTTTATAATTTTGTATTCAATCTCATAATTTACTGCATTTAACGGAACTGTTAACATCCTATGGATCAATGAATTAAATGCTGAAATTTTTTGAGAATATGGGTGGTATGAGGTATTGTGGATAGTTTGTGCAGAAGTAGTTGGTTTCCTGTAGATGCTATAATCGAAACTGTCAACATTCTTCCTTATGGTTAAATCTAAAAAATGTATGCAGTTCGATTCTTCTGTTTCAAGTGTGAATTCTAATTTTGGTGCTATTTGATTTAAATATTTGAGGAGGAGGTTTAATTGTCTCTTGTTGCCATCAAACAATACAATGGTGTCATCCACATATCTATAGTACATGAGTATTTTATCTTTATATTTGTTTTTATCTGAAAATATGTTATTATTTTCAACGTGATTCAAGTAGATATCAGATAAGATACTTGATAGTGGCGATCCCATAGCAAGGCCGTCGTTCTGTAAATAATATTTACCATTAAAAGTAAAATAGTTTTGACGGAGTACTTCAGTTAATAGTTGTAACATTTCATTTATTGCTTCAGGTAGTAAGTTTGAATGTTTATTTAGGTTGTCATGAACGATGTCCAATGTGGTTTTCAATGGGACATTGGTATACAGGTTTACAATGTCAAATGAGGCAAGAGATTGGTGCATTTTTATTTTAAAGTCTTTCGTTTTATTTATGAAATCGTAGGTGTTTTTTAGGCTATGATTGTTTTCAAGGACAATATTTTCTTTCAATAAACATTCTAATTTCTTGGCTATTTTATAAGTAGGAGCGCTTGTATAGTCTACTAGGGGTCTGATGGGAATACCCTCTTTATGGACTTTAGGTAGGCCACGTAAAATGGGCGGGGATGGGTTCATGACACGTAGATATTTTATGTCATCTTCAGTAAATAGCACTTTACTCTGGTTGACCAATTTCTTTATTTTGGTGTGAAATGATTTCGTGGGATCCTTGTCTATTTCAATTATGTCGTTTTTAGAAATGAAACTTTGCACTTTGACATTGTAATCAGTTTTATACATTATTACAGTTGTATTGCCTTTGTCAGCTTTACATAGAATAGCGTCATTGTCATTTAACTTAGTTTTAATGTTTTGTAAAGCTTTTAACTCCATTTTTTGTGACGGAAGTAAGATTCTATTGCCTATCCTGTGTTTTCTATTTAATTTGCGTGTGATTATTAACCTAGCCTCGTTTCTGTCATCTTCATTAACGATAGATTTGATTGCCATTTCAGCGTTTATTACTTCATTAAACATGCCTTTTTTACCGAGTTTTGGGAGGTTATGTTTTAGCCCTTTATCGAGAAGTTTCATTTCATCGTCATCAAACTTGATTGAAGTGTTATTTACTGTACTTGGAAAAAATTCGAAGTCGAAAAGAGCAGCTGTCAATTTATCCTTCTGCGCATTTATAAGTGAGGTTAGTTTCTTGAAAACAATCATAGCCTAAAAAACACCTACGATTTCATAAATAAAACGAAAGACTTTAAAATAAAAATGCACCAATCTCTTGCCTCATTTGACATTGTAAACCTGTATACCAATGTCCCATTGAAAACCACATTGGACATCGTTCATGACAACCTAAATAAACATTCAAACTTACTACCTGAAGCAATAAATGAAATGTTACAACTATTAACTGAAGTACTCCGTCAAAACTATTTTACTTTTAATGGTAAATATTATTTACAGAACGACGGCCTTGCTATGGGATCGCCACTATCAAGTATCTTATCTGATATCTACTTGAATCACGTTGAAAATAATAACATATTTTCAGATAAAAACAAATATAAAGATAAAATACTCATGTACTATAGATATGTGGATGACACCATTGTATTGTTTGATGGCAACAAGAGACAATTAAACCTCCTCCTCAAATATTTAAATCAAATAGCACCAAAATTAGAATTCACACTTGAAACAGAAGAATCGAACTGCATACATTTTTTAGATTTAACCATAAGGAAGAATGTTGACAGTTTCGATTATAGCATCTACAGGAAACCAACTACTTCTGCACAAACTATCCACAATACCTCATACCACCCATATTCTCAAAAAATTTCAGCATTTAATTCATTGATCCATAGGATGTTAACAGTTCCGTTAAATGCAGTAAATTATGAGATTGAATACAAAATTATAAAACATATAGCTACAGTCAATGGTTATAAAAGCGGTTTGGTAGATAGGCTCATCAAAAAACATAAAAACAAACAAGGTGTGAAGATTGACAGCTCAGAGAAGAAAAAATATGTCTGCGTGGAATATAGTCACACTATCCAACACGCATTAAAGAAAGAACTCGCTAAACAAGGCATTGAACTAGCCTTCAGAACCACAAACCGTACCAGGAACGTGTTGGCAAATAAAGTTGAGATAGGTGACAAAGTAGATAAGACCGGCGTGTATAGGATATCTTGTCCGGATTGTCCTAGCAAATACATAGGGCAAACAGGTCGTGCCTTTCAAACACGATATAAAGAACACCGACCAGATCCTAAACACCATAAACAAAAATCCGCGTTTGCTCAACATCTTGTAGATTGTAATCACTCAATGAGTGATATTAAGAACGGCTTGGAAGTTCTACATTTTTGCGGGAAAGGTAATAAGTTGGACACACTTGAGGAGTATGAGATATATAAAATGAACGTAAACGAAGAACACAAGGAATACATCCTCAATGATAAACTACAATTCAAGTCCCACTCCCTCTTCAACACCGTTATCTCATCTAGAACAGCTGACCACCGAGCTGATAACAGAGAAGGACGGGACGAAGTTACTTAACCCGTGTCCAGTCTACCTACAACCGCTGCCGTGCCGTGTCGATAGCGCTATCGTGTTATTACGTGTTTAAATGTTTCGTGTTCCGTGTTTTGTTTTATGTATAAATCATTTGATGTTTTTGACAAAAAGCTCTGACGATGTTGCAGTGCAACGAAACATGTAAGCTTTGAACAACATTAGTTGAAAAAGACACAATTTTGGACTACTGACGGAGGTAAGCCTATATAAGTCATTATTCGTAGTCCAGGGGCTATCAGAATGAATAATATACATTTATATCTGATGGATGGTCAAATCAGCTGTGTAATCTAGGTTAGGTTTAAACAAGGCCATGCTGCAGCGTGGGCAGCGCAACACGTCACAGTGGTGGATAGTTGTACTAAAGTTGTTTGACGTAAACAGCCAGCTTATTTACCTAAAACATATGGGATGACAGTGAATCTATCCACAAGTGTGAAGTCATGGATCCTGCAGCATGGCCTGTTTTTCTAGTGGGGCTTTGGTATAAAGGGTATCGCAGGCATGTTACCTCAGACCAGATGTATAAATGCAAACAACTTGGCCTTCTTACAGTCTTTCACTATTCATTTTCGAACTGTTTGTAGCATAAAGTATTAAAACAGTTTTAATATACCATGGCAATAATACCCTGTAAAGACACACATCGATTCAACATAAATTAACTTAAATCATTTATAGCCAATTGGAATAAAGCTATTTGATGCCTTGTCAGAAAATTTACAATTAATTTCACATCCCCAAAAATTAAAGTCGGAGGTCCAAAAGTATTAAGTGAAGTCAAGTTTCTATGACATCAAAACCTCCATGAAAAGGTTGCTGAATTAGATTTAAATTGATAGATTAATCCTGATCCACCCAATTCCTTCTCAGAGGACCACTGATGGAAGAATCATGTATGATGTATGACTTGTAGGCGCACACGTCTACCAGTATCAAGCAGGTTCAGGTGCCTGTGCCTCGTATTACCAAGGTGCCTACAGTGACGTACGAGAGGGTGGCTGCCACTCCTACGATTCCACGCCAGAAGCCTCAAGCTCAACCTACAGGGTGAGATTTTTGGTTGATTGGAATTCAGTTTTGTTATGCATGACAGTGAATCACACAGAGCAAAATACGCAGGATTTTTTTATCACAAAAACAAGATTTTTACACCTTGCACAAGATGAAAATTGTATGCAGAATAATCTTATACAAGGAAGATTTTAGGCTCTGACGCATGATTGTCTTTCTTTCCTGCTTTCTAGATAAATGCTAACTTTAATTAATTAAAATTTTCTAGCTTAAAATTATCGCAAGGTTTAAAGTGTAATTTTATTGTGATTCATCTAAAATATCACTCAGGATTGAACAAAATTTGTATGAACTCATGCGGGATAAAACAGGATTTTCTATGTCCGGTCAGGGGATTTTTGTTTGGGTTGTGTGGAAACACTGAATGAAAATTGTCTAAATGAAAATGGAAACTCTTTTTAACATGTAAGCTAAAAGAAATCTAGCCAAAAAATGTATTTCTTTAATGTGGAAATGGTCACTACAGTTTCTTCCGTTTCCCCCACAGTGAAAACAATTGATGAAGCAAGAACCTTACACACTTTTGAAGTACAGTCGAACTACTTTAGTACGAACCACGGTAAAACTAATTCTTTGGTAAGACAAATTAAATCCCCTTGCAACTTTCATAAAGGTCAATGCTAAAAACAGCTCTGTACAATGTAGTTATTAGGTAAGACGATTTTGTTTGTGACATGAGCTAGGACTGATTGATCTCTATACAACAAATATTCTTAGCACAAAACCTGACGAATGCGACCTCTATAAGACGAATTTCTCATTATCTTAACCTCCATAGTACGTAGTTTTCAAAACAAACAGAAGCTTGTC
The DNA here is from genome assembly GCF_028750875.1 of Macrosteles quadrilineatus. Taxonomy (NCBI): domain Eukaryota; kingdom Metazoa; phylum Arthropoda; class Insecta; order Hemiptera; family Cicadellidae; genus Macrosteles; species Macrosteles quadrilineatus. The sequence continues at coordinate 85,103,249 of NW_026542597.1, forward strand.
TTAACATGAAACCCCACCTATCCCTCTTCCTTCCCCAGTCATTGTCCCAGAGCAAGGAGAAACCTCTATAAGATGAATAACAGCAGTATTAAACCTTGATAAAATAAACCTCTTTATTAAGAATACCTTCATAATACAAATTTTGCCCCTACCCCTTAAAATTCGTTTTATAGAGGTTCGACTGAATATTTATACTGAAAAACTGAAAGACTTTAAAAAATTCAACATTACTTTTTGTGGGAAAATTTTGACCTCACTCCAGTTAAACTGTTTGCCCAGGACCCCGTCAGCAAGGGGAAGGGGAGGTCCCCCAGTCAATGACATCGCTGCAGCTACATTTCTTGACGTAGCCGTGCTGCGATGTCTCTTCATATCTCAGTGGCCCGAGGAAGGGGTGTTCTGGGCTTTGCAGTATCTTTATCATAGGTGAGTTACATAAGTGGCACAGTGACTGTTTTGCTTCATCATCAGTTAGTTGATTATTTTTAAATGATGATTTTATTTCACTGTACAAAATAACACAAGTACAACAACATACAAAATAACAGTTCTGTATTGCTCTTGCGAGTATACATATTATTCACTTGCACAGGGTTTAATTTCCTTCAAAACATTTTAAATATACTTACTGTACACATTTATTACAGGATTTCTGAAATCTGTCTAATCGCTTAACCGTCACGCTCCCGGTCCCTAGGGTTAAGAGACGTTAATAGAGGTTCTACTCTAGTTATCTAACAGAATCTCAAATCTCAAACCACCAAAACGTTGGAAAATTGTCATTTTAAGATTTGATCTGCAAAAAGGACCATAACATACCAAATTTTAATCAACATCGTTCCAGCTGTTTCGTAAAAATACATTTTTTCTGTTATTTTATGAGTTTTTATAGAAAAATTACCTTTAAAAATCATAACAAATATGTATTTACCTTTTTGTCTCCAGCTCCATTTGATGTAACTTTCGTCACAACCGTTTCGGCTTTGTAATGCCATTCTAGATGTTGAAAATCAGCTGGAGTTTTTGGAGCTGGATCGTCATCTTAGTTGAAAAACACAACACAAAATATACATTTAATGTATATACAAAAATTAAATTAAACCGGCCTGTCGGTACCGGCATTTTGTGTTGTGTTTTTCAACTACTACGCTACTCCAGCTGATTTTCAACGTCTTAGGACGGCATTATAATGCTGAAACGGCTGTAACAAAGGTTTCAACAGATCGAGCTATAGACTAAAAGGTAAACACCTATTTTTAATTATATTACAGCTCAGGTGTTAAAACATGGATTTCAATTTAAAAATCAAAATTATAAAAACATCTAGAGATGTCTTAGATTAGTGACATAATCATTTTTTCTAAAAATTGGACCACAGGTCTGTGTAGCTCTGCACACTTTCTTTCACACACAGACATCACTTAATAAAACACTTTTAGGGATTCACTGGGACTTAAAATAAATTATTCCACCCAAAACTCAACAAAATTGACAAATTTGACAGAAACAATACTTTATCTATACTAGTGTATGTATAAAAGGAGAAAGTAATATAAAACATTTAACAAAAAGTGAATACCCCTCAAGCATACAATCTTCCCCGACAGATTGCAGGAGCTCAGCGAGGGGTCCATCAGCCAGCAGCAGTCTCGCCGTCGCAGCAACTCTTTGCCGATACCCAAGATCGAGGTCTCTCTCTACCAGAGTCCTGAGACCAAGAAGAAGGAGAATAAGGACTTCATTGAAGTTCCTGAACCAAAAGACATAAACGTCCTTGCAGGTTAGAGGTATTCCTTTCAGATTTATTTGGTTGCATTTTAAAGGAAAGCCAGTTGTATTCTAGAGGTTAATACCTTTTTTGCAATATTACAGCACTGATATTACAAGCTGTAGGACTTCTTCAGTAGGTTGAGAAAATTTCCTCTTCGCTGAACTCTATTACTTTTCAAATAATTGTTTTCAGATTATTCGTTGTCTCTACATTCAAAAAGTTGTTTCATGTCAAATTTATTTCTTATAGAAATAGCTCACATTGCTTATGCTTAGTCAACTGTTGTAGAAATTTCAAAATTTGCTAGACAAATTATATGAAGTTTTAATTTGATGAAGAGTTAACAATTGAAGGTTTCACATGCATGTTGTGATTCCTTTTAGCTGAATAACTGAGTTGCGCTGTTACATTAAACCACAACAAATTAATCTAGTTACAGGTTGAATTTATGAACTTTGTGTTGCATGAGTTGTAAGAGTTAACTAGCATGGATTAATCCAACAGTAACACAAGGTGACTGAATAAAAACATGACAGAAAAAAATGAAAGTTGCACAGACTAAAGTGTTCAGTTCAGGTAAACAAATCATTCTATATTGAGATCTAAACACATACAGTAATGGTATATAAAACAGTGGTCACTATTTTGTGTCTAAAGTGGTTAGGTTTCAATATGGTTCTACTGTCATTGCAGAAGCCCCATTCACGGTACACAAAGTAAACGAAGACAAGACCTCACATACAAGGCGCTCTAGTGAGAAGGGGAAGAAGAAAATGAAAATGGCTGACTTGAGGGCTTTCGTGGAAACCAAACTGCTGTCAAAATCAGACAAAGCTCTGGAGAGGATCGGCCAGATGGAAACAAAATCTCTAGACGATCAGGTTCGTGCCTTTTAACCTCAATGTAACTACCAACACAAAAAATGTTTTTGAATTTTTCAGCTACAATTTCATAACCAGTTTAAGAGCGGAAATAGTTGGAAGGGTTGTTGAAGTTATGGTGTCGGGTAATCTTTGTTTGTGTACTGCATCACAAACAGTATTCGAACTGGAGGAATTCTGTAATTTTATCATTTGTTACTGTCAATATTTTTCCTATATTTTCTTTTTGTGTCGTAATATACCTTTTTTACCCGTCCCACTTAACCGATTTGTACAATGTGTAATTCTAAAGTTTACAATCCAGCGGTAGGACAAATGTAGGGATGGACGGGTCTCAAATTTTTGAGATTCAAAAAATCTCGGATCAAGCAAAATTTGTTTTGATCAGAGACTTTTTTGAGACAAGGTCATAACAAAAAAATTGGAACACCTTCAAAAAGGAAACGTACCTCTGTATCGCAGAGACTTTCTGAAGCCATATTTTAAACTGTATCCATCTCAAAAATCAGTGAAATCGGTTTATTTGGTAATTTGTTTATCCGTTATGACTCTGATAAACTTACTCTATGTTACTCTATATCACAGGAGTACCACCGTAGCCTAGACACGGGAGACGAACACCTCGCTCGTGTTGGTTCACCTGTCAACAAACTCCTCGACCCAAAGCCTCGACCTGTCACAAACCTAGTGAAGGGGAAAAGCATGCCAAGTTTGAGGTACGCATAGCTGCATAGTTTATTTTAACGAAGAATTTTTAAATAATCATGATTTTTTCAATAAGTTGAGCTTTCCTATGTAACTGTTTTTACCATCTAGCTCTTTTAGCACCCAGTTATTGATTTTATTTTCTCTTACTAATTGATTTGAGTTCACTTTTGATTTTTTTTTTTAATAGACAGGCTAGTTTCCAAACTAAGCACCCTTCTATCAATCGATCAATCTTTGTTCACTTATACATTGAGTTAAATGTTGCTTTAAGACCCAGCCTAGATATTACGTTCCCCTTCTTAGATCTTTGAACTACTTCTATGTTCTATCCGTCTACGTGTGTGATTATGTTCTTGTTCTTCCTCTTTGAATTTATTACTCTCCATAGCGCTTTTGATTTGTCACCTGCTTTTTCTATGGTATGTTATTTTCTGATAGGCTGGTTTCCACACTAAACACTCTTCTATAATCTTGCTTGGCATGCAAGTTTGAAATATGAACGGAAAATGTATTAAGCCCAAAACAAACGGGAGGCCAACATCTGCGCACCAAAAAAAGTTATCACTAATGTTACCCTGTTTGTCAACACCTTTACTGCACATGCCAAGACATTTGTCATGGATATTGTAATGCGATTATATTTCGTCTAGCTATTGAGAAGGAAACGTATATTGTGCCTTAGCATGCACGTTTAGGTTAGTGGGTTTTTAATTTCTTGTTTGTTGAGGTTACCGCCAATATTAATATTATGAACAGGGCTTTATTTTCGCTTTGTTGGCGTTGTTTATCTTGTTATATGAACAACGTCGTTGTAGCATGTTAGAAATTTTATGATATGGAATAGAATAACGATACTGAATGAGTTGCATTGTGGAAGGAACCTAATCTCAAAACTTTGCTTGATCCCTTTTTTGCCGTATGTTTTGAAAGAGTATCCGGGTACTTGCCCCTGCTTTTTCCTCGATTTGACAATACTGAGGGCCGGCTAGCACTTTTGTTTAGTGCTGTTACCTATTGGGTTTTTGTAAAACTACGTGCACATTGACTGGGACTTAACAGTACATGCTAAAATATGCCTCTACTATTTGATGAAACTGAATTCAAATATTTTCCCGCACTCATCCACACAGCTCATTAGCTGCCCGCTCTCCCAGCAGCGGACGGTCATCATGCAACCGCAGCGAACGTGTTAAACGTGTCAATACAGCCAGGTCCGTCAGCATTGGCGAGTGATTTAGCGCAACTATCTGTGCCTGGACGTTACCCCCTCCTCTCCCATCGGTTTAGTTTTTTTGACATTTTATATAGTTTGTGTCTTCTTTTTGTCGTCTCGTATGTTTGCAGCACATCTTGAAACTCTGAGAATCGAAAGTAGCCTTGAAATGTCCGATTCCAGATTGCTCATCAAATAAAATTCTCGTAGTACATTTCTCCTGTTGAGTGTACCCAATAATCCCGCTGATGATGAAAGACAAAACATTCTTATCACTACTGCTGGACCTAACAAAACCACCTCGACACCGAGGTCCCATACATGACTGCTCAGTAAGCTCAGTAGCTTAGCTTGCCACACAGGGAACTGCAAGTAGATGTGAGAATCATCTGTGTTTGACAGCTGTGCGCAGAGATTGGCCACTCGACAGACGGACGACTGGTGTCTGTTGTCCTTCTTTGGTTCTATTCACAAAGTGAGAAGTAACTACTAATTATTGGTTTTATTACTATTTTACTTGATAGAAAAGGATGATGGAATCGGACTTAACTCTGTGATGGAAAGACATGGGACGCCTGTCACAAGATGAATCACATTCCAGTAATATTCAGATATTAGCCGATGATTCATCTGTCTGTGTCTTATTACCAAGTATCATATCCAAGGGTCGGATGTTGAGATTCAACTTTACCTCTTCATGGTAAAACTTAAATCCGTAACTACTATCCTCTACGGTTTCAAGTTTTCCAAAAAAAAGACAGTTTGTTCCATTTGTTATTTCTCTATGTGTTCTATAGACAATTCACTGATCACAACTTAAATTAGATCTAAATTAAATTTAGATTGCAAAAATACAAATATTATATGCATTTGTATTAGTTTGCAAACTAGCCTGATCTCACCATTGAAACTCATTTTTTTGGAAGCAGAGGTTTGAATTCCACATTTTCATTTAGGTGCAGACCTATGTTCATTCCTAGTTGTAAATGCAGTATGATATATCCTATGTCATTGTTATGTCTCTTATGTTAAAATATGTTTTATTGTTTAACTGCCATTGATTTTTTTATCTTGTAAAACTCCTTAATTTCATTGCGATCTCTTAAAATTGATCTAAAATACAACATTTGTTTTCCTTTCATAGGAAAATTATCAGTACTCATTGAGCACTTTTACTATAGTTTGGATCTAAGTGTTAATTTATTTTTTTTATGGGCTATTTGAATAAAAGTAACCATACATTTACACACACTGCAGGTTTTTGTGCAACAGATATTTTTAATTCTTTTCCTTTGACCATGACTCTAAATGTATGTGTTTATTTTTCTTCAAAGCATTATTCGGTTGGTTTTGTGGCATGTTTTGCATTGCAGATTCTGTTTATATAATTTTATAAAGAAAATAACAATTAAGTTGGTTTACAGTTATGATTTTCTAAACTAATGAAGATTAAATTTTATACCACTATCTGGGTTAGGTAATATTAACTAATACATGTATTGATTAACACAGGACTCAGAGTCGGATCCTTAAGTACTAAGTTTGGCTTTAGCAAATGACTTTGGCTTTTTACCAGTTAAATTACCTTAATACCAGTTTAATTTATTTATTTTATGAACAAATGTTGGTTGTTTTTCAAAAAAATGTATATTGCTTCTTTTGATTAAATGGTTTAGTTTTTTTGCGATTTTGTGATTTCCTTTATTGATTTATATATTTATAAACAATAAAACTTTTTGTGTGAAAAACAATTATTTAGAGAAAGTCTTAACTATCTTTTGATTTGGCTTAACCCTATTATCTTAGATACAAATGGTTTGTAGATAAGAGTAGGTATTTTTAACATTCATCCGATATCAAGTTGTCTTTCAAATTTTAGCCCCAAGTGTGTATTACCATAGACAAAAAGAATTAAATATAGACCGTCAGCTGTGCTGCAGGTACCATAAGTTCTGGCGCACATTGCTGGGAGCGCCATGTAGTTACGGCCTAAGCACTACGTAAGTACACGGCGCTCCCAGCGGTGTGTGCCAGAACCTATGGTAACCAAAATACGGCTGACAGTTTAAATTTAATTCTTTTTGTCTATGGTATTACTTATATAAAAGGTTATTACCGACTTAACTTATTTTAAACACTGTTTTATGTTTAGATATTAAACGCTTTGAACTTTTGGCAGGGAGGTTTAAACTGATCATGTAACAATAAATGAACTGAAAAAATAATAAAAATGACATTACTGGTAGCCTACGTTATAGTTGTATTGTTTTTCATTTTAGTGTTTTTGGGCAGTATCAACTTATGAGACATGGATTGTACAAGTTTTCATTTTGTATCTGTTTTTTTTTTTACCACAACATTGTTTTACAGTAAAAAAATAAGATAGGTACCTACTGTAGTACAAAATATTTATTTGAATATTATTTGTATACAAAATAAAGTAAGTTGTTGTACGTATTCTTTTTATTTTTACTTCTAACAGTCATACATAAATTTTTGTTAAATATAAAGACGGTAATTTTTGGCAACATTTAGTTGGTCCTTAGACTCATAGAATCCACATTAATATTAATAAATCAATCATTCCATTCCATTGCATTTGTAGCCACACTCCCCCCCCCCAATCTTACATACATCAAACACCCATTAAACCTCCCCCCCCCTTAGAAAAATAATGGAATACAATTCCAACCCTAGTTTAGCAACGTTACAATCAATTGTACCCTTACAAAATCAGTGTGTGGCATTTGATCTTGTGTGTTAAATGTACAAGTATGTATGTGAAGGATAGTCTTACTCTGAATGTACTGTATTTGTCTCTCTTTCCATGTACATTTCTGTCTATTTCTTCTGTAGCTGTTTGCTTGATGAAATGACGTATGGGGGCGGGTAAGTGGAGTCCTTTCAAAGTAGATCACGTAGGGGTAAATTGTAACGTGCAATGTGTGTGTGGCTGAGTAAATATATATGCTTGCGAGTGTATATGTTTACGCGATAGCATTGTACCAGCAATTTCAGGTATTAGTGTAAACAGTTAATATTTTTGACAATTAATATTTTTCTTAAGGTATGTTTAAAAGTATGACACATCTTACTTAAAGTTATTTTAAATAAAAAAAAATAGAAAAATGGTGCCAAAAAAATGTTACTACAGTCGAACATAACCAGCTGGCTGGACAGCAGCAAACGTACTGAACTGGCAGTGAGCACACCTAGGGGCTGAAACATGTACTATGTAAGCTCCACCAAAGTCAACACTCTGGTTATTTTTGGGCAACCCCTCATACTTATGTCTACAATCCAAATTATTTCTGGAGTAAAAGTTACGTTTGGACCCTAGGCCATGATTAATTTCTCGTTATAAACTGGGTTATCTTGGCTTCGTTGATGTAGTAGCAGCGACGCCAATATTTCTTAATCTATTTATTTTCACACACATTTTCACATTAACATTTTTACATGAGATGGGCAGTAAAAACCTTTAGGACAATTACATGTGCACGTATGAGCGGGTTCAGGTCTGCGGTGAAACTCACAAGTGTAAAAGGTTTCTGATTTATTATCTGTCTGTTAAATCTGTTAGCATCTTGAACTAAAATGACTAAATTAAATGTTCTCTACCCAAGAGTAAGTATTATGTAATTTTTCATCACCAAAATGTTAGGCACCTTTGACGATAAAATAGTTTCATAAGACTCTGGTATTTCTCAAATTTCCTTTGTAACAATCAGTAGTGATTTTTGTGCATTTTGTTGGTACAGCATGACCTCAATTTAATACCAAACCTCGTTGAGAATTTTATTGGTAATCTAATAGAAGCGTATCTAAAAATAAAAGTATAAAGTGATCTGATAAAAAGATAGGGCATTTGCCAGGAATTACTAAGGAAATTGACAGGAAAGCAGGCTTACCTTTAAATAAGTCCATAGAGACACATAAAACATCACAAAAGTAAAAGTAGAAATTTTTGTGGTCGAACCACTGGAGATCTAAAGTATAAAGTGAAGTATTGTCTCCATCATGGGTAGGTAGCATACTTACAGCACACTCATACTGTATTTATAACTAAAGAAACATATATTTTCTATGTGATAAGAAATTAAATTTTTTTATTGGAAAAGTCGGATAAATACAGGTTGGTAGTTTTCACAGCATTTCGCTCTGGAGATTAAACTAAACTTTTACAGACATACATATTCTCTTTAGTTCTAGCACAGAGAAGTAAGTTATAGATGAAACACGCTTATTGGATGTCCAAATGCCTTTAGCTCTATTTTGTGTCTGAAAAATACATGTTAGAGGAATATCCTGAGCAAGCACTGTACAACAATTCCTATCGCACAGGGCACAGGGTCTTCCTCCACCGTGAGCCTTGTGGTGGTGTTGGACTTTCCTCTAGACACCAGCGACTAGTGCAAGACACCACTTAAGTGTACCATTGAGTGTTTCCTCTGTACCTTACTTCTCTGTGGTTCCATTAGTTCCAAGAGGTCAACGCTCCATCTTCTCCAATCCCCTGTTCCTCCTCTTTGACATTTTGCTATTTCTCTCCTCTTTTCCACATTTATTTCCACGTTTTCCGTCTTCCAAGGTGTCTTTTCTCAGTCTACTTTCTTTTATTACCATCAGATAACATCAACAAATAAAGCATATAAAGGTAGGTTTTGTATAAAGCATATTCTGATTTTTAAATCCACCCAGATTTTTTTGCTATTCTGGATTTTGTGATCTAACAGCAGTTCCAGTGGTAATTATGAAGGTTTGACATGTGTCTGCGGGCTTCCATTGCTAAACACTTTAGTACAGGAAACATTGAATTTGTTTTAGTAGCTTTATTCAATGAGTAATATACCACATGTCATTTACCGTTCAATATAAAAATACTTGATTTGATAGTCCTATCACATTCCTTAAGAGAAAGTTGACTTAGTCAACAAGATGTTGTCAAATTGTCTTTTTATCAATGGTAATCAGGTGATCCAGATGTGTTTCCTTGTATTATGTTAAAAATGATATTTAGCTTCAACTGGGGTTCTTGAGGTTGTAATCATTCAAATCTTGGGTGTTTTATTGATTTGTACAGTTTAGACCTCTCTAAAACATCCATTATTTCCCTTATGACAGTAATGTGACTTTAAGATCTAGTTTGCTGGTGTCAAAAATATTGTGAATAGGTACTGTTGATAACAGTTTTTAAGGTATCGTGCAAATTTTGATTTGGAAGATGGGATTTACTAGGTCTATTACAAAGAATTGTACACCTTTTTAGCAAATTTCCCTCATAGGGAATAAGCTATTAACTATTATTATCCCTTCTCTTAGACCATCACATTTCTCCAGCTTGTTACTCCTTCTTTCCCATACATTCCATATTTCTCATGAGTAACTATTTGCCTATAATTTGTTTTATACATTTTGTCTTAATCAGTACCATTCAACTTGAAGGACATTTGTCTGGAAAATATATCAACATTCAACTCATTGAGGGATTTTGAGGATTGAGGAAGGAATGTGATTCGCTGTGTACGCCTGTTAGTTAGTGTCATGTACTTGTTGTAGTGCATATAATTCCAATCATACTATCACTGTACTTGTGTCAATGTTTAGGGCATCATTGCATGGTACACAGTTGACATGTAGCCTTGATTATGTTGTTGTGTAAGTAAGTGAATTGTCTAATACTTTCAGATTTTCCATATAGGAGGAGGTTAAAAATAAGCTATTTTAACAATCATCTTACTATAAACCATAGGTAACAAAATTGTGACTTTCGTTTGGAAAGGCAATTTTAATTGGTGTTGGTTGTGAAATAACATTGAAAATCTTTATGGTTTCAGGAATAAATTAAATTTCCATCATTGACTTGTTAAGCTACTTAATGTCAACGACAGCTTTTTGAATGTCACATGTTTAATTTATCTTTTAAGCATGTTATAACTGGAATTAATCTATTTCCACTTATTACTTTTTAATGTCTTTTTCAGCTATTGTGGTGGTTATTTCTTGCTCCCCTTATCATATAAAATTTTGTATACCTAAAACGTCTACTGTTAGGTTTTTTTAAAAATGTTTTTTGCAATAGACGCAGGAATGCTAAGAAATACCTATGTATTTCTACAAAGGGGGTGGGTTGTATTGTTATCGACATATAGGCCTACAGGCCATATATATATATATATATATTATATATATATATATATTATTATATAGGCCATATAGGAGTTGTTTCACCATATAACTCGTTAAGACTAAAACCATGTCCTGATATAAAACAAAATACCACGTTATTCAAATATTGTTTATACAATATGTTTTAAACTATTCCATAGGACAATCCGACCTTCATCTTATACAGCTTATTGGTTTTTAGCAATACAAATTTTCAAACCATTTTTTAAATATATTTTTTGGTAAAACCTTTCCAGGAAGTCATTGGACTGTATATTAAATAAAATCAAATTTTAAATAATTTATTTCATTCCTACAAAAATAACCTAATTTATGAGATACACTAATATAATGGTTCAAACCTAGCTCACTCATAGGATTTCCATTTGGTTTCCTAAACTTTAAGTATTTATCATGCAACTGTTATTGTTAACCTTACTGAATGTGATTATTAGATATATCGGAGAGAGTCGTAGAGATCGAGAGCAGATGGATCCGTCTCCCAATCCGATCATAACAGTGACGGAGCACACGCCTACACCGTCTCCAGACTACTTCCGCAGAAAGGTAAAGCTCAAACCTAACCTAACCTAACCTAACCTTATATTGAGGCCTCGACCACAGAGGGATAATGTACCGAGGAAACTGTATGGGACATCCGTGCAGCTGTAGTGCCTCCTGTTTTGCAGGAAATATACTTTTGATGAACAAGGAAGAGCCTGAGTAGTGAGCCCTGTGCGGAAATTCCTATCACACAGGGCACAGGGTCTTTCTCTATTGGAAGTGTTGTAGTACATGAGAGAACGATGGACGGTGTTGACCTTGCCCTAGACAACAGCCGTCTCTAGGGCAAGTGCTCGGAACCTATGCACTATTGAATGTTTTTCTCTGTACCTACGTCTCTGTTACTGGCCACAATTTTGATTTTATTAAGGACTCCTTTCTCTAAATTAGTTTAATTTAAACTTAATACACTTTAAACTGTGACTAAACCAAGGATTGCTTTCCCTGCTGTTTTTTGATGGAAGTTTAGTGTAACCAGGGTTTTCTTTGCAAGCGACTGAGTTGGCAACATTGATATGCTGTTTTGTGTGTAATATCATTAGTTTCACTTTGACACTTTAGATTAGGCACACAAAAATGATCTATTGGAAATATCAGTTATTATATCTAAGACAAAGGTTGTAATGGCTCAAGTTTGCTACGCAGGGTTCCATCGACAGCCAGCTAGATGCGGCCAGCTTGAAGGTAGATCAAGAACGCAAGCCGAGTCTCACTCGCTCACAGACAGACAGCAACATAACCTATACAGCTGAAGAAACACCCGAAGCCTCTGGTTGTACTTATTACATCACCAAAGAGGGGAACATAGACCTTCATGTCGTCCTCAAGGTAAACTGGACAAGTCATACTAACCAGGGTGTGGTTGGCTACTGGCTGTTTGTTTAGTACAGAAAGCAATTGTCAATTTTAAGAAATAGATTTAGTACGCAGTTGTAGGATTGAACACAGCAGTTCATCAATTCATGTAAATAAAAATTGTCCCTTTGAACTGAGATAGTCTTTAAATTCCAACAAATTGATTGGAAAAATAAGTTAACCGAAACTTGGTTTTATTGTTCAGGAAACCATGGTATATCTCAATAATCCAAACTAGGTACTTAACCTAAAACTAAAATGGTCTAAAATCTTCAGCAAAACAAGATAAAATAATCTACCTGCAACTAAAAAATACTCCCGCCGCAGCAAACCTGCAGACTGCAGACTAAGCAAATTTCCATTTACCTGATTGGATTTTGACTAAAATATTCCCTTAAAATTGTCAGTTTTTTTTCTACTTAAATTACATATATTATTTTAGGTATGGTTTGCTACTACAGGGGTAATAAAGTGTTTCAGGATAATAGCTTTGGATGAAATAAACAAATTTGCTGAATAATGGATGAGGAAGTAACAGGTGACAAAAATAACAGTATTTACTTCACCTGTTACCGGCAGCTAAGGAACGTTTGTGAGTATTACTGCAGTAACGGTATTTACAGGCCGTCCATTCAGTGGTGCTGAGAGACAACGTGTGCTGCACGCTGCGTGTGTGTGAAGTTGTGTTCAACCTGCTAGAGCTGCTGATAGACATGGGAGTGCTGAAGACTCATCAGCCCGCAGACAACGGCAGTGATCACGACAACCCTCCTCCTGAACCTGAACCTCCCAAGGTCACTAGCAAGGTCGAGACTCCTCACGGGTTCGTCATGAACTGTGTCATCAGGTATGAAGTTAGAGACTGGAGGGTAAATACATAAATAAGAGGTTTGCCTGTAAATGATGCGTCGTCATAGCTTAGCTCAAATGTGAGACCAAAATCGCGTTCCTTACACATCGTCACGTCACAGTACTATTATAATACAGTAGTATAATAATGATGTGTCTTAACCGAATCTCAAATCTCAAAACCATCAAAACTTTGGAAAAGTTTCGGTTTCGAGATTCGATCACATAGTTTCGAGATTCAAAAGTTTTGAAATTGAAGATTTTTACAGTATTATTTTTGAAAATGGTGACATTTTTTGTCATTATTATTGTTAATAACACTGTTTCCACACAAGCTCGTAGCAATAGAGCAAACATATCACAGTCAACAGTAATAAAACAAGTAAACTGTATTCTGAACCTCAAAAGGCACCTTAAATACTATAATTTGAACAACGTACGTTTCAGTTTCATATCAATATTTCATAACACAAAGAAATATTGACTACTAAATGTTCTAACTAATCTAATACTCATGTTTATGTTGGTGTTAGGGGTTTAGTTTATTTTAATGTTGGTTGTTTATAAAAAAAATATGTTGTATTCAAGTTCAGGATATCAGACAAATATTTATGATATGTCAGTGTCAGGAGTCGGATCTCTTTAAGTTTTGACTGCATACTTAACATTTTTTTATTACCTGTATTTTTTGTAACCGTCACCTTTGTAACCAGCTAAGTAAAAAAGTTTTGCGTTTAGGTTTTGAGATTCGAGATTCGGGATTCGATTTTTGAAAGTTTCGGTTTTGGTTTTGAGATTCAAAATTTCTGGTTTTGACGATCACTACTAGAAAACATTGTGAAAGAAAATTTACGCTCCCGCCGAATATGTATCGTGTTCTGTGATGAGTTTTCTGTAAGAAGAGAAACAATCCTTGTTGATTATGGTTGCCAGTTGACAGATGTGTCTGCATAAGTGTTTTGACGTAGTACATGTGCATAAGTGGTTTAAAGAGACTGCAGAAGGTACTTTTTGCTCAACCGGGTTGGCGGCAGGTGTTTGGATCCCATGCCCACTGAACCTGCTGGTTGGTGCTGCCTGTAATCTTCGGTACTCCTATAGAGACTTCCCCTATTAATTCCACAATATTTTTAGTTCTTTTTTGTTCAGTCAAACCATGATCCAAATGCTAAACTCGTAACTTTGATCACTTTTTTAAACAAGACAAATGAATTAGCCATGGAAAACATCGTGCACATTTTTAAAACCATCTCCTAACTACCTCCTTGTTCACATTTTCTATGTCCAAACATGTTACTCCATTCACATTCATCAACTGGCAATAGACTTTGGTATCAGTTGACGTACGAGACTAGAAAAATATTATTGTGATTCATAATCAGTGGGAGCGTCAATTTTCATTCACATGTCTTCAAAGATTGTGACGAAACTAATCGTCCCTTAGGAGTGTAGGTATAGGTGTAGAGTGAGGTCCAGATATAATAGCTTTTTTTGTTTTTTTTTTTCCTAAGACACTAGGCACGAGCCCGGAATTTTTTTTCACATTACTTCAGGCTAGACCTAGGGGTTACGGCATTATCACTTGGATAAAATCCATTAGTTATTTGGCAGGATTTGAACCCGGGGCCCCAGGAACCGGAGTCCCGCGCTTGACCAGCTCGCTCCCCCCAGATATAATAGTAGGATGAAAAGTAAGAAACACAACATTAGTCTCAGATTTCAACTAGTCACTAGTCAGCATAGCTGCAATAAGAACTTGATGTAGATTTTATAATAGGAAGCACTCTTGTACAAATAAAAAAACTCATGATCAAGCGAGTAACAAGCTAATATTTTCACAGGGTGCTTCGTCATCTGGGTTGTCCCCACGGGTGTACAGAAGGCCAGCGTGGACCTCCCATAGACTTCTTACGTTCTCAAGGTCAGAACATCCTTGGTAAGCTGCACCGCGCCGGCGCCAAACAGTTTGGCCGCTACCTTCGTCACATGGTCAACACGGACTCCATACCTGAGATTCTGGATTTCTTTCACTCTTATGTCGGCTTCTGTGTGGACCCTAGCTCTTTGCTTTCCCCTCTGAGTAAGTGTAAAAAGTTTTTTTTTTTTTTTTACAGCTAATTAGTTGGGTTTACAGAAAAGTTTGTAAATTAGAGATCTTCGAATGTTTATAGACTTGCGGGTTTTTATAGAATCAATACTTGAGATGTAAATATTAAATTCTCTTAAATTTATGATTTGATTTTCTATTTGATACAGTAAATATATTTCACTACTACAATATTTCTCAATACCTGACAAAATTAAATTATACTCTTTGTTTCTATTTCCAATCATTGTACCGGTACTCTATGTATTTGTTGTTACAGACCAAAAACGCAGCTGCAGCAAATCACCTGATGTCGGTACGCAAGGAGGTTACGCCACAAACTTTGGCGCAGGTCTTGGTGGGGGTGGGCGCGGCGTAGAAGGACAGATTATGGTTAACATCTTCAAGGCCCTAGTGACACGATTGGTCAAGTCTAACAAAGATTTGAAGCTTCCAGAAAACATGGTGAGTGCAACCCACTGTTCACATTTGATAAAATTATGTTAGGAAAACAGATTTGCTGAAAAAAGTTTAAGTAAATAAAGATCAATAAAATAAGGTGTGTTGCTAGCTAGCCTGGCGGTCAGCGTCTTAAGTTTGGTAAAAGAGGATCATAATTCATCTACAATTTTAAAAGGTTTTGTTTGACTGCTTTCCATTAAAATTGTTTTAGATACATTCCTTTAAAAGGTCTTATCAGATCAATAATTCCCGTTCTAAAAGGAATTTAAGTCCAGTATAAAAGAATGTTAGCTCAATTATCACTGAGGTTGAATGCTAATGAAATGTTTTGGTGAAATGGTGAAAATATTTTTTTTGTTACACTGCTCAAAAACATTTTCCTTAATACATGTGTTGTGGGGTCTAAAGCAGCCCTTCTCCCTATGGAGGGCCTAAAAAGGGTTTTTAGTCCCTTGGGAGTAAAAAACGGTTGCATTCTTGACAAAGTTCGTTAGTACTAAACAGCTGCTTGTTTGCAGACTCTGTATTGTGATGTGAGACAACTGATGACCTACGTAAAGGAAGCGCACGGAGGAGTGTTTAGAAGAGTAGCATTGAGTGGTCTCATAGACGTTGCTATCAAACCTCATCGCAAGGAGCCCAAGGCACAGACCACCAGAGTTATCAGGTAGGAAGGTCTATCATTCACTATAAATACCAAAGACATCCTGCTATACGGGGCTGGTAACGTAAAGAATAGCATGTTACAACCTCTTGCTTGATCACAGCACCATCGTCATGCAGTTTTTGGAACCTTAGTCAGATGCATTTCAGGTCATTTTCCGTCCTGTCTGTAGAAGCCATGAGTCACGTCATTCCTATCTGTCAGTAGCCACAGTCTTGGCCCCGCCAACTGATCTCTGGGGTCGATATAAGCTATGGGCTAGCAGGGGTCTTAAAAATCTTATTTTATACCTCAAAATAAGAAAAGTTGATAGAAACATAGGGATGGGAAACCTTTGTAACCGAGTTAGTGGCAGAGCAAACAGGTTAAATTATTACAACATTGATATTTTTGTTAGTATTAGTTTAGCATAATATCATTATGAATATCTGAAAAGTTAAGTTAAGTTGCGTGAGTAGTCTGAAAGTTAGTTATTAAGAAAAGTTAAATTTGCAATTGAATATTTGATTCAATTTTTTTAGGAAATAAACTTTAGAAAGGCGTTTTCTGTAAATGTATTCAAGGTTTTGGAATTAATTTTTTAGGGGCATTCCTATGTAAGTTTTGTAGTAATATTTTTTCAAGATTTTTTACTGTAAAACATATACTTTGCTGTAATTAACAAAGCGAACTGTGATTTACCAATTATTTTCTTATAAGCTGTACTTGAATGTTTTGTGAAAGTTACCTGTGGGTGTTACCTGTTTATGTATTTACATCTTCAGTGTAACTTGTTCACAGGCATATTCCACACTCAGAACAAGACGACCAACTAAACGGTGGTTCTTGTTACGTAATGGACGATCGAGACGCAAGAAAAATATTGTTTAAGAAGAGGAGCACTTCATCCACATGTGCTGTAAGTTGCAGTTCATATACGTATCTGTAGCTGTGTATTCTCTATTATGTTTCTTGTTGTTTATAATAGTAATATTGTAAGGTGTTATTTTTTGGGTGGGTCAAAATTGACATCTTATAAGCCTCGGTTGTGCTTAATTAGGTGTGTCCAGGGTTCAATTGTGCTCGAATCATTCAATCATTCATATATTAGCCATCATCATCCTCAGATCATTTAATCATTCATTTATTGGTTATCATCATCATCATCCTCAGATTATTTAATCATTCATTTATTGGCCATCATCATCCTCAGATCATTCAATTATTCATTTACTAGCCATCATCATCCGCAGATCATTTAATCATTCATTTATTGGCCATCATCATCATCCAAATTGAAGCTTCAGACCCATGGTGAATTTTCATAATGGCATGTCAATGTATTTGTGAACCATTTTTTGAACGTGTTGTGTATTGATGATTAAATTTATTTTTTATAAATAATTGCTGATTACTCTTAAGTATACCAGAATTTTGTGGGTGTAAAATGAAAGCATTGTTAAATTGCATATGTTTCATAAAACGGTCTGCATGTGAAATCGTGATAAAGTACTGAAATATTTAAGTAAAAAGTCCTTAAAATGGTTTAGTAAACTAATTAAAACTTTGACACCGTGTGAAATTTTACCCCGAATGAAACTGACAAGTTATTTAGAATAAATCCGAAATATTGTGTTTTTCCAGAGCCTTTTGGAGTCTGAGCTGTGTGATGAGACGGGCAAGATGGTTCAGAGTCCGTTGAGTAATCTGCGCAAGAAGCATCCCTACCATGTCCTGACACCTCGGCAGAGTGAGCGCAACTTGGGAGTGTCGGACAGTCCTCACATGTTGCCGTTAAAGGCCAACCAGACTTCACGCTTCCAGATCGGCGGCCTTGGTAAAACTTATAATTATTTGCTTATTGTTAAGTTTTTAAGTTCCATCGTTTCATCCTGGGACACTAGGTTCTAGCTAGGACGGTTTTCATTACTTCGGGCTTGACCAAGAGGGTTGCTGGATTCTCACTTGAAAATAAACCATTAGTGATTGGTGGGATTCGATCCTTGGACCTTGGGGACTGAAGTCCTAGGCTCTCCCACTAGACCAGCTTGCTTCTATAAATTCTCACTGTTTAATTGGAATTGGGTCTCCAAATTCAAACATAATCTACAAAGTGTTCTCATGCTTTGGTTGGAGTTCCTGTAAATTAATTAAATTCAATTAACAGTTTGAAGTTGAGGATGTAACACATAGTACAAAGGGTAAGATTTTTCAGGATACGGTACTTGGTGAGGATAGCATGCTTACCACTTACCTGAATGGAAAAGAGTCTAACCTGACACAAGACAGCAGTCAAATGGTTCTGTCAAGATCTTAGTTAATCAGAGACTATCTGACTCTGTATGAATGAATCGTTTGAAGGAGTTGAGGATCTATTTTTTCTGCAGTGAACTGATTCTGTGAAAAATACAGTTTTTTGTCAAGAAAATCCCCTGACTATCAGTAAATTATGTTAAGGAGTTAATGATCTATTTCCCGCTGTGAACTGGTTCTCTCAAGAACTCAGTCGATCAAAACTAGCTTGTATCAGTGAATCATTTTAAGGAGTTGATGATCTGTTTTCCGCAGTGAACTGGTTCCGCCGAGAGCATGGTAGGTCAGACTCGCTTGACAGTCATGACGGGAGTGACTCCCCGGTGGAGGGAGGAGCTTTGGTACATCAAGCAGCAGCTCTCCATCACTCTTATAGCAAGACTTCACAGAAAAGCAGTGGAAGGTAGGTGTAATTAACTAATCACAAATGAATATGATATCGTTAAGTTTTGTTTTTATATATGACTGTTCCATTGATGATTCAATTTTCCTATGATTGAAAAAGCTATCATTAAATAAAAAATACTGAAGTTTAAATAGAAGAATGAATATGCAATTAACTTACAAAAAAAGAGTTCTAGGTAGTTGAAAGTACACAAACAAAGATCACAACACAATGAACTTGATATTTCGTTTAAGCCCTTATAAGGAGCTTATTTAGTAGAAAGAAGTTGGATCTTTTTTGTGTGTTGTCAACTAGGCCTAACTGGAAATCTTTTCTCCGGTAAGTTAGTTGTGTATTCATTCCTTATTCCTTAATATAATATTAAGGAAAGCCAAGTGATTTTTCTCCAAAAAAACTGGAGTGGAAATTAAATTAATATTTTTTCAAGGGATAGTCTTCAGCTAGTTCACAGTTAACCATTACCATTTCTGTTTTGTAGTGTGGGTAACACCATACTACGTGCAAGGCGTAGAGTCGAGGATCAGATCAACAAGTTTGGTTTTGGAAAAGGGAAGAAGAAAGACGGAAGTGTGGAAGAGACACAAGGCAGTTGTGAGTTAACTTTGACTACATATATGTTCAACTGTTTTAGGCTTAGACAAAAAAAAGCTGCATATGTAGGCTTACGTACACATAAAATCACAGAGAAGTAAGGTCCAGAGGAAACTTGCTTATGGGACGACAGTTAGCTTTTAGCTCTAGTATGTTGTGCCGGAAATATACTTGTGACGAGCAAGGAAGAGCCCCAGTGGTTAGAACTGTGCGGAAATTCCTGTCGCTTATACCTTCCTGTTCCTCCAACGTGAGCGTTGTAGTAGATGAAGGCGAGGGGGTGGTTTTGGACATTGCCCCATACACCACTGAGTGTAGGCTGTAATTTTTTCTTCTTTTTTTGATTAAGTTATAAAAACAATTATACAACCAATTTATACAAACAATAAACTGAAGAAGACTATATAGATTTATATGGACCAGCTATTTTTTTATCTGAAAGATAATAGTTTAATAAGCCAGTCACAGTTTGTGCTAGTGTTAAAATTATATTGTTCACCTTATATTTGGTTATTGAAACAGCTCATGTGATAGAAGATGCTATATCTTACAATGAGTCATCCTATTAGTTGACTTGGTAAACAAAACTGCATATTCAACAGAAACCAGTAATTAATATCAGCGCAATCTGTCGGTCGCTTGATTCAACTACGTCCATTTTGATTCAAACTAGTGGCAACATTAACATGGGGAAGCAATGAGTTGTTTCTATATTAGGTTTCGTCCATTTCAGACCTGAGCAGACGTAACTCGGTGGAAACCGGAGAACACATCGGGGACTCGGAGTTTGTTGTGTTGAAGGAGCGCAAACTCGTACCCACTCTGCCAGTGTTCAACGGCATGCTGCGTCTGTCCTTCCTACTAGAGACCTGTCCTCCGGGCACCATCCCGGACCCCTACCTGCTGACGGCACTCATGGATCTGGTACGTACAAAGACTCATGAAAAGCCATCTGAATCAGAGTTTACATACTGATTGATCTTTAAGGTAAAATAGTTGGACTTTTCGTATTGCCAGTGTTTATTATGCTAGGTTTCAGAAGGTAAGGGAACTCCTTTTTTTAAGTGACTCTGAGTTATTACCCTACATTTATCTAACCTAACCTAAAAAGGGAGGAGTTTCGCTATCTCCCGAGTTCCGAAACATTGTGTTGTTTGGAAACATTAGCAATAAGAAAAGTCCAACTATTTTACTTTAAAATAAAATAAATATCCTATGGATAATGAACTTTTAAAACAAACTGATTAATATTCCTTTGAGTGTTATAAAATATTTGAACATTCTCACATTATGTCAGTATGTATGCTGTGAGAGGCTGTCTTTGATACAACTTTAGATAATGACCATTTTAATTGTTTTAATGACAAAAGTTAAAATTAATAGCACACATGTACTACCAAGAAATTAAATCTTTTAAAGCTAAAAACAAATTTTAAAAATGAAGAGAGCTTAAAAAAGTTTAGTTTCAAATAAAATTTACATCTTTTTAACTAGTCACAATTTCACTTGATGAGTTTTTCAAACCAATGACTCTTAAGATAATCATGACTATAATGTGTGTTACTATTGGAATTACCGGATACCGCGGCAAAGTCTTGAATATCTCAGCGATTGCAGCATCATCACCTTCTCCCCAATCGCAATTTAATTATTGTGTAAACGATCAACCGGAACTAACATTTTCTATAAATTCTCAGTTTTTTTTTCTTTTACTAATAACCAGTAAAGCTGACATTCGACCCATCCTAAACTTATAGTATACTATGTTCTACAATTATGTGACATACTCAAACTCTGTACATTCACTTAACTATTTTTCTAAGCCTGGAGCTCCAGTGGTGGCCAAGGCTTGTTTCCTACTCGAATGCTGCTACTTTGTCCACTCGTGTAACAAAGGCCAGTGGCCTGCGTGGATGAAGCTCAACTTTCCCATGTTCCGGCCGTCCGGTCCACTGCCCAACCGTGGCGCGCCTACTGGACAGAAACGGTCTCACATTCTGCAAAGGGCTGCGGGCAAAATGTTCTACCAGTGGGGAGAGGTGAGTAGTCTTCCAAGGTGATGTGTAAATAATTTTGAAAGAGCGTGTATGACTTCTTCATAAATTATTCGTTATTTGATTTAGTATTGATGACGAATAATGGAATATATTATTTGAAATATATTGAAATACAAAAGCAAATTTGAGTGATTTAAACAACACCATGAAATGTTATTGATAAAATAAAAGGATTACCTTATCCAACCACAGTTGCTGGTATGACAACTAGTTTCGTTCCTTAGAACTTCGTCAGGTCATTGTATGCAACCACATCATCCATGTATTACATATGGTATGTCAGAAGATTCTTTAAAACACTGTCAGAATCACAAGAGTCAAAACTAGTCATGTTGATCAAATTATTAAAATGGAATAAAAAGTGATAAAACTGGTTAAAACTGTAAAGGCTGGCCAGCACTGTCTTATCACTGTCACTGGCTGAATAAAACTGACTGAATCATGAGATTTTTTCTTCTCTCCAGTGCCACCTGTATTTCAGTTTGTTTTGTTCTTCTTATATTATACTTTGATTTGTAGCCTGTCAATATATGCATCAAATATAATATTTGACTGGAAAGAAGTCTGATCATTTAAAATGTTAAATGGGTCAATTTTTTTAGCTTTGTAGATGGCTCTGAAATGCTATTGTTTTCCTTTGTACGTAATGAATAAAAAATGGGGTACTTTTGTAAAAAATACTGTTCAAAACTTAAAAGTCATATGTCTTTAAAGATTACAAAAACCTTGATAACTAAGGAAACATTTATAGCCTTCAGAAATGTTTTGTTCTTAAAGAGTTTTAAAAACATATACTTTTGATTTATTTATGTTTTTGTGTATCAGTCCAAGAGGAAAACAGTATTTGTCATTTTCTGACAATTTAAATCTTTTTCACATCAATAAACACATTTTCTTATTTGAGAGATTTTAATGAGGTACCTCAAGGTCTGATGATACTAAATGTGTAAATTGAACATGATTGGTTTGACCACAGGCGCTCGGCAGCCGGCTGGAGGAGATGATGGCTGAAGACAAGCAACACATCTCAGCCGTCATCAATCTGATGGTGGACGAGAACAAGCAGAAGCAACTGCTCATAGAAGACGAGGAGGAAAACTTCCTTGATGAGTGTATGTTGACAGTTTTATACATCATAGACAAATTTCATATCAAGACCTTTTTTTCAAGCATGTGGTTGATAGGTGTGAGGATTATCGCTTTCTTCAAAAGCTTATGTTCCTTATAGATAGTAAAATTCCAGTTTTTTTTTTTTTTTTTTTTTAAAGAGGTTGGCGGCCTCTTTTAACCTTGCATTTGCCCGTCCACATAGACTAAGCGCCCGTGCGTGGATCGTTTACAGCAAAGCAAGGAGTGAGCCGGTACAGTACAAAGGTGAACTGTACTGATAAAATGTTATCGGCAGTGACCAGGATCCGAACCCACGACATCACTGCCCTGGGCCCGAAGTCCGCGACGCTACCGACTGATCCACCGACTCACTAAAACCAAACTTTTTATAATTGTTTGAAAAAGTGAAAAAAGTAAATTCTATGTATACAAATACAAAACAACTTTACAGTATTTTCTCATTGCAGCATGCCTGTTTGCATACGGTGCCGAGTGTCCTATTGCTCTGCGTCTTGTGGCGTGCACGCTGCTGATGGAAATCACCGCATTCTTGCGTGAGACGTACCAGAGTCTACCCAAGTCTTGCCGCAGCTCCGCACGGGATCGGCCACCGCCTTGGGAGCGAATGTACACTGCGTCAACAGCCAACCGTCGGTGGAGCATGGCACTGTCCAGCATGGGCCATTCACAGACCTCTGCGCAGAGTCTGCAGTCCATCGCAGGCGATAAGGACGCAGGTAAATCTCTATGTACAGAACGTCGACTTTCTCTCTTCGTGTACTCATGAGACTATTTTATTGTCGGTTTTGATCATGTTGGTGTTGTCTGGGGGTTTCGCATATTGTGTGGTTGTTTCGGATTAAGTTTGCTCGATGTACGACTCTACTGATGATTTTGGAAAGGAATGAATTTCAGCTTATCTGAGAAAATGAATTGTCACAGGGGTTACAGATACACAAAATACTTAGCCTATAAAACTCTGAGAATTGGTCTTAGTGTAGATTAAAAATAATAATCGCTCCAGACAAAAAAACTTTTTACTCTAACAGTTTTTCAAAATTTGAAACTCCATTTGCAATATTCAGATTTGAAAAAGTGAAGAATTCAGTGCAAGAATTCAGAATTCCTGAGGTGTAAGATTTCCAGTTAGCTTTCTTTTCTGACCCTAAAAAAACATTATTGAAAAAAAAACTATTAAATACTACCTAAAAAAGTATTTTTAACCCTTAAATTCAACAACTTTATCTTCAAAATTTTTAGGATAGGCCTAAACTACTTTCTAAGAAACACTGAAATACTTAAGATATGTGAAAATCAATCATTTTATTTATTGAGGGTTTTCCCATAGTGATGGAAGAAAGGGACTGAATGCATTCATAATCACATATGAGTAGATTGTTATTAATTAGCGTTTCTATTTGAGCCTTGTAATTTCACTTGAAATTCAAAAACCCAAGTGTCTACCAGCTACTGACACTAATGATTGTGCTGCCTTCGTTGCGCAGTTGTCACTCAATAACGCTACAGCACATTCCCTTATGACAAAAGTCATAAAATTGTGCACTATTTTTCTTCTGATTCTGATTCCACAGTCCTATTGGAAATTTCTTGTTTATTTCATAGTTACCACCTATCCCTCAATGCATCCATAAGATTTTGGGCCATTACTCCTCCTATCTGATTCCACAGCCCTTCTAGACATTTCTTATTGTTCCCATAGCGTCCACCTTTTCCTCGATGACAGAGCCTTACGACTGTACAACGGATGGCATGAGCGTTCACTCACTGCAAGTTCAGGTACCGAGTAGCAACTTGCTACAAATGCCTGGTGAGAGATATCGAACGCGAAGTGTTCTTATTCCACGTACAACACCGCGACCTTCGGCTGCCGGTAAACCATGTTATGTTTAGCAACACTCTTTGATTTGCCGTCTACACACACACAGGTAGTACCACCTTCACATACTAGGACGTAGGAGCCGGAAACTTACACACGACACGGCTAAGGCTACATGGTTGTGGCAGTATGTATTAGATAAAATCCATTGATGATTGGTGATATTTGAACCCTTGACCTTGGGGACTGAAGTCCTGCACTCTACCACTAAAACGGCTCCCTACCACACACATATGGTGTAGCTAGTAATCATTAATCAATTAGGCCTACCTTAGCGTTTTGAGTTTGGACGTATTTTGGCAGCTGATTAGAGATTACATCTGGATGTGAATTTTTTGGGGGGGAATTATCTAATAACCTTTGGGAAACCAATAACCATCAACACTATTTAAAACAATTTCAAGGGCAAATACTATATATTAAAGATAGCCTTATTGATTTAAATTTATTCTGAATGGTTCATGATTTAATTCACTGTATTAAAAATAATTTGTAATATTCTATACACTTGAACTCATATTAAAACATCCTTTAATTTCAAAAGTTGTACCATGTTTTAAGTATACTGTGTATGAGGTCACATAAACTTGCAGGGTTCCTATAACAATAACATATCCCTTAATATTTACTATCCAACCATATAGCATTATCAAATCATTCACAACCAACTATGAATGATGTCTAGTCTAGGGATGATTGCACTTTTATCATTTCATTTGATATTTTGAACTGTTGATTGGAAAACTTTGTCATTTCAAGCATGGTCTGAAGACTATTTAACTTTTTCGCTCAACTTCATTAAATTTCGCACTAGTTCAATTGAAAAACGTTGTCGTTTCAAGCTACAACCATCACCTTTTTGCTAGTTTCAATACCCCCATTTAGAAATTTTCAAGTATACCATTATTTATATTTGTCATGATTCTATGCTCATTTACGTTTGGGACTCCAATAAATTTTATATTGTTTGGTAAAATTTCAGTAAATTTTCCTTTAGGGAAATAGCGATTACTGTAATCCTCGTGGTAAGGTAATAATAACCATTCTTGAGCAAATGAACAAGTCATACATTACGTTTTTGGAGGGAAAAGCAACTGGCTTAGGAATGATAAAGATTGGAATGGATACACGACTAACTTACTTTAGATAAGAGTATCAGGTAATTTAAATATAAAGAAAGCTAACAACACTATAAACTTGATTTTTTGCCCTATTAAGGAAGGGGCTTCTTCAGAAGAATGAATTAGAGTGGAATCCCACCCTACTTCTTTCTTCTGTTTCAATTTGGTGAATGCAACCAATCTTTTTGGTCGGGAATGTACATAAAAATCTTGTAAATAGATTTTATTTGTTGGAAGTAAGTTTTTGTGTTTGTTGACATGCATATACAAAGGCTACAGGTTGAAGATATACAGGGTGATTGATATAAGTGTGCCAGCCGTTTTATTCGAAAACCATAAGAGATATCAAAAACAGTCAAATGGTAAGTGCCTTGGACTTTTTATTAAAAAATTGTAGTAAAGACGAAAACATTATTTTAGCCGCCATTTTTCCAATATGGCCGCCAACTTAGATTTTTCTTATGGAACACCCTGTATTTTATGATGTATTCTGGTAAAAAATGTAATTTTAAGACGATTTTATTCTTGTGATTTTTTTCATAAACCTAACCGTTTCAAAGTTAATAATGGCTTAAGTTGTGGAATTTTGAATCGTTTTCGAATAAAACAGCTGGCATGCTTGCTTAGGCCTTTATCGAAACTCTTTCTCATGCAGAAATTTCAAAACTTTAACCATTATTATCCTTGAAACGGTTAGGTTTATAAAAAAAATCACAAGAATAAAATTGTCTTAAAATTACATTTTCTACCAGAATACATCATAAAATAGAAAAAAGGAATAAAAATAAATATAAAAATAAAAAATAGTAAAAATCATAAAAGGGTGTTCCTTAATAAAAATCAAAGTTGGCGGCCATATTGGAAAAATGATGGCTAAAATATTTTTTTTGACTTGACTACAATTTTTTAAATAAAAAATCCAAGGCACTTACCATTTAACTTTTTTTGATATCTCTTATAGTTTTCGAATAAAACGGCTGGCACACTTATATCAATCACCCTGTATATTAGCCAAGTGCATAACAATTTGGTAATTACTGGTAATTGCTGGGGATCGGACCCTTTAGCACCAAAGTAAGAGGTGCTAAACAAGGCTACCAATACACCATGTTTAACAATTCTAACTTTGAATTAATATCTCTATGAAAACTGTCGTATTTGTTGATTATTCCTGTAAAATAATTGGTTATGTTTTTGTAGTGTAATTGAAAAACATATTAATCCCAGTATTGGTGCTAAAATGTTTTTCATCCTTACCAAACAGAAAACATAATATTTAATGAAAATTTGTTTTTTCTGGTAGTTTACGGATTTTACTAGAGTTCTGCCAGTTATAGAGCAAAGTAACTTAAACTCATTACACAAGTAATGTTAAAACTGAATAGGTAGAAAAAGGTAAAATTTAAAAATACATCATTTTTGTTTATGAGTCTGTTGTTTTCTCTCATTATTTATTACAAACTCTCTTCTAGAAAAGCATTTTTTAAGGGATTTTAATTTTAAAACTTAGTAATTTACCTGTTTATGAATTAATAATTTTGCATTTGAAATTTGAACTCATAAATTTCACCGTTCAAGAAGTGTTACAGTGAATTTTGTCACAGACAAAAATAATTAAAGACTGCCAGCCTTGCTGCAGTTACCATGGTTACCATAGGTTCTGGCACACACCGCTGGGAGCGCCGTGTAGTTACATAGCACGTACGCCAGAACTACATGGCACTCCCAGGGGTGTGCGCCAGAACCTATTGTAACCGCAGCACGGCTGACGGTCTATATTTAATTCTTTTTGTCTATGATTCTTTTACCTTCACTCAGTACTTGTAACTAAAGTTAAACACATGATAACATTATTTAGTTTTCACAAAGAAACATTTAACATACCATAGTTAACCATTCTTTGTGGTTATCAAATCTAGTGTGAAGACAAAATAACCCATTAAACGGATCTTGGTAAGTTTCAAGACTAATTTCATTTTTACTGGTAAAACCAGTAAACTTAACAATTCATGGTAATTTTTCGTCTCGCTTTTGGTTTTCAACAGTGTCGGTTATTCCTCAGTTTATTTTATGATACTCGCAACAGTTAGGTTTCGCCTAAGTTCACCATTGGCACCAAACCGTAACATTCACAGCTACGTTGTGGCATGTTAGTTAGTTGTTTAGTACATGTCTCCCTCGTGTAGCATGTGTGTGTACTTTGTACCCCCTTTGGCGTTATGTGTGAGTAGTTTGAGGATATTGGGAATGCTGTGTGTAACGTAACGAAGAATTATCCCCACCTCTCGATGTTTTACTTTTCTACTGAGTTGTTTCCAGGAGTGTAAAAATTATTGTTTCTTTCAAAGGAAATGAAAATTATTTGAATTAGTATTTAAGTTATTTTATTCTATTGTTCTTGTGGACAGTTAACGTCTGCAAAATTGCAGGAAATAATTTTTTGAAGACGTATATGTGCAGTTTTATATTTTGAAAATACTACCTATTAAGATGTACACCAATGGGCGAATGTTGGCCGATGTGGTTGCTGTATTTTCCATTGTATTAGAAATATTGTATCTTACCAATAAATTTCCCCTTTTGAGCCATTAGCCTTTATTTATAAAAATGCTCTATCTAAACTGATTTATCAAATTTTTTTACTGTATTTTGTGTTCATTATACAGTGTGCTTTATAGTTTTACCAAATTCTGCACACATTGTTTTGTTTATTTAAAAAAAAACATATTACCCAGTTTAGGATGTTAATGAACTGAAGGATGTTGTTGGGTAGATGCTTTCAAAAAAAGAGGATCAGCTGGTGGGGAGAAACCGAGAGCGAGGAGCGTGACTGGACTGATAAGACAAAACTCTCGTCGTCTGTCATCCATGACTGGGATAAAGGGTAACACTTACATGCACACACGCACACTTGCACACTACAATGTTTGTGATTACTGGATTGTTTCATTGGTGCTTATTCAGTTGTAAAGTAAAAATCAACACACTTAGGATGGTAGCCGTAAAATAATGTTTCCGTAAGCCCAATTAAGTATCTGATGTTTCTGTACTTGTAATAATCTGTCATCGGTCTAATGGTTTAAACACTGTTTTAAGCCATATTAGTGTATTTTGTAGAAAACGGTGAGCGATCGGTAAACGTCTAGGGTGATCGGTAAACGTTATGAGCAGTCAGTGCTGTGTACAGTAGTCACTTGAATACAATTGTCTTGTTTTACATTATAGGAACGGAAGAAAATAAATTCATATCTTTACATGTCACTTGAAAGACTTTGGATTTCATCATTGTCTTGATGACAATAAACAAGTTTCATTGTGCAATTCAGGAAGAAGGAACACCTAATCAAAACACACAATTGTAATCAAAAAGTTCCATTGCACCGTGAGAATATGTTCATCTGTGCTTAACTCTTTATACAAAACTAGCTGTAACCCGCGGGCTTTACCCCGTTTAACTTCTTAATTTTCAAGATGATTTCGTTCGCATGGCTCAATCACGTCCTGGTTGAAGTTCGTTCGCTACGCTCACTCACCTTTAGGTTGGAGCCCGTTCGCTACGCTCACTCACCTTTGGGTTGGAGCTCGTTCGCTGCGCTCACTTGCCTTCAGGTTAGCTCGTTCGCTACGCTCACTTGCCTTCAGGTTAGCTCGTTCACTACGCTAACTCGCCTCCAGGTTGAAGTTCGTTCGCTATGCTCACTCACCTTTTGGTTGCAAATTAGCTGTTGTCATAAATGTAAAAGAAATAATAGTGCTGCACCCTGTTGGTAATCCTTGTAACTTTAATGCTATTGAACATCATAGAACAGAACCAACTTGTTTAATTGAAACAGCTGCTGTTAAGATTCATTAATTCCATTTCTCATAAGGTTAACATGGGAAACTCCAGAGCCACTGGGGCGGAGCCGATTGGACGGATCACAAAATTGATGGTGTATAAACCTATTCCATGAAATTCTACACGTATGTACCAAGTTTCGTGGCACTGCTAAATATATATATACAGTATATATATATATATACAAACATCCTCTTTTATACTTATAGATGATGTATCTGAAAAATCTTTTAGATGCCTTGACAAATTTCAAAGCAGCCTACAATATACCAGAAAGTAACCAGTTAGTTCCGTACACATCCAACAATCCAGTTTTTACCAACCATTGTTGTTTATCACAACACATGGGCATTAGATAGAAGGAGTGGAAATGGTCTCGGCTGAGTAAAAATTAGAAGTCGGCCCCGTTTTACCTTCAGAAAGATCTGTTTAGAATTCACTTCTACACAAACCTACACATTTTTGTTTATTCCTTTCAAAATCCTTCGTAATTGGTATAGTAGGACTTAGGTTCAAAAATAAAGATGTATTATTTTTGGTCTTTAATGTAATATAACTTAACAAAATCAGAATTTTAGTGTAGTGGCACATTTTAAAATTCACCTTTCAACAATTAAAATCAATATCAAGTAGAATAATTATGTTATCCTTTTTACACACTTTTCCTTGTAATTTATTCACATGTTTCTAATAGACTAGAAATTATTAAAATTTAAGGCCTAAATTAATAATATTATAATGAGAGATTAGTTTAGGAATAATAATTCAGCAGTCATTACAATTTTTGACAAGTGTGAGGTCTGAACAACTTTCTATAAAATTAGGAAGTTGTTGACTCTGTCAACTACTAAATCATAAACATTCCAGTTCTGTCACCTCTTTAATTTAATGATGATAATAAGTTGGGGGTTCCCTTTACTAGTCTTTTCTTTTAATTCCTTAACTTGTTGATAATTCTATACACAATTATTTCATCTATTTGCCTAGTCTTATACTTCTACCAGATTATACTTAATTGTGATTCTTAATCTTAAAATATTTACCTAAACTTTAGTTTAGTCAAATCCAATGTTGCAGCACGGCTCATGACTTTCTCTTAGCCTGAACTATTGTCTGACAACATTGAACTCGGCTCCTATTGGTTACAGAAAATATCACTGCAACGACTCTTTCATGTATTGATCCAGCTAGATGAAGCGGTTCACCCCTTTATCTACATTTTTGGACGTTGCTCTAGCTGTAATAGTTTTATCATTCAACAGAATGTCTGCAATATAAAATTTAAGGATTTCTCTACTGTTATCAAATTCAGTCAAGTTCCACAAACTCGGCAGTCCACCTGCACGCCAGTGTTATTTATAACCCAAGCAACCCTTGGTGAACCCTTTGGTGGAATTATCTAACTTATTTCCAAAGATAATTTCTCAATCTTGACACCAAGAGTCAAGAGATATATTGGTCTAAGAATACAAAATATAACAGTGCATATGACCTTGTCGAGGAAAAATATTAAAATAGCAAAAATTAATTCACCCTATTCCTCCCGCTGAGTTTGCGGGACTGTACTATAGGAGGGAGTGTACTACAATAGCATGTACTGAGGTAATTGATGGTGCAGTAGTTATAAGTGTGTTGTACTGTATGTGATGTGATGTGGTAGACGCACTGAGCCTTCGTTCCCTGAATGCCCCAACGAGCCCCCAGCTGCTGCAACTTCCGGGGGACAAAAGAGTCCGAGCTAAGTCTTCCCCCCGGTCATCCGTCACTGGCATCACGGGTAACGCCTTTCTGTCCTTTACATTTTGCCTCCTCGACTAGTCTATGATGTAATCAAGGAAATAAGTTTTTGTCTCCTACAAACGATGTTTGATGAATATTTGTGTTAAAATATTGATGATAATGAGGTTGACGAATAGAATGCAGAGTTAGAGAGTTAGTGGTTCAGTTGGTAGCACCTTGGACTTCGGACCAAAGGCAGCGATGTCGTTGGTTCGGATCCTGGTACCTACTACTATTTTTACTTTTTCATGGTTCACCCTTGGACTGTACCGGCTCACCCCTTGCTTTCAGGCCTCAGTGGCCCGTGTGCAAATGCTAGGTTAAAGAAACCGCCAATCTCTTTAAGAAAAAGTTAACTGTTTAGTTTAAGATTCCCTGGATAGATTTTGTTTGAATACAACTTCTTGTGCGTCAAATTTTGCTTAAACCGATACAGTAGTTTGGTTAGAACATTCCACCCAATGGGGCAGGACTCATGTTTAAAGCAACAGTACAGTTCTTAAACTTACAATAATGAGCCTAATTCATTAGTTTTTTCATATTGCATAAAATACGTACAATCTTTTAAATAAACAATTTCCAAACTTTAATTTGGTTTGTGGGAATGAAACTTATTTCCTTGATAGCTTTGCAAAATAAGAGCAAATGATGGAAAAGCAAAGATTTATGCATGAAGTTATTCATTGACTAACTACTCTCAGTGATTTTACAGTAAAGCTCACCTTTTTAGATTACTGATTTTATTTTTAGTTTTTCTTTGACAAAATTATAGTTTAGTTTACCACTGTTCCTACACATAAAGCAACCTTTTGAAAGTAATTCTTGTCCATTAAAAGTTACAAATGCTTAACTTTTCTTTTTTTCAAATTCACCGGATTAGTACCTAAAGATTTTTGATTATGAGAGAATCAACAATACCTTTAGAAAATCTGTGGAAATCATCTACAGTTTCCTAAGCTTTCTTAAGTCTTCTATAAAGATTTGCCTAATAACTTTAATCAGAAAGATAATAAATACTCTCTGAAATTTTAAGAACATGTAATCTGTTTTGGCCAACTTTATGCTAAACTCTTTTCTCGTTCTATCATTCAATTAAAACAAAAATGTACCTTGAGAAATTGTAAATATTTTATTGTTGTGCATTAAAGGTGGATTAATGAGAGAAAAATCTTGTGTTCGTCTGATCAATAATTTAAAACACCCTTGGGTTATTTAACAGAATAAAAAAAACATTAATAAGAAATAGTCGATTAAAAAAAGTTTTTCCTCATTGATCCACATTACTAACACCGTTTCATTCTTAAGGTTTTTTTTTGTCAGATTGTCTTTCTTTTTCAATTTTTCTCTCTTTTGTTGTGTTTTAACATCTTTTTTGTGTTGTAATCTTTAACTGTTTTTTAAGATCACTAATTTTTTTACTCTTTCAATGAGAGTCATTGCATGACTTTTATGGGTATTTTTCTCTTATAAATGTGTCAACCTAATTCAAATTTTGATGGACTTTTAGTTTTTAATAACCTGGATATATAAACTGTAGTTGCCTCAGCTATTTATTTTGGAGATTTATTGTAAGTGGTAAAATAAACTAAGGACTCAACCGTTAGGATTGAAGAAGTTTGCACCGTGGGGCATTCGAAGGTTATTGGTTTACGACTGTACTGTATAATGTTAAGAATCTATGATTATGTTATAACTTTGCAGCATGCTGAATGGCTTTTACAAGTATTTGAAGCATTTTGTTGATAATGAGCATGATTTAAGGAGTTTGAAAATCGTAGATTGATTATGTTCAACGAAGGTTATCTGTGTAGAATATTGTAGCATTTTGATCCTGTTAGTTGTCCTTTTTTATATTTTTGGTAAACTTAGAACTAAGGGTTTTATATTACATAGGGGCGTCCCCATCTTAAATAGTTTATTATGATTGATAATTGATATTCGTTTTTAATTTAAGTTGGAAATCACCAATGGTTTGTAACCATTATTTATCCTATGGTCGTTTTTTATCGTTTTGTCTTGGCCAGCTAATTTTAATACCTTCAGTACAGTCTTCAGTTCAGACTTTGATACCTTCAGTAAATTTTTTACATGCATTAACCTCTCTGGTTTAAACCATACAGAGTTGAAAGAATTCAATGCTTTACAGAAAGATGTAGGGAAGTTGTTAGTAAATGAAGGGCCAAAAGGAAAAAAGGGGCAAAGTAACTTTGAACAAACATTTTATAAGAGACAGTTGAAGGCTTGACCCCTTGTTCCCTCTGGGTAGTATTTTCATGATACAATATACAGCAGACTCTTAGCAATCCGACGTATAATGATCCGGAAACTTAGATGTTTCTATTGTCGTATAATTGGGGGATAGCTACTGCAAGGTGTTGGAATTCTTCCCCTATAACGAGAAACAAAAAATTGTAGTTGCAGGATTTTTGCTAATCAAATGTTTGCTAATCCTTTATCTCCTGTATTTTTGCCATGGTAGGTGTAGCTGCGATATACCTCATTTGATATCTTTGATCTTTCTTTTTTTAATATCTACCAATTTTTTTTTCTAATATTGTTTCCCTTGTCTCATTCTAACTTTTTATGTCAGTTTCAAGGTTTGCATGCAGTTTCACTTTTCTATTTGTTGTTATAAATTTAAACAATCTTTAAGATCAAGTATGCTTGTTAAGTTGACTAAATCTGTTATGTAAACATAACAGCCTTGGTTACAGATCAAAAACCAATTTTTCATACTAATTGAGTTACTTTATCCTTCTAAAAATTGTATGTGGATTCATATTTCTGTTTGGTGTATGTCTCATTTTCCCAGAGCTTTAGTACGTTTTTGTGGAGTTTAGACCAACCCAAGTCTTGTCCCTATCGTAGACAGTATAGTTCAATATTATTTAACCTGTTACCTCACATAAATACAGCTTGGCTTATAATAAATTTTTCTACATTATGCACTCTTTGATTTAAAGGCTAGACTGTAACGTGTGGTGTCGTAAAATTTCCAGTGTGGAAATGCTCACCATTGTCTACCGCAGGGACGTTAGTGCATTTACCTCCATTGTAGAAGATCTAACTTATTTTAATGCCATTTAAAATATCTATTCAGCCATTGTCGAGTTGTGACACGGAAAAACACCGTGGCCTATAAATATATAGGATTCATGTAAGGGAATGCATTACACATTGACTAAAAACTCCTTAAACCCGGTCAATTAGCAGAGTAGAAGATTATATGATATGGTTAGCTTAAAAAGGTTAACATAACACTGTCACAAAATCAAATAATATTCAAGCTGTACATTGCATGAATACAGTCAATAATGAGTAAATTATGTTTCTTAAAAATATACATGCTAGTTAGTGATGTAGTAATATTTTCAGCTTGGGTACATTCTACAGATTTGACTTAACACAGAAACATTGAGGGGTACAGGAAACACTAAAATATCCAGTTCCTTGTATTAGTGACGGTATAAACCAGAAATTTCAAATCTCAAAACCAAAACCAAAACATTTAAAAATCAAGTATCAAATCTTGAATCTTAAAACCTAAACACGAAACATCTTACAATGCTATAAAAAATAAAATAAATTTAACTTCTGACACTGGTCAAGATAACATGATTATAAGATGAACTCGAACAATCATATAGGGGTAAATATGTACAGCCGAAAATCGATGGCAGTTTCGTTTTCATGTTTCATATCCCTGAAACATGTCGATTGAATCTCAAAACCAAACATTTTGTAATATTTTGGTAGTGAGATTTGAAATTCTCCTGAGATTTGAAATTCTCGTGGAATTTCCGATGCATGGATACTGCATATGTTGTAATACACCACCACTTTCTCCAATAAACTTTCCCCACTTTCCTCTATTCACAAGTTTATAATAGTCAAATGAGTGGGTGGGGTGTCTAGTTGCGCTGAGTCTGCGTTCGCTAGACGTTCCGTCCAGTCCGCAGTTCCTACATGTGCCAGGAGAGCGGTGTCGTTCCAGCAGTATTCTTATACCTAGCTTATCGCCTCGGCCATCGAATGCTGGTACAGTACAGTTGTTAGCTAGTGCCGTACACTCACGTAGACAGGCCGCATCGCACAGCACGCCACTCGTCACATTCCACTCGCCAGACAAGATAGACTGACGATTCTTGCAGATTTTAATTGTCGGAATTATTTGCGGATTTTGCTATCGCAGAGTAAAGTGCACAGTTTAAATCTTTTCTGTAGTGGCAACTAGTTTTTGCTCTTGAGTTGAACCTTTTGGCGTGTAAGGAGTTAAAAGTCCTCAGTTTGTTACTTATGTATCCTGATGTCTCAAGAGGTTATTTATTGAACTCTGCTAACGCCCAAATGAAGTGAGGCCTTGTAACTTCTTGTAGACCTGATGATGGTTCAACCCAAGAACCGAAATGACACTACATCACCCAAGGATTGGTAAATGCAGGTATTGTTAACCATTTTTCGTATGTAATCCAGAGGCTAATAAACTCTTTGAATATACAGTTGAATCCATCTCACTTGGAAATGTCAGGACCAGACCTATTTTCAGACTTTAAAAATTCCAAACCCTTACAGGAAAATACAAAAATGAATGGATACACTTCAAAAACACATAACGTGCAAAAAGTTTGTAAACTATAAAGTATTTTATGAATATAAATAAAGGAATAAAGCAATTACATAGTATTGGAATTACAGGTTAGGATTCTTTTGTTTGTGTGATTAAAACTAAAACAAATCCAAACTAGCTAGGGAGTATGATACCTACAAGAATAGTCGAAATTTGAAAACTAATTTCAATTTTTTAACGTTTCATTATCCTCATAAATTATTAGTCTACATTTTTTAATCTATGACCATTAACAAAACCTTCATTAATAGTTCACAAAGCCTTTGTAAATATCAACCACGGAAAGATTGAGTAACTAACCGTCGATGAAGATTCGCTGTAAATAACCGAGCACTGTCTCAGCTTTTGTGTTGTTTAGTGTTCTGCATACGAGTAAATTGTAGTAATTCATAGGAGTCCAAGATAAGGAGGAATATTACAAGTTTACTGAAAATTAGATTTGCATAAATAATTATATTTACCCAATATTTTTATCAACATACTAAACATCTTAAGAAAAATGTTGTTTACGGCTTTTAAAAACATTTTCTATTAATTGAACTGTAATATTCCTCCTTTTCATTGCAATATCTAGTTAGCTGAATCATGTCTTGTCCAGTTTATATATTAGTTTCATCGTACTGACAATGTATTGTTGGTTGTACCTATTAGGAGATTAATTTGGTTGTATTATTTCAAATAGAAAGTAGGCATGAAAGTATTTTAGTTTAGGCATTCACTTTAGCCTTTTAGATTGCTTTTTATTGATATACAGTTAACTAAAAAAATTTAAATAGACTAATCTTACATTTGATATGCTATTTCATTTGGAAATAGCCAAAACAGTACTAGAATATTAAATATCTACACACAATCATGACACTAAAACTTATATTTTCTTAAACTCATGCAACACATTTCACATTTGTTATTAGTTTAATGATTGATTTTACCATTTCAGTCAAAAGTATTAAAGTATAAAGTGTCTGACTATTCAGTCCTATTCAACATTATACAGAGTCACTATTATTATTCATTTTCATATCATGATAACAAAGAAACAATTCACCTCATGTTTGAGAAAGAAGACAATTGACCCACTTAAAAATGTAAACAAACAAAATGTAAAGTTGTGATTTTTAATTTAAAAGATTGTTTAATTAATTAGAAGTAAAGACTATTGTCAATATACTTACGACATCTACTCCAATATTGCTCACAATTACAAATAATGGTAAAAATTAAAAATTAAAGTCAGCAACTATGAATCAAAAAACAATTTAGGGTTTTAGGACATTTGTTGCACACCAGTAAACGATTTCATAAATAAAATCTTTGACAAAATACTATTAGTTTAGCCTTCTTCGCATAAAATTTATTGGGATTCCTCGGACCTTCTCTCTGTTTGATAATATCTCCGGTTTTGAGTTGAGGGGTTTGTGGATTTCACTGACTTGCCCCTACTCACCAATGTTGTGTGCAGGTTTAGCTTCTGAGAGAAAAATCAGCTTTGTACTTCACGAACCGGACAATGAGTCGGAAGGAAGCAGCAACACGACGGTTACACTTCAGGTAAACATAACTAGAGGTTACGTTCAATGTGAACACAACTTAAGGCTATGTACAATATAAACACAACTGAAGACAATGTACAATGTTATGTTAATAAAAGACAAATCAAAGTTACGGTTCAGACTAAGGCTGGATAGATTCGGCATTAACACAGATAAAATCCATTGGCGATTGCCGACTGGGGACTGGGGAGTAGGTCTAGTGGTAGAGCACAACACTTCAGTCACTGAGGTGCCGGGTTAAAATCCTTACAAATCATCAATGGATTTTTTTTTATCTCAGTGATATTGCCACAACTCCTAGGCCTAGCCTGAAGTAATGTAAAAAAACCTGCGGAGCCTAGCGTCCTGAGACAAACAAATAATTTGTTTGGCGGGATTTGAACTCAAGACCTTAGGGATCGAGACTCCGTGGTCTTTCACTAGACCAGCTCACTCCAGCATTTCTTATCCTCAAGGCTAAAAGAGATTATATTGAATCGTCCTAAGTTATTCTGTACAAACAGGTATAATATAATGTTAGTTACCTGTTTTACTATTGGAACAATCCATTGTAATAGGTAGTATTAATCAACTATTTTTTTTTTTGTGCTGCAAAATGAGAAACACATATTTAGGTTAGAATGTCTATTATTTTAAAAATAGTTGATTTAACAGATTGTTCTGACAGAATAATCGGTGTTTTTACACGACCAATATGACAATTCCACTTACTGAGTCAAGCAAATCATGTTTTATTCCGCATGAGTTTTCTGGTCCATTCCCAGGCGATGTTTTTGGCGTGTCATATTTAGAAGTTACAGTAGATTGTAGACATTTTGTTTTTTTTAGGGAGAGGAGAAAGAACAGATGGATGATAAAAAAGGTCGTAGGACAGGGCCTCAAGGTCGACCTTTCCTGTTGCGGCGAGGCACTGGCTCTAACACAGCTACGGCTCCCCCCACCACTTCTACTTCTGGCTCCTTCAAACGTCGGTCGCTCAAACTGCGACGGGGAACCAAGGAAGGCGCCAAGGATATACTAGATTGTGACTGTAAGTCATACACGAGTTACTGCTGTTTTGTTTTCCTGTTCGCTTTTTTAAGCTTTGTAGTAGATCTCTTTGTTTCATTCTGTTTTGTTCTTATCCTTCTTTTAGGTACCTTGATCTTACGTGTTCTTCACTTCCTCCTTTGCTCTTACAGTTCTTTTAAAGTTTCCTAATCCTATTTCACTTTGATCTTGACTGAGTATACTTAAAATACTCCCGCCGCAGCAAAACCTGCAGACTAAGCAAATTTCCATTTTCCTGGCTGGATTTATATTTAATTATTCCCTTAAAATTGTCGGATTTATTTCTTATTTAAATAACAGTAATTTTAATGAGTACTTAGGTTTCCTGCTACAGGGAAGGTATTGAGGGGTGTTTTTGATGTATGGTATAAATAAAATTTCCAAAATTGATTTAAAATATATCCATATATAAACATGCAAACTACCAAAGTTTATTTATTTTCCATAACACGTGAATTTAAAATGTTAGTATTTTTTAAATTATCTTTGTAAATGATAGGCATACAACAACGCTTCATATACCTACAAATATATTTCTTTTTTAAGGTCTACAAAATGGTTCGGAAAGAAATTGTGAATTTTTATGTTTTTAGGGTCAAAAATAGGAAAAACCCAATTTTTACCCCACAAAACCCTTTCCCATATTCCGATCATGCTGGTTTGCGAACTTGTTCAAATAAACGTAAGTTTATACCAAATTTCATGAAATCGGATAATTTTTGCTTGAGTTATCGCGCTAACGGACTCACATATATAGAATTTGAACGGAGGGTGTTTTTGGCCTCTGGGAACCTCAAAACAAAAAAGAAAATCGGTCCCGGGTCTAGGTCTGTAAGATTGTCTGTAACTCAAGGTTTCCTTTGGGCTCATGTTGTAGCGGAGGCAGCTGGTTCAAATCTGAGACCAACGTTGTGTTTCTTATTCATACATTCTAGAGCTACCCCTATGAGATGATTATTCTCGTCAAAGTTTTCAAAATGCAATAGCGGCAGAGGACGTAGATTACTGAAATTTAATCACAAAATTTCATGTATACTTGGCAGGACTCTGGATTGTCAATTTTCTCACATTTGAATAATAGGAAAAGAATAATAACTGTCCTATAGGGGATGGAACCAACTACAATAGTAGAGATAGAGAATGAAGTAAATAACTTGTCTGGTCTCCGATTCAAACAGTAGCTTGCTCAGCTGCAAAGGGAGCTAGATAGAGACAACGATAGAGATTCAAAGACAACCCTCTTATTTAAAGTTTTTATTTTGTATTTTGGCATGTTTAAAAGCTATATTCTCATTTACCCATACAGTACACTTTTAGTCACAATTTTCTTTCCATTAAACGTTTTTAGATTGTTGTCTGCTTTATTTATGATTACTGTGTGTCCGTTTATATCTCTATGCATAGTTACTGTAGAATTGCTGAATATTCATGATGTCATTAGTGTTATATTAATTTGCAAAACCATTGAAATATTTTACGTTTACATTGCTATGTACAAGAACAGAAGTAGCCATCAATATCATTTTGTCATCTTAGCCACATCATTGCCAGTAGAATATCATAGTGAGCTTAAGCCTATAGTTGAGATGCCACATTTAAACAAATCAATGCACATTTGAAATACATCGCACAGTGAAAACGCTTAAGATGCACCAGCTTAATAGTTTGATGGCAGTTGAAGTGTGTAAAATTGTGTGCATAAAATCTACCACTAAAAATACTTACATCTGTTCTTTTAACACGGTCAAACAAAACCTCTTAAATCAAACCCCGAGTTTGAAAAACCACACATGACTAATTTAAATATGGAAATGCTTCTGTAACGAGTTTTAATCCTGACCAAAATGTTTTATAGTTAAAAGAGCAGATTCGATTCAGTCAAAACGTAAAGTGAGTTCGTTGTCAGATCGTAGCGACACTTCGGAGCCGGGAGTGTGCGGAGAAGTGAGTGGAGAAGAGTCTCCGGGGATACTGAGTGACGACCAGCCTCCGGAGAGTCCCAGCGATAGTAATGAGGCAGACGACACAAGTTCTCATCTACCTTGGCTCAAGGTACATAAACTTTTCATTACATAAACATGATCCTACTCAGGCTGCGAAATAATATTGTTGTAAGAAGGCTGAATACCTGAAAGCAAAGTGACAATTATATTTTTTTGAAAATGGAATACAGTTCAGCCAGCTTACCGTCAAAAGAGTCTAGGGTTTGGACTCAATAGACAATAAAGTCATAAAACACCAATGTTTTGCCCTAATATAGGACTACTTTAGAGGTAGGTTTAAGAGAAATATGAGCACAAGTTTAAACCGAGAAATTTAACCCTTAGAGGTTTTCAAATTGTCCTTGCTACAAAAAAAATCATATTGCTGATTTGTCATGTGAGAAAACTGAAATATTGAGTCCCAACTTGAGTTCATGTGTACTTGCAAATTTTAATTTTGTTTAGCCGGTAGTAAGGTTCTACCGTACTAACAACGGGTTTGTTGCAGGTGATGATTCAGATGGCAAACTCGTTTAATTATTATTGTTCTCACCAATCTTTCTGCCATCCGTTTTGCTACAAGCGTCACATGAGAGCAGCTACTCGGTTGATGAAAGCTGTGAGACAGGTTGGTAATATTCTTTACTCTTCTTCACTGGTGATGACAAGGTGAATGGAAGAATTCCATGTTTGTATAGTCAAATGTCTTTTGCAATAACCATAATTAACCCTTCAGGAAAGGATTTTTCCCCTTAGGACTCTGCTATAGTGTTTTTCCTGATTACACCAAACCATCTCTCATTTTGCCCTTTGCTGTCTGGCATAAGTGTTGGTGCTAGTCATGATCGAATTCATAATTTCATCATCAAAATAGAATTAAAAAATACCTAGGAGGGTATGAACTGGAATTTCAGGTCAATATTCACAACTAAATGGTTCTCTAAAGGGTTCACAACCCTCCTTAGTATAGAATTTTCATAGTTTTCATGTTTGGAAACAATACATTTGTCCGTCGCACTCACTACAATTGGGAACAGCTGTAAAAATGGAGCAACTAATGGACAAAGTGTTTTAAACAGTACTAGTGTAAGATATTAATTCGTAATCAGATGCCTTAACCGCTGGGTTGGGTCATGACAAGCAAGTCACGTCAAACTGTAGAAGTGTTTTATACAGGTGACAAGAAAGGCTCATCAAACCGCCTTGAAGTCAGATAGTCTCTTTTGGTCACAAAAATTTTCACTGATTTTAATTTTTGGCATTCTAGTCGTGGATTTTGATTAGGGCATTGAAAATGGTTAGTTAACTTTGTATCTACCAAAATTAGAGGAAACAATAAGAAAAATCAGTTATGTAAATTGTGCTTTTTCATAACAAAAAGATTGTACATTGCATTTATTCACTCTCGTAATTTACTTAGGGGAGGTTTGGTAAAAACAATAAGATTCACATGATTTGCATTAACAGGATTTTCAAAAAGCTCCTCCCACAATAATAGAACTTTTTTACATGTTTGCCAAGATTGTCGAAATTGTACATCATTTTAATACTATTCATAAGGAGATTCTTCTATAATATTTTACAAATGTGTTTAAACTCTAGGTGTACGGTGAAGAGTTCGGTGTAGTCAGTGGTCAGGAGAAGAAGTTGTTTGATGACGGCAAGAAAGATGGCAAACGAGGTCGTAAAGTGAGCGAGCAGACAAGCACTAACGCATCGCCTGTACGACGTAAGGACAGCATCTCCAAAAAGGATCGGTTGGTTCTTAATCAATTAAATTATTTATTGATAAAACGAGGGGTCAAGAGCATACCGGTACAAAAGTGGTGTCTTGCCAAAGAGTTTGACCGAAGAGCTTAGTTTTTATTTAAATTTAAATTCTTACAATATTTTTATGCGTTACTGTATTTATTTTTACTTACTTATCTATACTATACATACATTTAATAATGTTTTTATCACTTTACAATACAGAGACACACACTTGTGTATTTTAAGCTGAGTATAAATGAAAGGTGAGTGTAGAATAGAGTGACATGCCCTGTATAACTTTGGTACTGACTAAGATCAGCTGTTTAATTAGCCAAGACTATTTATTAAAAGACCAATAATTAAAGACAGCTGGGCCCAGTTTCGTATTACTAAAAAGCTACTGACTTTTCTCAGGATTGATACGGCAACCTTAAAGTTGTTAGGGGAGCAATACAACCACCCAACTATCTAGCCTCATTATCTTTGATATTATAACTGATTCATGTCTAGTTACTACATCTCTAGACTAGACTACACGAGTCTGTTCCCGCTCGTGTACCGGAAATGGTGTATATTCGTGATAGGCTTATCAAACTAAAAGTATTTATTTTTATGTCGTACGTGTCGTATGTAAATGTTATTTGTTGTGTAATGTGTTGTGAGAACGAAGCTATTCAAGCGGATCCACATATTCCTGTAATGAAGTGTTTGACAATGGCAGCTCGCCGAAACTTGTAACACGTTGACGAAGGTTACTTTTGGAACTGATAAAGGTATTGTAAAACCAAATATTTTATATATTACAGTTCCGGGGCTACAACAACGAATTTTAATATTTTTTTAGTTTTCTTCTATCAAAATAACTAATTCTAATCAACAAAGTTCAATTTTCAGAATCGACAGAAATGTAGATGGCCCAAAAGATTCTAATAAAGACATGAATGAGGGAGAAAATGAAAAGATCCAAGAACAGACTAACTCAAAGAAAAAACAAGAAAATGAAGAAAAGAAGGACTACCCTCACATTTTGAAATACATTAAAACACAGGTAAGAAATATTTTAGAGGGGTTTTAATTTTATTTTCTACACCCAAAATTAGTTGTCAACATAACATAACTCTTGTAGCATTTTGGGTATTTGAAATTTTTGGGTTTACATTAATAAAAAAATAAAAATAAATTATAACTCCAATAGCATTTTAGTAAAATAAGATCAAAAGTCAAAGTAACATTTAATGTAGGTAAATTAAAATTCATTACAAATATAAAATAGTGAAATGATTCAACACTGCATAAAGCCTGTATTTATTTGTTAAAGGTTTGATTTTTCTTATTTGTTTTTACAATTTGCAGAATTAGGTTGATAATTTTTATTTCACGAAGAATAAATTGGTTGGAACCATCTCTTGAATAAGTCAATTTTTGACCATGAACAATGTATTTTATGTTTTTAGATGGATTATTGTAAAAAAATTTCTGTTATCAGATCCTGTCCTTTGTTTAGAAAGTACCTAAAATATAACAAGATTAGCAAACAAACTCAGACAAAGCTTGTGCACTAATTGTTTAGGTCCTTTCAACCCTGAAGATGGTTGTTAGCTTATAGATCCAGGATCGTCGTGAAAACTTGTTATTTTACTTGTGATGGAAAATGTTCCACAATAGTCGCCCTAATATAGAACTTAAGGTTTAGGATGTGTCATGGAGCACAAAACCCTAGGTTTCTAAGATTTTTGTGAGGATATAGCAAGTTTACCTAAATGGTAAAGATGCCATAGTCCTTAAGCAAACAATAAAAAAGAAATACAAAACTTTGCACTATAAAACAATATATTTCACTATAACTGAGACTATTTTCATCTAAGAAAGGTATGAATTGGAGAATAGAATACTCAAAAAGAATACAAGAAGCTCTCTCTTCTTCTCTTCAACTCATACCTTCCTTAGTTGGCAATGCTGTCAGTGACAGTGAAATATTCAAAATTGTTGTGCTAAATAGTGTAAAGTTTTGTGTCTTTTGCCAGTTTGGACTCTTGCCCATTTAGCTAAGCCTGCCATCCTCACAAAAATCCTAAATTTTAATGTTTAATTTAATCACATCTAATGCACAGGTGAGGGACGTGTTCCACTCAATGCTAGGAGTGTTGGTGAAAGGCGCTGTTGTCATGACAGAGGATCAGTTTGTTGACATGTTGTCAGTATCTTGGGAGCTGCTGCTGCAAACCAACCAAGAGGTCAGTCGAATAGATTTCTAGAGTTGATCACGTTAAGTCTGTTTAACCCTTCAACACCCTTATTAAAGAAGTAGGGAGACCTGCAGGAACCAGAACACCAGGAAGGCCT
Organism: Macrosteles quadrilineatus; assembly: GCF_028750875.1. NCBI lineage: Eukaryota > Metazoa > Arthropoda > Insecta > Hemiptera > Cicadellidae > Macrosteles > Macrosteles quadrilineatus. Next base: position 85,147,868 of record NW_026542597.1, read on the forward strand.
AAACTAAGATGTAAAAAACAAAGGGCAGAAGACCTTAGGAGTAACTTGGGAGAAAGCCAAATATTGAGAAGAATGAAGGTGCATTGTTGGGGAGGCAAAAAAAAACCCTCCTTAGTAAGGTCACAGCAGTAAGGTAAGGTAACTCTTCAAGGCAGGATATTTTAACAACCACCGGATTCTGCTACGGTAGTTTTTACCCAAATAGTTTTTTGAATCGTCTTAGAATTTTTTTAATGGAACGCTGGACACTTTGGGAGATTCAAATGACTGTGTTTTGCAGGTTGCAGCAAGCGCTGCGGCCCTGTTTATCCTAGCAGCTGTGCGATCTCCTGGTCATGCCTCTCAACTCATGCAACACGCTCTACACAACCAAGACCCAGCTGTGCGGATAAACGCTATCCTCAGGTATCAAGAAAATGCTTGACATTACAACCTTGTGTTAGTGTATAGTTATGTACAGAACATATTACATGGCACCATTAGTTTTAGGGATGGACGGGATTGTATTTTTAGGTTGGGACGGGAAGGGTTATTTCCTTTCTGACTTTCAGGGACAGGATGTCCTGCGGTCACGGCACCATTGTCAACATATCCTGCGTTCGTGATGCCATCTTTGTCATGTCTCAAGGTCACGGCAGCATCTTTCACTGGAAAATTTACGACTAAATTACTTAAACGTAGTATGTATACATTACTTTGCAAATTGTAATCGTGGTGCAGAGCCTCGGTGTATGTCGTCTATGTTTGAATCTGGCCCTGCTCCTAGTTTCCATAAAAATATAAATTTCATTTCCACCTTTGTGCCCTCTTTGTGTTCATCCCAATGATTCTGTTCGCAGGTTCCAAGTTCTGTGGAAGCTGAGGTACCAAGTGTGGCCCAGGATGGAGGATGGAGCTCATGTTACGTTCAAGGTCCCCCCGCCAGGGATAGAGTTCACCCTCCCTTCCCCCAAGATCGGTATCGAGTCTCTCCCCGTGGTCGACCCTCCGTGGATGCCTCAGGTCAAAACTAAAGTTGAAGAAGTCACTTTGAACCAAGAGAGCCATGTAAGACCTACTCACAGTGTTAGCAAGTTTGTAAGTTTCGTCGATATATTTCAGATTTGGTCTGCTTCTCCGTTTCTACCCTCTTCTAAGCTTTCGCCCCTAGCGTTGCGTTGCTGCCCGTACCATTCGTGTCTGTTTGTCCGAAGGCTAGGATGCACTGACAGCTTTACACCACACGGAACATTGTCCAACTCCTGTAGACGTTTGAAGCTGAACATTCGCTTAATAGTCATCGTGGTGAAGTCTTTAGCTATATTTTACTTTTATGTTTTAATCTGTTGATACTGTTTTACTTGGTTGATAATTTCAAATGTTATTTTATGTTTGACCAATACGAAACTAAACCGTTTTTTTAAGTCTTCAAAAACATTCAGTTTTGGAAAAAATATTTGAAGACTGTTTTCTTTATATTTTTAAAATAGAGATTGCCAATCATGAGTAAATTTGTAATTAGCTGTCCAACAGTTAAATTCCATAAGTTGGCTTTGTTGACTAGATTCTATGAGTTGACTCAAGTTGACAAGTGTGAAAAAAACTATAATTTTTTATTCTAACACATTTTTATTTTTAAACAGTTGTTATTTATTTGGGGATGAATTGTGTCAGGTTTACAGGTTTAAATTTAACAGTTTCCCTCTAGATTGGTATTAACTGACTCAGAATCTAAAGGATTCACACATTATTAGTTGACCAATCTGATGTTAGTTTAACTATTTTTTTGGTTTTTTTTCTGAAGAGTTACAATGCGTTTTTATGTTATTTCCCAAAACACACTATAAGAAAACTTTGAACTTTAGCTAAGTGGTAATTTTCAAATTGCATAAACAACTTGTGTGTGGATGATTCTAAAACTTATTATGGGCGTAGAAGTATTTTTGGCAAGGCTACTTTTTGTACTTTAAATTTATTTCTATGGTGAAACTTATTTTCTTTTTTTAGTGTTTTTCTTGTGCTTCAGTCTTCTCAAATCTCCAAATTGATATTTTCCTGTATAAACTTTACTAAGATTATTATTAATCAGGCTTTCTATGACATTTTTGTAGAGTATTCCACCTACTGTAATGGTTTAAATTATTAAAAAATCAAACACTTATACTGGTGTTGTCTAACAGAACATGTAATAAAAAATGTTCGTCTAAACTGTAACTCTCACACATTAAAATGTATTCAAATTTTTATGCATCTGTTGCACACTTCACAGATTGTTAATAATATTTGGTTATGCTAATGCAAAACTTAGTTATTCTAATGTAACTGGGTCAGAAAAAAATTAACTTACAATTGTGCTGAACATGTTAATATTTTGGGTTTTCGTTATTTTACGTTTTTGACACTCGCTATAATATTAGTATTTCAAACAGGCATCTTCAAGGAAAAAGTACAGTCAGTATTCTATTGAATTCGAGAGACTTGGAAGTGAAAAATATCGTAGTATTTTTTGCTACAATTGCATGGTGTGATTGTCCAATTCATTGCGCTCCACCCGTTTGCAATGTGAAAACTGTTATGTTGACACCTCAGTTTTTTAACTCAATTCTTTTCCCTCGTTCTAAGAAAGCTAACCTGTCTTTTGAAATATTTCAAGCCTCCTAGCATGGAAGTTAGTCTTGACCAGGAAAAGGTTTTGAAAAATATGACAGATTTACAATTATTTATTATAAAATTTTTAACAATTAATTTTAAACAAACTGATTGTAATTTTTTGATAGTATTTTTTTTTGTATTTTAGATAGCAGTGTTTAAAAGATACTTATGATATAAATATATTTTTTTATCCAACAACAATCGTTTAGAGGTCATTGAAATGAGACCTTCGTAACAATCAATTAGTATAATAGTAATTCATTTTCTTTTTTAAAGTAATTGTTTAGAACAGAGGTCTCCAGCCTACGGCCTACGGGCCGGAGCCAGTACAGAGGCTAAAAAAAAATCTTTTTGATAGCAAACACTGATGATCTTCTCCCGTGATCACGTAAACACCTGTGTCCTGGTGGTCTCGGCAATACCGTAATCGTTTCGGCAACAATTGCCGCTGGTGATCACGATTTCCTTACGATGTAAAAAGAGAACCAATTGAAGCCCATCAATGAATGAAGGCTTGGCCATAGAAATTGACGGAACTGCTCTGACTAAACCAGATTCAAGTGCAATTCACCGTCTTTTTCCCGTTCAACAAAATTTACGTACAATTCTTGGTCTTCAGATTGTCTGGCTACCGTGTTTAAATATAAGTGCAGTATATGCTCACTCATTTTTTTCTCAACTAGAGGAAAATTAGCAGTAGGCCTAATCTTGTAGTGGCAAAGTCCAAATAAAGATCTGCTTGGTTAGATGGACATTTGAAATTTGAAATCAATCCCTTTTAAGTAGCAAATGCAATAAGTCAACACAAAAATATTGTTCTTTTTACGCTTTACGTGAACTCCTGTATTGTGAAGTTTTCTTATCGCCAATATAATTTGAAGTTAAATTATGTAAATGTTTTAGTGGATAGAAAATATTTACTTCATCCTAGGTTTTCATCAGGTCCATCTGGAATTTTAGATATCCAACAAGCTTCATATCAGGAAATGTAGTGAATACAAAATGAGCAAGAAAATGTCAAAATCTCCCAGAGTCAGAAACCCTAAATAGTGTCTCTGCATAGCCGGGTAGTTTTGATGCCGAGTATTATAAATATTATAATTATGTGGACTCCCAATATTTCGGAACTGTATTTTTATTCATTGCAGTTTTTAGATTAGTTACAGTTTTATAAATACAGGGTGCGGCAAAAAAAACCCATCTGTCTTCTGCAGCGCACTGTTAGGTTCCTTATGGATGATTAAAAAAAACTAAACAGATAAATACAAAATAATCTGCAATGATAAGAATTAAGATCGAACCTCAAAATTTGTGTAACCGAGCGGTGAGACATGTTCAAAGCAGATGCTGGTTTTCGGGCGGGCCTATGAGGATTGTTTTCCACAGCAGCATGAACTCTATCGAATGTTAAATGTCTGGCGTCCAATCTGCTTTGGACAGCTTGTCAGCTTGTTTTTAAATGCAGAAGTCGTTGTTATAAAGTTGGTAACCAATGATTGTGCTACATGAAGGAATCCACGTCGCCCTAATTAAAAGAACGCAAGGAACTGATGCTGAGTCGCTTACTTGGAATCAATATTTTTTTAATTCAACACGATAACAAACGCACGTTGCACAGAGGACCTCTGTTCTATGACCACAGATAATGGCATCGTGTAGGCTTTCCAACGAACCCCACCAGTATCAGACGACCTATCACTGAACAGTGAGCTGCATAAAATAGATAGTTTTTTTTGCCGCACCCTGTATATAAAATGTAGACTACAATTTGGCCCTCAAGGAAAAAAGGGACGCGTTGCAGAAAGTCAACAGTCCCGGAAGGTCAAATAATTTATACCTGTGCCGCTAGGTCAAAAACTACAATTTTTGCAGTGTCTGTAGATCAAAAATCCCAGAAAGTCAAATAGTACAGTCCGGGCTAAAAGTTTAGTCTATTTTAAAGCAATTGACTTATTGGGAATTTGACTTAATGCAACAGCAGTTTTAATATAACGAAATAAGATAAAATATAAGTTCAGTTTCGCTGAGTCAACAGTGCCGGAAGGTCAAAAGTATAATCTGTTAAAAACAACGATAGTCCTCTCGACGCATGTCTTCAATAATTTCGTGTTTTGGTGTTCTTAAAGTTGTGCTAAAATTTTGAAATTTGGCACAGAGCTTCTTGGTTAGTCCTACTCGATGACTATTTTGTTGGAACTTTAAACTATTTACCGATCTAATTAATAAAAAATGATTTGTATGGTGAAATAGTTTTAAATCGTGATTTCTAACATGAAAAAGTTAGCATGCGAGATTTTTTTTTGTTTTTGGGTTAGAGAGGTTTTGTCTGTGGCAAAGTTGAAGCCAAAAGTGTAATGCGTAAAATATATTTTTTTGGAATTTTTTACAATCAGTGGTTCAGTAGATAACTTGGGTTGAAGAGGACGGCAAATGTAACATTTCGCAACGCATGGAAAGAACTACATCGTACGATGCGACTGCTGAGTGGACTTTTAATTTATCTAATTTAATTTATCTAAGGACAAGAAAAAGGTGAATATACAGATCACCAGTACATTCATATTATTTATAAAAAATCTTTCTTTATTACCAGCTAACATTTTTCACTTATAAGAATACATCATAAACAGGGTGTTAAAATAAGCGGGGAGATACTTTACCTAGTAATTCCTTGGGTCAAAATAAACAGAAAATCAAGGATAACATTTTTTCCAAAATAATTTCGTTAACCAGATATCCACCATTTTGTATTTTTTACATACAAATATTTATCTTTGCACTTTTCCAACCGATGTTTATCAAACTTGGTATGTATGTTAAGGTAGGAGAGACCCATGTTATAAACAAAGATTCATCTCGATTCACCCTAAAATTTCAAAATTTAACACTTAACTACAATATAATATACTCTACTACACCACAATATTTACGTATCACCATAAATCTTTAACAAAATAAAACGTTAACATTTTTAAAAACCAAAGTAAATCAATATAATATTTCTTTTTTGAAAAATATATTTAAAAAACAGGCGATGGTAAAATAACGACAGGCGAGTTTCGATCTGGGTGTTTCAGGTTTGAATCTAGGAGGATTTAACATTAATTAACATTAATGTTTAATCCTCCTAGGTTTGAACTGATTGAGAGGAATACATGAAACCGAAGGGGGGAGGTAGCAACAAGTGCACTAGTATTTACTAGTGTCCAATTACAATTTGATGGATTTAACCAAAACCTTTTCTATTTCACTTATTTTCAGCTGTTAATACAGATTGTTTAATACTGACATTGCATTATTATATTTTAATTTGAGCCTAATTACGACGGTCTACGTACACGTTATTAGTGATATAGTAACATTGTTTATTATCATATTGTTGTATTACACGAAAGACATTAATTTACGACGATCCTTCGGCTTACATATTATTGGATCATTTGTTTACGTATCACGATTGTAAACGTTGATTGTTGGGGTATAATTTTAGCGATTTAAATATTATACAGAGCACCTACGGTTAGGAACAAACTCCTACAACAGTTTTATTGTTATTTAACATACTAATCAACAATAACGTTTGCCGCCAATTGTATTAAATCTAATATGGGTCCTTGGAAACTATTTTTGTTAGTTTGGATGTACAATCTCTTCCCGATGGTGTAAGTGCTGACTGAGCCAGAAGACAGGCAAAAAACAGCCTTGCAAGAACAACGACTCATCCGTGCCTACCACGACCACTCCCGCCGTTATCACCGTGACACTGGCGTAGGCTACTACATCCAAGGCAATAGTTTTAGCATAGATTTATCATTAACTTTAGATACTGGATGTAGAGATTTCATTTAAGAGAAACAGATAAAGCATTGACTTTGGATACTACAAGTAGTCATCCCATTTATGAGAAACAATTATACAATTGACTTAGTGAACTTGTAGGAGACATCTCAATTACGTGAACTATATTTAGCATTGACTTTGAAAAAGTATTGGATTACAGTACTATGATAGCTCCGTTCAATATTGCAAGCAGACAACTGCATTTTACACCTAGTACACATTAGTACACGCAAAATAATGCAAGGGACCTTGAAAGAAATATTGGCAATGAATTTTTCATAATGGCAGAAAATAATTACAGTACAAAGCACTGTGGTGCATAATCAACACAGTAAATCAATGAAAACAGAAAAAAGTTCAAAATCTACACATTTCTTTCTACATCTATTATTTCTTACTTTACAAAATCACCGAAACCACGCTCTCCTCGTGTAAGTATAGATATATTGTGGGAACTACATCTGAACTAGGTTGAATTAGCATAATAGCGCAAGTTTAAATGAGAACAATTGTATGACTAAAACTAGTAAAAATAATTTATTTGGTAACTGATGACGTTGTTTAGACCTATCAGGAAACTACACTCCTTTACCACGTAAATATCTAACATAGTTTGTACCTCTGTGATTTCGTCTAATCATATTCAGTGATTCATTCTTTACATAGTTTGACTTTTTCGTAGGCCTGGTTGTAATATAGCTTATGTCTGGTTTTACATAGGTGTTGTCGCTGGTTATACAGTAGTACTTGCACATATTCGCGCCTTTTTTAATCCCGCGCTTTTATCGAGTGCGTTGACATTGACTAGTTATTCCAACTATTGTCATCAGTTTCTCGTTCTGTAACACACATTCTAATCCTGATGTATCCCTCACTACATTTCCGCCTTGAACTGCATTATTTGACGAGCGTCTGGTTTAAATACATTAATCGATTTACAAGCTACATTATGAAATATTCATAATGTACCTTGCAAATCGATTAATAGATAGTCTACTAACTAATTTACTCCCTACAAATAATTAGGTAATACATTATTTAATACAGTGATATCAATGACAAATGTATATGATACTTTTACTAATACAATATTCTTAAATTTATTACACCTATTTGCAAATGTTTCAGCTACCTTGTCCACAGTAACATTTACATTCGTGTAGTTCTTGACAGAAGACTTTAATACAAAACTAGATGTATGTCTCTTGGACTTGACATAATTTCAAAAAGAAGTGATATTGTATACAACTCACAACAAAAATCAAATAGTTAGTATACGCTGTCCTAATTGTTATTTTTACTTCCGATTTTATAGTTGTAAACAAGGCAATAATGGTGGTTGGAAAACTTAAGTTTTTCGCATACTTGTCTTAATTTACAGATTCGGTTGCATCCTTTGTTAACCAAAAAGGATATTTACATTTATTGACAAAATAAAACTTAGACTGATCGATGATTATAAATACGATGACAACTGCATTTACATCACCATACTTATGCAAATAGGTCCAAAATAAATCTCTCATAGACAATATAACTTATAAAGACCGGCCTCTGCAGTAATATGGTTTACCGTACTTATTAATTGCGTACTTATTAATTTACCGTACTTATTAAAAAATAGCAAAGTGCCGAAAATTACCGATTTTGGGTAAACCCAGCTTAGGTTAGGGCTGAGGAGCTCAGCTAAAGGTTATTTTAGGGAGTCCTTGGAGGCTAGTGGCCATTTTGGATAATTTCAAACAGCTGCTGAAGAGCGATTTATCGTCCAAAAATATTTTTCAAACACCAAAGTGATTATAATTTAACATCGAGTATAGTGTGAGATTAGAAATGTTCTTTGTAGTTTTTTTATTGTTCTCCAGTGGAGTCAATGAAAGCTAACAGCCATCTTGGATTTGTCCCCCATAAGAGCGATGTTAATTACGTTAATTTCAGACAGCAGCTGGAGATTTATTTACAGTCCAAAAATATTTTTTCAAACATCAGAGTGATTGTAATTTAAATATCTAGTATATTGTTAAACTATAAATTGTCTTTGTAGTTCTTTCATTGTTTTATGAGTTAGAACGTCTAGGCTCCAAGGACTCTTTTACACTCTTTTATTGACACTTACCAGTCAAATGTGGCGATATTAATGATTTATAACGCTTTTAACGATTTTCAAACGTGTTTTTCGTGGTGAAATATGTGTTTGCTGAAAAAGTGCAAGAGGAAAAGAAGTTTGAAATGACTCGAATAATAAAAAATAGGCTTCCATTAAAAGAAAAAAAGATTTTTCGAGCGCTTATAATCGCCGATTTCTAAAGCTTTTCTCGATTTCCAAACGTGATTTTCAGGGTGAAATAGTCGTTTCCCCCTAAAGTGCCAAAGGAAAATAGCATAATTTTGGTAGATAAGGTAAAAAATTCGATAAAACATAAGTAGTGCAAGTTCAGTATTGCCTCCTGGATTTCACCAATCACGTATTCAGACCTTAATTCCAAAATTTAGTTAACCTTGCGCTGGATTTTGAGATAAATATTGCAAACCCACAACGGACCTTTCCAGTTCTTCCTTATCTTTACCGCATATCTCTCTTATCTCCAAGACTACAGACTGCGTAATGAAGGAGGGTCTCGTGCCTATGCCTAATCTGACGAAGAATGAGCAAGAGCAATCGTACATTTGTTTTTTTAATTGTGGTGTAAAACTTTTTAATTTATGTTTAGATGTTATTTAATTTCTTGTTATGTGAGTTTGAATTTAGTATGGTAGCCATTTCAGAAGAAAGTATTAAAGTAATTTGAGATGTTAAGATTATGAAGAAATGTCATTTCTTTAACAGAAATACTAAGATAACTTCTCAAAACGACTTCTAAATTGTTATTTATTTTGCTAATGCAAACAAGCATCTGTTTAGTAAATATAATAAAATTATTTCGTTTATTACGATTGTGTTAGTGTATATTACTATCGATATATCGAACTATTGACAAGAATGCCACATTTAGCTACCCCATTCAGTTTTTCAAATTTAAAAATCATATCTTACAAACAGAACTTTCCAAATTAAACATCAAAATTATTTAACTGACCTTTACCCTATAGAATCAGGAATCCCCAAAGGAAGCGTACTTGAACCATACTTGTATATTCCCTATACATCGGACCTACCAGAAATTGTAAACACTATGGTTGCCACATTTGCGGATGATATGACCATTTTATCTGTCCACGACAAACCGGTTCAAACTACAGCAAATTTACAGTTAAACTTGGATGAAATTTCACATTGGTTTAAAACATGGAGGTTCAAAATTAGTGAAAATAAATCAGAAAACATTACTTTTACCCTAAATCTGGCTACATGTCCTCCAGTATCCATGAACAATATTCACCACCCTAAAGTAACAGAAATAAAATACTTGGGCATGCACTTAGATGCAAAGCTTAATTGGAAGGCACATATCTGGACTAAAAGACAATATCTAAATTTTAAAATAACTAAGCTTAATTGTCTTCTTGGATCTAAATCAAAACTTAGTACACAAAATAATGTTACTTTGCAGAAAAGTTATAAAACCAATTTGGACTTATGGGATCCAACTTTGGGGATCATCAAGTACATCAAACATTGAAATTTTTCAACGATACCAATCAAAATTGCTACGTAAAATTGTCAACGCACCTTGGTTTGTTACTAACAGAATACTTCATAATAATCTTAGAATTTGAAAAGTCAAAGAAGAAATTACAAAATCTAGTGAAAAAAGATAATCAAATTGGAAAATCATTCAAAATCGTCTTATACAAAACAACTTTTGCAAAACTTATGACAGCTAGCCTGACCATACTACTGGAACGAATTACACGCGGTTGGTACCAAATGAAAGATATTTTCCTGTAGATGTGATGAATCCCTTTATAAATTAAAATAGGCTCAAAAATAAACACAAGAAACGAATTTAAAATTTAAAAAATAACTTGGGCCGTATGGGTTGCCATGTAGGTAACGAAATAACAACTAAATGTAAACAGAAAATAAAACCAAATAGAAGAAATTCCATTTACATGTCTTATTTATAGCATAGGGTAAATATAGATAAGTTGGAAAAATACATACTTTTGGTCAAGTTTCCGACCACAAGGCGAGCTCTCATCTTGCACTAAATTTATTGGACAATCACAACACCATTTACGACATTAAACCTCCCATTCAGATTCGGCTGTGTTATCAAAATTATCTTTGTTAGCTAGTGTTGAGAGTGGTAAATCACTATACTTTTAACGTTGTATTATTGTTAATGTATTTGCTTATTTTTCTACTTTTGAAACAGACTGTAAATTAACTAAAACATCATAGTGTGGTGAAAAAAATTATACATACTTTCGATACATGCGATTGCATACAATCGAAGCTCACAACTGAGTTTAAATCAGCTGACTTTCACTTCCTAGGGAGAAAATAGTGAAAATACCTACTTTAAGCTCACTAAATACGGCTGTTTTTGCTGCAGTATGACTCAGCGTTTGCAGTATGCTTCAGTGTTTTAATAAATATTTGATAGTTAATTTGTCGATAGTGTAATGCAGGTTAATCTTATATAATTCATTACAATGATCAACCACCAAAACACATACTTCAGATTCAGTTAAGCCTAAAATTATTCAAAGATCCCGTGGGTGATAACATAGGTACCAAAAAGATATTTTTTAGATTTTAAGATGAAAAATTAACTGATGAAGAAGCGGATGAAGCAACAGTCTGATCTAGAGTTAAGTTCACAAGAACAGTGGGAATGAAGCTAGTAATTAAGTCTAGTAATTAACGGTAGTATACAAAATACGAAACGTGACATTGGATTGGGCCGTTGAGTATTTTGAATACAATAGGGGTACTCGTCAAACAGTTAAATATTATTATTTCTATGAATTTAATGGGTAACTTTAAAAGATTAGGTGGAATTTCTAACAATACTTCACCGTAATCAGCAGCAAACATACATAAGGAATTCCAGTTATTACAACAGACGCTCTGACAGCCCATTAACATAAGACCTGCAGACGGGTCAACGAATATGCTGAAAAAAATAACGAGATAAGTGAGTGTTAAAGTGACTATTTATATCCGGTCGTCATACGCCACGAGACATTCCGTCAGTGAATGGGAGGCCCACACAAGGGTGAAGATCGATAACGCGCTGCATTTGGAATGGAATAAATTGCACAGGTCCTCGAAAAGTACTAAATTCTCGAGTCCCGAAAAAGTCAAGTCCCCAAAATGTTTTATACACTTATATATATATGAATTTGAACGGATGGTGTTTTTGGCCTCTAGGGACTCAAAACGAAAAATTACATCGGTCCCGGGTCCAGGTGTTCCCATGAGTTATACGGTAATAGCTTATTCCCTATATGCGAAATTCGCTAAAAACCTAATAATTCTATAGAATAACAAGCTGTACCCGCTGGCTTTGCCCCGTTAAACTAATTAATTTTCAAGATTAGCTCGTTCGCATGGCTCAATCAAGTCCTGGTTGAAGTTCGTTCGCTACGCTCTCTCACCTTTAGGTTGGAGCTCGTTCGCTGAGCTCACTTGCCTTGGGGTTAACTCACCTCCAGGTTGAAGTTCGTTCGAAACGCTCACTCAGCTTTTGGTTGCAAATTAGCTGTTGTCATAAATTGTTGAATTGACACAGCTGTTATGATTCATTAATTCCTTTTAAATATGAAAAATCATAAGGTTCAGATGGGAAACTCCAGAGCCACTGGGGCGGAGCCCGAATGCCCGATCATAATAAAAACTACTTAGTTTTCCTATTTAATGCCCAAAGAATCGGTGAATCGAATTTCAACCTCCTAGGTAAATGGGAAGTGGGAGAATTAGTGATGATGCGTGAGTGAGAGTGAGTGTGTCAGTGAGGGCTTTGCCTTTTATAAGTATACATAGCACATTCAACCAGCTGTTAGTTAAAACAAATTATATTGGACTAAAACAAATCGATGATTACAAAGAATACTTTAAAAAATAATTTGAACATCCTACTACTGTACCTATTTTACTATGCACATTTAATTAAACTGCCATCCTCGTACCGAAGAATTAAATGTATCAATGGTCAGCATTACACATACATAGTATAAATAAGTCAACCATAAGTATGTATTTGAATTTTCTTCCAAATGCTGAATTTGTGTCACAAATACTGAATGTTACAGCTGTTATGTTAAGCAAATTATATTGTACTAAAAGCTAGCTAGAAGCATTGACTTATTGGAGAAGGTTAGCATCGGCTGCTAGACTTTTTAAAAACTAAAACTTAATTTATAAAAAACTGGGACATTAATTTTAAATTATGGCTTTGAAATTATCTAGTTCTCAAAATTGTCTTTCTTTCAACACAAAACTAATGAAAATCCATCGACTGGTTGATTCAGAATCGTGAAAAACCCCCATTTACGTTATAATAATATATATGATAGTTTGGACAGGTTTCAACCCTTCCGTGGCGTAATACATTACACAGTTTATATGTAGACTACATTATAACTCATAAAATAGTTCTACAATTAAACGGATCTCCTTTTACAAACGTATATAATAACCAGAAATGTTCAGATCGTCCTTGCGTGTATTTTATGCCACAAATTTTGACGAAAGGCTTTTCATTACATAAACTATACCTATTTACAGTGTTGACCAAACAGTTGGCAAGAAGCATTAATAAATAAGCTATGTACCAAATATGATAATTTTAGCTCTATTCTAATTATGACAAAACACGAAGTAACTAAAAGCGAGTTTTGTTGGTGTAGTAAGCGTTGCAGGAGGTCTACTTTACACTGAATCGACGTTCACTTTTATTGCTTTTGATCTTCCGGCACTTTTGACTCAGCGAAACTGAACTTGTATTTTACCGTATTTCGTTATATTAAACCTGCTGTTGCATTAGGTCAAATTCCCAATAAGTCAATTGCTTTAACATAGACTAAACTTTTAGCCCGGACTGTACTATTTGACTTTCTGGGATTTTTGATCTACAGACACTGCAAAAATTGTAGTTTTTGACCTAGCGGCACAGGTATAAATTATTTGATCTTCCGGGACTGTTGACTTTCAGCAACATTCCCGGAAAAAAGGTTGGAGACCCCTGGTTTAGAATGTTGTTCAAAAATTTAATTACAATCTACAAATTGAATTGGTTGCACCTTGGTTTTGCCACTTGGCTCTTGCACTTGCATTGTTATATTTATCGTATATTTTGTTCCACAACCTGTATTCAATATTATTCATTATTACTATTACATGAACAATTGTGCACTAGTCCAATCTCGCAACTTGAAAGAAATCATGTTTCTGCACAAAGATATGTCATGTTTCTATTCAATAAAATTAGGTTTATGATTTTAATTTAGTGTGAAACTGTATATGTTTTTGGAAATATCCTCTCCTGTTACATTTATTTGGTTCCCGAAAAACTTAAATAACTTGAAGGATCATTTTAATTACTAGACACTGTGTGCCGATTTTGAATTGAAACACTCAAAATCAGCACCTAAACAGCGGACAACATTGTCCAATCACGACGAACGCGGAGGGATACATAGATAAAGGATTGAATGCGAAAAGGAGAAGTGTGTAACGACCACTTGGAGGTCGTACGTCGAGTCGTTTTCTGTCTGATCAACACACGTGCAATTTATCCCGAATGTGATTTACCAAGCAGCGAATGAGTTTTTTGATGAAAACCAGAACTTCGTCGACACGACTCAGCACCTCCAAGTGGTCGTTGCACGCTTCTCCTTCTTACATTCAAATGTTTATCTATGTATCCCTATGCGTTCGTCGTGATTGGACAATGTTGTCTGCCGTTTTTGAGTTTCTGAGGATTTTGAGTGTTTTGGTTCAAGATCGGCACAACAGCTAGCTCAAAAGTAAGCGTCTGGGACTGTTTAGCCAGATGTATGTTTATAGTCAAGACAACGAGCAATGGGGGTTACAATAATATTTTCTGCTATCACTGAAAAGTTGTGACCATTCTTAGATAACTCTCTTGATCTTCAACGCACTAATATGCAAAAAAATCAACATTCAACATATTATTTTTTTCTGAATTAGTTTTCATTCTCGAAATTGTATATTATTGAAATTGTACATGTTAAATGTTATACTTTGGATACAGCAGATCTCTAATTTTATTTTCTATTGATACATAGATGAATTTATCTTAGTCGTTCAGGTGTTTACTTTTCGTGACACCTGATAAAGGGATGTTCAAACGATGAAATATTGATTTAGATAGCCATTACTTTCTTCTAAGGTTTGGTTTAAAGTGTATAGTGGTTCCCGTTGATTTATAATTTTCCTGAACATTTGTTTTAGTTGGCTGATCCATATAGTTTCAGCTGAATCCGTAGTTGTTCCAATAAAAATGCTTTGAAAGTAATGTTGCATTGATTGTGGCTTTTTAGCATTGAACAGCCAAAAATAACAAAATAAAAATTATACAATAGTTTAACCTTTCATTTTAGAAACTAGTCTTTATTGATATCTGTTTTGTTTTTATAGTATTTGTAAATAAAGTCCAACATAGAGTTATGAATGTGCTTAGTAACAATGTGCAAAATAAATACATTTTTAATTTAGTTATTATTTTGCATGATACTACTTGCTGAAAATCCCTTAAAATTAAATAGTTGATAGACATTTGTACATACATTAAGCACTAAAATTGATTGTATATTTCTAAAAATTACAAATCAGTTTACAAAGCAATCTAACTATTCCAAAAAAACACCATCACATCTCATTAATACATCTGATAATATATCATCTCTATGATATTATGAATTATAATATTATATTAAGAATTTTTTTCTAGCACGTCAAAGCTTATAGGCCTACTGACACAAATTTTAAATTTTAATTAATTTCATTGTAGATTATTTTAAAACTCAAGCAAACATTTAATATCTATAAGTATGTGTTTTTTCTTCCTCTCTAACATTTTTTTAACCTTTTATAGCTGAGAAAATATTTTGTAATATACTAAAAATTGTATTTTATTGTAATATACTAAAAAAAGAGTTAATTAGATTTAATCCATATTTCCACATTTTGTAATGATTGTTTTTGTACAGCGATCACTGGTCACAGCGACGAAAACACGTAAAAAACAACAAACGGAATTGATAAAAATGGCTTTGCAAGCAAGAGAAGACAAACGGAGATCGGAAAGAGAGAATTTTCTGGTGACGACAATACCGATTACAGTACAAGCTGCTTATGAGCCGAGCCTACACCACGCGGTGGGCGATGATCATGATGAGGGTGAGTCTATCAAGTTGTGGGATTTAAATAGCTGGTAAAAGGAGTTAAATCGCTGAATCCTTC
Source organism: Macrosteles quadrilineatus (assembly GCF_028750875.1). Lineage (NCBI taxonomy): Eukaryota > Metazoa > Arthropoda > Insecta > Hemiptera > Cicadellidae > Macrosteles > Macrosteles quadrilineatus. Next base: position 85,163,715 of record NW_026542597.1, read on the forward strand.
AGTAATCCTTCCTCCATGAATCCTTTCTTCAGGAATCCTTTCTTCAGAATATTCCCCAGGAAACCTTTTTTTCAGGAATCCTTCCTTCAGAATATCCCCCAGGAACCCTTTTTCAGGAATCCTCCCTTCAGTACATCCTTCAGAAATCCTTTCTTCAGGATTCCTCAACAGTGTGATTAACAATACTTGTACTTCTCCATTAGACCAATAATTTATGTCTCAAACTCTTCGATCACAAAACATTGCTTTTTGTTCAACCGCAACTGGATAAATAGATGAAAAGTTACTTAAATGGTAAAACTAGATACTTACTGCTTACTACCATGGCCACTTGTACCCAAGCTGGTACTTGTCCTCGCCAACACGTTGTCACTAGTTCTCTCGATCCTCCAAATTTTTCTTTCTAATTTTTCCCATATTTTTCCGGACTTGACCTCATCACCTGGCCTTTGGTCTTCCTACTGGTCTCCTTTCTCTCAGATCTCCCCTTAGCACCTTCTTCAACAAGCTCTCTTCATTTCTCCTCGAGATTTAGCCAACCACCGTTAGCCTTCTGATTTGGCCTCTCCTACAATATCGGGGTCTCGGAAAGTACAGGTCTAATTATTGTGTTAAAACTAGATTGTGAATAATATTTATAGTCAACCAACAAGGACACAAAAAAATCACAAAATCGCAGTGCCTTATTTTTTTCCAGGTAAAAAATTATTGAATTTTCGACGTTGTCGTAGATATTAATAACTTATTTTATAAATTAGATCACTTACGGTAATACGGTGATTACGAAACGGTGTGTATCAGGTGGGGATGAAGAGCAAGGCGAGACTCAGCAACGGAACACGAGTCATCTGATACACTCGGCTCACTCGCTGTTCCCCTCGTGCTTGTGTTCGGCTGTGATACAGATCATCAACCTGCTGGATGATGCAGCGGTGTCTCCGGACGGCAACGCTGTCTATGAGATAGCCTACCAGGTACATTTTTGGTTTACCTTCACCTTGTAGGATGTAGTCTCTAGCTTGGAACTGTTATACATTACCGACTAGGACAACATGGTTGTGCCATTATCACTTAGATACGATCCATTGACTGGCAAGATTTTATTCTCGGACCTTGGAGACCAAGTCCCTCGCTCCACCTCTACCATTTTTCTCCCCTACTATCAAGGACAGAACAAACAAATCTGTTTTAGGTACAAACAGTAGCGTTTCTTCTTTAATGAAGGAAAGTGAACAATGAGTAGTTGCAGCACAAAAGGTTTGTCGGGTATTAAATTTGTTCTGACAGTACAGTTGGAGTAACTAATAATTAATGTGTAAACAATATTTTTACCCCACTGTGTATTTTCTTTTGGTAATCCTATCCTACTAATTAATATAAATGGGGAAGTATGTTGGTGTGCAATGATGATATTCTATCATGTGAAAATTACCTAACCGATTCAGATGAAACGTTGCATGTATAGAGCCATTTTAAAACTCTGCTACAGTTGTTATATTATTGTAATGATGAGTGTACAGGTTGATCCATTTTTGTACTGTAAAATGTATAAATGTTTCAGTTGGACAGAAAAACTAAAAAAGTAGAGAAAAATTAAAAGTTAAACCATAATTTTGTCACTTTAAAAAATGGAATCCCAGCTCCATCCTTAAACAGACTGACATTTCTTTCCTGATCTTCCCAGGCACATGCTTGCTGCTTTTAGTACTTCATAAACAATTCTTGCTCTTATCCAATTTAATATTTTATTATTTTTATTTAGATAGTTAAACAGCTGTAACGTCATCCATAAAACATATTTTGTAAAAGGAGAGATAAGTAAACAGAAAAGAAGAACTTGTCCCTAAAAATTACGAGAAATTCAACCGCTTAAATCTACATCCAATATTAAAAGCGAGTAAATTCCCAAGAACGTCCACCTTTTACCTCTAGGTGTTTTTTAGGTTATCTGGAACTGTCTGGTGGAAGACAGTGCGTTGTTCCTCAGATACATACTGGAGAGACTAACCAGAGAGAAGCAAGAGTTGATGTTCAAGATTCTCCGTCACTTGATTCGCTTCGTGCCACGGCTGCCGCAGCAAGCAGCGTTCACACTGTACAACTACATCATCGGCTACGTCATGTTTTACGTTCGCTCTCCGCACGAAGAGGGACAGAAACTGATTGGGGCTGCACTCTCTGTGCTGTGGATGGTAAGATTAAATGAAGTTTGATTTGTAAAGGTAATCTGATTATCGATTGTGCCAAGCTTTACCTTCGACTATTGATGGAAGAAGGCATTCCGTCCTAATAGTAAAGTTGTTGCCAGTTTTTTTTTTTTTTACTTAAATAGACGTAGTTGAATTGAGCAGCCGACAGATTGAGCTGATGTAAATTAATGATTTTTTATGCAGACTATTTGGTCACGTTAACCATCTCAGTTACAAAAAAAAAGGTAGAAAATAGATTTTTAGATGCCAGCACACTTTGTGGCTGCTCATTCATGTAGATGGGCTGTCTACTTCGCATGAATTCATGCTGCTACATTTTTACAACCATGTTTCAGGTGGTGCATAGTGTACATGGTATCATGTTCAAAGACCTCAAACAGATTCTGCGTAAGGAACAGTGTGATGCCTCCATCCTCCTCACTGCCAACGTACCTTCCACCAAGAAGATCATCGTTCACGGACCTCAAGGTATGACAAAATATGCTATCTTGCCTACATCTTGCCAAAATTTCCATCAACAAGGTGCTGGCTTGTATGGTTGTCAAAGGAAGCAACAAGTGAAAACATCAAAATAAATAAACAACACAAAACTTAATGACAATGTGAACAAATTAAGATGTGACTTGCATCTTTGAATGGTTTCCAGAGCAAGATGCCGGTGGAATCCCTTCCCAATTCCCGGTACAGGAAGACACTCAGTTCTGCCAGATCCTGAGGGAATCTCTGGACTTCTTTGGAATAGACGAAGCTCGTCACAAAGAGTTCTTCTTGGTTGATCACAAAACTCGTAAGTGGTTAACGAAATACAATTTGTAAAATTATAGGTTGTTTTAAAAACAAATAAATCTTTTGTGTCTGGTTTGGTTTAAAAATAAAAAATAATATAAGAGACACAGAATACTACTTAAATTTGTATTCAGTTAAACACTGTATAGATAAATGAAACTCAGTGATACTGATAAATGTGCAGGTATTGAAATTGGTAAACAGCTTAGTGAATTTTTGACAGTCAAACGTACGAAAGTAAATAATGCGCTTATGTATGCACCATTATTTAAACAAACTAAGTTAGAAATCAAAAATACTTTTTATGTAAATATAACCTCTCAAAACGACTTCTAACTTGTTTTCAATTTTGCATACAAATTGCAACACTTAATGCAAACAAGTTGTTGTTTAGTGATTCAATAATTTTGTCTATTACAACTGTGTTAGTGTACCTAAGCTACCAATACCGACATTTCATCGTCAATCCTCGGTTCCGGTTCTTTTGCCAAGAACCGGCCGAACCGACACATTGACGTGAAGTACCGACCCATCACTAAAATTAAAATAAATAAACTAACTATTATGCTTCAGATCAGATCCACAATCCCACGTCCTATGTGAGAGACTTCTACTTCTTCAAGCGCTCGCAATATCCACAACTGAAACTGGTGCATATGAAGGCGGACGAGGCCTTCAATGCGTTGCAACGACAGGAACTCATGCATAAGTTTGTGGAGATTGGAAAAGTCCTTCTCACTTGGGCCATCCTCAAGAATGTCGACATGGTAGGTTGTAAAGCCTTGCAGCTTCTAGAGCAGTGTTTCCCAACCTTTTATCCTGCCACAACACTTTGCAGGGCCAAAATATTTCGGGTACCACTTAGTTACGTTGAGATAATTATGGATGTTTGTCATTTATTAATGTTAATTTGCTAACCCAACTAACTCAGTATCCAACCATAAGCAGAATATTGTGCACAAAAGTATGTGCAGTTCTAACAATGAAAATATTTGGCAGCCTTGCCAAAATGTGTATGATGTTCAACAAGCTACTGATTAAAACAGATTTTAGACAACCATAAACCTCTTAAAATCAGGATATGTGAATACATTCTACTCCATGACTAAAGTTCCATACACAATAAATATTACTTAAAATTGTTTTGTAAAAACACTTTCATTGTTTGATATCACTTGTCAATATGTTAAAACTTGCTTTTCAATTTCTCAGGTTGTTCAACGTGTTGTTTTTCTGCATGAAGAACTGATGAAGTTACCTTCATTCCCAAGAAAAGCCCTTGAAGCAGACTTAGACCTGTACAAAGGAGGGGAAATGGGAAAGGTAAATTATATACAAGATTTCGATTTTGAAAAGTAAATTAGCATACACAATAGTAAAAATCCAGAAGTGAAATATAAGTTGACGTTTAAATTCAAAATTAGCACATTCTTGTTTAATTCATCGAACTTCCTAAGTCACAAATGTCTAAAATTTAGGTCGCAAACACCAGAAACAAAAATGAAAAATATTTAGTTAAACACATATTGAGTATGAATAAAAACCATCATGGGATGAAGTTTTCAAAATAAATTCCCCAAAACTTAAGAATGAGTCAGATAATTAAAAGGTTGGCAATATTATGAAAGACTTTTTAATTGAGAATCTATTGTATCTTATGGAAGAATTTAATTTATTTAATTCATTTTCAGAAATATTGTTAGAAAGAAACATTGTGAGTGACGCTATTTATGTCACTGATATGAATATTAGTGATGTGCCAAAACCGAATCTAAATTCTCAAAACCATTAAAACTTTGGAAAAGTTTGGTTTTAGAGATTCGATCACCGCGTTTCGAGATTCAAAAGTTTCGAAACTGAAGTTTTGGCAGTTTTTATTTTTGAAAATGCTGACTTTTTTTGTGTCATAATGTTATTATTGTTTTTAACACTGTTTCCAAACAAGCTGGTAGCAATCGAGCAAACATATCACCATTAACAGTAATAGAACAAGTCAATTGTATTCTGAACTTCAAAAGGCATCTTAAATAACTGGAACGACGTAAGATTCAGTTTCATATCTATATTTACTAAACACAACAAAATATTGACCACTAAATGTTCTAATTAATCTAATATTCATGTTTATGTTGGTGTTAGGAGTGTAATTTATTTTAATATAGGTTGTTTATAAAAAAATATGTTTTATTGGGATTTAAGATTATCAGTCACATATTTATGTTATATCGGTCAAGAGTCAATCTCTTTCAGTTTTGATTGAATACTCAACATTTTATTTTTTTGTAACCTTGACCTTTGTAACTAGCTAAGTAAAAAAGTTTTGCGTTTAGGCTTTGAGATTCGAGATTCGGGATTTGATTTTTAAAGTTTCTGGTTTTGACAATCACTAGTAAATAGGATAAGTGGTATGGATATTTTAATTTGATTTCCAATATAGAGAATCTCTTTTATTTCAATTTTATTTTTATTTGACTTGTCTTCAGGAGCTGCTAGGTCTGGATGTGCTGCACAAGTTCATGTGGGTTCGCCTGATTGCTCGCATGTTTGAGGCGATGGCCGGTAACTTTGCCTACTCCGGTGACATCCACTTGTTTCTTAATGTCCTCAACGGAGCCGTGATCCTGCACAGTGAAGACGCGTGTATCCTGCGCTATGTCATGGCTACGTACATCAACGCAGCTCACAACTTCAAGAACATCTTCTCCACTAACGGGTGTGTAATGTGTGACTAATTGGCAATCAAACTTACTTGTGTTCCTCATTAAGGTTTTTGACCAACTAGATGCCTCCCGTAGTGCTTTTTCGTCAGTACTCAACATTCTCATGCCTTTGGCTACTTTATATTTTCACCCTAGATGTCCAGGGGGTGGAGTCCTTTCATGTTATCTCCACTTTGCATAACATGTCCATGTCATCTCATCTAAGTCATCGTTTTTCTTCAGCAGATAAGTTTCCTACCTAAGCAGATTCCTCAGTTCCCTATTATTACAAGATTTGCTATTGTAAATTTTTACTAGGCGTTCCAATTTCCGTAATTTTTTAATTGGCAATAAAATTTAGCTGACTTAACCTGAGTTTTCTGGTTTTTATTAAGCTTGACTCCAAGTATGAAGGTTGCTAGTTACGTTTGGCCTGTATTTTTGTTTTGTTTTATCAGAGAACCACACACTGTTCTCGGTGTTGTTTACTTATGTGATTTTTGAGCTGTAGCAGAATTTATGTTCTAATCTTTTCATGTTCAATTCAATTCAATTCATTCAACACCAAAATGCATAATACTGTGGCTGAAGAATGAGGATCAATGAGTATGTGACATGTCAGTACAAATTATGCACTACTTTAGGTACTCTCTCATCAGGGACACGGTTCACATTCCAGATTCCAAAACGTTGTGGAAAGAATAGGTTTTCTAACTTGTGGAAAGAAAATGCCTGCAATAATCGCTCGTATAACATGCAATTTGCAATTTTGTATTGAGTGATATAAAAATATTATTTTCAGATATTTCCTGATCATCCCCACACTACTGCAGCTGTACGCTAGTCATCAGACCAACAAGCTGGTCACCCGCACAGTTGAGTATGTGGTGAAGCAGTTCTACCTCATGAACAGGAAACCTTTCATACTGCAGATGTTTGGCAGCGTCTCGGCGATCCTCGACATCGACGATTCCGCTCAGTTTGGTGACGCTCACAAGGTAAGTTGTTTGATTGATAAGTTTATTTGTGTCCAGTAACAATATCAGCACCACTATGCTGTATAATGCTATTGGTTTACCATTCAGTGTTTCATAGTGTTTCAATCAACATAGCAAACCCTAGTTTAAAATACATTCTCACAAACTTACCAAATTGATTTTACACTATTTGTCGCCAGGTGCCGTCTTCGTGTCTGTTCAGCCTATTGCTCAGTCTTGAGACGCCCTCTCCTGACCCGCTCAACATCGGAGAGTTAGTCAAAGAAGAGAAGCCTCTACAGGCCATTGACTTCTGCTATCACGATGAGAGTGAGATGGTCACGGTGCTGGACTGTATCTCTTTGTGTGTTATGGTGGTGGCGTACGCGGCTGACTCGCTGCGGGCTCAACAGATGCTGGTGGGTAGGAGTCTGCGGACCACACTTTTTCGTGTCGGGTAAATAATGTTGGCCCCCAGGTCTCTGGTTACAAACGGGTTGCTTTAGAGAGTGTTGATTAGAAGAAATATTAATTGTAACAATGGGTACATGATTTCCCTATATGTGGTAAAATCTTAAACATCTTTTGCAGTCATGTCTGAATACAAAATATTTTCTGAATAATAAAATATTTTTTTATTTAGGTCACGGTTAAACCTAGAACATCATCTGGGTGAAATCGTGAGCGTCTTCTGGGGTCACGACAAAATCACAAATACTTCCACAGTTACATTGAAATCGTGAACATCTTCCTCAACATCTTGGCAATATCCTGAACAGTCACAGCAAAATCCAAGACAATATCTGCAGTTACATCAAAACTGTAACATCCACCATGGTGACGGCGAAAATTGTGAATACCTTCGTGGGTCACGGCAACATAATAATCGTCTTCCACAGGCAACACCATAATTTTCAACTGCACATCTTAGCAGACGCTTTCCGCAAAAATAAAAGCTCATCCCTGCTTGACTATCTCTATGTACATCGGTGGTGGCGTAGCAGACTCACTTCGAGCTCAACAATTTATAGTTAATATATTTATTTACTAACCCCCTATTACAATGTGTAGATGTAAGCGATTATATAATTAGTAATCCAGTTTTGTTGTAAAAATACCGCTAACACATTCACTAATGTTGTTGACAGACGATTCTGGAGGCAGTTCTCCCGTGTTATCTTCAGCAGATTCGGTTACCTAGCTATAGAAAGCTGCAAGAAGGCAAGACCGAGCGAGAAATCATCAGTCAATTGGCAATCGCTATAAAAACTCTTGTCAACAACTGCGAGGGTTTGGCCAAGTAAGTGTGTTACCACTGAATAATAATTTTAATACAGTAAAAACACACAATTTAGGCAACTGGAATTATCTGCCGTGGTGCAACTAGTTTGTCTGGCTTTGCTAAGGAAAATGGAGTAGACGAGGACACAGATCTCATACTGTGGTATAGAATATAGATAAAGTTCAGAAAACAAAAGTTGATAATAAACTTCATTGTGTAAACAGTTGTAGGTTTTAGAGATGAAAGCAATTGCAATTCAAATAATATTATAAACTACTGATGTAGATATCTAAGAATCTACTGATGTAGATATCTGTGGATAGACATAACCTTTAAATGCCTACCATGGATTAAGTGGTAATCCTAAACGGATTATAATTTTGCAGAGCCTTTATTTGAACAAGGGTATAAATAAGCTCTTATAATATACTAATCCTCTATAAGCAACCATGCTCGTATTTTTTTCTCCTATCCCTCCTACGACTAGGAAATGTTTCATTTTCCTTATCACTAACCAAAGATTTGGCAATTTCACTGTCTAACAACAATTAACAAGCAATTTTTTCCAGGAACTACAATGGACCAAACCCTTCAAGCCCAGAGCACAAGGGTTCGAGTCAGAAGAATTACAGCCGAGCGCCGTACTCCCCCGGGTTTGAGTTTGAGGAGGATTCTCATTCCAAGTACCTCAGTGACCGGAGTAGGACCAAGATGTATCACGAGAGAGATATGGAAGACTCTGAGGTAAATTATACGACAAATGTGGAAATATAATTTATAAACGCTTGGATCAGACCAAGCACCAACCCATCATCACAAGTAATGAAGTAATGTGTTTTAATTCTTTCTTTAGAGAAACATATATATTGGTAGAACCTTTGCCTAGATAGAATTAAACATTCCTCTCCCATGTTAAAGTTGCCGCCAGTTTTTTAAAATCGAAATGAAACGTATTTGAAGTGAGCTGACAAATTGCGCTAATATAAATTAGTGATTTCCGTCGAATATGCACAGTTTTTATCTAAGTTAATCTGATGGGATGACTTATTGTAAGTTAGAGCATCTTTTATGTAATGTCAACTATCTCAGTAACAATAAATAAGGTAGAATTTTAGACACTAGAACATTCTGTGACTGCCTTACACAACTATGTTCTTTTTAGATAAAAAATTTGTGACAGCTGGGCAATAGTTTTCTTTAGGATACAAAAAAATAATAGTACAATGCACTTACTGTGTGAAAGAGATACTGTAGGACATTTTTTTTTTGCATTCTTAGAATCAAAAAACTAATCTTCAATACTTTAATGATGATGCTGTTGACAGGTTTTGCGTAATGACTTCCGAAGACCTCGCGACGTCTTGCTTTCTCTTGTCGCAGATTTTGTGACAACCTGCACGACAAGACTAGTCGAACTCAATAAGAAGTTCCCTCAAGACGGCAAAGTGGTCGAGCTGTTGGATCTCAGATCCCACATTGTATGTGCCAATTATTAAATTAACCCTTTAAACAGTACGTTCTGTAACTTCACTATAATAGATGTTGGTGTGTAAGGGTTTAGATAATTAAGGGCAAAAAAGAGTTTTTTGTTTAATCTGAGAAGAGAAAGTTTTACTGAATTATGTTGTTTATATATTTCAAACTAAAACATGTTTTTGGCTTAAAACACTATCAAATCAACATTTAAAAGATTTTCATGCATAGGGTGACTCAAACTTCTTACCTATTCAACTACAGGCTACAACAAAGATAATCTTATACAATTCAAGTTCTTTAAACTGGGATAGCAAAAAAACTTATTTAATGTTTCCTCACAGAGGCTGGCAGACATTGCCCACACACTGTTGAAGGTTTCACCGTACGACCCTGACACGATGTCAGGTAAAGGGTTACAACATTACATCACCCAGTTGCTGCCGTCCACGGACTGGTCCAACGAGGCGCTGCGACCCGCTCTCATCCTCATACTACGCCGCATAGACAAGACGTTCAGCAAGATATACAAGAAACCCGGCATTAGGGTACGTTCTTGTCAAACTTGAATTACCAAGATGGATTCTGGATTTATTTAGGTTTATCAAAATCTATGAGTTGGATGATAACAGTTTTGTATAAGGAAAGAGTTTAGGGATTTTGATTTTTTGATAGGCCATAGAACTCACAGACATGTAAAATACACAGTATTTTATTTTCTGGGGTGAGTTTTTTATTGTTCAATATTATTTTGGACAAATAAACAATGATATTTTCATCTTTGTCTAATCTAAATGTCCCAGGGACGGAATATTGTGTGTTTTTTTATGTGGCTTCTATGTTCTTTGGCCTACCTGTACTTCTTTCTAAGATAAGCTAGCTCCTATCCCTTAATTCTATTGGATTGAATTATAAGTTAGTTTTTCAATGTGGTTTAGATTACATTGATAGTTGTGAATGATGATTACAACTTATGGATAAAGTGTTACTAGTAAAATGTTTATTTTTCTAATGACATGAACTTTGTTTCTTACATTCTCAGCATGTTGTGCCCCAAACTCACGTACATGATCAGTGCTTTGTGGAACACTTTTAAATAATTTTAAGAAAAGTATAATTTTATGAATATTGTAGTAAATAACCGTAAAACTTACACTGTATTGACTTTTAACAAGTTGTAAACCTAAAAAATAAAAGTTTTAAAAATAAATTAGAACTGTCATAAGTAGTGCAAGTCGTTTTATGTTTATTACCTATTTTTATTATTGCTTGTTTATGTTCAGCGCCACACTGACTGGGAAGCAGCCAGTGGATTGCTACGAGGGGTCTACGAGACTCTATCTAGACATCCGTACATTGTACACATGCAGAACTTGAAACAGCTGGTGTCTACTTGCCAGGTGAGAGTGGAACTTTTAGAGTACATTTTATATTTAGAGTACAATTATTTATTTATGTCCCACCTTCACATCCTAGGCCCCTAAGCTATAGCCTGGTACAATTTTACACTAGATGAAGTTTAGCTAATGAAGATCAGCTTATTCAGTGTGATTTTATGCAGATATTTCTCCAGCAAAAATGAGAGTTTAGTGTAGCAGCTTAAAGAGGATTTCTTAATTATTTATATTTTACTCAAAGAAATCACAAACATCGTCTGGTGAGATAATCTATCAAGGGATGTTTTTTTCACAGTCTCTGATCCTTGGTGAGAACAGCGGCATGGTAGGCGAGAGTCAGTCGTCTGCCACCAACGCACTGATGAGCCAAGTACCTCCTCCGCACTTCTGTTCCATGGTAGTGAGACTCATCGCTCTGCAGATATTGGCTGTTGGGGTGAGCAACATGTTTAGACTTTGTTAGACTTGTTAGTACTGCGAGTGGTGTTCAGTTTTAAAACACCGTTTGTGGTATCGTCAACTTTTTCCAAAATCACATTTAGAAGCAAAATATCACCTTTAAATAGCTTAGGGCTGATTCAGTTCGAAAGTAGAAACCAGGGATGAAATCAGGGTGAAAACCGCCTTTTTTTAGCTATTTACTTACACAACTAGTTCATTTTCATGTTTTAATTGTTTTACTGACCGTGCAGGCACATGGGTGTTTCAAAAGGATACAGACTACCTCACAATCAAAATTAAAAGGTTTATTTTGTCAAAAAGGGTTTTTGGGCTTTGAAGTAAAGCAGTTTGGGTTGTATTAACGAAGCAGTCGTTTATTTATACACTTGAGTTATGTGTGGTCACGTTTTATTATTTACGTCTATATTAAACAAGATTTTTTATTCACGGAGCACTAATTACCTATGTTAGATGCACATTACATTCAAACGTTACTGAAATGGATGATAAGATAATATGTTTCAACATTACCACATAAATAGCCAAAAAATTTATAATAAAAAAATACAATATTTACAATACCTCTAAATATAATTTTTGTTTATATTTTAATTAATACCTATTATATCCTTATAAAATTTTATATCCTTATAAAATTGAGTAATTTTATTATAAAAAATTAATCCAAATATCTCAATATTACATTTTGTTTCTGCCTTGTAGAATTACTAATACAGCACTAATATAAAATGTACTAAAGACAACTCATACTAATTGATTACTTTACTTGTAAAAGAAACTATTTGTAACATCCAATATAAATTAGATATTAACTGTACCTTTTACAGTGTGCATAATATTTGATTTGATTTCAAATATTACATAATTATTACACCTAATTTTAATATCAATACAAGGAAATAAATAAAATAGTTTATATGATGAATATTTAACTTTATCGTAAATAAGACTAACTTTTGTTATAATTAATAACTAAATTATTGTTATTTTAATTGTCAAAAAGTATAATGCCAATTAATTAATTAACTAATTATTTGTTCAATAACACACGCCTAATATTTTGGAGATAAAAAAAAATTTTATTTGTTCAATAATCTGTTTTCAGCTATTCAGACATCTTACGATGGTGAGAATTTATTCGTTGAGTCGAGTGTGTGGAGTGAACTCACAATAGATTTAGTTCTGCACCTAGATAGATCAAAAGTAAAAGTAATGAAAAGTAATTTGTTTGATCATAATAGTGTTTTCTTAAACAACTTGGTATGTTATTTGATTATGGATTTTTAGTACTGGTTCACTTGTGTTGTGTCTTAAGGTGGCTCCAGACATGCTCCATTCGCCAAGCACCGAACAGCGAGAGTAGTGTGGATAGGTTGTCTAATTGGCAAGCAGAAAACTTTCGTGCTTGTGTTTTCCTGTCCATTGTTGGTATTTTTACACTTATCAAAGTGAACGAATATTTTTGCTATCCCTGAAACTAACAGTTGCTCGGAAAACAACACGTATGTAGACGTCTACTTGTAAATCGGCGAATAGCAAGACAACTAGATCTCCGAACGTCAAACATTTTGTGCTTTGAGAATGGCGCATGTCTGTAGCCGGCTTTAGGCTGTAAAGCATGTGGTTTATACCACCAATAATTTTGGTGAGGTTTGTGATTTGTTCAAAATAGGCTGTGCCTTTGGGTGATAAGATTAGATATATTTTTACCGTAACTGGAATTATTAATTCTCCAGTACTGCCGACAAATGTTACCTGTGGTTCACAGAATTTATTTACATTTTATGAAAACTTTTTTGTAAGATTTCAAGATTATGCCGCCGATTATAATGTTTCTGTGAACGATGGAAATATGAGATTTTGATTTTGCTGCTATTGCAGGAGATGAAGTTTTAGTGACCTTAGGTGATGATGTTAGTGAAAATGGTCACGATATCAAGGATATTTTTGCAACACAAGCTCACTAAACTTAATTCATACTTTGGCTTAAAAGACCTATTTTTGTATGGTTGCCATTTCAAGTAAAGTAATTATAGTATACTTTGTTTACGGTGTATTGTTAAAATGAGTGCTAATTTGGAGTGATGAGATTTCAATAAATCGCAAGTCAATTGCATTTTATCACCAGATTTGTAATATTTACAGCAAATGAGTAATTTGTATAGAAGTGGAACGTGACAGACGTGAAATGGCTTTAAAAAAACGCCTAATCAATGTTCACAATGAGGACCGGAGGGGTTAAGCCTATGGTCTAGTTATTGGTAATTGGTGGCAAAGGTCAACTACAAAATCTGTAAAAATCGTCGTACTTTCTTGTTAGTTATTTCATCCAACTGCTTTGTTGTATAGAACACGTTCAATGTTTTCTTGTGTATGTGTTTTGTAGGAGACGTACACACTAGAGCAGGTCTGTGGAGGCAGTTCGGTGTTTCCCAGTCAGGACAAGACGGAGAGTATGTTGATGAACTTGCTGCTTCCTCTGTGTCTCAGAGTCGGCAGTGGTCGGAAAGGCGAGTTGAGCAAACTTATTTTGATTTTATCTACGCTACCTAATCATTTACTTTTTTTTATATTTTAAATATGAGCAATCATGGAGCTCAACTTACATTGAGACCGGTTTCAGTCTTTTTTAGGTTCTATTTTAACATTCTATTCTATTCTAACAGGACAGAGTTCTTATTAATTTAAAGAGAGCACTAGAGCAACTGATGTGTGACAAGTTGAGTTCTTTCTTGACTCGAGTTATGAATCTGTAAGCTATGTACAATTGTATGTTTGGCTCGTAAGAGTTTGACAAATTGAGTAATAAGTTCAGTCAGACCTATTCCTCTATTAGGGAGTGTCAATAGACAGGCTTTCAGCTTCAGCCCATGATATGTAAGTTTCGTTAGCCTAAATCACTTTTGGCCTAGCCTATGATGTTTCAGTTTTGCGATACGAGTCAGCAGTCTTGAGTTCGTATAGGTTTGGATTTCTCCTTATGAGCTCGTGGTTTAACAAGTTGACTCAAACAATATGTGGGATGTCGGGGAGAGAGCTGGTTGAGTGGTGAATGCTTGGGTCTTCGGTCCCTGACGTTCCGGGCTCAAATCCTGCCACTCACCAATGGATTTATCCAAATGATAATGCGCAACGCCTCGGCCTAGCCTGAAGTTACGTGAAAAACCACGGACTGGAGCCTAGCGTACTAGGCAAAAAGAATATGTGTATAGCGTGACTATTGCACTCCAGCCTGTGGCCCGAGTTTGAGTTTGGGCCTGACTCGAGTTAATTCATTAACTCGACTTGTCACATCGCAAATTTAGACCCAGCAATATCGCACATTGTTTATCCCCAGATGTACATTGTATGAGACACACAGACATCAGCTACACTCTGACTGTTATACTGCACGCCATGTGTCCTCCCACCTCCAAGAGCGCAGCACTTACATCGCAGAACCTTAAGTCATCCTCAGACACTCGCACTGGGTCCTTCACGTTCCTCGGAAGAGAGACCAAAGTCAGCCCCACAGTGTCTCGGAGCGTCTACCAGGTTGCATTCTTAGGTGAGTCCAGTCATAACTGCTTCATATCTTTAAATCCTTTTGTACCATTTTAAAAATAGGCTACCTAAAAATGTTTATTATTCAGTACCCACTAAATTAGAGCTCAGTGTTTGATTGTTGACAGTAGCCTCGTCTAGATTCTGACAACAATTCAAAGTGAAATATTTTTCTGCAGTTTATTATGGGATATAATGTTTGCAAGACTTTTTCTCCTAGGAGTATTAGTATATCATGTTTAAAAGGTATGTTACTCAACTATAATCGAGATTTCTGTGTTCTCATTTTATAGTCTACGGCTCTGAGGATTTATATGGACAAAATTGATTCTTCTCTTTTGCTCTTAAGTGTCTGATTTCCAACTGATTGGACATGCGGACAATAGTTTTTGAAAAGAAAATTCATGGACTGATTTAATAATATCAAATCAAATCAAAATTATCTTTATTCATTATGTACACATAGAGTACAGAATGGCGTCAACAAGTACTATTATAAACTAGTAAGTACAAGTATATATAATACAATAATAAATTAAAATTATAATCACTGTAAGAAATTAAATTAACTGTTACAGACGACATATGCTTAAAAAAATTCATTAAAACTGTACAAAGGTTTAACAATAATAAATGACTTCAATTTCTTTTTGAAGGACCCAAAATCAGTTATACATTTTATGTTTTCTGGTAATGAATTATAAAATTTGATGCCTGAATATGTTGGCTTCTTCTCATAAAATGTTAGCTTATGTCTATTAAAACAAAAATTATTCTTATTTCTAGTTTCATATCTGTGATTAAAACCTAGCATACAATGACTATTTTGATTTTTTTTTATCCACAGAATCAGATCATAGATTAATTGGTTGTAAACTGTCATTATTCCTAAATTTGGAAAATGTTCTCTGGCTGACTCAAACCACTTAAGTTTCATTATTATTCTTATTGCTTTTTTTGTAATATAAGTATCATGTTTAAATTTTCATTAGAGGTGTTACCATAAACCGACAAACCAAAAGAGACATGAGAGTGCACAAAAGCAAAATAAACTGCTTTAAGGGTTTTAATATCACAAAATGGTGATAATTTTCTAAGGATGAAAATACCTGTTGACATTTTTTTACAAACTTGAGATACATGAGTGTTCCAGCTAAGAAGTCTATCAACAGTTAAACCAAGGAATTTTGTTTCCTTAACTTCATCAATAAAGGAATCATTAAGACAAACATTCTTTACCACAGACCCACTTTTCCTATTTGAAGCGGAAAAATTAATATATTTAGTTTTTTGTTTATTTAATAAAAGGTTTAAATCAGCTAAATGTTGTTGGATTGCATTAAGTTTTATAAAAGAAGATATTTCTATATCATTTGCATGGTATCCGGATAGTTTTATATTTACATCATCTGCATATAAAGTGATTTTACTTTGATCACTGAAATTAGCTAAACTATTGATGTAACATAAAAAGAATAAAGGTCCCAATATAGATCCTTGTGGTACACCATATTTCAACGGACTGTTACTGGAACGGCAAGATATAAGTTGATTATATTTGTTTACGTATTTCAGTTCAACAAAAGTAGTTCGATTACATAAATAAGATTTGATCCAATCATAAGCTTTATTTTTTATTCCAAAATTTGAAAGAATACTTAATAATTTGGTATGACAAACACTATCAAATGCCTTGCTGAGGTCGATGAAAATTCCTACGGTTTGCTCGCCTTTATCTATAGAATCAATGATAGAAAGTGTAAGTAAAGAAAAGTGGAGAATTTTGTACAGATCCAGATATTGTGTATAAAGTGCAAAGCACAATAATCAGATGGGTCATACATATCCTCGGTGAAAAGAAAAGGTCTTGCCAAAGAAATTACTTTACAGCCTTAGTCTGTTACGAGATGTGGGTTACTGGAAATAAACCTAACAAGACTGGAAAGAAAAGTAGAAGATACGGACGAGCACGCAAAGTAACATACAGGTTTAGTGAGTCTTTTTAGTAAGTATAAATTATCAATGAATAACCACGCCTAATTTCCCGACAGGTCTGAAGATCATGCTGGTGTGTTTTGAGAACGACCTGGTGAAGGATTGGCCACGCATCGCTCGGACAGTGCGAGACATGAGTAAAGTACACGAGGCGAGGCAGCTCTACTGGAACTTCATAGACTTTGTTGTCTCCCAGCGGTCGCCTGTGTTTGTGCTGTTGTTGCCTTTCATCAACCAGAAGGTGTGTTCTCCACTGTTAGTTGATGTAGAGATATTTTTCATTGTTTTTGTCTTACTACTCTCTAGCACTCTACATTCATGAACTAGGAAGGTTTGCTGCAAGCTATCTAAATCTTCCTGGGAATCAGGATTTCCACAACCACTTGGAATGGAACCAGAGACTACAGCCTTCTCATCCATCACACCATAAGATTCAGTAACATACCATTATACATTGGCTGCAAAATTCTAAATTCCTTCTTATTGCATATGACAAACCTATCAGGAATAAACTGAAAGTCCAGTTGACCTTATTTGATGTATATAAAAGATTTTCTGTAATTGACTACTGTATGTTGTCAGCTGAACCAGCCTCCATTGTCAGAGTACGACAGACAGATGCAGTTCATCGTGAGAGAGAAGATGTCTGGGCTGAGCCTGGTCGCTCCCAAGTGTCGTGGAGCTCTGCTGGTGGAACTTATATATATAACAGATTGACTGTAATTGATTACTGTATGTTGTCAGCTGAACCAGCCTCCATTGTCAGAGTACGACAGACAGATGCAGTTCATCGTGAGAGAGAAGATGTCTGGACTGAGCCTGGTCGCTCCCAAGTGTTGTGGAGCTCTGCTGGTGGAACTCATATATATAACAGATTGACTGCAATTGACTATTGTATGTTATCAGCTGAACCAGCCTCCATTGTCAGAGTACGACAGACAGATGCAGTTCATCGTGAGAGAGAAGATGTCTGGACTGAGCCTGGTCGCTCCCAAGTGTTGTGGAGCTCTGCTGGTGGAACTCATATATATAACAGATTGACTGCAATTGACTATTGTATGTTATCAGCTGAACCAGCCTCCATTGTCAGAGTACGACAGACAGATGCAGTTCATCGTGAGAGAGAAGATGTCTGGACTGAGCCTGGTCGCTCCCAAGTGTCGTGGAGCTCTGCTGGTGGAACTCATATATATAACAGATTGACTGTAATTGATTACTGTATGTTGTCAGCTGAACCAGCCTCCATTGTCAGAGTACGACAGACAGATGCAGTTCATCGTGAGAGAGAAGATGTCTGGACTGAGCCTGGTCGCTCCCAAGTGTCGTGGAGCTCTGCTGGTGGAACTCATATATATAACAGATTGACTGCAATTGACTATTGTATGTTATCAGCTGAACCAGCCTCCATTGTCAGAGTACGACAGACAGATGCAGTTCATCGTGAGAGAGAAGATGTCTGGGCTGAGCCTGGTCGCTCCCAAGTGTCGTGGAGCTCTGCTGGTGGAACTGATATATATAACAGATTGACTGTAATTGACTATTGTATGTTATCAGCTGAACCAGCCTCCATTGTCAGAGTACGACAGACAGATGCAGTTCATCGTGAGAGAGAAGATGTCTGGGCTGAGCCTGGTCGCTCCCAAGTGTCGTGGAGCTCTGCTGGTGGAACTGATATATATAACAGATTGACTGTAATTGACTATTGTATGTTATCAGCTGAACCAGCCTCCATTGTCAGAGTACGACAGACAGATGCAGTTCATCGTGAGAGAGAAGATGTCTGGACTGAGCCTGGTCGCTCCCAAGTGTCGTGGAGCTCTGCTGGTGGAACTCATATATATAACAGATTGACTGTAATTGACTATTGTATGTTATCAGCTGAACCAGCCTCCATTGTCAGAGTACGACAGACAGATGCAGTTCATCGTGAGAGAGAAGATGTCTGGGCTGAGCCTGGTCGCTCCCAAGTGTCGTGGAGCTCTGCTGGTGGAACTGATATATATAACAGATTGACTGTAATTGACTATTGTATGTTATCAGCTGAACCAGCCTCCATTGTCAGAGTACGACAGACAGATGCAATTCATCGTGAGAGAGAAGATGTCTGGGCTGAGCCTGGTCGCTCCCAAGTGTCGTGGAGCTCTGCTGGTGGAACTAATGCACGAGATGAAGCAACTCAAGGAGGAGCTGGACGATCGCAAGTATGGTGAGTTTCAGCACATTAAGTCTATTTTTAAAACTTAAATACTCATTTTAAATTGTAAAACTTCAAACAGAGTATTGATTATATATAACATGAACTATTATTGTGATTCTTGTGGTAAATTAATTAAGAGAGAATGGTAATAGGTGATTTGTACAGTATCATAGCTTTTTGTAAGAATATATTACTTATGTCAATTCAGTTCAAAATTCTGAATGGTGAAATCAAGACATGTTTTGACACATTAGTGTCAGCTGGGTGGGTATACGTCAACGTTTCAGAAATTCATCAAATCTTTCTTAGCCTAAGCAAACTTTGAATTGATAATTCGTAATGTTACTGGTGTTTAAGAAATCGTGGACATCTAGGGGTTACCAATCTCAAAATGTTCCTACTTTTCCCAACAGATGAACAGACCAATCTGAAGAAGGAGGTGCAGCACGCATCTTGTGAGAAGATCGCCACACACCAACGTCACCATCGGCCTTCTCTGATAGACTTGTTGACGGGAGGAAACCAAAGTGGCAACGTCACTCCGGGTCACAGAGGTAGAGCGACAATCCACTTTAGTATTTCCGGCTAGGTGTTCAGCTTCCGATATCTTTTTTATTTTTTGTTGTGGTGTTTCTGGACTAGTTATTAGACAAATAGAAATGTTAAATTATCTGTTGTTACCTTTTGGTCCAAGTTTCGTTCTGGATTCACACATTTCGGCTCATCAGTCATCGTTAGATTGTCGTATGAGAACTTAATCGTATCTGAATAGTTGTGTCAAAAGTTTGTAACAAAATACATGAACATAAACTATGTGTTTTGTTTTGAACATTTACTTTACACATCTCTTCAGGCAAGATAAGTTTCATTATCTAACAATCTTATGCTGGCTGAAGGGATGTAATGTGCATAATCCAGTCAGGAGAAAACTTGGGCAGTAATGTGACAACAGGTAGTTTATCCTTTTTATTTTGACATGTGAGGCGAATATCTGAAAAAAAGGAAGTATCCAAATGAATATTGAAGAATATATGCAATGGTAACTCACCAATATAACAAAGTGATCCACGTATTGTAGTGGATCCCTTCAAGTAGTCTAAGTTGTTAGTCTCAAGAATAAGCGTGGTCTCAACTTTTTTGGTTTCTAGAGCACATCGGTGACTAACTTGCCCTCCAGAGACAACAAGCCTTCTCCTAAGGCACTCCTGGCTGTGGTGGCAAAAATTAATCTTGGGCTGATTCCCATCTTATGTCAAAGTCGCTTTTCGTCGACCAAAATGATTTTAGAGTGATCAGTTAATCAACTGATGTCGTAAAGGTTCTCTAATCCTGGTATCATAACCAATGTAGCTACTAGATAATTACCGCCCCCTCAACAAAATATTCGTTACAGGTTAATTAGATTGTTGAGATGGATGATGTTGATGTTTCAGAGTCCATATCCAGTGCTCCGGGCAGTGATCCAACTGTAGCTTTGTTGATGTCCAAGTATGCTTCCTCGGCTCAGCCCACCTCTGGTATGTCAGCTGTGATAAAGTGTTAAACCCTTTCAGTGCTAACAAACGACATATCGTTTTTTTAAATCTCTAAGAAATATAGAGAGGAAGGTTATTTTAACAAAAAGTACATTTTTCAGTAAACTATTAATATAGCTTAGTATAAAATAAATAACAGTAATTAACAGTTTACTTATTATCCATCAGAATAACATCCCATATAAAAAGATTTTCTGGCCCAGTACTGGATTTATACTGGGTCAGTACCGGCCAGTACTTGCCCAGTATAACCCAGTATAACCCACTATAACCCAGTACTTGCCCAGTATAACCCAGTACTGTCCCAGTATAACCCAGTACTTGCCCAGTATAACCCAGTACTTGCCCAGTATAACCCAGTACTTGCCCAGTATAACCCAGTACTTGCCCAGTATAACCCAGTACTTGCCCAGTATAACCCAGTACTTGCCCAGTATAACCCAGTACTGTCCCAGTATAACCCAGTACTGGCCCAGTATAACCCAGTACTTGCCCAGTATAACCCAGTACTTGCCCAGTATAACCCAGTACTTGCCCAGTATAACCCAGTACTTGCCCAGTATAACCCAGTACTTGCCCAGTATAACCCAGTACTCGCCCAGTATAACCCAGTTCTTGCCCAGTATAACCCAGTACTTGCCCAGTATAACCCAGTACTTGCCCAGTATAACCCAGTACTGGCCCAGTATAACAAAGTCCTGGCCCAGTATAACCCAGTACTTGCCCAGTATAACCCAGTACTTGCCCAGTATAACCAAGTACTTGCCCAGTATAACCCAGTATAACCCAGTACTGGCCCAGTATAACCCACTATAACCCAGTACTGGCCCAGTATAACCCAGTACTTGCCCAGTATAACCCAGTACTGTCCCAGTATAACCCAGTACTTGCCCAGTATAACCCAGTACTTGCCCAGTATAACCCAGTACTTGCCCAGTATAACCCAGTACTTGCCCAGTATAACCCAGTACTTGCCCAGTATAACCAAGTACTTGCCCAGTATAACCCAGTATAACCCAGTACTAGCCCAGTATAACCCAGTATAACCCAGTACTTGCCCAGTATAACCCAGTACTTGCCCAGTACTGGCCCAGTATAACCCAGTACTGGCCCAGTTACTGGATCACTGCTGGCCCTGTTACTGGCTCAGTACTGGCCCAGTATAACCCAGTATAACCCAGTACTTGCCCAGTATAACCCAGTACTTGCCCAGTACTGGCCCAGTATAACCCAGTACTGGCCCAGTTACTGGATCACTGCTGGCCCTGTTACTGGCTCAGTACTGGCCCAGTATAACCCAGTATAACCCAGTACTTGCCCAGTATAACCCAGTACTGGCCCAGTATAACCCAGTACTGGCCCAGTTACTGGATCACTGCTGGCCCTGTTACTGGCTCAGTACTGGCCCAGTTACTGTATACTTTTACTGTACTGAGAGGAAGGTTATTTTAACAAAAAGTAGCAAAACGGCCATTGGTGACCTGCATGTTCATAGGATACACTAATAACCA
The DNA here is from genome assembly GCF_028750875.1 of Macrosteles quadrilineatus. Lineage (NCBI taxonomy): Eukaryota > Metazoa > Arthropoda > Insecta > Hemiptera > Cicadellidae > Macrosteles > Macrosteles quadrilineatus. The sequence goes on from NW_026542597.1 coordinate 85,185,782, forward strand.
CTTAGCTAAAAGATTCGCCCATAATCCGATGATTCGAGATGTATGTCTAAACCAAGGATTATGAACACCTCACTATGCCCCAGTGGTTGTAGTATATCGCTACAAACACACAGGTCACCAATTATTTGCCACACAGAACGGGAATCGAACCCGAGCAGACAAATGCCACTGGCCAAGTGACACACACCCTAGCCTTCTTGGCTATCTGTGCTTAAAGACTGATGGGTCAAAAACCGGTATTTAAGTTGACGCTAACGATTGCAAACAGATGGCGCTACAGCAGGTTGTTCAATACGTTACTAGGTAGCAGCGCTAGTTAGTCACGGTCTATTTAGATGATATTTTTCAGTTAACTATAACAGTGATCATAAATTGTGTTACTGAGGCTTTGCTGCAAAAAATTATTTTCCCTAAAATGGCTATATTACGATAACATTATCCAATTAAACCAAGGGTTAATTCAATATTACATTGTAAACTAGATGTCTTTTGATTTTATGAGATTTTGGTTTCAAACAATGCTATCAGAACATTACAATTTATAAGAAAACTTAGAAATTTACAAAATAAAACTAAGTTTTATTTAATGTTTAATACAAATACCAGGACTTATCTTAGTTACATATTGTCTTATTATTCAAAATTAGCCTAATTAATAAAATAGTGACAACATTACAGTTAATATTCAACAACAGGTAATGGAATTGAAAGGCAAAAAAGTCTTATGAAATACGAATTATTGGCCTAGCACTGAAAGGGTTAATGGTTGTCGTAATAGCAATGACTAATGACTTCTCATTAATAAGTTACTAAAAAGCTATTTAGACTTTTCCCCTGTATTCAAATTACAGAACACCAAAACAAAAAAAAACTTCTAGGTAGAATTTACATTTTTCTATTAATTATGAAAAATTGAAGAATTATCATATGTTTCTTTAAACCCTTTAAAACTTTTCTTGAATCATTTTGTTACGTTTGCATTTTTATTGCAAGTTGGTTTACAACAAACATACAGCTTATAAAAGCCAATAGTGTTTGTAGTAAGTTCAGAAACAAGTGAATTATTCACATGCCATATAACTTTATGAATTACATTAAGGAAAAAGGAAACGATATGTTCCTTCTATCTTTCTGCTGAAGAAGAACCCTCGTAGAGGCGAAACATCAAGATTTAAATTGTGTTGTTAAATTTCTGTGTGCTTTTAACTACCTCGAACTATTTTCATAAGTAAATGAGTTGTGTATCTATTCCGTCTTTCTTAATGTGTTCACAATCCAAATGCTTCTTCTTCAATTTATTTATCAACTAATTCCTTGAGACAGAAACGCACATTTAAATTATTATTTTAAGGGAAGTTTGCTACTACATCAGCTAAATGCCTCTAGTATTTATTTATTGAACATGTGTGTATTGATTGAACAATGTTTTTTTGTAGAAGTGCTGAGTCCGGGTGAGGAGAGTGCTAGTGACCTCGGAGGGAGTAAAGGGAAACCGAGGCTGCAACGGTCCAAGGCTCAGAGTCGCAAGACGTTTCGTTTCAGGAAAAGTAGAGTGGAGGTAAGTCTTAGTATGCGACACCCAACTATTAGGCTTATACTCTGTGTGATGGAACCTGTCTCCTGATCCTCCGAAGGTCTACCTGGACACTTGTCAATGATTTATGACCTGAGCCAGTCCCAGGTAAACGGTAGGCATGGAGACAGGTTCCATCATACAGACTATAATTCATACAACACATGGTAGACTGTGTGCCGGTAGGCTACCTGAGTTGTTATATGTTTGCCTAGTAATCATAAGGTCGCCTGATCATGAAAAGCCACGACTTAAAGTTTAAAAGCCAGACCCAGCTGTTCTTGATTATTAAATTTAAATGGTCCTGAATAAAGAAACAGCTGATCGTTAACAAAGCAATTAAGGAATTTTCATTAATATTTGGGTTGAAATAGATAGGAACACTACAACAGAATTTGTAGAATGAAGGGACAGCAGCTAGCTTACCTAAGAAGTACAGGTTAGCCATAACTAAGACCCAGGGGACTAAAATATTGTTATATAAATATATGTCTCCGGTGTGTTCTACCTGTACTTCTATTAAGGTAACCTTGCTGCTATCCCTTCATCATAAGCAAAGCAAACTCCTAGTCTAAAGACTGTTGTTTTAATTAGAATGATTTTGTTTAGCGGGAATTCCACGGCATCGGACACAGTCGTACACAGCCGTCCACTCCGACCTCGACAAAACCAGAGTTTGGCACTCCGACCAGAGCTGAGCCCCCTCCTCCCCTTAAAACTGTCCCCACTCCTGTACAGAGCCCCCCGCCAACCAGCCCTCCACCTACCAGTCCCCCGTCACAGTCTGCTCAGCTGACAAACCCCAGAGCGGGGCTCAAGACTGACATCTCTTATGAGGATGATAGTGCTCTATCTCAGGTGAGTTGTTTACTTATTGCTAACTTAATTTAACGATGAAATTAAATGTAAATTAAGTTAATGTTTAATTTAGTTTATTCATGGCGTTGACTAACAATAAAAACTACTAAGACTTGCAGCAGTAAATAAAAGCACTGGAGTTCGTCTGTGTCCCTTTGAATCATCTAATTGTCTATTTCTCATGGTCTTGTAAATTCTCTGATTTCTTTTATATTTTCTTCATGAGGCTTTGAGTGTGTAAAAGTTTGCGTAGCATTTAAAATTAGTGGAGCAGTTAGGGCAACAGACTTTGGGAAGCGATTCCATCCCCTCCACCTCATCCTAACATTGAAAAAACAGCTGACAGCTGATCAGCTGATTTATAGATTAAGCGAAAAAATGGTTCGGGAACTCAGAAAACCTCCCCCCTTGAACAGCCCAAATTTTGTGAACGGACTATAATTTAGGCAACAACTACATTCTAAAAAATCACATCCAATTTTCAAAATATAATATATTTTTTTGTTTTAGACATCCAGCACCTCGGGCTACAGAGAAAACTGCAGTTTGCTGATGATGCCGCTGGAGTCGCCTCCGCTAGCTTCCACCAGTAGCAGCACCATTGTTCCTCCCTCGCCCTCGTCCACACCTGACCCTATCCATCCCATCCACCCCTACGATCCACAGGATGAGGACACACTCATTTAATGTGGATGTCCAGCAAATTGAAACATGACTGAAATCAGCATAAATATTACCATTGACTATTGGATACTGAAGTAGACCTCCCTCCAAAAACCAGGTGTCGCCTTTTTTTTTTTTTTTTTCAACTTAATCACAGAATATGCTAGTGTCTAAAATTGTATTTTCTACCTTATTGATTGTTGCTGGCGTAGTCAATGGATACAAACCTTATACTCGTATATAAGAAGCGCTATGCCTATGTTAAAAATTCAGTCTGGGAATATTTTAATTTCGGATAGTTCCCGCAGTGGCCACTAGGTAGGGAAGGTGCTACTATCGCGAGCGTGCGGGTAAGTCAACTGACTGAGTGAGAGAGAGTGAAACAAAGAATTGGTTTATAGAGAGAGAGAGAGGGGGGGAGAGAGAGAGAGAGTAGGGCAGCCACCTAGGAACGCATCCTAGCGGTGGCCGCGGGAAGCTCATTTTGGCGGCAAAATTCAAAACTGGCTATTCTCCATAACCATTTCGTTCATTTTTCATTCATTGGCTTAGTTGGAAGGTCATAACAGTTGCTATAGCTCACAATATGTTGTTCTATCAGTTGACTAGGTTTGTGTACACAGAAACCAATAATTTATATTAGCACAATCTGTCAGTGGCTCACATCAACTGCCACTATTTTCAAAAAAAACTGGCAACAACTTTAAAATCGGGATGGAATGTCAGGTTGTATCGATAAAGATGTTACTAATTCCAGAGGACTATACGATCCATGTTTATTTAATTACTAACCAATTCACCAAATCATGTTAGTAATGATTTTAACACTGCAATTTTAAATATAGGGCCTACTTAATTGAGGATGAACCAGTACTTGTATTAAACACTATAAATGTATGTGACATTGTTTGTTAGTTTGAACAGGACAATGTTAACAAGTAACAAGAACAAGTAGTACACCAAATTGATAAGGCACAAAAATCTCTGGCATCCAGTAACACAGTGATCCCCTTCCCCTCCAAGTTCCTAAAATACCTAGTTTCGTTTCAGGAGCTGGAATACATAAGAAAAACAGTCTAAGAAACCAAATGTGTTGTTAGTCTAATTTGTTAAATGTTGTGATATATAGTCTATACTATTTTTATGAAATATAGTTGTAAAGTTAAAATTGAATATGACTTTTATTTCCTTAAATTTGTGTTCTAATTGACAATTGACTATTACATCAAGTACTGCGCCTATAAATGGCAGCGGTGAAAGAGTTTTTTGTTTTGTTGGGGATGCAAGCAACAGACAATAATATTCAGAAAATATCTGAAAATATGTGACATATAATCCTCCTCACTTCGGTTCTCACATATGACTCATCACTGCCACTGCTTGTATATTATGGCGCTACTTGTTGCCACTTAACTTTATTTGTAGGCTCTATTAATATTTTATGTCATTTTCCTTACTCACCAATGTGAGCTCCTTTTGTTCAATGGAATGGGAAAAATATCATCAATTGGTTAGGAAATAAAGCTATCCTGCATGTTTTACTTATGATTTTATTTACAAGTTTAATTATCACCCCATTTTTCTGCGAAATAAGCACAAAGCCAAGTAGCAGTGAGTTTTAAAAGAGGGCGGCAATGTGTACAGAAAGTGATGTAACCCTATACATATGAACTTGGATGATGAGTATACCAAACAAAATATAGGGGAAAAATCTGTAATTTAAGGTGTTGACTGTTTAGATGTTTTAATTTAAATATTCGCTAAAGTTATTACATCTCAAATAAACACTTTTAAATTCAAATTTTACAATTAAACCCATTTTGCGTGTGATTGGTGATATTGTTGACCCCTTAACCCTGGTTATTAAACCTGTCTGGCTCATGGGATAAGACCAATAGTTGTGCCAGTATAAAAGAAAGGTGACAGGGCCTCCATCACCAGCTATCGTTCAATTGCTATTCTTCCTGTGATCTCTAAGGTTTTTGAAAGGTTCATGTATGAACTGGTCGAACATCTGGACAAGAATGAGAATTAACTCTTCTCGGATTCTCAGCATGGTTTTAGGAGGGGCCGCTCGACTTCAACTGCCTTGATTCTGATTGCCAAAAGGATATCTGATCGGCTTTCGAGAACCAAAAACAGTCAATTAGTCTGACACACTCCTAGATCTGAGTAAGGCTTTCGACATTGTCTCACATGATGTCTTTTTAAGAAAGCTTGCAATGTTAGAGCAACACTGGTGTCTTACTGGAGACCTTAAAGTCGTACTTGAGAGGTAGGAAACAGAGGTTGTTGTGGTCAGGGTTGCTTCCTCTGGTGAACTATTTGACGAACATGGAGTCCCCCAAGGATCAATTCTAGGCCCTCTGTTCTTTCTCCTAATGATAAACGACTTTAGTGGTGAGGAGTAAGCTCTTCTTTACGCAGACGACACCACACTGTTTAGGGGAGGAGCGAACTTGGACGGAATCAGGGAGGGGGCAGCAGCTGTGCTGGCCTTGCTTTAGCAGAGATAAACAGAGATATGGTTTTTAGAGACAACAAATTTCAAGCCATAATGCTGATAAAACAAAAACACAACAGATTGTCTGCAGTTTTAAGTCAAAATTTGGCCGTATCACAACGCCACCAACCCCAACAAGTTAAACCATAGTTAAACTTTTGGGCTTCACCATAGACAGGAAATCAAGTTGGCAACCTCAAATTGATGAAACATGAAAAAAGCTATCTAGAGTTGTCTTTCTTCTGAGTAGACTAAAGAGTAGCTTAAGTGAAAGCCTTTCTTATAAAAAATATACCACGATAACTGTTCCATATAGTCAGTTACTTACGGCTTACTTCTCTGGGGCCATGCTTCAGGAGTCGATGAAGTACCTACTCAGGCTACAAAAATCTGCCTTGAGAGCAATAACATCTAGCGCTCCTTTGGAACGTTGTAAGCTAATCTTTAGAATGCTAAAGGTGTGTACTGTTATTGGGCAGTATATACAAGTGTGGAGACCCCCTGTTATTTTTTTAACGGCCCATACTAGAAAAACTAAACTCGGCACACCATTATGGCATGTTATGAAGTACTTTTTGAGCACAACCGCCACTTGGTGTTCATCCCCAAAATGGGGGATTTTGGGGGAAACTAAAAAATTTCAATTACTGCAGATGATGCCGCTGGAGTCGCCTCCGCTAGCTTCCACCAGTAGCAGCACCATTGTTCCTCCCTCACCCTCCTCCACACCTGACCCTATCCATCCCATCCACCCCTACGATCCACAGGATGAGGACACACTCATTTAATGTGGATGTCCAGCAAATTGAAACATGACTGAAATCTGCATAAATATTACCATTGACTACTGGATACTGAAGTAGATCTCCCTCCACCAGAACCAGGTGTCACCATTTTTTTTTATGAAAATCACAGAATGTGCTAGTGTCTGTCTAAAATTGTATTTTCTACCTTATTGATTGTTGCTGGCTTAGTCAATAGATACAAGCCTTTTACTTATATATAGGAAGCGCTATGCCTGTGTTAAAAATTCAGTCTGGGAATATTTTAATTCCGGATAGTTCCTGCGGCGGCCACTAGGTAGCGAAGGTGCTACTATCGCGAGCGTGCGGGTAAGTCAACTGACTGAGTGAGAGAGAGTGAAACAAATAATTGGTTTAGAGAGAGAGAGAGAGAGAGCAGGGCAAAATTCAAAACTGGCTATTCTCCATAACTATTTTGTTAATTCATTGGCTTAAAGTTGAAAGGTCATGACAGTTGCTATACCTCACAATATGTTGTTCCATCAGTTTGACTAGGTTTGTGTTCAACAGAGAAACCAATAATTTATATTAGCACAATCTGACAGTGACTCACATCAACCACGACTATGAATGTTTTAAACATACTTAATTAATTGAGGATGTACTTGTATTAAACACCATAAATGTATGTGACATTCTTTGTTAGTTTGAACAGGACAATGTTAACAAGTAGTACACCTAATTGATAAGGCACAAAAATCTCTGGCATCCAGTAACACAGTGATACCCTTTCCCAAGTTCCTAAAATACCTAGTTTCGTTTCAGAAGCTGGAATACAGAAGAAAAGATAACAGTCTAAGAAACGAAATGTGTTGTTAGTCTAATTTGTTAAATGTTGTGATATATAGTCTATACTATTTTTATGGAATATAGTTGTAAAGTTAAAATTGAATATGACTTTTTTATTTCCTTAAATTTGTTTTCTAATTGACAATTGACTATTACATCAAGTACTGCACCTATAAATGGCAGCGGTGAAAGAGTTTTTTGTTTTGTTGGGGATGCAAGCAACAGACAATAATATTCAGAAAATATCTAAAAGTACGTGACAATCCTCCTCACTTCGGTTCCCATACGCATGACTCATCACTGCCACTGCTTGTATATTATGTCGCTACTTGTTGCCACTTAACTTTATTTGTAGGCTCTATTAATTTTTTATGTCATTTTTTCATTACCAATGTGAGTTCCTTTTGTTCAATGGAATGGGAAAAATATTATCAATTGGTTAGGAAATAAAGCTACTGCCATGTTTAACTTACGATTTTATTTACAAGTTTAATTATCACACCCTTTTTCTGCGAGATAAGCAAAAAGCCAAGTAGCAGTGAGTTTTAAAAGAGGGCGGCAAAGAACTTTTGTACAGTGAAAAAGTGTTAAAGTTTCTAAAATAGGTAGCTTACAGGTCATTAAAATCATTTAGGCCTAATGATCATATGTGTACAGAAAGTGATGTAACCCTACCCTATACATATGAACTTGGATAATGAGTTTACCAAAATAAATTTAGGAAAAAATCAGTAATTTAAGGTGTTGACTGTTCAGATTTTTTTTAATGTTTGCTAAGTTATACATCTCAAATAAACACTTTTAGATTCAAATTTTACAACTAAACCCATTTTGCGTGTGATTGGTGATATTGTTGACCCCTTAACCCTGGTTATTAATACCTGTCTGGCTCATGACCGCAATAGTTGTGCCAGTATATAAGAAAGGTAATTAAGAAAGGTGACAGGGCCTCCATCATCGTTCAATTGCTATTCTTACTGTGATATCTAGGTTTTTGAAAGCGTCATGTATGATCAACTGGTTGAACATCTCGACCAGAATGAGAATTAACTCTTCTCGGATTCTCAGCATGGTTTTAGGAGGGGCCGCTTGACTTCAACTGCCTTGCTTCTGATTGCCAAAAGGATATCCGATCGGCTTTCGAGAACCAAGAGTCGATTAGTCTGACACTCCTAGATCTGAGTAAGGCTTTCGACATTGTCTCACATGATGTCCTTTTAAGAAAGCTTGCAATGTTAGAGCAACTGGTGCCTTACTGGAGACCTTAAAGTCGTACTTGAGAGGTAGGAAACAGAGGTTGTTGTGGTTAGGGTTGCTTCCTCTGGTGAACTATTTGACAAACATGGAGTCCCCCAAGGATCAATTCTAGGCCCACTGTTCTTTCTCCTAATGAGTAATGATGAACGACTTTAGTGGTGAGGAGGAAGCTCTTTTTTACGCAGACGACACCACACTGATTTAGGGGAGGAGCGAACTTGGACGGAATCAGGGAGGGGGCAGCTGCTGTGTGCTGGCCTTGCTTTAGCAGAGATAAGCAGAGATGTGGTTTTTAGAAACAACAAATTTCAAGCCATACAGTAATGCTGATAAAACACAACAGATTGTCTGCAGTTTAAGTCAAAATTTGGCCGTATCACAACGCCACCAACCCCAACAAGTTAAACTTTTGGGCTTCACCATAGACAGGAAATTAAGTTGGCAACCTCAAATTGATGAAACATGCAAAAAGCTATTTAGAGTTGTCTTTCTGCTGCGTAGACTAAAGAGTAGCTTAAGTGAAAGCCTTTCTTATAAACATATACCACGATAACTGTTCCATATGGCCACGTTACTTACGGCTTCTCTGGGGCCATGCTTCAGGGGTCGATGAAGTACCTATACTCAGGCTACAAAAATCTGCCTTGAGAGCAATAACATCTAGCGCTCCTTTGGAACGTTGTAAGCTAATATTTGGAATGCTAAAGGTGCGTACTGTTATTGGGCAGTATATATTCTCCCTTGTACTGAGACCAGGGTAGATGTTGATAGCTATAATGCTATAATACGCGTAGCAGAAACAAAATCGACATTCTTAGATTCCACCTCACGGGAACACATCGCCGTTTCCCCGCTTTTTCTTGGAAGTTGTTCAACAAGCTCCCCGGCTCCCCGCAGTGATCAGCAGTCTTTAAAAAAATTGCATTGACTATTATCATAGATAAAACATATCTATGCTATTATACATTTCACCTATTTATAATAATCAATGGCTATACAGTACTAAATGTTTGCACCCAGTAGACTAGATCCAGCCAGAACCCAGAAGCAGAAGTAAAAGTCTGATTTAGTGAAAACAAAAGCCTGTGAGGTAGGCCGTGTTTTCTTTCTGACTTTCTGTCATATAAATTAATGAAGATTGGTCTTTTCTTAATTTTGAGAAAACGTTTCTCTGTTCGTTTTAATGAATGGGTTGCTATAAAGATCTGTACCTGACGATGTGAGATTCGGCAACTATTCTGAAATAACCTTTCATTTTGTGAATGCTACTTTAGTGCACAAGTTTTAATAAATTAGAGATAGGTAACCTACAATTGGTTCCAAGAGTAAGTAGGCTATACCTAGACAAATTTTAATTTCTGAATTAATAGGCCTATTACTTTTATAAGTATTTAGCTCAGGTTTTATATTAGTTATGCCAGTGAACATGAGACCATATAAATTGAAAAATGAGTTAAGATATTTTGCCAAGATAGTTTTAAACACAATTTTACCTTGAGTTAAGAACCCAAGAACCACTGGTACACGCACACTGTCAATTAAAACTTATTTCGACTGACTTGACAATTAATTCTGTAACAAATAAGTTACTGGTAAGTTAGCTTAAATGTGTCCACTGATTAGCCTAGGCCTATGCTCGACTCATGGAAATAGGAACTTATTCAGTTAGGCCTATATTCACCTAGCCTATAAGAATTTAGTTAACACAACTCACAGACTAACTTAACTTCTAACTAGGGCAGTTTTCAAAAGTAGGCTATGAGGCTTAGCCTAACTTGGCTCTTCTTGTTTCCAATTTAAAATAACAGTTTTTTATATATGATTTCATCAGTCTGAGATCGATTGTTGACAAATTGTTTTCAGACCTAATCCTAGGCAACACTGAAAATCTTTGTTTCAAGAGCTTGGCATCCTGACAGTTTATGGAAACTACATAAACCTATTGAGCTCCCTCCTCTAATCCTAAACAAGAGAGAATTTTCACGGTCACAATTTAAGAAACAACAACCTGCTCTCTATTCCCAAATGCCGTAGGCCTACTCTAAAGTAAAAGGACAGTTTCCCACCACTGGCTTGTAAGATGTTTAAGTAATAGACTGCCTGAAAAAATTAAGAACCTGGAGACGAAACTGTTAAAAAAGAAGTTAAAGTTGTGGTGTTGCCAACATAGCATTCTATTTCTTGGAAGACTATTTTGATGTCCAGTTTTTTTTTTTTTACTCTCATAAGGCTAAGTAATTAAGTTAGTTACTGTAGGCTATGTTATTGGCTGTAAGTTTATTGCTATTGAGTTTGGGATTACGTGGTTTGATTAGCTTAACTTAACCCTTTATAAAACTTTTAACTTTGTTTAAGTTAAGAAATTAGTTTTTAAGGTTAACTTAAAACTCATAGGCTTATAATTTTATTTTGTTACAGCATGATTCAAAAATTGAAAACTTTGACCAAAAAAAAGCTTCTCTGACATGACTATGGCTTCACCTAGTGAATTGGAGGACTTTCTTCAAGGTCCCCTCGTCACTTGGGTGAGTTTTGTTCCTAAATTAACCTACAACTTGCTTCAGTATTCTTCAAAACATTTGCTGTAGTTTCTCGATATATTGGTCCTTTCAAAAAACAGTTAGGTAGGGTCAACCGGGGCTAATATGAACAAAAAAAGTAAACTTTTGACATTAACTCAAAAATGGTAAATGACAGAAGAAAAGAAAAAATAGTAGTGTATACAGCTCTTTTAGCTGAATCTATTTATTTACTAACAAAAACCATAAATGTAACCATTATTAAAAAAAAAATTAAAAACCACTGTTCACATTAGCCCCGCTAAAAGGGGCTAATGTGAACACTCTTAATAACTCTGTTATTTACAACACTAGGCATATGTGGGGGCTGTTGTGAACAAGCCTAGGGTCTAGTCTACCAGTTGCAATAAGTCTCAATATTTTATCTTAAATAGTTTTTGAGATATGAAGGTATCTTTGGAGAGCCGCGGGTCGCCCTACGGTAACCCTTTTTTTTAAACCATTTATAAATATTATACAGGGCTAATAATAAGATATAAACAAGAAAAAAATTATCTGTCAACATACCTGAGTACCTATTTATTAAAAATTTCTTCCACATACAAATTGTTTAAAGCACTTAAAAAAACAATAATTTAAGACAATGCAAATTGTTTGTTTAGGCAAATGACAGTTTATTGCACTTTTAGGCCTATTAGGTAGGCTAGCGTTTTACAATGTATTTAAGTGTGTAGAATAATTTGAATTCCGGTCCAACCAATGGCAGTAAAACAGAATGGCAAAACTGTGTGTCGTGTTGGGAGGCGTATAGTTCTACTATAGCCAAAAAGCAGTCACCTATGGTACTGTGCTGACAAAAGCAGGAAACCAGTTAAAAAGAAACAAGATTTTGTTAGGGCCACCCCCACTCCTTCTCATTAATGAAAGACAATCTAACTGAATTACGAGAAATGTCGTAAGTCTAGAACAATACAAACAACAAATCAGCCATCCACAAACAAAGTGATAAATCTCAGGAGTAATTTGAACAGCCTTTGAGGCTTGAAGTCAGCTGATTTGCAAGGGACAAAAACATAAAAAATAAATTTCAGGCCTAACGATTTACTACCGGTAGGCCTACATTTAAAAATATTATAGAATAGAATAGAATAGAATAGATTTATTGGTCATTCAGTAATTACACTATAATTACAATAGACTTCGTCAAGTTTAAACAATAAGTAGTCATAATACACAAGAGTCATAAATAATAATCTCTACCTAATTTAAAAATCACAGCCTCTTATATCTAAATCAAAAAATTCATTGATGTGGTATAATGGCCTACTTTGAAGCCAAACATATAATTTACTGTTAAATGCATTGTCAGAAATACTTTGAAGTTCCAAGGGCAGTTTGTTGAACAATTTGATTCCCAATGAGTTATGATAGTTATTAGTTAGACTTAACCTATTTTTTGGAATTTCCAGTTTGCATTTATTTCTAGTGTTGTGTTTATGAATTTCATTTCTTTTGACCAATAAATTAACATTCTTTTTTATCAAAATCAGAACCTCATAGATGTATAAATTTATCACTGTCAGAATCCCAGTTTGTAAAAATAATGGTCTACAGTGATCTAGGCTATCTGCACCTGATAAAATTCGGATAGCTTTTTTCTGTACTAAAAGAACATGTTCGATTCCAACACCATTACCCCACACTATAAGACCATACCTAAGCAAACTTTCAAAAAAGGCATAATATGACATTTTTAAGTACTTATCTGATACAAGTTTTTTTAGGTTTATCAGAAGGTAAATTACTCTGGACAATTGTTTACATACATTTTCAATATGAACTTTCCAAGAGAGCCTACTATCAATAGTAATACCTAGTAACTTAACAGGTGAACAGTTTTCTAAATCTACATCCCTAAAAGAAATTTGCAAATTACATGTTTTACTTTCATTTAAATACAAGCTATTTGAATTAAACCAATTGACAGTATCAGTAATTGAGGTAGTTACCACATGTTTAAGTTCTAAATTGGCATCATTAACATTTAGTAATGTAGTGTCATCTGCATAAATAATAGTCTTACAAGTTAAGTTATCAGGCAAGTCATTCATTATGCGACGCTACTTTCTGCACTGGAAAAAAATATTAAAAGTGCAGTCAGTCGCAACCGTTTGCCGGGGTAGCTCAGCCTACAATGGCTGGGTAAAGTTCCAGGGTCTGCGACAAGGTCAGGGGAACCACTAGGCCAAAAGCCGGGTCTAACCGGTATAGGACTGGCTCATACACGGGCACTGTGAACAAGTAAAAAACAAGTCACCAAAACAAACGTGCAATAATCACTACCAGGCCTACGCCGATTCTCCACACTCCTAGGGGGTCGTTGCTGACTACGCAACTCGGGCTTCGTCCTAACTATCCAATAGTTAAGCCCAGAGTGCCTAAAACACGGTGAGTTACACGACGACTTGCCAATAAAAACCACAACGCGTGTTATCACCAGGCGGGGTCTACTAGGCCACTATAATCCAATACACAACTCTAATGCCCAAGCTAACAATCAAACAGTTCACTCAATAATCGTACCACATAATAATATACAAGTACACTATAGGTAGAGTGACTACACCACTAGTAGCTGGTCTCAACAAATACCAAGCCAAACAAGCAAAGCTAAATGGCAATTACACTACTATTAAATTATTGAGCTACTTAGTAGTAGATAAATAAATATTAAATACGTTCCAAACACTAGATAAATGTATTATCTGATAGCCGGTACTCCGCTATCCAAGCTACCAAGATAACGTGTTGGATTACCAAACAAGCTGTTCAGGTTAAATTAAAATAATCAAATGATTAATCAATAACAACCCTACTACTGTTACTGCTACTACCAACTTTATGTTACTTAGCTGGGCTTCTGTTAATAGGCTAATAATATTAGCTACTAGCCTACTGGCCACGTGTTTCCAACTACGCACGCTAAATCGTGCAGCCTAGGTTTGTCGGGCCTCAGAGTTATTAGTAATATAACTAACTCTAGGTACAACGCAAAATAATAACTACTACAGTCAATTAAATTATATTATTTGCGCTCTAGCACCTGCCCAGAACCGTCAGGAATACACTTAAATATTATTCCTGACTAATATGAATCCTAACTACCGTCAGGCTTTGACCAGCACGGTTACAACTCTAACTCTCGCAATAAAATCAGATATTAATATATTCAAACTAATAATATCAGCTTTCAACCAAAATCAAAGAACGTCGTCCACTCACCAGCAGTGGGTCTTAACACCCAACTTAACACCAACTGTCACACCTCGTACACTCTGTACCTCCAACGTACGCCAGCCGTCTCCACAGGCACAGGACACCAACACTATCCTCACTCTACGAGATCCACCACTAGAATGTCCGTCCTATACTGTCCTGAAGATCTAGGATATCCCAGGCTTATCGGCACTGATAAGCCGGGTCAAAGGGCGCTTGCTAGCCTTGCTGCCGCCGCTCGCTCACCTCAACAATCGGTGCGCGGCCAAATAGCAAAAATATACCCCCCTAGGAAAAATAACTCGTTACATCCCCCACTTACATCGGGATGAAAAAAAAAGAAAACGGCCAAAAAGAAAAAAAATCTTTGAACTTCGGCCAAAACAAAATACTCCAACCCCGAACCCAATGGTGAACCCTACACCACAGGTCTCAAACTCAAAACAAAGAAAAACTCTTCTACTAGCCACTACCAGCCAACATGATACTGAAAGATTTGGCATCAGGAACCAGACGGGGATTTCCATTGCAAGGGCCTTCGGGGTCTTCGTCACCAATTTTGACACTGTCTATGTGGCCACCTTGGCCAGAACAGTCATCACCCACGCCCATTCTTACTACCTCTGTCCCACATGTCACCAATCCGAGGTCTCGGATGACATCCATACCCAGAATCATGTCCGTGGTGAGAGTGGGGACATACAAGGCATCTCCTATCCACCGTCTTCCCGCAGCTTCTCCTGCTAGCCGAAACGAATACTCGGCCGTTGACTGTGTCCCATCTGCCATCCTCAGAGGAGTGGTTTTCTTACAAGGCTCTATCCCCAGGCGTTGAAGATGTTCGGCGACTCCTCGCCCAACCAAGTTGACGACTGACCCAGTGTCCAGTAACGCCACAAAAACGTTGCCCATCAGCACAACTTCAACGAAGGGCCTAGAGTCCAAAGTTAGCCGGTCCTCGTCTACTCCACCAACCAGGCTGTTTAGTTTTCCGAGCCACTCGGACCACTCATCTGAGGTCGTTCGTTTTCGGTGGCCTCGCTCAGTTGACCTCCTGATGTCTGAGCTGGCCTGCCGTTTCCCGCACGACATCCACACTGATTCACCGTCATGCCGGGATTGCCACATCCATAACAGGAGACGGTCCTTGGCTTGCCACATTCTTTGGCAAAGTGACCAGTCTCCTGGCACCTAAAGCACCGTACACCACAAGCCACTTTCCTTGTCATTGCGGGCCTTCCTACACGAGCCTCGATCGAGTATGAACCAACCCGCTGCCCAACTGACTTGGCTTCAGGAGACGGTCTCTCAAAACTACCTCTTTCGAACGTGACAGTCTCAAGATTCTTCTCAGCTTTCTTCCTGGGAACGTAGGCGGTTTCCAAAACCAGCGCTACGTTGGGTGAAGGTGGAGGCCGGAAGGCTGCCTTCTCTCGCAGATAGGCCTCATAGTCTTCAGCCAACTCCACCAACTCGGCCAGGTTGCTGAAATCACGCCGGCGTACCATGAGTTTGTATTCTGGACGCATGTTGCTGTAGATTAAGTCTAATCTACCATGCTCCGACAAAGTACCGCTACGCCTAAGCAAGGTACTTATGGCAACAACGTAGTCCCGGAAGCGTTCGGTCTCACCCTGCGTCCTTTTCCGGATCTCCTCATCCAAATTCCTCTGATAACCAGGTGGAAGGAACTGGATCTCAAATTGATGCCGAAAAGCTTCAAAAGAATACAGGAGCTCCTTGCAGTTCCTGTACCAAAGAAGTGCTGAACCTTGCAGCAGCTCCGGTAGCGCTCTGAGCAGGTCCTCCGACGATATAGAGTACGAGACCATCAGCTCTTCAAGACGCTCCAGGAATGACACAGGGTCTCTACGTCCATCAAACTTCAAACCCCACTTTCGGACCATGTCACATATCTTGGAGCAATTCTTCGGCTCCACCCTGCTGGCCTCATTCGAGAGTATACCCGAGCCTCGTGGCAGCTCCAAGCTAGAAGGCCGGGCTGGTCTCTCAGAACTATCATCGGGCCGCTGCCATCCCTCGGGTCTACTAGGTAACCCAAAGGTAGGCAAGGGAGCAACCACAACAGGGAACGTAGGGTTGGCGGGTCTTCCGAACCCATAGCCGACCCCATCACTCGGCGAGCCTCTCGCCTGTCGCACCACCGATGCCAGATATTCTCGAAGAGTCCGGGTATCAGTCTCCAAAGACAACCCAAGAATCTCTTTGACCGCCTCTAACTCCCCGCTAAGCCTGAATATCTCTGTTTGGTCCGATTCAGTACTAACCAGTACCTGAGGTACGGTTCTCGGCGGGTCTGGATGCCCTATGGTTGTAGTAGCCGGCGGTACATATGTCGGTGCAGCAGCCCCAGCCGTACACAGCCTATCATCGCTGTACCGACGGGCATTCCGCTGCTTCCAAAATGATGAAAATCTCTGCCGTAATTCCGCAGAAGTCCCAGTGGTCACCAAACCATACTGGTCCATTGTCCTCATGAGCTCCCCTTTCGAGAGGTCATAGATCCAACCCACGCGACCGTCCCGGGGCTGCGACCCCAAGGACATAGTCGCTGGCGCGGAATAGGTCAGAGATGTTGTCACCGTCGTACCCACGACCGATGAAATAGTCGGCCAAACAGGCGAAGACGCAGGCCACAATGACGACGTCGTCATCACCGACAGTTCGGAGCTAACCCCAGAACTAGTTGTAACAATAGCAGACGTGATAGGCGTACCGCCTAGCACAGACGTCGTGCTCGTAGTCACAACCATATTTAAAATCCAAATACCACGACAAATCCGCAAAAATAAGATCGAAACCAATTAAAATGTATTTAACACCGTTATAATATATCAAACCAATTATAGGTGTGAAAGTCAAACCACAAATACACAATGAGGGTTCTCACTCAAATAATATTCAACACTAAAGCTCAATTAATTGGCAAAATTAAAATTACTAACTAATATCTATGTATACAACCACTAAATAAATTAGGGTTCACAACACACCACGCTGTAACAGAAAACAGGTTAGGCCTACCCAACCGACTATAAAATCACAGCAGGTCTGCCTAAAACTCTGCTCAAAAGCTCAGGTCCGCAGCCAATCTGCACAAGTCCACAGCAAATCTGCACAAATAAAATTATTTTGTTCGGGCGCCGTTAATACGTCAGCAACTCAGCACCACTGCCAACCTCTGTCCCTGTTCGCAGGCGCCATCTTGCGACGCTGCCTTTCTGCACAGGAAAAAAAAAATTAAAAGTGCAGTCAGTCGCAACCGTTTGCCGGGGTAGCTCAGCCTACAATGGCTGGGTAAAGTTCCAGGGTCTGCGACAAGGTCAGGGGAACCACTAGGCCAAAAGCCGGGTCTAACCGGTATAGGACTGGCTCATACACGGGCACTGTGAACAAGTAAAAAACAAGTCACCAAAACAAACGTGCAATAATCACTACCAGGCCTACGCCGATTCTCCACACTCCTAGGGGGTCGTTGCTGACTACGCAACTCGGGCTTCGTCCTAACTATCCAATAGTTAAGCCCAGAGTGCCTAAAACACGGTGAGTTACACGACGACTTGCCAATAAAAACCACAACGCGTGTTATCACCAGGCGGGGTCTACTAGGCCACTATAATCCAATACACAACTCTAATGCCCAAGCTAACAATCAAACAGTTCACTCAATAATCGTACCACATAATAATATACAAGTACACTATAGGTAGAGTGACTACACCACTAGTAGCTGGTCTCAACAAATACCAAGCCAAACAAGCAAAGCTAAATGGCAATTACACTACTATTAAATTATTGAGCTACTTAGTAGTAGATAAATAAATATTAAATACGTTCCAAACACTAGATAAATGTATTATCTGATAGCCGGTACTCCGCTATCCAAGCTACCAAGATAACGTGTTGGATTACCAAACAAGCTGTTCAGGTTAAATTAAAATAATCAAATGATTAATCAATAACAACCCTACTACTGTTACTGCTACTACCAACTTTATGTTACTTAGCTGGGCTTCTGTTAATAGGCTAATAATATTAGCTACTAGCCTACTGGCCACGTGTTTCCAACTACGCACGCTAAATCGTGCAGCCTAGGTTTGTCGGGCCTCAGAGTTATTAGTAATATAACTAACTCTAGGTACAACGCAAAATAATAACTACTACAGTCAATTAAATTATATTATTTGCGCTCTAGCACCTGCCCAGAACCGTCAGGAATACACTTAAATATTATTCCTGACTAATATGAATCCTAACTACCGTCAGGCTTTGACCAGCACGGTTACAACTCTAACTCTCGCAATAAAATCAGATATTAATATATTCAAACTAATAATATCAGCTTTCAACCAAAATCAAAGAACGTCGTCCACTCACCAGCAGTGGGTCTTAACACCCAACTTAACACCAACTGTCACACCTCGTACACTCTGTACCTCCAACGTACGCCAGCCGTCTCCACAGGCACAGGACACCAACACTATCCTCACTCTACGAGATCCACCACTAGAATGTCCGTCCTATACTGTCCTGAAGATCTAGGATATCCCAGGCTTATCGGCACTGATAAGCCGGGTCAAAGGGCGCTTGCTAGCCTTGCTGCCGCCGCTCGCTCACCTCAACAATCGGTGCGCGGCCAAATAGCAAAAATATACCCCCCTAGGAAAAATAACTCGTTACAATTAAAACTAAAAATAGAATAGGCCCTAATACTGAGCCTTGTGGCACACCTTGGTTCACACAAGCAACATCAGAACGTATGCCATCCACTTCTACTATCTGTTTGCGGTCCAGCAAATATGACTTTAATATTGCAAGCTCTCTGTTATAAAAACCATAAAATCTAAGTTTATCTATTAAAATGTCATGATTAACACAATCAAATGCTTTGCTCAGATCACATAAGGTGATCTGAGCTAAAGATCCCATTTCCAGAGCAGAAATTACCTCACTAACTAGAGTATCTATGGCTTTTACCGTTGATTGACCAGATCGATAACCAAACTGACTGTTACTGAATAGGTTTGATGATTCAAAATGAGCACATATTTGGACTTTCAAAACCTTTTCCAAAATCTTTGAGAAAATAGGTACACAAGAAATCGGCCTATAGCTACTTGGACATGCCACTGGACCTTTCTTATAAATTGGAACAACTCTTGATAATTTTAGTGGGCTCGGAAAAATACCTTCATTTAGACAACAATTTATACAAAAAGTTAAAGGTTCCAAAATACAATCTATTATAGACTTAACTAAGCTACTACTTAAACCATAAACATCTTTGCTATTGGTGCTTTTTAAAGACATTACAATTTTACGAACTTCAGTGCAAGTTACCTTAGAAAATTCACACTTTTTTGCTGGTGGGATTAGCACATTTAACAACTGATTGGCATCACTCACTGAACCTTTCACTTTAGAACTTTAGAACTATTACATTGGTATCCATTTATAAGCAGAGTATAAGTAAGGTTTGGTCTTTTTGGATATACTTGTAGGGTTGGAAGGGCCATTCTCTTGCCATTGTCTTCTTATACCCTCTGGTCAGGTAAGTTAGCCTCTCAAATTAAAGTCAGACTGGCTTTAATATAGCGGAACTTACAACCAGAAAATGTTAATGTTTCAGTTGCAATCTTGTCTTGACAACCCAGACAGAATCACTGATTTTGACGACCTCGCTGACGGAACAGTTATACATGAAGTTCTTTTACTGATGTAAGTTAGCCAAAATACACTATTCAAGTGGTTTCATTTGTATTGATTTATCATTATGTGTGATTATTTTTAGTAGTACAGCACCCTAATTGTTGGAACTCATTTTATCTGAATGAGTTACTTTAGGCTACCCCAAACACCTGGCTAAAAAAAGGTAGGCTACCTACTAGATAAACAGTTACAGGTCCAAAATTTCCCAATAATACAACTTAATTGCCTTTAATTTATTTCACAACCCAATTATATAATTAGTAGCAGGCCTTATTCCAAAACACGATGGAAAAAATTTATACCATAGGCCCTAATTAAAAAATTGTACTAGCGTAGGTTCAAAAAAAGGTTAAAGATAGCTAGCATAGCAACGAGACCAGGGTTTGAACTTACAAAAAGCATAAAGACGGCCAATGCGGTTTGGAAGAAGTGGCGACATTCATGTCATTCAGCCAAACTTTGCTTTGCAGTGGCCGCTAGCGCCATAATGGAGATGTGGCTTAAAAATGTTTATGACAAGTTCCCCCCTTTATCCTAACTCTGAATACCTGTACATGTTTCTTTCAGCGATCCTGAACCTTTACATCATGGAGTCCTCCCTAGTCTCGGTAATGCAGCCATCCGAGTACGTAATTTCGACTGTATCATCAAAAACATCAAGACACTCTATGAGGTAGACATGATATTTGACTATTCAACACATGTTCTTTGTGTTTAAAGAATAAAGAATGATTTGATATGTTTTAAGAGGATCCACCCGATGGCTAGTTACCACGTAAACATGGTCCTAAAAAAGAACCTCATGGCATTATTTTAGTGTTTATTAAGTTGAAATAAACTGTGAAAGTAAAGTATTCACATAGATCCAAACTATACTTGGTTGAACTGAAACTTCGTAATTATTTCTTTAAGTATTTACAAAATAATTTTGAAGATCCGTAAATTAGTCTTTTTCACATGTGATTTTAGCTGCTATAATAGTTAAACATTAATTTATCCCCATCCATTGCATGCTCTGATATGTTAAGAGCACAAAAAGCACACAATCAATGGAAACAAATTCGTTTTAGAGAGTTGAGAGCTTGTACCGTAGAGGCATGTTTAGCCACCATCTTGAATTAACCGGGTAAAACCATCTTAACTTATGGTTTAGGGTTCTCCCAGATAATATTTTTATTTCATGACTCTAAAAAGTAGGCCTAATTCTTAGGTCTATTTCCCAATTTTAGGAATTTTTTAACTTGATAATTTCAAACTACCTCTTTTTGTCTCAAATTTATATTTTAATCATCCTTGGGTTTATCAAACAAACTTTACATGGGTAAAAACTAGATCCAGCGACAATATGTTGTTAAATCTTTCTTCTGATGTTAACAGGAAGAGTTGTGTCAGCTGATCGTAAACCTCCCAGACTGCGTGAGGCTGGGAAGAGACCTCAAGACTAAGGAGGGGCTGGAGGATCTTCAGTTGTTGTTGTTGCTGTTGCTGGGCTGTGCTGTACAATGTCCCAACAAACAGAACTTCATAGAAGGCATCAAGACGTTGCATGTGGACGCTCAACATGGCCTCGTACACTGTATCAAACAGGTGAAACATAGGCCTACAGAATGTCTAAAAATTGCCGTCAAAAATCCCGGATTGTCAATAATCTGAATTCGTCTCTGGCAAGAAATAAAATTTAAAACAAATGAAGGAATTAGCCGCAAAAAACAAACCACTACCGCAGTTTAATAGCCTATAACGTATTTTAACGCATTCAAGACAAAGGTAAGTACATATATGTAGGTTACTTACAACTTCTTCATGCAGGACATGATTTGTTTAAAAGCTCAATTGGCTGTAGATTCCTCCTTGGGGACTTTTTCAAGTGTAGAGAAAGAGGGCCATAGACTTAAATGAATGTCTAAACTGAGACTTATACCATATTATAGCTCTTTGGTAACTTAATTATGTAAGAAATGTATATTAAAAAGAAACCATGAAATGGTTATTGCATTATTATTATTTAAATATATCCTGTGGAGTAGCAGCCGTTACTAAAACCTATGGTTTCCTCTAATTTACTCCAGAAACACTGTCTATGTTAAAGAATGCCCCTCCAACTTAGTTAAAAACTTAGTATAATAAACTGTGTTATTGTAATTTTTTCACATTCCAAACCGTTTCAATTTTGACTACGGTATACCATTTTTCATTTTTCATAGGTTACAGAGAGCCAACAGATTGTTTTGACCCCTGACAACTTTGATTCTCTCTCTAACGATCTTCTCATCTGCCATGTGAGACATCTTATCAAGCAAAGGGACAGATATTTACAGGTTTGTGGGTAAAATTTAAGTTGCTGAACACACTTAATTATAAAATAATTTAGCCTACTACTTAATTATGGTTTGAGTGGATTAAAAATATTGTGGAACGAGAGTTTATTCCATGAATATAGGCCTACAATTATTAGGAAACAAAATTGTAAAAGATAAAAAAAACATTTCTTGAATATTTTGTTTGGTTTAACCCAATTTTTAGTTTTAAATGTCTGAGATTTAGCTCCTTTGTGTTAGTAGAATTACTTTCACAATCTCAGGATATTTGGGTTAAAATACGCACATAGTGGCGTCCCCATCTTAAATAATTGATAATTGATAATTGATAATTTGGTAAGAGTTAGCATGGCACTGCAGGTTAGACTGTTTTATTTTGGGTCTGGTTGGAAATTAAGCCCTCTGATCTCGGACCAAAATTGTGTTGATTTGAAAAATTAAAAAAAGTAATTCTCATACAGCAATCGCTCTATACATATTGTGCATGAACTCCCATGCATCGAGATCATTTTCTGCTGTCTTCGTGAAATTGAGAAACGTCTTCTGCAGTCACTGCTAAATTGTGAACGTCTTCTCCTGTCCTGTAAATCGTCAACATCTTCCGAGATTACGTTAAAACTATTGTGTTAGTTACGTTGCTGCTGTTGTTGTAATTATTGTAGTATTTATATCACATCTTGCTTGGATTTGTATTGTTATTTCTTGTTATGTATTGTTATTTTATTGTTATTTATTGGTAATGTTTCAATGTAATGGGTTTCCCGTTGGAATAAATAAATAAATAAAACCTAGAATATCTCCCGGGCTCATAGCAAAATTATGAACACCTGTATGGAAGATATATAGTACAAGTAGAATTAGAAACCACAAAATTGAAGGCTTTCTTATTTATGCCCCTGGGTATTGAATGTTTACTGTTGCAGTACTGGGCGGGGCAGGAGGAGCGCAAATGTGGGACGTTGACCCCCACAGTTATGGCTCCAACGGGAGAGAGGGAGAGAGGAGAATCGCAACACTTGGCTGTGGAGTTGGCCGATTGGAAGGCGAGACTGAGGAAACAAAGACAAGAACTGTGAGTGTTTGACACCTGCCAAGTCTTTTCAAATCCACCTATCATTACCAAAAATCATACAAAATGGGTTTTATTTTATTGTGGAACTTCTCTTATCCAAAATAAAGGGGCAAAGTAATTTCAGATAACTGAAATCTTCAGTTTTTAACACCTGTAACAACTAAACATGACTGCAACTGTAAACAATGCAACACTAATTGAATAGGCAAAACAAAACGACAACTTGACGTGAGCACAGTCGGAATCACACTAATGATGGTTTAGCGGAGGGGAGGGATGGGGTAGCGAATTATTCACCCTTCTCTCTGGTTCGCTAACCGCCATGTTGAGCTTTCTCTATCGTCATGTAGTACGTAGCGGCTAGAATGTTTAGCACCAGCGCTGCATGCTACCGTAGCTGTAAAATGATTTTTGTTGCCGTTTTGGTTAATTGGTATTTTGGTTCTAAAAGTTTCCGTTAATAGAGGTAGTACTATAATCCCTACCACGTGAATAACTTCTGTGTGTTAGAGGTTATGTAATAGTGGTAATAAATGTAAACTTTTAATTTTTTTTCACAATATTGACCGGTATTTTGTGAGAGGGACCAATAACCTTTGAGAAATCGGTTTAAATCCCTGAAATGTGTTTGTGAATTCTGAGTACTAAAACTCGTCCTTTTCACAATAAAGTTTAAGATGCTAACCACATAACTGGTAACACACCTTCAAATATCCTATTTCATGGTGATTCTGATTGAAATAATAAATTTATCAACTTATAGATATTGAAACTAATGAAGAGAAAAACTGTGATCAATTGTAAATTTGCAATAATTCATATTTTATTAGTTTTCAAGACTCCGCAGAATTTTTAAGTGACCAAGCATCGCTCATAATTCTTTTTGTAAAATGGTTTCATATAGGCCCACTGGTATATGACAAATTACATACTTGTATAACTTAATCTACGTAAATCTGTATGTATTATTTAAATTTAAAAATAATAAGAGTGTTCATATTACAAGTATTAGTCTTACGAGTACCTACACAGTTTAGCCTACTATGTCCATTGAATCGTCCTAATCCTTTGATAATCAAAATTCTATTCACCTTGTATTTTTAGAGAGGAAAAATCCGAAGCACTTGCAGAAATGAAAGAAGAATTGGAACATTCTCGAGCTCAAGTAACAAAGTTAAAATCAGAGGTAAGGTTGCTTTTACTGTATTATTAGTTAATCTTGAAATCTTGTGGGGGTTTCAAATGTTAATTTCCTTTAGTAACAAATCATATCAAAACTAAAGAACTAATTTCATAAGTCAAACACTTATTTCCTTTATAAGTATGTGTAGAGGTTCTTCACTAAGGCTCTGACATCAGTGATATCATTGCTTGGATCGAAAGCAAAAGTCTAAGAAGGGCCTTGAAACAGAAAAGCTCATTTCACTTCACACACACATGAAAACCACTTAATTGGTACAGGGGGACCCAAAACGTATATTAAAATCCATAACTCTAACTCCAACATTTTGAAAAAAAAAACTCCATATACTATGTGTAGGGGGAGGAAGTAAAAACCTTCTTAAATTTGAAGAACTTAATGGGTAGGTAATTTATAGGCCTATATTAAAATGTTTGAACTTAAATGGTGTTAATCAAGTTATAGTTATAATATTATTATATATTAAATGTTTGAACTTTAATGGTGTTAATCAAATTATAATATTATTCCATTTCCAGATGCAAGATCTAAAACAACAGGCTAGGGCAACAAAGGCTTACAGGGATGAACTGGACTCTCTACGGGAGAAAGCCGAGAGGTGCGATAGGCTCGAAGCTGAGGTTTGTTGATTTAATGTCTGTACTACATGTATTGTTTGTATAACCTCTGTTTGTCACGAGATATTACCTTTCACAGAAAAACAGAAAACGACAAAACAGAACTCTCCCCATTAAAATGAGTGGTCCAATGTTGGCCATAAAATGGCAGAGATGGCGATCTAGAGCATATGGTTTGTCATGCACTAACACCATCCAGGTAACATCTGCATGATAAACCAGATGCTCAAGATCTCCGAAACC
Source organism: Macrosteles quadrilineatus (assembly GCF_028750875.1). Taxonomy (NCBI): domain Eukaryota; kingdom Metazoa; phylum Arthropoda; class Insecta; order Hemiptera; family Cicadellidae; genus Macrosteles; species Macrosteles quadrilineatus. The sequence goes on from NW_026542597.1 coordinate 85,211,204, forward strand.
GTAAACCTCAGCCAAGGCAATATAACGGTTGAGAGTGAAAGTAAAACCAAGCACGCACCCTAAAAGGAAACCCAGATGTCCGTAATGAAGTCCCGGAAACTTGGCACTGTTTAGCACTTTGCACTTGAACCAAGCATATTTAACTAGTATTTAATGTTACAGTGTGGAAGAGTCCATCACAATTAGTTTGCTAAATGTAGTGTTAGGATGTACGCACTTGAAAACAGGAGCAGTTTCCTTGCCTCCCAAAACCATAACATAATGTGGTTGAAAACACTAGTAATAGGAAAAGTCCAACCTTTCTAAAAATAGGCTTTACCTTCATCAATCCAGCTCAAAAAGTGTAACTGCGTTGGTTATTGGCGTTTCGCCATTACAATGCCATCGTCAGACAACAAAATCTCGGCTGAAGTAGCATCATCAGCCGAGATTTTGTTGTCTGACAATAGCATTGTAATGCTGAAATTGACTTAACCAACGCAATTACACTATTTGAGCTGGATTGACGAAGGTAAAGCCTATTTTTAGTACATTACAGCTCAGGGGCTAAAACATGGATTTTAATCAACTTTTCCACCTTAAAATTAAGTCAGTGACCTTCGCTATAATGAACTTTAAATAACACCCTTGTATACTGTACTTCTAACCGATGTTGTGATACAGGTGACCAAATACAGAGATAAGCTGAGCGACCTGGAGTTTTACCGCAGCCGGGTGGAGGAGTTGCGTCAGGACAACCGTGTCTTGGAGGAGACGCGGGAGATGTTGGAGGAACAGTTGGCACGAGCCCGCAAGCGAGGCGACCACCTGGTGCAGCTAGAGGCTAGTGTGCTGCAGTACAAGCAAACAATCAACGATCTTATACTGGTGAGAAATATTGATACAACTAGACGTGTATTGATATATTACGCTAATGTAAATTACTGATTTACCTCTAATCATAATATGCCGATTTTTTTTACCAAGTCAAACTGATAAAATTGTACGTTGTAAGCTGTAGCATTTTGTATGACACTTCAACTATCTCAGGTAAAAATAAGGTAAAAGAATTTTAGACACTGGCGCAATCTGTAACAATTAGGTGAGTCGGTCAGTCTGTAGTGTCTTGGACGTCAGGCCCAAGGCAGCATGGTGGGTTCGGATCCTGGTCACTGCCAATACTTTTTATCAGTACAGTTCACCAATGTACTGTACCGGTTTACCCCTTGCTTTGCTGGATGCGTTCCACGCAAAGGTCCATAGCCTATCTGGAGAAGCAAATGCAAGGATAAAAAAGCCGCAAACCTCTTTAAATAATTAAAAAAAAACTGACCATCTGAGTTGTTGAACCACTGACGTAGTACTGAAATAAATTAAAGCTTTCTGTCAAAAATTAAAACTTCTAAACCAAGTCAAACTGATAGAGCGACTCATTGCAAGCTAGAGCAACTGTTATGACCCATTAACTCTCTCGGTAAAAATATAGAGAATTTCAGACACTACCTAGCGCATTCTGTGACTGGTTCATTTGACTATGTTTTTATGATATAAAAATTAGCAACAGCTGTCCATAAAGATTGGATTTTATTTCTATATACAAATCTTAATGCTTGACCATTATGCTGAGAAGATGTGTGGTGACCACCTGACCGCAAAATGTATTCTTAAAAAATACTTTCTTTTAAACTGTACGAATTTACATTTTTTCAATTTTATTGTTTTGTTTCTTATATTTGTTTCTTGATGTTTTGGCAATCAGGAAAGAGATGCTAACAATGAGAAGCTGCAGCAGATGTTTGAGGAAAACGCAGAACTTTCATTGTTGAGTCGTTCTGTCAACAACACCGTCCATGACTCCGACCATCTTGATGAAGACACAGACACGGGTAAGACCATTTTACCCAGCTGCCGATATTGTTGACAAATGATTTTCTTTTCCATTTAAATAACCCTATACATAGTTTTGCTCCTACCACTGCAAACCAGTACAGTACAATTTTACACTGAAGTACAAGGAATAATTTATTTTAGACAGTATACGTACAAAAAACCCAAAACATGTGTTTTGCCTGAAATTAAATGCAAGCATATGAGACAACAAGGGGTCAATAATTTGAGTGGAAAGGGTTAATGATGCTAGTTTATTAACCATTTTAAAAATCAATTTGTAAACAGAAACACAGATGGTACAACATTTGATTGTATTTAGATTAGAATCAAAATGGTCTTCAAATTTGATGTCCAGTAAAATTTAAATTGAGTAGACCAATTAGACCAAGCTGCAACTTCCCTAATATAGGTAGGTCTGTTATATTTTAACATAACCTACATGCATAGTTGCAAAATTACTGATATGAAAAAATACAAAGATTTACAAAAATGTCATTTATGATTTTCTCTTAATTTTGACCTGTAGGACAACTTTTTGGAGTTCGCCATTTTACTTACTGGACATTCTGTATTTATGTACAGGGTCGGGCGATAACAGCCTGTCAGAGCAGCTGACAAGCAACGCGACTGCTCGGGCTCTGCGACTAGAGCTGGAGAACCGCAGACTAGCACAGACCGTGGAAAGCCTCCAAGAAGCTGCGTTCAAACAGACCAGCGAGACCATACTGGATTTGGAAAAGGAGAAGAAGAAGTTGTCACTAACGGTAAGTAATGCAGTAACATGACACAGGATCATAATTCGTTAAAAAATTTTTTTTAGATATTTAAAGATAGTAACATTTTTGTTCCACTGTGATCTGCTTCTACTCAAACCGTGGTTTTGAAAAAGTTGGTTTTGCTCAGAGGAGTCCTTCAAATCTTTTATTCGTAAAGCTCTTACTGTCTTAATTTTATACAAATCTTTCACAAACTAGTTGAAATGTATCCATGTGTTGGTTGAAAATATCAGTTAATGCTGATTTTAACATATAAAATTGTTTAATGCCATTAGTCAAGCCACAATCAGTGTTAATTTATATTAAATTAAATAGTGAGGCATTTTGCTATTATCAGGCAGATCTTTTTTTTTGTCATGAACATAAAAGTAAAACTTGTGTCTTAAAATTCTCTAGCCTTTATAATCTAATTTGATTGATATCTTGTTTGGTTACTTGTTCTATAGGTTTTAGAATTTCCCTATATTGAAGAAGCTATAACCATGGCGACACAGAAACATTTTGATGTCTCCAGAGTTCAAAAACACATACATGCGTTATTGTGGTTGGAGATACTCATTGGAAATTCATAAAAAAATAATTGTCTAGGTCGAAGATCTGGAGGGAACAAAAAAGAAACTGCAGCAGCAAAACTCTGAACTGGAAAACACTGTGAAGAACGCACAAAGAGACACAAAGAAGATGCAAGAACTGAGGGACTCTGTGCAGCTGCAACTCGAGGTGAGTTGATTTCGACCTTGGAGTTTTGTAATTTAGTTATTCCTTTGTAAGTCTTATCTCAACTTTTGTTTTATCTAGGGATGGACGAGATTGGATTTTTAGTTCGAGACGAGACGAGACGAGATTTTTTATTTCTCATAAAATTACGAGACAAGATCGAGATGGGATTTCCCTTCTCATACACAACGGGGAATGCACGTTCAGAGTTTTTACCTGATTTTGTAACATTGTTAGATGACTGTTTAAATACAAAAATAATGATAATAGGCAAGAATGTTTACAATCTTTTATTAAAAAACATCAGCATAACATTTTTTTACTAATCACGCCTAACTTATTAAAAATGCCTACGATTAGGAAACATAGTGATATCAGTTAGGCTAGAGTTCAACTTATCCTAAAATAAAATAAATCATAAAATAAAAGCAATATTAATTTGCATAAAATAGTTACTTGTTTTAACTTTTTATAGTAATAAAACATTCCTCACACTGCTTACACTTAACAAAACTTCTCAAATGTTATTAAAGTAATATTTACATTTAAAGAATTAATTAAATAAGAACGCCTTCGCAAAGGAACATTTATGACATTGATGACATTTATAAATGTCATCAATACTTCTTTATCATATGTATCAGATCCATGTGTCGTTTCCAGATACGGAGTGAGGAGGCAGAGTCGCTGCAGAGGGAGAAACAGAGACTAGAACGTCGAGTGCTGGAGCTAGAGTCCAGCCTGGAGTCTGCGCGGGCGACGGCCGAACGTGTACAGGAGCAACAAGACAGTAGCAACAAGGCTGCGGCCATGGAGCGGGACATCAACAAGCTCAAAGAAGCATTGGAGGTGAGATTTTGGTTGAGGGAATTTTTCAAGTGTAGACTAAAAGAAAAGTCTACACTTAAAAATACCCATTTGTCTACAAAATTACAAAACTCTCCTGGGGAATGAAATATTGTGTATTTGTGTCTTCTGTGCATTCTAGGGCCTAACTGTACTTCTTGTAAGGTAAGCTATCTACTACCATTCATTATACTATAGTTGGGAATGTGTAAATAAATACAAGTTACCAATCTACTTCCTGAACAGAATTTTTTTAAATAAAAAAAACTGGCTAAAAATTGAAGTCCGATATGGAGAGTGTTAGAACCACAGTACTTAAATTATGTCAAGGACAGGTCAGTTAAGTATCACCATCAATGTAGATGGCATCATGTAACTAAGAGTAACAAAATATAGTACATTATATGAATCATTATACAATAAATCCAATATCTTTGTTCCGAAATTCCTATTTGTAATTTGCATACAAATATCAGTTTTATTCATGTGCCTCATGCAACATCACTAATAATTTTGTATTTGCAGGCCAAATCAGTCACGTTGGATGAAGTAACAATGGAAGCAGAGAAAAACCTAAAAGAAAAATTACATCTGGCGAAAAAACTAGAAGAAATTAACTCTCAAGTAGCGAGGTAAGTGGAGACTTGACCAACCAGCTGTAATTACTCCCATTCTGCACAGTTAGGGCTATGACAACACGTCTACAGCTACGATACCACTTTTCCCTGGACTATTGTCAAGTATTATATATAGGCTCAATAAGTTATTTGATTTCATCTGGGAAACACGAAGAGGAAAGAATCCAGTTTTTTAAAATGTATCATTGAAACACTATTCTAGAAAAAAATACAGTAAAACAATTGGTTTACTACCGAATTGTAGAAAGCATAATACAAAGTATTTATGAAATACTTTCCACTAAGCCCCTTTTGGAAATTTTAGATTTATGAGATCCAGTCTTTATATGCCCGGATAATTGAGTGGTATGAATGAATGAATTATATCTTTATTCCAACAAAGTATTTACAAAAAAAAAACTTACGTGAATTTAAAAGAATAAAATAAAATTAACCTTTGCATTACATCTATGTTTAACAAAGCGTGCATGTTTATAAGGAATAAGCCAAAAGGGCAGCGAGTCCAAACATAACATTATTTTATCAAATACAAAAACTAAATAAATAAATAACAGAAGATATGATGAGGTGAAAATGGAGTTACAAGAACAAATTGTGAGATAACTATGTGAAAAATATTAGGTGGCATAATTAAGTTTAAATAAAAAATAATAGAACTGTAATGGTGACAGGAATTCGACGGCTTTCAAAGTGTGTCTAGAGGGGTGGTAGTAATGCTGGCATAAAAATTTGTCTTATTATTTAAAATTCTCGGAAATGGGCCCAATTTTTTTTTAAATTTGGAGACCTGTCCAATTGTCCATCCCAACCCCTAAGTACTCTATTATGACATTTTGAAAAAAATTATAAAAACATATACTGCTTTGTATTAACTTTAATTTGTTGGTCCTTTTTATATGGATAGATCTTTGTTATATTGGCATTAAAAAAATAAAAATAATTTATTATTATTGAACCAGACTTTTAAGTTGATTTTAGTATGTATAATAACTGTTCAGACCTGTAGCCCTCAGGCTAAAATGTCCCAACCCACATTCCACATTCCATAGTAGAGACACTTTCCCCTTATCTCCATATCTCCATTGACATCCCCTTCACCCTTAGTGCTCTGCTTATTGTCACAATGTTTTACAGGGTAGCAGGCCAACTATTGTGAGTGAGCTTGTTTATATTCAGTTTTTTACTAAAATTCTTCCTATTAGTTCAGTAGGTAATACAAGTTTTCTTTAAAAAATTTCTTTAATTTGCTTAACAGTTTGTGGTACTATATTTTTTATGATTTAATTTTTGAGGTTAAAATTTACCTTTGTAAGTATACTGGACTAGGTTTTTTCCACTTTAAGTAAATTGACAAATAAAATTAGGGTAAATTAATGTACAAATTAGATTTATTAAATTGTCAATGTAACTTTATGTAGTTTGCATTAAGTACAGTTTCGTTGGTCTCAATTTAACTTAGTGTAATCAATTTTCTCAAGTGCAGCAATACATTTGCTATGTTTATATTCAAATGCACTTAGATATGTTCTCAAAGTCACATGTCCACACATTTGAACTGTTTTTAATTAAATAATGTCAAATTACTCAGTAGTTTTTTGGTTAAAAACACTACCTAGATGGTGCACTTGTTTTTGAATATGATAAGCAACAAAATTAGCTCAGAAAACTTTCAAAGTTTAGTGATTGAATTCACAACAAAGATGCACCTATACAAATTTCAACATACAAATTATTTTTACAAGAGAATATGTAAACCTAACGTAACATAGACTGACCTAACAGACATGCATTTTTGAACATAATACAACATGTTTAGATAATGACAACATAACATTAGTTGCATGCTACAAAGCTACATAGACAGTTTTTGAATGGTAATAAATAATAACGTTTGAATTGTTTTACTATACATAAACTAAAAAACTTCATTGCTATCTACATTGATCATGCACTTTAGTTACAGTATTCAACAGTAGAAAATTCAATAGTTTTTTACTATTTAACTAGACTAAAAAATGTTATTTACCAAATCAATTAAAAAAAAAAAAAAATGGAAAGCAAGTATGTTGGCTTTCCACAATCATTTAAAATTGTAGTTTGTAGGAGACAAAAGCATATTCAAATGATAACTCAGTTAGATATTTTCACTGTAACTTGTTAAAAAATATTTTTAACCCCCCAACCCCCTACGCTGACCATGATGTTAATCACTTGATCCGCGTGCGTAGGACGGTTCCGCAGTCAGTATTCATATCGAAATGTGCACTACGTGTGGATACTGTGTAAATCTAATCTAATCTTACATCTCGGCCTTGCAGATTACAGGAGGTGGAACGAGACATGCAAGAGCTGGAGCGTCGCTGCGCGATGGACCAAGCTACGCTGTCCGCTCTACAGAGCGATCTAGTGGCAGAGAAACTAAACACACAGCAGCTCAAGAGCAGCCTGGACAAGTTGGGGCTGCCTGTTGACCATCTCATGGATATGGACAACGCTTTAGACAAGTAAGAACGTCCGTGACATAAATTGTGTCAATGTAAAATACGTCAATGTGGCGTAACCAATTTTTTTGTACAATTTCATTGTGAGTAGCCTCCGGATTGCGAAGAATAACTAATAATAGTGGTTTAAATATCTAATTCTGGCAATCAAATTGTTGTATTCCACAACTAGTTTCGACCTGCTGGTCATCATCAGTTGCATACATGGATGATTACTTCACAATCACATGAAGGTCGTCAGGATTAAAAGTTTTTGATACATATACATACTCAAAACACACGCATACCACGGATGAAATGAAGCAATAAACACGACACCGGTCTGCTCGTCGTGTTTAATGTGTCATTTTATCGGCCATGCCCATATTTGTGTGCGTGCTATGCGTTTTGTGTATGTATAGTGTAATTGGTAAGTGGCCAGTTTAAATTTCTCAACAATTATTATGATTGTAAAATGTTTTGTGATATGGGAAATAAATTCATTTATTCATATGAGTCGACAACTTTTAATCCTAATTCATGTGAAGTACCTAATCATCCTTGTACACACCTGATGAAGACCTCTTAGCAGGTCAGAACTAGTAGTAGAATACAATTATTAGATTGTCAGAATCAGGTATATAAACGACTATTATTACCTAAATTATTTGATGGAATACAATCGATTAATGAAAAATTCTTTCAACATATTGCCTTGAATTAGCAACATTCATTTAAGTTTTTAGTTTTAAATGCTTAAAACCTGGATATAATCTTTTTTCTTAATATTTACCATATCTGTGTGCAATCCTACAGAATCTTGTCCAGTCCTGAAGTCCTGAAGCTGGTGAAGCAGCGACTGGCAGACGGAGATGACACAGTCCACGGACTGGCTGAGCAGAACGCTAAGCTGGAGGTGGATGTAGCGACCTTGCAGTCTCAGATCATGTCTATGACCTCGCAACTGACTGCTCTACAACTGGCCAACTCTCAGTTGGTGGCTGAGAAAGACGAGGTAAGGCTACATGTCAGTCATGGTATTGGTTAAGGGACTGCAGGTCAGACTTTTTTACTTAGGGTTGGGCTGGGTCATAAATTTTGGCCATGAGGATTCGAGGGATCGGGGAAAAATCAGGCTGCCTTGGAAAGAAATGATTTTGAACACTATTAATTGTAATAATGCAATTGGTTTATACACAATATTGTGTATGAACTCTTCCATATCACAGTGAAATTGTGAATATCATATATGCTTAAGGCAAAATCTAGAAAATTTTCAGCGATCTTTGCGAAATTGTGAACATCACAGTCACAACGAAATCGTGAACATCTTCCGCAGTCATTGTAAAATCATGAACGTCTTTCCACAAAATAATTGTTTTTTTCAATATGACTGTTGTTTTAAATTTGTAACTAAGATTAAGTCTTGTTTCTGCACTAAACAGGTGTTGAAGAACCACAGCGACCTACAGAACGAGCATCAGCAGATGTTGGTGGATCAGCTGACTTTGCAGAAGCTGCATGAACAACTCACCACTGAATATGATGGATTGGTCAAGGAGAAAGAAGAACTCAAGGTGAGAGATACAAGCCTTCTCATTAACCTGAATTCCTTTCAGGAATTCATAAATAAGCCATAGATCGCCAGTTAAATTACCTCTCCCGGTGGTTTAAGTTAAACCCATTTAAATCCAAGGAAGAATTTGGGAAATGAAAATCTGTTGTTTTCTTAGAGCTTAACTCACAGTCAGTTTAAACTAGATTTGAAGAATGCTGGTATAACTCGTGGATTGAGCCTAAACCGAAACATTTCAAATGACATTTCTTAATGCCTACAAGTACCCCTATAACCACATAAATAACCATAACCATAATAACCATATGGTTTTACTAGGTGAGCTATCGAGATTTACGAGCTGAGCAGAGGCAACTGAAAGACAACTATGACATCCTTAGCACCAGCATCGAGTCTCTGCGCAGTGAACGTGACACTCTGCGCGAGGAGAGCCGTTCACTCAACAATTTGCGCGCAGAGCACTCAAAACTCAAGGTCAGTAGTTAGAGATTAGGGTTTCAAAGACAAAGTGATGTTGAGTAACTTTTACAGTACACTAAGATTTAAAATATATATCTAACGACATACATATTATTGTAATTTTGCTGTACTATTTGACGAAACAAAGATTTATTTTACTTTATGATGCCGTTAGTGATAAATTTCCAAATGTGATTTTTAATCTGAAAACATGTATTGCAGGATGATTTTCGCAATTTGTTCACGGCCAGTGAGAAGGTGAAGAGTGATTATCGAGGGCTGCAGGAGGAGTACAAGGTCGTGCGAGCAGAGACGTGTAGACTGAGGCTGAACGTTACGGAACTGCAGGGTGAACTGGCGTCCCGCAACGACCACATCACGTCCATAGAGGTGCAGCTGTCAAAACTGTCTAGCCAGTGCGAAGTAAGTGACCATCACCCTTAGATGAATATCAGTAGGAGTGGTAAATATGTGAATTAAATCTGATATAATCAATGAAGATCTGATATAATCAATGAAGATCTGATATAATCAATGAAGATCTGATATAATCAATGAAGATCTGATATAATCAATGAAGATCTGATATAATCAATGAAGATTTGTAACAAAACCTAATCTAAAATCTCAAAACCACTAAAAATTTGGAAAGGTTTTAGTATTGAGATATGATCAGTGAATTTTATGATTCAAAACGTCAACAAAAAGTTGAATTTAGGCTATTTAAGATTTTTATTGTAAACAAATGAAGTCATCACAGGTTTTTAAGTAGTAGCATTAAAAGAAGGAGTTTGCTTGGCTAAATTTAATTTGATTTTGCAAATTATTCTTTGAAAAATAAATACTAAATAAATTTTTTAAGTTTTTTATGTTAGTGATAAGAATCAAAATTATTTTAAAATTGTTGTTCATCAAAAATTATGTTTAAAATTTCACATATTTATGTCACTATGTCAGGGTCAGAATTTCTTCCACTTGTTATTGCATAGTAAACATTTTATTGTTAGGTGTATTTTGACCTTAACACATTCACTGCTAATGATATGTAATACTTTTATAAATGGCTAAAAAACATAAACATTAACATGATCATGTTAATTGAGTGACAATATATCTTTAATTAAATAAATTTTATACTATAAATTGTGGATTAAAATATATTATGTAATTATATACATCATGTATTATATATCTGCTAATATACTTATGACGCACAAGTGCGTCATTAGCAGTGAACGTGTTAATCAGGAAAGTCAAAAAGTTTTGCATTCAGATTTTGAGATTCGAGATTCAATTTATTAAGTTTCGGTTTCGAGATGCATTAAAGGAGATCGGTCATCTACACTATTATTCATGAATGTATACGGCTATAGATAGTTTAATTTTCTGTATTTTTTTTTGTTTAAGTTAAGTATTTGTACATAGTAACTATAAGCTTGACACTATTTATTGTATGTTTTGTACATGCTATAAATAAAATTTGAATTTGAGATGTGAACGTGTGAAATCTGTTGCCAGATTCTAAACCAGGTGAAGATGGGGCTGGAGGAAGACAGACGATCTCTGATGGAACACGTAAGTCTGTTGCTGAGCCAGTATCACGAGCTGCTGACTCACTCACTGGAGGACAAAGAACACTACCATACCGAGGAAAAACTGTTTAGGTCAGTAGAGTTACTTATCACCTTGTTGCTTTTGTTTGTGTGGCGTTCAGCAGCCCTCAGGTTAACGTCTGCCTACTGGACAGTGTCTTAACCCACTTTCCTGGTGGTCGCTGAGGTCCCTGCAAAAATGTTGGTGGCGGAGAGGAAGGCAATTTATCAGCAGAGTAGTGTAGGAGGACAAGGAAGAACAGAATAGTGCACCCGCATCTACAGGCTCTGACCGAGTACTGGGAACAGGTGTAGGGACGCAGGACAAGGCGTCTGATTCAGCAAGTCCAATCTTGGGTTTATCTGCTATTTTCGATTGTACCTGTTCAGTATGGACAAGAATGTGATAACCAATTGCATCTACTGCCCAGGCACTTCTGAAGGTGCGGAAAACACTTTTTGCCTTTGCCCGTGTTAGGAAAGGCTCCACTTGGCCTTTAACCGGAATGTAGTCTAGGTCATAAAGTTGTTGAATGCCAGAAAAAGTGTGAGCCCTCAGGTTTAGGTCTACAAGCTTAGGTCACGTGCTGACCTGGTCTGTAGAAACCTCCGATAAAAAGTTAGTCGCCATATTGGAAAATGGTGGCCTCTTTTGAAATTGCAGGATTCTATAATTTAATGTCACAAAAAATAGTTGAGGTTTTCCTTTTAATCTTTTCGTTACCCTGTATAATAAGGATATTTTAAGATATCTAACAATAACAATTATCAAAATTTCTCATTCTTGTTACAGAGATAAACTGAATAGTTTATGTCGGCAAAAAGAAAAACTTGAAGAAAAAATTATGGAGCACTATCGTCGCCTTGACAGCTGCCCAACGAAAAAGTAAGAGATTTTAAAAACCACAATTTTTTTATATTTATCAGTTTGTAAAAAAGTTTAATTACTCCTTCATACAAACACACGATATGTGTTTCTTCGTTTGTTGTATTGTTTTGGTTCTTTTTATAGGGTTTTTCTTCAATGAACCAAAAGTTGTTTGGTTTTTAAGTTAATCTATTTCATAAAGTGGCTCTGTTTGTTTTAATAGATTCCTTGGTCACATTCTCATACTTTTACAGCCACTGCTTACTGATTTGTATCGTATTTCAGGAAAAGTTTTGGTGCCAACCTTGTTAGAAGGGTCAGGAAGGCTGGTTCTGAGTTAATTAGCAAGGTAGTATTTTGAATTTTTATTTAGTTTTGTAATAACTATTGGAATTCACATTGTCTTGTTGTTTTATCAAGTTGAATTGGTGTAAAATGGGGAAATTTTGATTTTAGTGGTGTGAAGAGTAATTATAGTTATAGGTTGGTAGTATAGATGATGTTTATGAGGAAATTGTTGAAGTTATTTTACTAGTATTTATAAAAAAAATCACCATTAAAAAAATTCAGAGAAATGAAAAAAACACCTGGAGATATCATGGATAAGTACTCAAACAGAAAATGTTATCCAAATCGGACCATAGGTGTAGTGTGTAGCCTGTAACTTTGTACAGTAAAAAATTACAAGTGTGTACATGTAAAAACGAGGAAGACTGTAATTAAATGCTGAGAGTACCGTTTCTCTGACAAATACTTTTATGGATGCTGCTTGTGGTTAAGGCTTGCTAATTTGAAAAGTAGGGATGGACGGATCTCGAAATTTCGGGAAATTTTAAATCTCATTCTACAAAATTAAATTCTATTTTGGACGAGAATAAAAAAAGCCTGCAGACATTCAATGCAATACCCACAATACAGGAGTGTGTTGATGTTGCGTTTCCTTTGCGAAGGCGTTTTTATTTAATTATTAATTCTTTAAATGTAAATGTAAATATTGCTTTAATTGTTTTATAATTTTTTGTTTTCACATAGCAAATGATGAGAAGTTTTGTTACCGGGTTCAAACACTGCCAGATTAAATTTTATCTAAGTGATAATGCCGCAACCCCTAGGTGTAGTCTGAAGTGTTAAACACGATCCGGGGATAGTGCTTAGCGTCCTAGGCAAAAACGATGAACGATATAGGTCCAAGGCAACTGCCTTAGGGGAGTGCTAATAAGAATTCTATTCAAAAAAATTTCAAAACTCATAAATGGGTTTTTTTAGTCTTTCCAATGGAAATATATATATTTTTTACTTCAGAGTCGTCGGTCGTGGCACGAAGCAGAGGCTCGAAGTGGAAGAGGGACGGACTCGGATACGAGTCTTGAGGAAGTTCGCACTCGCCAAGGTAAACTCATCATAGATACAACAAATAAGAAATCCAGTTTTTCTCGGTTCCAATTTCTTGCAATCGATTCTTGATTCAGATTCCAATACATGAAAAGCAAGTATCAAATCAAAACTGATTAAAAATTTAGCAACAAAAACAATCAAATTCGAGATATTGATTATAATCATAACAGAGTGGGAGTGACTCCATATGTCTACTCGATCGTCTTTGACAATCATCTGATTAGTAATCCTAATGTTATCTTTGTTACTTTCTTTTCTTGTGTTGAGTTAATTGTCATACATTATTTATTCTGATGTTATTACGCCTTTACAACTTTGACAATGTTGCGCTTGCAACTAAACAAGCCACTCTTAGTTGATGAAAAATTTAGACTTCTGGCAAAGGTGGAAGTGAATGGCTAAGTGAATTGTTAATAAGTTCTTTTACAACGTAATTTATATTTTAGTAACAATATGAACATACTTCTGTTAATTGGGTGATATTTTTTAGATGGATTGAGCAACCTAGGCACTCCAGGATCTCGTAGAGCTGTCTACTACTCAGGCGATGAAAATAACTCAGCCTCTGCAAACGTAAGATGATTTAAAATGTCAATACAAAAGAACCTCAATAATCCGGGGGGCGGTGTAAACAAGTCCAAAGTGTAACAATGAATTTATTTTAGGATAGGGTTTATCACTCATATTTTTTTTTCTTTAACACATGAAGTGGAGATAAGTAGTGTCTCAAAAAGATTAGGGAACAGCTTTGTTATCAAGGTGCTCATTTTCTTGAGAGTAGTTTTAGGTAGCCTACTTTGGCATTATACCGACCACCCTTAATAATTATAACCTAACCTAACCTAAGGGTGGTTTGGTTAGTAAGATTTTGGTATTTAAACTAATTAAATTCTTATTTTCAATTTGATTTACCGCATCGGTGTGGTCGGTATAATACCAAAGTACCTATATCTATACCTATATCTATTTCTATATCTATATGAATGTCCTATGTCACCTATATCTATTTCATCTAGCAGTTGTGTTATTGTTAATGAAAACATTGAGCATCTTTGTAATGAGTACATTTCTGAGCAACACTTGTGCTAACATTTATTTTTTAAATGTTTATAGTGCAGTACTTTTAATCTTAATATTGTATTGCATCACAAAGTGTAAAATAGGTTAGCAAGGAAAATGTACATTTAATCAAATAGGCTTACCTTATTATTTGATTTGTGTGTGTTTGTGTAGTTGACAGAAAATTACATTGTAGTGTTGCATAGTTTTACCCATAAATTATCCCAACCACTTGCAGAGGTCCCCAAAAATCCCGATTTTCTTATAACAGTTGATCTAAATACACTGAATGTATGTACTGAGATCCATCTTGAATACTTATTTATAAATTTCAGGATCGTGAGGAGACCAAAAGTTCGATTGGAGAGCCTCCAGTCACTTCCACCCCACAGCCCGATACCACTGGGTAAGAAAACATGTGTTACCTAAACTTTAAATCAATAGTAAAATGTAAATGATCTTATTCTTTTTCTTCTATCCGTATTGGTGTGTAAACTATTTGATACTTACCGTAATACTTGTCTTTAAAAATCTGTATGATTTTTTTACATGAATTTTTGTTTCTAAACATTGTGAGTGTTTTATTAAACACACCACCTGAAGTAAATTAAGTTCAGCTATAATATTAGGGTACACGCTCAACTGTGAAAATAATTAAATAGAGTGAGCTGTCAAACCATGAAAAAGGCTTTGATTAAATTTTCTAGTTAACCTTAAAATCAAGTCTGATTCTCACTTCCTCAAAATATAAGGTCTCAGTACTTTGTGACTTAATTTCAATAACAATCATAGAATCTCCCGCAAATGCAGTGACGTGAATTTACGATCATACAAACTTTCCAGACTGTTTCTATGATCGATTTAGTATTCACATATTCGTGTCCTGAAAAATTTCAAAATATTTTTAAAGCCGGGTTTTCCTAGGCGCGGAGTCGGCGAGCGGAGAGAGGAACGCGGAGAGCGGACTCCACTTGTCTTAGGCAATTTAATGTTACTGTTTTCCTAGAAGCCGGAATGTCATGTTAATTTCAATTCCGCTCTCCGTGTTCCTCTCTCCGCTCGCCGACTCCGCGCCTAGTAAAACCCAGCTTAAATATAAGCAAACTGGAAAAGAGTTTAGATTTCAACATTCTTATTGTAAAGTATAGGCCTACTGTTGGTTTTTGAATATATAGATGCTCATTATTTATGAAAAAAATAAAAGGTTCAAACCTGGAATGAGTAAATTTTTCAAGTAAACTTCAGTTTATCGATAGCTTTGCAATAACTTCACAGCAATCAAGGGAGATGATGGTGTCTTAGCTGTTGCGGAGGTCGATCAAGAATTTGCTACACATAAATATTGTTTGTAATAATTGCAGAAACAACATGGTTGTTTACAACCGGGTGACCAACGTGTTGGGGTGTGCTACGCCTCCGCACAGCCCTCACCACAACGCCAAGAAACAACCCCCGCCTCCAGCTGACTCCAAGACGGGGGCTCCTCCTGTCTGGTACGAGTACGGTTGTGTTTGACACCCGCCACAACAGCTGTTTTGTAACTTCGTAAGACTTAGTAATGGAGTTTCTGTCTAAAGTAGCCTTTTGAGAAAATGCCTCGTACATTTTTAGAAAGCTATATGACGGTGTTTTGTGCGTTTTCTACACCAGTGGCATTTTTTACGTGAAAGGGAACGGTCCAAACCCAGTTATTATCTAACGTCGACCTTTTTGTTAGATAGCATCATTAATTCATAGCCCAATGATAAATGACATTTGGGTCTGGAAACGGTCTTGCTTGGAATTGAACCAGCGACCTTCAACCACTTTGTTGAATTCATCCCGCAAAGCCAATAAAGTACAAGTTTCACTGGTGTAACGTTTTTTGACCCTTTGAAAATTTGAAAAAGTAAGTCTTCTGAGAAATATTAATCCTTAATTTTTTGGTCTAGTAAAACCCCTTTTAAACACTTCCTGTAAATCAGTAACCGTAGTAAAAATATCTAGTGAATTAGACAATTGACTGCATCGGAAATTGTCCGTCATGGCACAGGTAGTTGGCCTCGGCTTGGGCCAGAGCCTGTTAAGTTTAAGTTCAGAGAACAACCGTTGATTATTTTAGGAAATATATTTTTTTTATACAGTTGTAGATTTTGGCCTTTGTTAAAATAACATAAAAACAACTGTTGTATTTTGTAGGTCTCTTTGAATTGAAATAGCCTTGAAATTCCTATCATTATTTAACCATAAAGAGGGTGTCTGAAACGGCCTCCCTTCCTTTATTATGGTTTACCAGGGGTTTACTATAAATACTGACTCTGCATTGTTAAAAATGGATTTAAAATATAAAATCTTTTTGAAAAATCAATCAAAAGGCTAATTTATACAAAAATATGTATGTTTTTAAGGTATTTTGCAATTAGCTTTTTTATGAGGGTTTTAAATAGGTTTTATCTACACATTTTCACTAACCTTTTGAACATAAAAAATAATTTTTCTGTTAATTATGATTCAATTTTATTTGTGTTAATCTTTTTCTTTGTCATACTTTTGTTTGTGTTTAGTTGAACCCACCGGAATACATTTTATTTTATCTAAATGGTGTTACAACAAACTTTTAGAGCCAGTGAAAATGTTTTTTTACCTTTATTTGATGAAATTGTGTATGTTTTAACTCAGTTTGTAGACTAACTTTACAGTTACCAGTGGTTTAAGTTTATGATATTGTGTGTTTGTGATTTTATCGTGTGTTTTTGTTCAACGCTAAAAAACAAAAGCAGGCTTGAACAATAACAGTTTCTTTACTAAAACATTTTAATCTAATTTATTGTATTGTTCTTTATTTATAATGTATTTAAGTTTTTTTTTGTGTTAATGTACTTTTTTGTGTTTTGTATTAAGTTTTTCACTAATACTGTATACATATGGGTTGCTAATAACCTTTTATTTTTAATGTTTGGTTTGTAGCTTACACTATGTTCTGTCCTGTTGTTTTGTTGTATATTTTATTATTTTACTTTTTGGTCTTATAAAATAATGTCATACTGGTCATACTTAACATTTGTGGTCCAATAGCAGTAACTTCTGAACTCAAAGAAATATTATAAACTTGAAGTATAAACTGCACTTTTAACACGTTACTAAAGGGTTTTGGTTGTTGATATTATTTGTGTTAGAACTTATTGTAATGTTTCTTATGATAGTATTTTTCCATATTCTGTTATTTTATATAATTTTTCACGATCTTATTTTTTAACCTAAGTTGCAGTTAATAAAAAAAGTAGGAATAGTTTTCAAATTATTTTGAAACATAGGAATACATATTATTCTTCGTTGTTGATTTAAGTTTTGTTACAAATCTTATATTTAATTATGTACAGTCTTAAAACAAATTTTAAAAAGCTCCTCATTTACAATTTATCAAAATTTTGTCAAAAGAATACTTGACGAATCGAGGTTCTACTGTATAGTTTAACAGATTATCACATGTTAAAGGTTAATTTTAGGTTGACTTGCAGGTTTCGTCGAGTTGAAACCGTTCGATGCAATGAACAAAATCAAAATGTATAGGAACAACGAGAAACTTCTAAGAGCAACGTTAGCCCCCGCATAATCTAGTCACTGTTCTGTTTAACTTGATGTAATATACAATACGATATTGGTTAGGTATGTAACTATTAACGTCCATATACTGTAAAATTGTATCCAACGATGTAAGATTTGACAGTTGTAACTGAATAACTAGATTATTATTTTGAAATGGTTTAGAGTGTAGCAATTTTACCTGGGAAAATGAAAGTCCAGGATTTTATTTACACTCTTGTTACTTTTTACTTTCTCCCCCTATACACAGTTTATTGTTTTTTGTCTAAATGTTTGTGTTGTTTCGAGTGGAAATATCGGGTTTCTCCCTGAACCGAAAACAGAGGTTTGACAATATTTAGTATGTGAACACTAATCTATGTATCTCTCCAGGTTTTTTTATTTTTTCTTAATTTTGATTTATAATGGTGATTTTTACATAAAATCCCATGAAATAACGAAAAAGTCAAATTTATTGCATGGCTCAAACAATTTTGGTTAAAGTTTAGTATGTTATAGTCCTTTCAACTCTTAACAATATGGTACAACCGATGGTGTAAAAATTACTGTTCAACATTTATTACGATTTTTGAGATTTTTTCCATAGTAACTCCCATTGCTTATTATAAGGGTTGTTGATATAAATTATGTGTGAGATTACTAATACCGTTTATTTTATAAGTTAAATTAACCCCTGGACTCTAATATTCTTAGGTAAGCTAGCTCGCTTCTACCCTAAAAAAAACGTCTTTAACAGCCTCGTGACGTTTTCTTCAAATATAATCTAAAAGAGTGGTACTTTCTTGAGTTCTGTGTTTTTTAAGTTTATAATTCCAAAGGATGACTATTTTAGTTTATGGATATTTCCTACGCTAACTGACTAACATGTATTGACTGCACCTGTGTCCACGAGTGTATGCAGTTGAGAGAGGAGCCTATTTAAACGTGACTTTGAAGGAGCCAATGAGGACCGTGCGGTGTTGCCAAATCTAATAATACCAGCTGATTTGAAAATATTGTTTAGTATATTTTAATTAGTGTCGAAAAGTAGTGAACGTTCGATGTTGCAACATCGCACTAGTCCAGTCTTGGCCCCTAGTTTAGCGTAGGAAAGGTCCATAAACTAAAATTAAAACTCTCTTGAAGCTATGTTCTGATAGTGTAACTGTGTTACCTTCATGATTAAGGTAATCATAGAGGTACGCTACTTAAAAAATAAATTGCCAGAGAGAATGATTGGTGGATTTTCTTATCCAAAATTACTAGACAAATTCTTTTTGTGATTTTTGAAACACATGTTTTGCATTTAAAACTACTTTATAGAACGTTCTTCAATGTCTACTAATTTTATTCAGATCAGTTTTTTAGCGCCTTGTTTATTTGTTCAAACAGTTACAATGTAAATGAAATGTAGTGTTAGATCCGCAGAGCTTTATTTTTAGAGGTGTATTTAACGAGGTTAACTTTATATCGGTGCAGTTTGGGTGCACGCATGTCTCCATTAGTATTTACACATTTAACAATTGTTCTCTTTCATACTTTTATACATTTTACTGTTTTGTACTTAGAATAATGCACAAGTAGTGAATGTACAGAATGTTTGTTATAGTTTATTGCCAATTTGATAAACTTGGTCGAATTTTTATTGTATTTCAGTGTATGTCCAATACTTCTGTTGATGTTATGTGATTTAAATTTACATATCATAAGGGCAATAAAATTTAATTTAGCACAAAAATTATTAAGAGGCGCTGACTAAATTACATGCAAGTTATTGATGCTTCAAATTGGTGTCAAAACGAGTGATTGAGCCTTGTTATGTGCTTTAGAACATTTTTTTTTTTTTAAGTAAAAAGCCAGTTAAGTGACTCCGGAATCTTGCCCATATAGTATAGCGATACTTATAGTACTACTTATAGTAGGTGTGTCAGTCTAAAAAAATTTAATTAGTTAAAACTAACCAAGTTTTAGATTCCTTGTAATACAAAAAAAAATGATAAGCAACTTTTTTCAAAAGCGATCAAACTTTTAAAATGTCAATATGTTTCAGAATAGGCCTACAAAAAATAATTGATTTTGTTAGTCTTCTTTGGTGTGTTTTAAATTAATTAAATTATTATTGTTACCTTACAATATCCGTTTAGTGTTGGTAGATAAACAACTACATGTTTCGTGGCGACTGCCACATCCTCAGGTTATTCTCTTCTTAGATTCGTCATCAATTTAAAACATAAAACACAGAACACACGTAGAAAAACACATTACATTAAACATTTATTTTGATACCGTCACGGTGCGTGCACGCGTTTGGTCGGGCCGCCGGCGGTTTTAAAAGACATTAAAGACAATGAATTCTGTGTTTTAAACTTTGTTACTTTGTAAATACATGCAATGGTTCCTAAATAATTATTCTCTATATTTCATAAAAGTGGCATTCTTTAACAATTGACCTAAAATGTAATTGCATTTACATTTGAGAATTTAGTGAGCATTTACATTTCAAAAGGATTTTTATGTCACAAAATTGTGATACTTATATACTCGTACACTTATACCTGTATCTTGGATCCATACAATGTTATTTAGGCCACATATACGTCCTGTGAATGGCTAAGGTCTGTGTTGAGTGTTGCCTATGAGTACAATAACTGAAATAAGACTTGTGACTAATCACTTTTTAAAGACTAGTTTTTGATTACCAGATTAAAATCAACTGGTATTCAGTGTCCTGTAGTAACTCCTATGTAAAAAAGTAAGTTATTTTTCTCGGTGATGAAAAATTCTATTTGAGAAGTTTTTATAAGTACTTTTGTAGTTATTGTATTCATTGGTTCAACTAGTGTAAAATATAATAAAAACTTGCGTCTTGCCTATGTATACATAATGTAGTTATTGCACAAATTGCCTGTAATAGGTTAAGAAATATCTGTGATTATTATTTATCAGTTTTCTGGGTGCAAGAATCAAATGTGAGACAATTGTATTTAATTTTCTATTATAGCGTCTTTCTTTTCTTTTATAGTATCTTTTTCATAGTGACTAAGTATGTTTTGCGGTAAACAATATATAACATCTTTTTTATAGCCCATCACAAATTTGGTGTTATATTTACACAATAGAACATCTCATGCTATATTATCTAAATTACTATCACTTGCAAGTACTTTTTATTAAAATTTATAATTTATACAATTCTGGCTTATGATATGTAGCGTTTTGAAACTTGACTTTGTGGTCACCTCTCCCACTGTCCCTTAGGTTGAGGAATAGAGTAAAGATTATTCAAATTAATGCGTTAAATTAGAACTACACGTTTTGGTGCCCTGTTTAAAACTCGGATAAAAAAATGGCTATTTTCTGACACATTTTGCAGAACAGTGTTAAATTTAGCTATGCAATCCATACCGACTGTATGATCCAAGTATACGATCTAGAGTAGAAAATGTTGTAACAAAAGTTGATGTTTTATTTGTGTTTTCTTCCATAGTTGGTTTCCTTACAGTTCAGAAATATTTTCCAAATAAGATTGTATATCTTTTACCTATGACCGTTTTTTTAAAGTAGCCGTTTCAGTTCAGTTCTTAGAATTGAAAAACATCACATAAAAGCATTGTTTACTTACATAACAGCATAGTTTTACTTAACAACTTGGGTAACGGACCATTGAGATTCAAGGATTAAAAGAGAAGAAGCAAACTTGTATGCTTTGAAAGCCAACTTATCAGCTGTTTAGACCAATTTAATTGTTGATGAGTGGTGCAATTAGTGTCTGGTACAATGATTCATTGCATCACTGTCAATTGAGGTTATAAACAAAAACATAACCTCTCTTAGAAATTATGAGTAGTGATTGTTAGTAATTAAAAAACTGTCGTAGGTAAAGTAGTGTACGCAACTCTCGTTATTAGTCTTTACAACATTCGTAGAAGTTTTTAAGGCAGTGTCGTAAAGACTAACTTAACGTGATTGTTGCTGCGTAAACTACAACTATATAAAATATTATCAACATAGGCTGTGATAGAGACAATTTGATTCTATAAAACTGATAAGTAATAACCACAGATGCTAGACATAGTTACATATTTTAGTCCAGAGTTTGAGGTGCTGGTTTATCTGGTGCACTCTACTACGGATGCATTTTGGCTCCATTCCACTCACCAGTATTACAGCCCTCGTCCACATCGTGCTGAACTGTACTTAATATCAAATGCTTCCATAAACTGTGTTTTTTACACTTTTGTATATAACATGTGACTTTTCTTTATCCCAAGTCCTTCCCTTAGTAGATAAACTCTGAGCTGGTTGCATAGATGCAATTAGTTAAAGCTCATTTGTCGCATACAACAAATTTTTTATTTATTTTTTTAATATTTTTTTAACCTAGCCAAAATGAAAGGGCAACTTATTGTAATGAAATGTCATAGCATTTAGTATAGCCATAGCTACCTCTAATACAAGGCCGTGGCATTAAAGTGGCAACTCCGCAGTTTGCCATTCTGAAAACAGCTGTTGCACTAATCTATAACAGAGCGTATGAGCAATGTTTATGTTTACAAGTTTGTAACCATGGCAATAGCCTTTCATTGTCATTGTCATACACCAATGCTACGGCCTTGTATAAGAGGTGGCTATGCTTCAGCCAATGGTCATAGCATCAAATGAAATACCTAGAGAGAAATTAAATGCTGGCTATCACTCTATGAATGGGTCATTCGACTACTGTAATTTTATTGTATTACAGCTGGTTGGTACAGATGGTTGTTAACAGCTGGTCCATATAGGTGAGACTTCTATCTTGATGAATAGAAGTCAATGGTAGCACTTAGATTAGAGTAAATGTTTCCATTTTAAATATTCATTAGATTTTTCTACTCCCAAACGAGAAATTACAAGACAACTCTTTGTGGTCCTAAAAACCTGGTCAAGGTTTTCCTAAGTCTTTTGCAAAGGTTTGGCTTTAATTTGACATTAAAGCCTGTCCCCTCCATTAGATGGGCAAAGGTACTGGCCAAAATAAAAACATTAAAACACTTGTAAGATCAAAAGCACTGGCTTTTGTTTTTAGACAAGATATTTTTTGTCTGTAGACTGGCAATGGCAGCTTTGGCACTAAAATCATCCAAAGCTAAGAGATAAAAGCTGCATTGATGGCTGTCAAGCTTTAACGTACACTAAGAAATGAGGCCAGTAGTACTAGCTAAAAAGTGACAGCTGATGTTAAAACACTTCCGCATTGTTTATAGACAAGCCGATTGAGAGAAATGAGCTAAGTATCGTCTTTTTTATTTTTACCATACATAACAAGGTTTTCTCTTCGTTGTTGATTTTTCTTCAGCTGTTCTGTGTTGTTCTTTTGTAAGTAATCAGTCAATAAGCTCACTATCAGTCCCATGAAGAATGATAGCAGACTTGAAAGAACAACATTCCACCAGTAGCTTAAACGGCGCACGTAGAAATACTGTTCTGGTCTGGAAAGTAAAAATAAAAGACTAAAATTCAAGTTTGTGATAAAAAACAAGTATACGGTCATTTTTTTAAAATCTATAAAGCAGGAAATAACAAAGGCTAGCACTGTGTGTGCATTTTACCTTATTTTTTTTTACCTAAAGCTCTTTCACATTGATGATTTTACAAGCTTAAAGATTTGTATTGTTATTGTTATTGCTAATGTGCTGGGTAACATTGATAATTTTCCAAATTGCATTTTATTTGAGCACTCTTCTATAAACACTACTGGCACATCATTTGCAGTTCAATAAGTTCGCTACCTCAGTTTTTAAGCAGTATTTATGTCTTTAAAATATCATACAATTTGAAAACTCCATACTTTTATTATTGTTACATTCATTTTCTTATACTCCCTTAACACATTCACTACCAGGCGACCAGGTTACACTATAGTTGTCACACAGAGGAGTGTGACGGTTGGTAACGTGTTAACAGAATTTGGGCAATTTGAGGGGAAGGGATATTCCATCCCTCTACCTCCCCTAACTTTGAACGAACAGCTAGGCTGATAATATACAATAAGCTAAAAAATAGTGTTAGGGGAACCCAAGAAACCTTCCCCTTAAACCACCTAAGTTTTGTGAACATACTTAAATACTACCTTTGACTATATAGGTTTAGTTCATGTTTGAGGTCAACCAATGTCTTAAGTCACTTGTTTTTCTTGATGTTAAAAGTTAAAGTATTAAGTGGTATTAAGTTTAAGTATTAGTTAAAGTTAAGTGTTAACAGTTGAACGCTAGCAGACATTTTTTCCATAACGGAATCTGTAGTCAAAAGTGTGGATCCTAACAAATTGGTAGCTTTTGTGTAAAATCTGTAAAGCCACGTTTACATGAAGCCAGTTGGCAAGCAGGTTACCTGACTCAGTTAACTTAAAATACACTAGAGCCAGGTTATACTGGTCTCATGTAAACGTGGTTTAGATACTAGTCTATTTGGCCTACCTTAACAATGTGGTTTGAGAGCTAGGTGGTGTGAACAGTGTGGAGTTAGAACATCCGATGATGGAGCTAGGAAGGTTTACAACAGGAGGTCTTTTGCCTCCGAAGTTGAGCCATAAAGACAAAGACAGTCCAGACACCAGAGATGCTAAAGCTCCCTAGAGGGAAATTCAAATTTTATAATTAGAAATTTTCAAAAAGTGAGAGCATTTTTGTGTTCTACACCTAAAAACCCCCAATATTGTTTTAGTAACAAAAAAAACGGTATCGAGCTGTCCTTGATCATTGGGATTTTTATAAATGATCCTGGCTGAAAAATGATTTTAGCCAGTAACAAAGCTAAGTAGGACATCTCAAACACCACACACGCCTTCACCTTTTAATTATATGTGGGTTGAAATACGATACAAAAACAGATTAAAAAGATCTGTCCAATCCTACTCCATTCTACACTCATCCAACATTCGCTAAAAAAAATATCCAAAGTACGTCCCCGTTTACTAAGCAATAGCAATACCATAGAGAAGTAAGGTACAGAGACAACTTTCTTATCAATATCATTATGGGACGACCGTGCGCTTTCAGCTTTATGTTTTAGTTTTACAAGAAATAATCTTTTGACATGCAAGGAAGAGCCCTGTTGAGCACTGTGCGGAAATTCCTATCGCACAGGACGCACCGGCACAGGGACGTTTTGTTCTTTGCCCTACATCTAGTGATAGACACCGATGTACCATTGAACGTTTCCTCTGTAGCAACCTAAAAAATAACATTCCTGGGAATCACGAACAACAATTAAAAAAAAATATATATATTACCGCTTCGTTAGCAACTGGCACGAACATGCCCAGTGTGAATGTTGCCACCATCGGGCCCCCGACAAGCCCCGTCAGTGTGAGCCCCACTTGGAGTATCCCCGCCAGGAAATGGGCGAGATATGCCATCACAATCAGGAGTCCTCCACATACACAGGCAAGTAGCTTAGATAACACCAACACTTGGCTGTCAGTCAGTGATGCATGTGTGTAACTGGAGTAGAGTGGCTAGAGGAACAGAGAGATTGATAATAGATAATACAGATAATAAGTTATCTAACATCTAGCATCATTTTGGATAGTAATGCTATCCAGCAACAGGTAAATGTTAAATCGTAACAATAAGACTGCAGGGTTTCAACCGTGTCCGTAAGTAAAATGTTAGAAATGCCGTTGTTTAGATGGATTGCAAAGTATTGTTTTTTTTTATAGTCAAAATAGGAAAAAGTTGTGTTTACCCTGTGTGTTCTCATAATCTGATTATGTTGGTTCTCAAACTTGTTTAAAAAACGTATAGGTTTAAAAAATCTGTCCCGACCAATCAGGTCTAGGTCTTACCATGAGACATAAATAACTCAATAGCTTATTCCCTGTAGGAAATTTGTTTAAACGTGTCAAACAAAGTCAAATAAATAATCTCTAGAGTTCAGCAAAGGGTTGAAAAGGTACTATATTCGGTTTGACGATATCTTTTATTTAATGTTCAAACTTAAATCTAACATCCTTCTTAATTATGTAGTATGAAACAGTGCAAAGGGTGACTTGGTGCAGTTATAGTGATGAACAGCCCTGATAAAAAATTTCATCATTCCGATTATGGATGCTGGAGTGCCACATTGGAATAAGGTACATAGGAAACATTCGGTATAATTAAGCGGAGTACTTTCATGGATTGGCTACCACTATAAGGCGATTGGTGGGGCAGAGAGTCATAGGTGGCTGTGGTATTTGTGGGGGGAGGGGGGGCAGGGTCAAAGTGTTTGGGTATTTGGAAGACAAGGAAGTAACATTTTTTTGGATTGACTACATTACTGTCCGTCAGTATTCGGTTAAGGGAATTCACACATCTCCGATTTTTTACATCTAACAAGAAGACATTACCTTGATGAAGTCGTGTACGGAGATGTTAGCTAGAGAGTTGAGTGTTGCGGAGATACTGCTAAGAGAAGCGGAGAACACTCCAGCCATAACGAGACCTGACATGCCCGGCCACATGTCCAGTACATCCACAACAAAGAATGGCACCAGCTGGTCTTGACTGGCTATGGATCCTGCCCTTTATAGACAGTAAAACGATTAGACTTTTTTGTGGGTTTTTTTGGCTTATTTCTTTAAAGGGAACATTTTTCATCTATAATTTAATCGAGATATAGACACAATGCTGTGTCAGGTAGAAAAGATGAAGCTATCAAACAATCGTCACAACGTTCTATTGAGAGACAAATTGATGCATATTTTTGTAATGACTGTATATATTATTATTGCAATGAAGCGTAATGACTGTAAATTATTGGTATGCTAATTTTAGAATCTGTTGTAATCTTGCTGATCTAGAGACATATTTTAATTAAATTTGGAAAATTTGTTTACTTCATACTACGCTACCTATCAATTTTTCAATAAAAACGCACCTTATTTTCTTCCCTGTAGCAGCAAACCTAAGTACTCATTAAACTTAATGATTTTGAAATAAGAACTAAATCTGAAAATTTTAAGGGAATAATTTAGTGGAATTCCAGCCAGGTAAATGGTAGTTCGTTTAGTCTGCAGGTTTACTGCGGTGGGGGTATTTTAATACTATGACTTGACCAATCATCCTAGAACTGTGGTCAAGACACAAGCACTAACCTGTCTTAATAAATATCATAAAAGAGGCTATTTTAGTGAATACTTGAATACAGTGACTATTTTGACTGACTACCGTCAATGTACCACACACAGACAAACAACAACACAGTAGCAACAAAAAGTTAAACAAAAAAATTGCACTTTTTAAAACACAAACTTACAATACAACTTACGCAAGAGGATCACACAGATGATATCTTGAGTAGAGGCAGAGTCCAGCAAAAGACAGTGAGAATGAGAATGCCGACGTTATCAGCCAAGAAACGTAGACAGTCTTCCTGGCTGTCTCGTAGTCTTTGAGGGTAAGATATCTTTGGACCTGAGCTTGATGAATCCCGTAGGAGCCCAAGTAGGTGAATGTTCCTCCGATCAGAAGAGACCACCAGGTGTGGCGTTCAGTTGGGTCTAGACTGAAACTGTTGAACATCGAGTGATAAAAATGAGAAATACAATGCTTGTGTTGCAAGGGGGATTCAAATCTTAAAGTGTTAGCCGAGCAGCTAAAATACAAATGAAAATTTGTAAGACTATAGTGTTGATGATTCAGAAACATAGACTATATGACCCTAAAGGAGACAGAGTGGTTGAGAAGATGGGAAAGAAAAGTAATGAGAAGAATTTACGGAGGGATACAGGAGCAGGAGATTTGGAGATTAGCACAAACCAAGAGCTGAGACTGTTGTATGGGGAACTCGACATGTCACTTAAATTAAAATAGGTACAGGAGATTAGGCAGGCATATGCAAGATTTATCTGCCACTAAGAAAACATTCAGTGGGAGACCAGGAGGAAGAAGAGGCAGATCGAGAATAAGATAGTTGGATGATCTGAAGGATTACCTGCAGCTGGAGGTGAGAATGTTGAGGGCAGAAAGCGAGGGGTGAGGAAGATATGTCTGGATGCCAAAGTTCTACATGAACTGTAGCACTGAGCACTGAGCAGTATGACCTTGCACTAACATATTTATGATGGACAAGTGGTTAAAGCTGGAATTTGCTTTTGAGAGTTTAAGGGCTGAAACTAAAGATTTTTTAAATGAAGAGTCATCAAATGATACTAATTTGGCTACACAAGTAGTCTAGCTTATTTGATTTCAAATTCAAAGAATGCCAGTTCATGAAGTGTGCAGTCGCCTTTACATCTTTTAGTGATGTTGATTAATTACGTGTATTCCAACAACTAGTCAAATGTCAGATAGTAAACTTTAACAAGGTTTTGACAAGTTCCTCACAAAAAAACATGAAAATACTTTGGTTCACTTAAATTGGATGAATCTTTTGCTCAATGGTATTTGGCTAAACTGAGTTCAGATAAGTTTTTATTCTGTCCAGCTGGTGATTGACTATATATTTTGTCCATCGGTCAGAAATTTCATCCACTGACGACGATTCTGTACATAAACTTCATAAGTGCTGTCTCTCTTAGGTTAATAATTTACAGTTATCTTTTGTTAAAAATGGTTGGATGAAAAACACTTTCGAGACTAAGCATTGTTAACACAAATGAATAAATCGTTTTCACACTATTAACAGCTTGTGTTTTATACTTACTTTGAAAAGTTTAGCCGTCCACCTTCTGATGCGATTTTCAAAATGTTAGTGAAGCTTCCTTTATCCAAGTACTCTGAGAAAATTATGGATAATACAGCCAAAGTGGATAACATAAACTAGAACAACAAATTGAACTTTTATTTATATATAGGTTTCACGCATTTAACACTATTTAGACACCTCTAAAACAGATGATTGGACTTTCACCACTTTCACTGAGGACCTACGCCTGAATTTTTTATCTATAGAAGCAGTGGGGTTCCAAGGGGGGGGGGCTATTGACTAAATTAGAGTTAAAGTCATTATACCCTGGAAAAATAAATTATAAACATATACACTTTGTCATAAAAACACAACTGAGGTTTTTTGATACAGTTTTAGACGTTAAAATGACTTTAGAAAGACACAAAACGGCAAAAAAAATACCAAGATTTTTATATCGGACATGCTTACTTTCAAGGGGGTGTCTCATACCCTCCAAATTCCCTGGTAAACAACCCACCCCCCTGATAAGTTGTTAGAAACACCACTGTATGCAAGAGCTGTGAATCTTGGTAAACTTTTTAGAAAGGTTTCAGCGAAAGAATTAGCTAATAATTATACTTAAAGAGGACCCAGAGGCTCTAGCTCCAAGCCACATTGTTCACAGTTTTATTGGCTCAATATGAGCAATGTATATTTTTGAATCATCAAAAGTTTACTAACGTTTATTTCAATATCGTTCTACATTCTACGTAATTACCTGGAAGACATCAGTCATTATGACAGCTTTGATTCCTCCAATGGTGGAGTAAAAGGTGCAGACAGAACCGACGATGATGATAGACCAGAGGATCGGGATTCCAGAGAGAGTCTCCAGCGCAAGAGACGGAGCGTAAAGTACGACGGCCATGAACATCACACTCTGTACTGGGTATGTGATAGAGGCTAGAGTACGCACACGTCCACCAAACCTCAGATACAGGTACTGTAAAGAGAGAGAGGGAGTGGAGTGTTGTTGAAAAAGAAAAGAGAATCAGAAAATTTTTTATCATTATCATGATCAATTGAGATGGGGACCTAGATGCAACCAAAATATGAGTGAAGGATGAGAGACGTTGCATCTTTGTTACTAAGATTCTCACAGTTAACACTGTCTCTGGTGTTCGAGATGAACCATTTTCTCTCCTCACTCGCTTCTCATCTTGGACAACACTACCGTACTTCATGTTCGCTGTTTCACCAGTCAGGATAATTTATTTAAAGTCAGGAACAGTTGATGAGTCCAGCTTTGAGCCATCAAAAAGCTACCGACTCAGATTGATCTGGCAACCTTTTGATTGTTATGCGAGCACTATAATATATCAGCTGTCAAACTTGACCAGAACTCATTAAGCGATTCACAAGACAATTTTAGATAAACTTTTCTCACCTCATAAGTTGAAGAGGATCCCACCTTGAAGAAGACAGGCAGGAAAAGATGAACTGTGATGGGGATGACGATAATAAGTGAAAGGTTTGCCACAAAGAAGATAGCACCTCGGAAATACACTTCTGCGGGAGTTCCGAGGATGGCAATACCGGACATGTGGCTGGCAGCCAGTGATAATGCTACTGGCAGCACAGACTGCCTGCGATCTCCTAGGAGGTACTCCTGCAATTGATAAGGAAGAGAATCAGATGATAGACCATGTTGGACTAAGAATTTAAAAGCAGCTGATTTCTAAGTGAAGAATTTTTTTCTTTGTCGTACCCTTACATTCTATGAGGCAAGGCTCTGCCCTGGAACCGTTTTACACATTTCAGGCTAGGTCTAGATGGTTGAGGGATTTTTATTTGTCCTAGGACGCTAGGCATGAGCCTTGGATTGTTTTTCACATTACTTTAGGCTAGCCTTGGGGTTGCAGCATTATCACTTAGATAAAATCTATTGGTGATTTGGCGGGATTTAAACCCGGGACCTCATCCTTGGACTGAAGTCCCGTGCTCTAACCCCTTGACCAGCTCGCTCCCCAAATGGTTAAGGGACCTTTGCATAGCCCCTACTAAGTTTGTATATACTGTACTGTATGTTTTATATGGTTTGTACAATGTTGTATACTGTTTCATATCCTGCAGCAAGTCAAAGGTAAAAATTCTAAGTTGCAATGATTTTTTTTACTATATGTCTACAGTAATGAGGAAAATTGAATTTATTGTAAAAATAAACTCATTCAATTAATACTTGATGTTAAATTAATTGTTTAAGTTTTCATGTTTAAATATTAAATAATTAATTTTGTGTACAATCTTTTATTTTATTTCAGATAGCACTCCATATCTGTTAATAATGTAGTTATATCGACAAATTACTGGTTCCATTCTATTTAGCATGTAGAAATCCATTAAAAACGACACCCAACACAAGTCATAAGTCAAAATCGTAAATTATTAAAAATTCCCCCTACTCTCCTAGAAAAACAACAAAAACATGTACCAATATGTTAAATCTCTTATGGAGGTGGTTATATTGACCTAAATATGGTTCCTATCGATTCACCGTGTATACAAACCTTGACAACGACTTCCTAAATGACTTCAAATCGTGAAGCATGAATTATTTCAAAGTTTCCCCTCCCCACCCCCTAAAAACCATGTTCCCCCATCGGGACTCTTAGGGACTCATCGGATCTTGACTTCTATTGGTAAAACGAAGTTAAAACTAAAGTTTCATCCCTGAACTATATTTTTAATTTTTATTTAGTATTTTTCCTGTACTACCTCTCCAGTTATCGAAACTGAAAACGAACTCACTCTGAAAACGAACGCTCTTGTGTGTATCATGTGTTTACTATGAACAGCTCTAATTAATACAAATTATTCGTCTGTTTAAGTAAACAACATCTTTTCATCATAAGAAATACATTAGTATTTTGATGGCCTGCGGGGCAAAGCCCTAGGACTTTTATTACAGGAATTGGTGAAACGGGACGTCTGTACACAAAAAATACTTAATTTTGACACATCGTTTGTACAAATCCATCCATTATTAACGGAGGAGTAGTGTTTTGTAGAAATCGCCTTCACAGACTAGATGTGAACCTTAGTTTTTAAGATTAAATGAGTATTAAATGAGATATGGTGATTTTAGTGATACGTGACCGCCACTAACTAACTACTAACTAACTACCAGAGGTCACGTATCACTAAAATCACCATATCTCAGTAAATACTCATTTAATCTTAAAAACTAAGGTGTCAATCGATTTGTATTAAAGTTGCCTTAAAAAAGTTATTCTTGTATAATTTTTGTAAAATTAACGGTTTTTGAGTTATTTAAGAAACAAAATTTTAAATGGCTGCCATTTTGTTTTATGAATTGGAAAAATCTTCATAATTTTTTGGTAGCTTTGTCTAGTTGTCATAAATGTTTGTGCAAAGTTTCAATTTCGTATGTTTAACCATTCTTTAGAAACAAATTAAGAACTGAAAAAAATAAAATGGTGGCTGTGTGAGTAACTAAGGACTTCCGGACAATTTAAATATGATATTTAGGTATGTCTCTTACCCAGGAGCAATGCCCTAAAATATTGGTAGAGATATAATATAGATATAATTTAGATCAAGAAAAAAACGTTTTTAAATTTATGAAACTTTAAAAATATGAAACTGTTTACTTGTTTCCCGCTAATACTTACCTTTGTAGCTTGTTGCTGTTAATGGGTAAGTAAGTTTGAATTAACATAGTGACAGCAACAGTGTAAACACCCTTTTTTTTGCTCAAAATTATTGTTTTTTAATTTGAAAAGCCCAACCATGTAATAGTAATTTTAATTTTAAAAATGTAAATGGCCGACATTTTTGGATTAGTTATTAATTTCCCATATATGGAATGTATCTACCCTACTAATCCTACTAATATTATAAATGAGAAAGTTTGGATGTATGTATGTATGGATGTTTGTGACAAGTAAACGCGAAAAATACTGGTCGGATTGGGCTGAAATTTGGTGTGGTAATAGCTCACATTCCCGATTAACAAATATGCATTCTTATCTCAAAAGTCCTTTCGGGCTCCGCCCCAGTGGCTCTGGAGTTTCCCATGTTAACCTTAATTATTCAGTTCATTCAAGAGTCGCGACAGTTTTACAATCGTTATGATACTATACGATAGGCAAGTGACGTCATAATCAAGTTCATTAAGTTCAATTTCTCATCACGTCCGAAGCACCTCGCTCACCGTCGGTGGTCGGATTCCACCATTTACAGGGTGTCCATAAAAAACTTTTCAGGACTTGGGAAATGAATCCCCATACTAAAAGGAAGAAAAAAGTTTATAGGAAGGTATGCCCGAAAATGCATATTTACCCAGATATCCGCCATTTTGTTTTTTATACAAAAATATTTTTATCTATGAAGTTTTTTATTCGATGATTATGAAATTTGGTATACATGTTAACATACACAAGACCTATAATAGAAAAAATAATAAAGTTGTTCCGATTGTAAATTTCAAAATGGCGGCTGTTTAAATTTTTCTAACTTAAATAACTCAAAAACGGCTAATTCTATGAAAAAATGTCAAGAATACTTTTTTTTAGCATTTTTAATTTCCTATCAAACGATACCAAGATCAAAAAGATCAGACAAAAGATAACTGAAATATAACGTTTTTTGTGTAAAAATAAGGCAAAGTTAGTCGGGGAACCCTCAATTTTTGCCTTATTTTTACACAAAAAACGTTATATTTCAGTTATCTTTTGTCCGATCTTTTTGATCTTGGTATCGTTTGATAGGAAAATAAAAATGCTAAAAAAAGTATTCTTGACATTTTTTCATAGAATTAGCCGTTCTTGAGTTATTTAAGTTAGAAAAATTCAAATGGCCGCCATTTTGAAATTTACAATCGGAACAACTTTATTTTTTTTTCTATTATAGGTCTTGTGTATGTTAACATGTATACCAAATTTCATAATCGTCGAATAAAAAACTTCACAGATAAAAATATTTTTGTATAAAAAACAAAATGGCGGATATCTGGGTTAATATGCATTTTCGGACGTACCTTCCCATAAACTTTTTTCTTCCTTTTAGTATGGGGATTCATTTCCTAAAGTCCTGAAACGTTTTTTATGGACACCCTGTATATATCGATGGTGTCCACTGAGTGACGGACGAGATCAAGGTCCGCAATAGTTCGTCTAATCTCCGCTAGGTGTGTCATTGTCGAGTGAAGGTCCGCAACAGTTCGTCGTTCGTCTAGTCTCCGCTAGATGTCACTAGCCTCGACATCTACTAAATCCATCGCAGTTTCTTTATTTATTCGTATTATAAAAGAAGTAAGCCCAAATAAACAAATTATCTTCAACTAAAAACAAATATTAGTTAAAAGCTAAACTAAAGGACAGCTCAACGATTTAAATCCGCGCTAGTTAACAAAGAAAGCTGTGTATCTGCTTATACGTTCTCGCAGCGATTTATGAGAAGCTAGAACATGACTACCCTGTTTGACCAGCGTGTTTGTTATTCACAAAATGCAGGGTTAATAATAAACATTATTTTAAAAGCCGAGAGTCGTGTTCTATACCTACTAGGACCGATGATTGGCTTATAATCAAACAATATATTCATTTCCTGTCGTCCTGCCGATTGAGTAATTAGTCACCTGTAATAATATGGGAAAAATTAATCAATTTTGAATGGGAAAATCGGGGCCAATCAATCGTCTAATAAATGTTTTCTTGACTTTAAATTCCCATAAACAAGAGGCATTTTAGCGAATTACCCATATAGGGAATAAGCTATTAACGTAGTACTCTTCGGTTTGAGGTCCCTACAGTCCAAAACCACCATCGGATTCTGTTAAAATCCTACTATCCTACTAATATTATAAATGAGGAAGTTTGGATGTATGTTTGTGAAAAGTAAACGCGAAAAATACTGGTCGGATTGGGCTAAAATTTGGTGTGATGATAGCTTTCATTCCATATTAACATATGCATTCTTATCTCAAAAGTCCTTTCGGGCTCCACCCCAGTGGCTCTGGAGTTTTCCATGTTAACCTTATGAGTAATCATATTTAAAAGGAATAAAAGAATTTCGTCAGCTCTATTTCAATTACACAAGTTGGTTCTATGATATTAAATAGCATTAACAAGTTAAAAGGTTTAATAACAGGGTACAGTAATATTAATTTTAATATAAAACTTCATTGTAGAATTTTTTCTAATTTATGTCAATGGTTATAGAAATAAATACCCCCGCCGCAGCAGGCCTGCAGACTAAGCAAATTTCAACTTGTGTGATTACATTTTTACTAAAATATTTCCTTAAATAAGACATATATTTATTCCATAATTTTAATAACATTAGATTTAACGAGTACTTAGGTTTGCTGCTACGGGAAAGGTAAAAAGTGTTTTTGACCATACGTCAATAGTATAGGATGAAATAAATAAACACATATCCATAAACAAGTAAACTACAACAGTTTTCATTTCCTCCATAAGAATAACATAGGAATTTTATATTACACTTTTTTTAATTTTCTCTGTGACCGTTAGGCATACAACAGCGCTTCAATATACTAAATTATTTATTTTTTAAGCTCTACAAAATGGTTTAGGAAGAAATTTCAAAATCTTTTGTTTTTAGGGTCAAAAATGAGAAAACCCCATTTTTACCCCCATAAACCCCCGTTCCCATGGTCCATTGAAAAAAAAAATCCCATGTTATTCTTATGGAGAAAATGAAAATTGATGTACTTTACTCGTTTATGGACACATATTGATAACATTAGGCAAATTTATTTCATCCTATACCATTGACGAATAGTCAAAAACACTTTTTACCTTCCCCGTAGCAGCAAACCTAAGCACTCGTTAAATTTAATGTTATTTAAATAGGGAATAATATGTCTTATTTATGGAAATATTTTAGTAAAAATGTAATCAGACAGGTGGAAATTCGCTTAGTCTGCAGGTTTGCTGCGGCGGGGATATTTTCTCATTGCCGTTTCATCCTAGTATAGCTGATGTAGGTCATAAGACGCTAAGCTGACAAAAAGTCTTTATTTATGTTTGCATGATAAATATGAAGAATAAGAATGCCTTGTTGAGTTGAGAATATAAACGGTATTTTACAGTGGTTAGTTCTTTGTCAGCGACTCACACTGAACATTAGGTTCAAATAAAGTAATAAACATTTTCTAAACATCTATTCTATCTTCACATTATCGAATTACATACCTCAGTAGAAGATTGGCGTCCCCCAGTGTATCTGTAGTATAGTCCGATGGCAGTCAAAATAACCAGCACAGCTACCAGTACGGCGTAATCGGCTGCTGAGAATGTTCTCATTTCTCCAGACAGGAACGGAAAACGCACTTCAACCATTGTAAACTTTAGTCACAAAATTATCAAGAAATGAAACAAGTCATAACCACGTCACTAAAATGGCATACTGTGCAAACATGAATTTAGTAGGATGTTACATTGTTTTAAAGAAGAAAAATAAACTATAGTTAACAGCAGTTAGGATTAGTGAATGTCTACGAGACATTTTTAAGCTGTACTGCTCAAATTCACAGTTACTGCAAGACTTCGGTGCATATTGAGTCTGTTTGTTTACTGTCTGTCTGTGTTTACTGTCTGTTTGTTTTAATAGAACAGGTGATAAGAAGTGAAAGGGGTAATAGTCAATGGTGATATTTTCTTTGAAATTATGGGTTTTTTAATTGGCAGACAAATTCAAGCTTGAACCTAAAGATAACCTGGTAACTAATTTATGGTAAAAAAGTAGTTTGTCAATATATAAAAAATTAAAATATTTAAATTAAGTGAATTTCTAAATACAGATTAAATTTTGTAAGCCTCTTAAGCGGTTATTGTTGGTACTCCGACTTAAATTTAAAATTATATACTGTAGTTGAAAAGAAGAACTTTCATCTCATTTCAAGTATACACTGTCAATAATCGACACAAAACGTTATTATGATTTTGTGTATTTTTATTTTAGAAATGCAATATTATTTGTTTTCTGAGATATTTTCAAGTGGACCGTATTAATTTTTCTAATTAAAATTGTATATCATTGCTTACATGCTAATTAACACCATATACAATAAAAATTAATAGCCTACATTTAAATATTTGATGATTAATATAAATTTATATATAGATCTTAAGGCACACAGTTTAGTAATATGTCACCTTACCTTGGTTAAAATAATGTCACTAAATATTAACTATTTTAATTTGCACATTCTATTTTCTCAGACAGATTAAGTTTGAAATAAAACAAAATGAACTAGTGAACAGCATTAAACCATGAATTGAAAGCAAATCGTCAGTGTCACTAACTAATCAAGATTAAGATTGTTATGTTGTTCTACTGATGAACTTTAGTCTGTGTGAATCACTCATTGCATGTCTAGACTCAAAACTATGTTTTGAAGCTAAACGATTAACAATTAAATCTGTTATTGTTTGAATCATCGCGGATTAATAACATTTGTTCTTAAATTATGTAACAGTTAGTTATTACAGTTACTACCAAAAGCTATTGGCCTTTGCCGTCATATTATATCGATTTCATCGTTGTCTACACTACCTAATTAAATAGTTTCTTAAGAATAATGAAATAAAGTTATACAATGTTTAAATTTACGATAGTTCCCTTCATTATAGTGCAAAACCTTCAGTGCAGCCAAGTTTTACTGTTATCTTTGGACAATTGAAGGCGTTGCTTGCCAAATGCAGTATTGTTGCTAGCCAAAGTAGAATTTTCTCAACGCCAGCTGTGGAGAATTAGCTAAACAGCTGTTCTTTTTACGTATTTGTGAATTTACATGAAGTCAGCACAACAAACTAAATTTAATAATTTGAAATTTTGTTTACATACATTAAATAATATCAATTACTTATTTTTTTTAAGTCCTATCTTTTCGTCTTATTTTAAAAGTTTGTTAAAATACATATCTTATAGATAATCGATTTTGACGAATTTTGCAAGTCTGAATAGAAATTTGTATTTAAATTTTTTATACCAAGTCTTACTGTACTTACTCAGTATATTTTTGTAACTAAATAAATGTAATCGAATCAGTACAATTAAAGAATTAAATTAGTAGACGGGTTTTAGAAAATCAATACTCGTGTGTACTTATGAATATTTTTTTGCTATACATATTTTAAAAGTTAAGAAATAGGGAACTAAAATATTTCGGTTTTCCCTTAGTAGGCATACACAAGACTTTTTTCACCACACTATGATGTTTTACATACGTTAATTGGTGGCTGAAAGCTACGTTTTGCTGGCCATGCCAGTTGTCATCGTCATTTGGGGACCGAGCAGGTTTTTACATACCTAGGGCCGCAAAATCAGCTGCCTGCTTACTTTCTTAAAACACAATCAGTATCCATAGGATTGCAATAGAATTGATTGTTTTATTGTCACCGCTGCCTAGCAACTATTTCTGATTCCTCAAACTATTTCTTCACACCTTAAAGTTTTAGTTGTGTTGACTATCATTGTACATTATTATTGTGGTGAATAGTGGTAATAGGGTATAGTGTGGTGAAAAATAGCGTTCGTACCACGGACCGAAATGCTTTTGCAGCTCTCGATCGTTTTAAGTTAAAAACTATCTTGAGCCACCTCGAGCCGGCAAAACCTAATTTTTGGCCCTAGGTACGAAATATACTATTTCACCACACTCAATTAACTGCTTCTTTCCGTTCAATTTGATACCAGAAGGTTGTTGTTAATTGTTTACAGAAAGGGACTGGTAAATTCAGCTGGAGTACGGTAGACCAGTCTTGCGGACTACAACAATGCTATGCTCCCCCCTCCTCAGCACAGACTCGTCCACCACAACAATACGAGTATTGTATCATCCTGAATAACTTTGACGTTGTTTTTTATGTATGTAGATAGTTGTGTTACAGTTGACGAAATAATAATATTATTCAAAAGAAATTTTCTATAATCTGCTGCCTATAATCTAGGTATGAGTTAGAGTATTCCATGTTTTTAAAATTACGAAGTAATCGACATATTAGAAGGTTTATGTTAGATGTCTAAATTAGAAAAGAACTTATTGTAAAAACGTGTTGCTGTTAGTGTGGTGTAAAGTACTCTCCCAGAAAGGTCTTTAGGGGCCTCAGCCCAACTCCACTCGGGGGTCAGATTTTGGATGAGGAATAGTAAGTTTTATAGCCCCAGAAGGGTCCAGTCCAATTCCCAAAAGTAATGTTACACTTTCATTTGTTCATAGCTACTTTATTCATGTGGCAGGTTAGGTCAGGCTAGGTAAGTTTAGATGTATTGTAGACTTTGGAACATCTATTAGAGACTAACGTAACCATCGTCATCGTCAAGGTTTGCATTTCCACCAGTTCGCCTAACCACCGCCAGATGTAACTACCATCGAGGCTCGCAACAGTTCACCCAGTCACCACTAGATGTCACTAAAATCGACAAACATTACTCATTCCAGTTCTGTTTACTTATTTACTAATACATTTAAATTGTGTTAAAATTATAAACGAAATTGGCTTAAACTCGGAATATATTAAACTACATATTTGAAATAATGTATGCTTTCACCCCTTAAAAACATGGCATTTAGCAAAGAAACGTTTGTATTCGTTGACTCTCGCAGTGATTGAGTGACTCACAACACTATATACTATATAGTAGTTCACTTGGTGCCACGGAATTGGATAACTGCTAAGCCAAACGTAGCCGATTCCAGTACAGTCCATAACTGTATGAATTGATTGTTTGAAAAGCCGAGAGTCGTGTCTCTTACCTGAGACCGATGATTGGCTTATAAATCGACATCGAGTAGTTCATCGTCAAACCTAAATACAGTACGATTATTGGAATAGGACACGATTCACCTAAATCATTACTTGCGCGTTGGGCTTGGTTTTGAAGCATAGAGGTAATTCATGTGGGATAAGCTATCCAAAGATCTATTGAAAAAAATACCCCCGCCGCAGCAAACTAAGCAAATTGTTATTTGTCTGAATTGATTTTCAATTAAAAAATACCATTATGTTTACTTAGTTATTTACAAAGGTTTACTACAAGTGTGTTTTTAGTAAAAAAATTAAAAGCTTAGTATAAGATGAATAAATTTGCCAAGTTTGATCAAAATATATCCATAAACAAGCAAACTACAACATTTTAAAATATTCTCCATAAAAATTTTAAATTTACGTTAAAATTAATATACTTTAAATTTAGTTACGTTTATACTCAATGATATAAACTATAAACACCGAGTTGGACAGTCGGTTTTGACAGATTTCTGAGTACCAAGCGTAATTGGGATAAGCCCTTTGGCACCAGCATGAAATCCCGGGTGCTGCTTCCTTTTTCCCCGGCCTTTTTACTAATGATAAAATAATGTAGGCCTTTGTTATATTATATTTCACTACTATAGAGACTCGCATGTAAAACACTATCTCGCCCCGAAATGGGACTTACGTGACAAGTATTGAACGATAATTTTCATCACGATGAAGAAAAACTACTTTACCAAACTTAAAAAAAAATCAGTCGTAACTTTGATAAGTTGATGTCAGGTAAACTATTGTTTGTGTAGCGAAAGTAATGTTTAAGTCATTAAAATTCTGCTGATTACTATTTGTTTTTAGTGTATACGGAAATCGAAGATTTTCGAAGATTTCAGCTGTATGCCTATGGAAATGGGCTGTATTTTTGAATACAGAACGATGAAAAGTCACCTTTCAACATAAGTTTACTACTATTTACCATTCACTGTTTACAATACCAACTGGTATGGTGATTTCTTTCTGAATTCGCCAACCTTAACGCATTTTTAACCATAGCAAACGTTATTCATAATAACTCTTCCTCAGATTCTTCAAGCTATGTTTAGTTCACAAAATGTACAATTTACAAAACCGGAAATGAAATGGACAACATCAATGCACTCAACATTACCAACGTAAAACATAAAAACAAACATCAGATTTAACAATATGTTGAGAAGTCTGCTTGTACTACTTTAAGCAGACCATTAAATATTATACATTGCAGAAGCGTAAACGGTCTAAAACATGCCCCATGAACTATTTTGACATTTCTCACGTCTTTGACCAAAACAGTATCAATTCCGCCGGAAGATCCGGTTGCAGCTTGTTTCACTTGAAGTAATAATTCATTTCAATTAGCGGTCCTTGACTTGGACAATTAAATACTTAACTCATCTCCGTTCTGCCCCACACGCCTTTGAGTTGAGAACTCTCTTCGCCGACATTTCGTCAGTCATTCCGAGAACCAATTCGTCCTCGCCTCCTTCAAATTTACCAATTGTTTCGTTCAGGTTGTAGGACGATATTCTGTTATGTAATCGTAAATAGATGTTAGTAGGTGTAAAGTATTTTTGTTGTGTTGGTAAATTATCTGCCATTTGGTCTATAGGTTTGTTATCAATTAAGATAGTAATTAATGGGGATGCTTGGGCATAACCAAAAATAATGAATAAAAATCAGTGGACCTTGGAAAGGACGTAGCACAAAAGAAAAGATCTGCTTGCAAGTCCTCTCAGTCCGGCGTTTGAGCAAATTTTCTACTAAATGAATATACCCATATTTCTTTCCTTATTGAAGTCCTGATATACCTTATTAAGTTCCTTATTAAGTCCTTACTAAGGGAAACCCGTCGAAATCGACGGTTACTCTTGAGGTTTTATGTAACTTCAGCTAAAAGCGAAAATCTTAGTTAAATCAAGGGAGGAAAAGCATAATAATGAAAATGTGATTGTGTAACTTTCTTTAGACACCTCTACCGAGTTTCTACACTCAGCCGTTCTCTCGAATTAGCTGTCACAAAGAAAAACAGTTTCAAATTAATATATAGATATAAACCTTTCCTAATAACCGTATACAAATATTAAAACATTGGAACGGCCAATTAATGACTCCAGTGATGAAAATCGTAACAATCTTCTCTACTCTAAAATTCAAGTCCTTCATAAAATTGTGCCAGAGGGTTAAACACATATCTATACCATTGTTTAGTATGGAGTCCGTCCTAGTGAAATAGTTGACATCATAAAAGCTTCACTTCACTTCTTCCGAAGCATTCTGCGCATTAGTTATGTCAGATGATTGTGCAGGTCCAGGTGATTGACGTCATGTTGTGATCACGTGGTCTATCACATGTTAGTCACGTGACTATCAAATCAAGCCGATCAGACAGGTTTGGTTCTGAGGTTTCTAAAATTTATTAGTTTCCCCGTCCCAAATTGCGTAGGTCAAGATGGCCGTGGTTTGTTGTGAAACAGAGTCAACGACGTTACGGGGATTTGGATGCGAGCACCGTCTTCAGGGCAATATCTTATTGGAGTATACTTATGTTACTCGTTTAATGCTTTTCTTAGTCTAAACTAACTGCTGTACCCGTGCTTTGCAACGGGAAGATGTACTATACCGCCTAATCCAAACACTTGTTAAGTAGAGCGAATATGAACAAAGAGCCACCAAATTTTTACAAAAAAGTATGACCTACTGTAACTGTCCTAAAGTTTACATTCAAATATATCAATAAAATAATTTCGATAGCTAATGGTTATAGCATCTTTCTTTATTTCCATAATCAAAGCCATAAACCTAACACATAGTTGTGTAAAATATTTTATTTTATTTGTTTGGATCAGCTGACTGAAATTGAGAAATTAGTCACATGTTCTGACTGTTTACATTGAAATGTCAACGCAAATGTAGACAAAGATAGTGAATTTTCTCATGCTCATGGAGACCAATTAATATTTACTTTTCTCACCTCAAAACTTTGGACATCCAAGAGGAGTAGACCGAGAGGAACTCAGGGAAGTGAATACAGTCCTATGCCATTTCGGCTGCACTTTACTTGACTTCCTACACTCATTCGATTGTGGTTTTTTTCGATTCGATATTTTCATTCGATTGTTTTATTCGATATATCGTTTGGTTAGTTAGGTTAGGTTAACCTTACCTAACTAACCAAACGATATATCGAATGAAGCAATCGATTAATCGATATATCGATTGATATTTTCATTCGAATGAGTGTAGGACGTCAAGTAAAGTGCAGCCGAAATTTCTAGGCAAGTGCTTACCTTATCTTACCTTACTTACCTTTTTTTTGGGCTTAATTTGGGCTGTATCGGTTTAGTATAGTCGTGGCAGTCGGACAGACAGACGTCAATATCAATTGTTCGATTGTTTCATTCGATATATCGTTTGGTTAGTTAGGTTAGGTTAACCTTACCTAACTAACCAAACAATATATCGAATAATCAATATATCGATCGATTAACGCAACTAAACGCAATCACTTATATAACATGATTTCCGATTTTTAAATTTGATAAATGCTGTATACAGAAAAACTCACCTAGCAATTTTGATTTCAATCCCACTTATGTAGAAACGACTGTAATTTGAAATGCACTCCATCCATTTCCAACCATCTTTTAACATCAAATCACCCATAAATTTAATAAAGTAGGTGCCTCAGTCGAGAACTTGAGCATTCTTTTAAACACATACTATAAAATAATCTAATTACGATGATGATGTATATTCACGTAAACCACAACTTTATAACTCTGTTGCTAAAATAATTGCATTAATTTTAAGCCTAACATTTTAATATCACTGACAAGAACTATTTAAGTGGTCAATTAATACAAAACTGAATAATTTAGACTCAAAACAACTTTCTCCACCACGTATAAGGAAGTCTGAGCAGTAAAGTAGTGGTTTGGACTTTCGTTCATCAATAAATATTTAGATTGTATTTCTTTGTACTAATTTTGTTCTTTATAGCTAGTTTTCACCTGAGAGCTGAATTAGATTTCAGATCCCGAAACATCGTATACACTTTTAGCGAATTTCCCTATAGGGAAGTAGTTATTACCGTAGGTCTCGTGGTAAGACTTAGGCCCGGGACCGATTTACTTTTTCATTTTGATGTTCCCAGAGGCTGAAAACACCCATTCGTTCGAATTTTTATATATTATATATACGTCTGTGAACTTGAGTAACTTTTGTCTGATTTTGATGAAATTTGGTTTAAAGGTGTAAGGTGGGATAAACTTAATGAGTTCGCGAACCAGCATCGAACCATGGTAACGGGGTTTTACGGGGGGTTTTATGGGATTAAAAAATGGTTTTTTTCATTTTTGACCCTCAAAACACAAAATTTCCCAATTTCTCTCTAGACCTTTTTAAAGAACTTAAAAAAACAAATAATTATAATAGCAATGTGTACAAAAAATTGTAAATTTAAAATTCCCATGTTTTTCTTATGGAGAATATTGTAAAATGTCGTATATTTTACTTGTTTATGGATATATTTTGATAACGCTTGGCAAATTTATTTATTTTGCACTAAGCTATTACTGTAATATTTTACTAAAAACCCCACAACAGTTTCCTTGTGGCAGCAAACCTAGGTACTCGTTAAATCTAATGTTATTTAAATAGGGAATAAATAAGTCTTATTTATGGAAATATTTTAGTAAAAAGTAATCAGACAAGTTTAAATTCACTTAGTCTGCTGGTTTGCTGCGGCGGGGGTATTTATAGGTAGATTTTCACCTGAGAGCTGAATTAGATTTCAGATCCCGAAACATCGTATACATTTTCAACTATTGACAATAATTAGGTCTATCTTAAGAACGATAACTGCTTTGATATCAGCTGGCCAGAACTTTAACAATATCTCTCACTCATTGTTTACCACCCTCATAGTGACGTCACCAAAGCAGACCGAGCCGGAACAGAAGTGCGTGCTGCGTGAATCGCACGCAATGTCATATCAATATGCGAGTGACGCGCCTCTAGCGGTCAACAGCTTTACTGCCATTGAGTGGCTGACCTCTGACCTTGACCTGGTCAGTCACAGCACGCCATGGTCCTTCGAGTGTGATCTGGATATGGTGTGAACTTGAATATGGTCCTTTCAACAAAATAT
This sequence comes from Macrosteles quadrilineatus, assembly GCF_028750875.1. Lineage (NCBI taxonomy): Eukaryota > Metazoa > Arthropoda > Insecta > Hemiptera > Cicadellidae > Macrosteles > Macrosteles quadrilineatus. Next base: position 85,255,659 of record NW_026542597.1, read on the forward strand.
TTATCATTTTACATAGTTATACATCAAGTTTGTTCATTACTTAGGTGAAAAATTTATTTTAGACAGTAAAACGTTCACTTGTCAATATAAGAGTGGAAAAGTCATTATAGTTTTAACAAACTCTGTGGGAATGCCTTTTTTTGCGAAATTCCCATATATTTATATTTTATCCAACGGCTAGAAACAATGGTAATTCGAGGTACCGCTTTAAAGGTTATGAAAGTAGTAAACGATGAAGTAAGTAAAGTAAACAAAATATTATAATATATTTCACCACTAGGACGACTTTTCGACGGTCGAAGGCGAAGCTGAGGTCGGAAAATAGCGAGGGTTGAAAAGACACTTTTTTGCCCGTGCGATGAACTATATTTTTCGCCAGTAAAAGTGCCACTTTAAGACCCGCAACGTATGAATTAAAAACAGCTGTTTTTGCTGCAGTATGACGAAAATCTATATATCTAATTCTGTAAGCCCAAAATTTTACAATGAAATTGTGAGCGAACGGGAGGCCGTAGAAAGCTGGGAGAGGTCTCATTTTACAGGTCTGGACATGAAATTTTGGGGACAATTATTTATTTTTCTTAGTTATGCACCAAAAGGTTGATACGGAATAAAATATTTCTCATTTAAATAAAATGGGAAACTAGGTCATGTCTGCTTTGTTTACTTTAAAACGTGGTTTAACTTTATTTAAAACATAAAGTTTAATAACATAAAGTGGTAATATGTAATATGTCCTGTAATACGTATACTAACCCTACAGAGAGGTTGGTTGAACATACCAATTGACTATATAAATTCCATTACACCATCTGGAATGCGACCACACAAATTAGTTTTAAAATTTGGTTAATGCTGGTGGGCTGGATTAGTTAATGGAGTACGATTGGTTGTGTTAGGAATGTCTGAAAAAGTTTAAAGTTGGTGGTAATTACTGGAGTAGGCAAAGGGAACATATTTTTCATGCCAAAAATAAAACTAGTATCTACAGATCCTAATAAGTTATGCCGTTTAAGTTTACAAGGATTAAATTTACCCAGTACGCTTTTATTTGAAAAAAAAATCCCATGTGTTTTATCTGAGTTTGTATATATTCAAAGAAATTTATACACATTTATGTTCCTTACATGTATTATGATTAAAAAGTTTATATTATAAACACACCGCGTGAAAAGTCCTTTGAAATTTTTATTTTTAACAGAGCAGACATCAAAATGCATTATGCAGGTACCTATGTAATAACTATTATTCATATTATAATATACAAAAATGTTAAACGATAATCAATGTAGGGTAACCCACAAGACTAACAATTTGAACAAAATAATTAAAGGGGATATTGCCCCTTCAAGCCACTAGTAACTATTAATTACCTCGACCAACCGTTTATACAGTAGTTGGATATATAATGTAAACTTTGAAATCTTGTAAGTCGATCCGTCTGTTTTCAACTAATGACTCATACAGAGTATTAATGAATTTAATTAAAACTGATTTGCAGTTTTCACCATACTCCACTATAAGAACACGACGAAATGCAATCCGAAAAAATACTAAGACGATTTGATAGAGTCTACGCAACACCACTTAACAATGTTCTAGAAAGGTCAGCAATTATAGAATCATAAAGAACCATCTGAAAACAATGCAAATTGATGTGATGTGTTTATGATTGCTTGTGTCAGCCAATCGAATATTGACCCTGAATATGCCACTTCTGGTTCTGAATGTTGTTCAGATTGTCTTCATCTGACTTTTACTAAACTATTACTATGCCCAATTGGTTCAGTAGTGTTGTGCCAATTAGTACCACACATACAGACGCCATTAGATTCTTAGTATTTAAAGTTTTTATATAAAATATATGCACGTTAGCGCGATATCTCAAGAAACAAATGATCAGATTTTGATGAAATTTGGTAAAAACACATAAACCAACGTTAATTCGAACGAGTTCGCAAGCCACCATGAGTGGACTATAAGAACAGTGGTTTATGGCGTAAAATTGGGTTCCCCATTTTTTACCCTAAAACATGCAGTTATGCATTTTCTTTTCAAATCCTTTTGAAGAGCTTAAAATAATTTAGTAATTGAAGCACTATTGTATGTCTGATGGTTACGGAGTAAATTCCTAAAAAGTGTAAATTAAATTTCACGTCAGTCATATGGAGAAAAAATCTGTGTTTCTTGTTTGTGTGTATATTTGAATTGAATTCGCCATAAAAAAATTAATACTAAGCTATCACAACATTAAAATAAAAAACTCAGTTTCTACCCTACCTGTAGTGCAAATGTCTGTGTACCAACTGAAATTTATGTTATCCAGATATATTTATAGAAAATACATGTGACAAAAAGAAATATTATAGTGAAAATCCAGCCAGGTAAATGGAAATTCGCTTAGTCTGTATGTTTGCTTCGGCAGGGTATTTTTTTATAAAAGAATTGATTATAGCTTAGTGAGAATAAAACTAATCGAAAAAAGGCTGATAAAAATAAAACACTAAACAAGAAAAATACAGCGGTATTTTATCCTCCATGAGAATAACGTGGGAATTGAGTTGGGAAAACAAAATGTTAACCCCATAAAACCACGCCAACATTCGTAAATTAATAACATTTATCAATAAAACCCCTTCATCCTAGATCGACGTTTGTAACAGTTCGTCTATTCGCCGCTAGTAGCACTCACATCGTCGTCCGCAACAGTTCGTCTATTTGCCGCTAGATGTCACCAAAACAAAACTTTTAATGTAGTGTAATATTATCAGTAATTTAAATTGTGTCAAGTACACTAAACAAATTTAACCTTCGCCAAACAAATGAAAAAGTTATTTGTTTGATACCAATTAACAACATTCTGGTATTAAACTGTAGTAGTAATACAAATTAGCCGTTTTACTCTTTAACACTCGTAGTAATCTTTGTGTAGCTCGCGCATATAAGGGTTCTTACTTGTCTTACTCTTTAATCAATGTTCTATTAAAATGTTCTAACATTATTTGAAAAGCCGAGAGTCGAACCTCTAAGTGAGTAGGAGGTCGATGATTGGCTTATTATGCACAATGTACATGATGATGGGAGATTTTGTAATCGTCCGAAGTCCGAAGTTAATTTTTAAAAATATAAGTTTAACATTAGTTCATTTCATATTGATGCTATTTTTAATTGTCATATTCGATATTTTTAACTATAAATGTTGAATACTATTTGTAATAGGGGACCATGACCTTATGATGAAGGTTATTTAAATCACTTTTTGTTTGTTTAGGAGATTAACTTCTGGTAGGTAGTTTCCAACCAATCATATTTCTTGTTAGAAGACAATCCTGATCAAATGAAGATGAGGTCGATTCACACATCAGTCCAGTCAAAGTTCCGTCACAGTTCAGTCTCAGTTGCATCCGCTCAGTCAACTGTCCGTCACTTTATTTAGAGTGATGTTACAGTGAGAATTGTATTAATAAAACACAAAATTCTATGAATTTTTCATCGTTCATGCTTATTAATATTACAGACAGTACTAAAAATATAAACACAATTATTTAAATACAAATGATTATATTTTGAATGACAAACATATACATATATCACGACCATAATCAATCAGGCGTTAGTATAATTATCATGCATAGCTTTATGATAAAACCATAATGTTGAACACCATATGTATGTATACTTGCAACACTTGATTGTTCTTTAAAGGTATGTCAGGTAACTTAACTTGGTAATTAATTATTATTATTTGACAAAAGTAATTTAATCGTTTCTGATTATGACTGAGATTACACAGTTAAATATCAAGGTTCGATCGTGGTTATTCCTTGTAGATTATTCAAACTTCGACAACACCCTTCATTCACATATCCACAGTGAACAATCGTTTTGTAGCCATTTCCTGCCTTATTCCAACTCAATTGCGTACGGTAGTTTAAAGTTATCAAACATTTTTTTAGTGACTCTTTTTTTCAATCCTTTGGAAAATGTTTAATCATGTAGTCGAGCTTCTTAAAATACCTTTCTCATGTTTATTACACTTTCCCTCGTTATTTGAGGACAATTTCTAATGATCTTTTTGCACTATTTCTTGCATTTCAAAGAGACAGGCCAACTACAGCAGGGGTGTAATTTACACCTTGACCTCCCAGTAAAAATACTTGGATAACTATTGGCAAGGTTGCATATTGCTGGGTGGCATCGGGCACCACACCACGGGACTTAGGTCCCCAAGGCCACGGGTCCAAATCACGCCGATCACCAATAAATGCCGCTACATTCTAGGCCTGAAGCATTGTGTAAAATGGTTCAGGGAAAGAGCCCAGCATTTAAGATATGAAGGTGGGAGAAGAAATAAAAAACCCTTGCATTTAAACTTTGAAGGAGCTGGTCTAGTGGTCCCATTCTGATTATGTAGAGTGTTAATTTCGTCGTGTAAATACTTTCAAATGGTGTATCCAACAAAACATTCGCGTTGTAACCTTGAGTAAAGTTCCTACTTTGGTAATAATTATCATATTACCTATACACTATGTGTCTCTTTAGGCGATTCTAAAATTTCTCTTGGAAACCAAAACATATCTGCCTGTAAGCTATGTGGTTATTATTCTAATGATATTTGGTACAAACGTGTAAACCTACGTTCATTCGAACTAGTTCGCGAACCAGCATGATCGGAACGGGATTTTATAGAGAGATTTATGGGATAAAAATAGGTTTTTCTAGTTTTTCACCCTCAAAACATAAAATTTTCCAATTTTTCTATTCTATAGACCATTTTGAAGAGCTTAAAAAATAAATAATCTATATATATAAAATCCCATGTATGTTTGTTTGTATGTATGTATGTTTGTTTGTTTGTTTGTACTTTATGGACTCCGAAACCGCTTGACAGATTGTAATGAAACTTTCAGGCATTATTAAGCATTATTCAAGGATGGTTTGTGTGAAGTTTGGTGCAGATCCGTCAAAAGCGCTCCGCCCCAGTGGCTCTGGAGTTTCCCATGTTAATTTTATGAGTATTCAAATTTAAATGGAATTAAAGAATCTTAACAGCTGGTTCAACTAAAAAATTTGATTCTGTGGTGTTCACTTTTACCTTTTAAAATCACGTGCCTACAGCTAGATCGCAACATTCATAAATTAATAACATTTACCAATAAAACCCCTTTATTCTAGAACCGACTTTCGTCTAGACCGACGATTGTAACAGTTCGTCTATTCGCCGCTAGATAGCACTTACATCGTCGTTAGTAACAGTTCGTCTAGTTACCGCTAGATGTCACTAAAACAAGTTCTTTAATGTAGTGTAATATTATCAGTAATTTAAATTGTATTAAATACTTTAAACAAATTTTACCTGAACCAAACAAATGGTAATGCTATTTTTTAATACCAATTAACAACATTATAGTATAAAACTGTTTTAGTACTAAAAATAAGATGATTTACTTATTGACACTCGCAGTGATCTTAGTGTAGCTGGCACATATAAGGTCCTTACTTCTTATAATTGGTGACTCTTTTGTTTCTGTCGATTTTCAACATTATTTGAAAAGCCGAGAGTCGAACCTCTATATGAGTAGGAGGTCGACGATTGGCTTATTAACGTACAATGTACAAAAAGCTACATCTAAAATTGTCATATATTCGATATTCATAATAATAAATGTTGAATAATATTTGTAATAGGGGATCATGACCTTATGTTAAAGGTTGTTTCACTTTTTGTCTGTTTAGGAGATTAACTTCTGGTAGGTAGTTTCCAACCAATCATATATCTTTTAGACGACAATCCTGAGCAAATGAAGTAAAGGTAGATTTTCACATCAGTCTAGTCAAAGTTCCGCCACAGTTCAGTCTCAGTTGCATCCACGATTCCTCAGTCAACTGCCTGTCACTTTATTTAGAGGGATGTTACTGTAAGAATTTGTTTAATAAAACACAACATTTGATGCATTTTTCATCGTTCATGCTTATTAATATTACAGACAGTACTAAAAATATAAACACAATAATTTAAATACAAATGATTATATGTTAAATACCAAACACATACATAACTCACGACCATAATCAATCACGCGTTAGTTTATCATGCATAGCTTTATGCTAAAGCCATAATATTGTACACTATATGTATATTTGCAACACTTGTTTGTCCTTAAAAGCTATGTCAGGTAACTTAATTTAGTAATTAAGTATTATTATTTGAGAAAACTAATTTAATTGTTTCTGATTATGCATGAGATTACATAGTTAAATATCAACCCCTTGTAGATTATTCAAACTTAGACCACACCGTTTAAAGACTTTCTGTTCTATTTTCAAACAAACTAATTTTAAATAAAATTTTAGCGAATTTCCCATAAAGGTTAATATATATTACCGTAGATCTCATTGTCAGACCTAGACCCCGGACCAATCTTCTTTTATATTTTATGTTCAAAAACAACATCAGCTTAAATGCATATTTATTTATAATAAGTGTGTGTGAGTGTGTTTGGTTGCCCACGATAACACGAAAAAATAAAATTTGGTACAAACGAACAAAACTTAAATTTATTTAAATAAGAAATAAATCTTAAATGTATAAGGAAATAATATTGAAGTGCATATTATTAAGTCACGTACAAACAGGCTAACGGAAATTTGCTTAGTCTTATTCCAATAATATTAAAAAGGCTGATGAAAATAAATCACCAAACAAACAAATACAGCAGTATTTTATTCTACATAAGAATAACGTGGGATTTTGAAATGGGAAAGCCAAATTTTAACCTCTTAAAACCACATACCCACAGCTAAATCGGCAACATTCGTAACATTTACGAATAAAACCCCTTTATTCTAGACCGACGTTCGTAACGGTTCGTCTATTCGCCGCTAGATAGCAATCACATCGTCGTCCGCAACAGTTCGTCTAGTTGCCGCTAGATGTCACCAAAACAAAACTTTTAATGTAGCTTAATATTATCAGTAATTTAAGTTTTATTAAGTACAATAAACAAACATGACCTCATCCAAACAAATTAAAAAGTTATTTATTAAAACCCAATTAATAACATTCTGGTATTAAACTGTAGTAGTAATACAAATAAGCCGTTTTACTTTTTGACACTCGCAGTGAGCTTTGAGTAGCTCGCACATATAAGGATCGTAACTTGACATTAAATTTTGGTTATTTAATTCTTCAATAAGTTAATGAAATTATTTGAAAAGCCGAAAGTCGGACCTCTGTGTGAGTAGGAGGTCGACGATTGGATATAAACGGACAATTTAAAATTTACATAATGATGGCCCGGAAGGGAGATTTTTCTAATATTCTTAAGCTAATTTTCAAAAATATTCAAACATTAAATGTAAAAAAAATTGTAATAGAGGATCATAATCTTATGTTAAATGTTAAAGGTTGTTTGAATCACTTTTTGTCTGTTTAGGAGAAAGTTTTAACTCTCTAACTTCTGGTAGGTGGTTTGCAACAAATCATATTTTCCTACAGTCACCCGACAAAGTTGGCTTCCTTGTACTGTTTATAGTACAAGGAAGCTGCTAATTGCTGCATATTTATACTTTGCCGTACGGTTTATACTTTGCCGTACGGTTTATACTTTGCCGCACATCAGGATTCCAACGAAACAACACAAAACAGCGTGGTTCTATTATGCACGTAATCCGTGTAAGCTTGGAAATAGGTTGGCAACACTTAAAGATAATAATACTATGAGCAGCTGATTGACTATTATAACTACGATTTAACCTGTCATTTCGTGTTTATAGTTTCGGTATTTCTGAACTTTCTGGACTTTTCTTTTAAACGTTTTTAAAACGTTCCTACGATCTTAATAAACAAGAAAATACCTTTAAAGCATTTTTTTAGGCGCGGAAACCACTTCAAATAACAAAAACATACGGAACTATATTCTCAAAACGTGGAGCACATTTCTTGCCGAGGAAAAATAGCGGAGTGATACGGACCGCGGGTACTACTTTCTCTAGGGCACCATTTGTGTTGCCAGCTGAACCTAAAAACGTGTTGTATAGTGTTTGAAAGACTAATTGTTTATATGCTTTATAGTGACTGTAGGAAAAATATAATGTGTAACACGAGTGAAAAAGGCCTTTGCTGCACTCGAGATCATTCCGCACTCGCCTGCGGCTCGTGCGTAGACATTGCTCTCGTGTGCAGCAAAGTGCCACTTTCACCACTAGTTACACAAATAACTATTCTTGTTAGAAGAGATTCCTGAGCAAATGAATTTAAGGTCGATTCTCACATCAGTCTAGTCACAGTTCCGTCACAGTTCAGCCTCAGTTGCATCCGCAATTCCTATGAAAACAACTATAAAAATTAAAATTAAATAAAAGACGTCTGGAGGTACCATACATATCCTGAATAGGCGAGGCCTGCTCTGTACACACCCTCTCGCACACACGGAGAGATCTCACTTGGAAAATAACTTTTTTAATATGAAAACTAATATTTTCACCTAAAATTCAAACTCAAATATTTACTCGTATGGAAGTGTAGCCAATTTGTTTGGTACCTATGACAGATATTTTTAATGGTTGATAAAACCTTCTTTAATTTTTACATTCAATTTTTGTACGAACTATGAAACTGTCATTTTGAATCATCGTTTTGTCATTTTGAAACCCAATTATAGTTACTGTATTATACCTATTTCACAATCTCACTCTGTGTACTGTATACAAAGCCATATAATCTTTAAGCATTTTTTTAGCAAATTTCCCATATAGGGAAGTAGCTATTACCGTAGGTCTCATGGTAAGACCTAGAACCGAGACCGATTTTCTTTTTTGTTTTGAGGTCCCTAGAGGCCCAAAACACCATCCGTTTAAATTCATATATATATAAAAAATTCATATATATATAAATTAATATGAATAAAAAAATAATAATTTCAGGGTACTGAGTTAGTATGCTTTCTTTAATATTTATAATAGTAGCCCTTTATCCAAACAATTGTATAAATGAATATATATATATATATAAACACATATGTGTCCGTTAGCACGATAACTCGAACAACAATGATCCGATTTTGATGAATTTTGTTACAAACGTGTAAACCTACATTTATTCGAACGAGTTCGTGAACCAGCATGATTGGACTATGGGAACGGTGGTTTATGGGGTAAAAATAGGTTCTTCTCATTTTTGACCCTGAAAACACAAAAATTCACAATCTCTTTCCAAACCATTTTATAGAGCTTAAAAAACACAAATAATTTAGTATATTGAAGCGTTATTTAAGAGCTAGGTCTATATGCACCTAATGGTTACGGAGAAAATTTAAAAAAGTTTAATTTTAAATTCCCATTTTATTCTTACGGAGAAAATGAAAACTGTTTTAGTTTACTTGTTCATAGAGACAAGCAGAGTACCCGTCCTTCGTACGGGGTTGACATATAAGTATAAAATGATTTTTGCAGTTATACTCAAGCTTTGAGTTTGGAATGAGGGAACACACAGTTGATAAAATTTGCTTTTTTTAAATTTACAGTATTCTATAGTATTACACATCTACCAATAGACATATTGTTCTACCACTTCACCTAAACAATAGAGGAAAAATTATCAAAAATTTGCAAAATATCACAAATTATTCATGAAATTAAAAACATAAACATAAATGTAAACAATCCTACTTTGACATTAAAGTATACATCTGACATACTGTTCTCATTGCGTATCACAGTTTTTTGTTGCTGCTTAGTTCAAATTAGCTGTTTTCATAAATGCAAAAAATATTGTGTTGCACACTGTTGGTAAATCTGACAACTTTTTAATGCTTTTGCATATCATAGAATCTACTTTTTTAGTTGAAACAGCTGACTAAATTCTTTAATTCAAAAGGATTTTTGAGATAAGAATCTAACTAATATTATAAATGTGAAAGTTTGTGTGTTTGTTTGTTTGTTTGAAGTTCAATCACGCATTAACTACTGGACGGATTGGGCTGAAATTTTGCATGATTATACCTCATATTCCCGATTAACATATAGGCATATTCTTATCTCAAAAACCCTTTCGGGCTCCGCCCCAGTGGCTCTGTAGTTCCCCATGTTAACCTTATGAGCATTCATATTTAAAGGGTATTAAAGAATTTAGTCAGCTGTTTCAACTAAAAAAGTTGGTTCTATGATATGGAAAGTATTAAAAAGTTATGAGATTTACCAACAGGGTGCAGCACTATTATTTTTTTGCATTTATGAAAACAGCTTATTTGAACTAAGTAGCAACATAAAACAGTGATTGGCAATGAGAACTGTCAAAGTAGGATTGTTTACTGTTATGTTTACGTTTTTAATTGCATGAATAATTTGTGATGTTTTGCAAAGTTTTAATTATTTATTTTTCTCTATTGTTTAGGTGCAGTGGCAGAACATTATGGCTATGGTAGATGTTTAATACTATAGTATAGCGTAAATTTTATTATAGTAAACAATTTTGTTCAAATGTGTCCTACCCCATTGCAAAAGCTAAGTTAGAGTATAACACTGCAATAAACATTTTGCACTTATATGCCAACCCCGTACGAAGGACGGGTACTCAGCTAGTATGCCTATATGTTAATCGGGAATGTGAGCTATCACAATGCCAAATTTCAACTTAATCCGTCCAGTAGTTAATGCTTGATCGAACTTCAAACAAACAAACAAACTTTCACATTAAGAATATTAGTAAGATTTTTTTTTTAAATTGGAAAATGTATTTATTTTATCCTATAATATTTACCTATGGTCAAAAACACTTTTTACCTTCCCCGTAGCAGCAAACCTAAGCACTCGTTAAATCTGCTGCTATTCGGAATTAATATGTCTTATATATGGAAATATTTAAGTAAAATGTAATCATACATGTCGAAATTCGCTTAGTATGCAGGTTGCTGCTGCGAGGGTATTTTATTTTCCCAACCAACATTCATGGTACAAAACAAACCTATAAACCATTCCCCGAAGCAATCAACACAATAGGACTATAATCATTGACTTTATATCTACAGATATAATCTGTAGAAGTCAATGCTATAATCTTAATAACTCCCAATCACAAACCTAGATTTCACACACAATATTGACCATAATACCGAGTTTTAGAGGAAATTATGCAAACATGAAATTACCAAGCATGTGGTTACTTTTGTTTCCTACAAACAGCATTTCCCCACAATTCATCGTGAGGCGATGTAGTTGTAGTAGTTGTATGTAAAATTCACTTGTTAAACTGCAAGGTAAGATCCCATGGCTGTCAGGTGTCACTTCGGCTGCAGTCAAACGCTGCATTTCCTGTTCAAATTAATTCTGTGTTTCTCGGTGTACCAATTAGATGCAATTTGTTTCCGGAAGATGACGTCAAAGGTTTGAATTTAAGGTTATGGAGGCTAAGAAGCTTAATTTAAAAATATAATAGTCCATTGGTTGAAAACTCGACCAAAAATATGTATACAGACATCTCTATTTTCACCCCACGCCGTAAACGAAACATGTGATTGGAATTTCTTTAATTTTGTTTATTTTCTGTTTATATACCGTTGTTATTTCGTCACCAGCATGGCAACCTATAAGGCCCATGTTAGTTTTTTAAATACATTTTTTGTGCTTATTTTTGGGCCTATTTTAATTTATAAAGGGATTCTGCACATCTTAATATCTACAGGAAAATATGTTTCCAACAGTATGCAGTGGTTCCTGCGACGCACACAAGCTAAGAAAAAGGTTTCAAGAATGTTTTTATTTTTGCCTATTTTTTGCCTTTATTTAACACAATTATTAATTTGTACTTATTTTTTACCGATGATTTATAATTTTTTTCAACCCTTTGTAGACAATCCAATAACGCTTGAATGCTTCGTTTTTTCTGTTAACCAAAAGTAAATTGTAATAATTTAAAGTCATTAATGGATTGTCATAAAGGCATTTTAGTCTAGACATCAGCTTACTCATGCTTAAACACCGGACAAGAGACCTAGACTCAAAAAATCAATGTTTTAGATTTAAACATTACAGGAACTAAAGCCTTTTTTAGCCAAAGTTCAATGCTTAAACAACGTGTAGTTCTTCCAATACTAATAATGTTTACTTATTTCTGAAGTTGAATTTAAACCAAACAATACATTAAACATCTTTAGCTATATCTGAAAAGTTACGAAAACAAAATTCCTAAACTGTTAGAGGCAACGTTTTTTCAGATAGTTCACCAGTGGTATTTTCTAACTGTTTCCAATGGGACGTTCAAAACGGTAGTGATGTCAAATACAATTTTACGGTCAGTTTTGTAAATATTTAAAAACTACTAAAGATTGATTTTCTCAGAATTCAGTTATTTACACAATGTTTTATATGTACTTGTAATTCTTGAACGTTGAATTACACTTGCACACTTTAAACCATCTAATCAGCATTTAATTGTTCAAAGTGTAGTTTAGATTTCTAGTAACCATTTCATAATTTCTCACTCCACTAACCAAGGCGAGCGAAATTCGTACTCCTCTTGACCGCCTTTATTCCTTTATTGTTTTGTTTATCCGCACTCCCCCCTCCCCTCTTCCACGACTGATAATACTTAACTTTGCCAATTCCTCCTCATTCCCTCCGCTCGCCAGCGCCGGTTGCCGCTCTTTCGTCCAGTTTCGCGCGCTTTTCACACCCTGACGTCCGCAGTGTATTCGATTGTGAGGCGAGGTGCAAGTTGAAATAGTTTTTTGACTTTTTATTTACAGAGTTACGAAAATAGATCACCTAAGGACTCGGCTCAACAGCAAAAGAGAACTTTGGAAGAAGAATCGGTGGATGCGTCCAAATCATCACTTTTATCACAGGTAGGGGTATTATGCATTGTTAAGTGATAGAAATACTGTAAAAATATTGAATTGAAATCTTACTTTTTATTTTAAAACAGATTTTTATTTTGATTTGCCCTCAGATGTTACAGATAGATGCTTCAGTCCACACAAGTTTATTTTTTATATGGAGTCTTATTTTGTTTTTTTAATTTGTAAATAATTTATCAAAGACGATTTTCTAAAGAAATTTAGACACTCTTCTATACTATAACTATTATTTACGTTAAAGTAAACGATATTTAAGTATACTATTTATTCAAACTGTTATATATACTAGTAAAACAAATAACTTTTCCGATGACGAATAAATAATTACAAATAATTTTTATATGACGATGTTAATTGCCAGGGTGTTAAGAAAGTAGAGTTTTTATAATTAATTCTGTAGAAAATACTTTCTGCAAAATATTTTCAATATAAATGGATTTTCTTCGTCACCGACTAACTGTATATATTAATCAAAGTAGGGGACTGAAATTATAATCTAAATATGTAAATCTTGTTGTGCTAAATATCTGTATTCCATCCACTTCGTGTTCACTCCTTAATCATTTAATAACTAATGTGTACCTCCTTAACTATGTACAATCGTACCTACGTTACAATTATAGACATAGGCCTAGTTATGTATATCGTTAATACTAAAAATACAAATTTATAAAACAAGTGCTAACGTAATGCTCAAATGTATTTTATATACATATGTGTTTGATGTAAATCATATAATTGTATAAATCCTCAAAACAAAGTGATTTTCTAAGTTCTGCTTAGTATATCAAAGAAAACTGAGATGTAGTAGAAAGGTGCAATCATTGACTATGGAATTCACCGTCTGAATATCCTCACCATAGCTACATGGCGAATATTCATTTCTTCATTTTAATTCTAATCGTTACATCTACGCAACTCCTTGTAAAAGCAACCACTGTCTTACGCATTACATTTTGTATTGCATTACGCACATTACGCACATTACACACATTACACACATTACACACATTACGCACATTACGCACATTACGCACATTACGCATATTACGCACATTACACACATTATGCACATTACACACATTGCGTAGAGGAACCGAAATTCAGGGATCTGATATTGCAAAATATTTTAGAATGTTAGAAACATAAAATTGAATAACAACGAAGAAGTAAAGTTACACAATTGAACTTACAAGGACACGATTGCTAAATACGTTGCTTAACAGATGAAGAATGAAATCAGAATGTTTATACCTGTTGAACACTTCTTTTCTTAAGGTAATTTTAAGTTGTATAAAATAATTGTTTCTTTCAGAGATAAAATGCACCAAAATATTTAAATATTTTTTATTTGTATTGAAACTTTCTGTAAAATAATGTTTCTTAGGGGTTACACCTATTTAGATCAATAAAAAACGATAAAATACAAATTAATAGATAGGAGGAAAATAACACGTTTGTAAATTGTTAAGTATTTTTAATATTTGTGGTTTACTTAAAATATGATACAATATGCTTGTTGCAACGTAGTTATAAAGATAATTTAATATTTCCGCAATGAAAGTATAGACACATGTTATAAATAAATAATTAGTGGCATTGTAATAAGACTAGAGCTATCTATAATGAATGAACTCAATAATTTATATTAACTGCCTGGATATGAGGATTAAATATAGGCCCTACTCTGAATTTAATATTATATACTTAATATTTCCATAACAGATTTCGAAATAAATATATAAGTTATTCTGCGTAAAATTAAAATTTCATAAAAGGCGAGGCAATATTTTTACGTGTGTGTTTCTAGGAAAATGGAATATGCTTAATATTCAACGTTTATGAATCGTGAACTAAAACAATATTTATTTTTATTATTCCAATGTTTGTCTCAACTCTAGGAATTACGCTCAGACAACTAGTTAGTGTAAGTACTTAATGATTTATTAATGCTTTAATACTTTACTTTGAAATAGCGACCTTACGAAAGTAGGTATTTTAAGCCAATGGATGGAGATGAGTGTAGTATGAGTGGGTGCGATCTTCTAGTCTTGTTAGTGACTAAGATATTGAGGGATTGTCTAAATTTATATGGACAATACGTCAAATTACTTTTTCGTCATACTGCAGCCAAAAACAGCTGTTTTTAATGCATGCGTTGCGGGTCTAGAGTAGCATTTTTACTCTCTAGGGAGTAAAAATCATTTTCACCACACTATGATGTTTTTAGCTATTTAACATACGTTAATTGGTGGCTGAAAGCTACGTTTTGCTGGCCATGCCAGCTGTCATCTTCATTTGGGGACCGAGCAGGTTTTTACATCCCTAGGGCCGCAAAATTAGCTGCCTGCGTACTTTGTTAAAACATGAATGCATATTAAATACACAGTCAGTATCCATTGCAATGCAATAGAATTGTTTTATTGTCACCGCTGCCTAGCAAGTATTTATTATTATTTTTGCTGAATCCTCAAATTATTTCTTCACATAACCTTAAAGTAATAGTTGTGTTGACTATCAGTGTGCATTATTATTGTGGTGAATAGTGGTAATAGAGTATAGTGGGGTGAAAAATAGTGTTCGTACCACGATGGTACCACGGACCGAAATGGTTTTGTAGCTCTCGATCGTTAAACATTATCTCGAGCCAGCAAAACCTTATTTTCGGCCTTAGGTACGAAATATAATATTTCAGTAACTAGGGAGTAAAAATCAGCTTTTGCAAATAGTTGAAAATTTCGATCGTGGTAATCGTATCGATCGAAATGATTTATCGATTGATTTATTAGTTAAGGTTTTAGCCCATTGTTCGACATATCTATGGTATAATAATAAAATCGTAATAGACGAATTAATTTAATCACTTACTAAACTGCTGCTTATAACATCTATTAAACACGATTCAATCTTAATTCGAATTCTTTTCATGGACATTTTTATCTTTTTTATACTCTTCGAAAAATTTGCAAATTTGCAAACGAAAGTTTGCCCTTGTCCCTGTTGCAAAGGTAGTCATTATTTACTCCGCAACTATTGATCGAAACAACAGTTAACAGTTGAACAATGAATTTGCGAAAATCGTCTCCACTTTGTCGTGTCATTGTTCATAATATTTGGGGATGCGCGACCAGCGCAACTCGATGCAAATTACGAGCAATGTAGGTTATACGGGATGTGCCGTAGTGTAGTACGTTGTTGAATGGGTGAGTAGATATATTTGTATTTAATTTTCTGGTTTGTGATTATTTTAAAAATATTTTACAATTGTGTAAATAAGTGTTGAAGTGAGTGATTCATTTATGTGTAATTTTTAATATTGAATGTTTATGTATCATAAAACTGTGTAAAAACAAGAGTATACTAACTTGTACAATCAATATCTCTCCAATTATTTTTGAAAAACTTTTGTGGGTTAATCCAATTGCGGGCGAAAATGAGGTTTTGCCGGCTCGATCGAGAGCTGCAAAACCATTTCGGTCCGTGTTACGAATATTTTTCACCACACTAGACCGCTATTACCACTATTCAACACAATAATGCACACTGTCAACAGAAATACTTAAGGTTATGTGAAGAAATAGTTTGAGAGAAAAAATAATAACAAACAGTTGCTAGGCAACGGTGACAATAAAACAATTCTATTGCAATGCTATGGATACTGATTGTGTATTTATGCATTCATGTTTTAAAAAAGTAAGCGGGCAGCTGATTTTGCAGCCCTAGGGATGTAAAAACCTGCTCGGTCCCCAAATGACGATGACAGCTGGCATGGCCAGCAAAACGTAACTTTCATCTACCAATTAACGTATGTAAAACATGTAAAAACATCATAGTGTGGTGAAAAAACTATTATAAATAAGAGAGCGGCCTCTTTCCATAGATTGCTCTAAAATAAAAAAATAAATTGTTAACAGGTTTTTTTCCTAACCAGCGTACTAACATTTGTACAACGGATTTTACACTTTGAATTTCTTTCAACAGTTATATCTATTGCGAAAATAACATACGGAAACCACTCTTCACGGACAAAGGAAGGATTTCTCCTTTTTTACTCATCACATTTCTTTACATGGGTATCAATTCGTAATATTAATCAGGGTCATCTTTCAAATCTAGGCTACTCTTATTGCAGAAATATCTGCAAAGCTATCTAAAACATAATTCAATTTCTTACTGATTCATGAACTATAGCGTACTTTATATTTACTAAATTATAAAATTTAATTTGTACTACTATAGTCGTACTAATTATTTGAAATATTTTAATTATTTTACTTTTAGCCAGTATTGACTTGGGAAGGGGGTTTGGGAATCATAAATACATAAATACTGAATAGTGAAATAAATACAACATTGAATAGAAATATATTAATGATTGGTGAATAATACTTTTTTTAATTTTAATTTGAAATTTCGTATGTTGTCGGAGAAAATATTAATACTAAATTGACATACTCCCTTAAAGATGAATTACTTGGATTACATCTTACAGTACGTTTCTAGTCGGTGTATAATATGTAGATATGTAGAGAGTAGAAAAACTACTCTAACCAATTAAACATAAAATTAATTGGCACGCCGTAAATTTGATATTAAACTAAGATAAAAACATACTTTGAATTAGGTTTTAGAACTAACGGTAGGATGAGTACTCTAAAATAAATTTTGTTTTTACATTCTAGAAGAATTTGTGTAGGCTACTACTAAGTACTAGGCATGCGGCCTCAGGTCCGCCAATTGAGCGGAGTAAGCAAGCTTTGATATAAACAAATAACTTTAATCTGTCAGCGAACAAAATGACAGAAGAAGAGGTGACTATATATAGCAATACCATAGTCAATGGTCACCACAGGAAATATGGCGTGGCTAATTTCACGAGCTGATGATACCCTGAAAAAGATGGTGGTTGCCGCGACGCTAGTGGCATTGCGCTAGCTCCGTTGCCAAAATAGGCCTACTGTACTCAATAAATAGATTAGATTTTAAAGACGGCACTGGATAGAGAATTGATGAATTAAACAAGAATATATTTATTCCTCATGCTAAATTACAGCATGATTAAGTAAAATACTGTATATGCATAATAAACTACTGTACAACAAAATTATTAAAATCAAATATAAAAGACGTTTTTATATTAGGCTATGGCAATTTAATTTGAGAACCTGCACTGTGTTGATGTAAAGCCTATTTATTGGGTTGTACTAAATTTTCAACCTGACATAAAAATGCCAACATGCTGTTCTGTTAGCTGTAATAATTCATCTTATAGTATTACGGGAAAAAATAGGAATATTATATCACGCTTATTTTATAACTGGACTCCCGTACAGACCAAGCAGTCTAGGCTCTACTTTTTGTAATTATTACCTTATTATCTTCATCTTTTACCCAAAAAGGATTGTTGGCGTCATACTTTCAAATAAAAAATATATACATTTAAACAAACAGACATAAATTACTGAACATATATTTACAACATTGGCATGTGTAATTGTAACTGTGTCTGTATATCTGCACAGAGAAAATTATTTCCACACTTATAAGTTATAAATTGGACAACACAAGTTAACAAGTTTAGTTAAATATTTAATTATAATAAATAGCTATAACTGAACTTCTGTATAGGCCTAGCAGTCTAGGCATTAGGCCTACGCATCGTAATCGTAACTGTACAAGCCTAACCAATTATTTACACGCCTTAGTTAAAGTGGACTTCTATAAAATCCTAGGTAATTATTTATTTATTGTAGTTGCAACTGGACTTTAGTGTGCAAGCCCAGCAAATCACTGTTTTTATTTAGGATAGGCTACCGTTAATAATATTTGAAAATACTGAATTCCTGCTTCGGAAATACAGTTTCTATAGTTTTCAATTTAAATACTCTCTTTCACTGTTTATAAACTAGATCCCTTCTCATAGCATTTAAGTATTACAGATACATTAATCTAACTGCCACAAACGGTTCCCACACTCTGCGATGCTAAACTTTACTACTTCCTACGTCGTGGACATGTTGTAATCTCTTTCCATTGCATTTTAGTATTTTAAATACATTAATCTAATTGCCAACAACATTTCCCTCACTCCGCACTGCTAGCATTTACTAATTCTTTAACCATTTCCTATGTCTTGGACATCTTTCCATCCCATCTCATAGCATTTCAGTATTTCAATTTCAGATACAGAAATCGAACTGTTACAATTGGTTTCCAGTTCCCAGACTCCACAGTGCTCGCCTTTACTACTTCATTCACCTCTTTCTACGTCGCGGACCTGTTTCCCTCCAATCCCATTGCATTTTAAGATTGCAGATACCTTAAACTAATCCTTATAATCAGTTCCCACACTCCGGACTGCTCGCCTTGACTACTTCCCTTACCACTTCCTACGCCGCGGACCTATTTCCCTCCCTTCCCATAGCATTTTAAGATTGTGGATACCTTAATCTAATCGTCATTAACAGTTCCCACACTCCGGACTACTCGCCTTTACTACTTCCTTCACCACTTCCTACGCCGCGGACCTGTTTCCCTCCCTTCCCATAGCATTTTAGAGTTGTAGATTCCTTAATCTAATCGTCATAAACAGTTCCCACACTCCGGACTACTCGCCTTTACTACTTCCTTCGCCACTTCCTACGCCGTGGACCTATTTCCCTCCCTTCCCATAGCATTTTAAGATTGTGGATACCTTAATCTAATCGTCATAAACAGTTCCCACACTCCGGACCGCTCACCTTTACTGCTTCCATCACGACTTCCTACGTCACGGACCTGTTTCCCTCCCTTCCCATAGCATTTTAGGATAACAAATACCTTAATCTAATCGACATTAACAGTTCCCACACTCCGGACTACTCACCTCTACTACTTCCTTCACCACTTCCTACGTCACGGACATGTTTCCCTCCCTTCCCATAGCATTTTAGGATAACAGATACCTCAATCTAATCGTCATAAACAGTTACCACACTCCGGACAACTAATAACAACAATTAAAAGAAATAATCTGCTTCGAATAATTCAGTAAGACCGCCAGAAATTATGCGAATCGGTGTATTCTTAATCAACGCTTAATGGTATTCATCGGACTCCTTTTCTTTTGTACTGTCTGTTGTAAATAGGCCATATGTGCATGTGCAAGCTGAGGTGCCCGTGGGTACAGAATGTCGAGTCGCATACGCTACAATTCTTTGTTTACATCTACGTTGTTATCTCGTAACCATCATGGCAACTCATAAGACTCATGTTAAACATTGCAAATTTTATGTCAGTCTTAAATTGTACAGGTATCATCAAATTGAAATTTGTTTGTTTCGAAACATCAAAAATATTTGTCGAAATACCCCTGGTAAGTTTGGATTCAATATGTTCAGCCGTTATTGAGTTAATTGATTACATAGTTTGCTTAAGGTCCGATCTCAAAGAGCTTCGCTCGCTCCGCTCAATTAACATGAAAATATTTTAAGTAAACTCATAAAGATAACGTATAAAAATTATCTATACCAAAAATTGTATTTAGATGAACTACGGGGATAATCTATAAATTATAGCAAAAATACAGTTGTTATAAGGAAATTTCAGTTAGCGTGTTACGATTAAATATTTAATTAAGGGTGGGGCGAAGTGAAGCTATTTTTAGCAAAACGCTTGATTACTTAACGTTTGGATTGCACACTAAACAAAGGCATTATTCATTTTTACATGCCATTGTTTGTGAACCATAGGAATAACACGTTTTAATTAAAGTTACTTGTTTTTTTTTAACTAACTTCTAAACACAGAATAACTTTTACAGTACTTTCGTTAAGTAAGTAGACTACTATACTTCAGTATTTATCAATGATTTTTTTCAAGTTTTGCAGTAGTTTTAGTAACAAACGCAACTAAAATTTTCCATTAGATTTAAGTAAGAAAATTAATCGGTAACTTTAATCCGTTTTAAATATCTTTCTACAACTTAATTTAATCGAAAATAACAAGTTGATGGATATAAAATAATGTAAACCCATGATTGTTTTACGCAAGCTAAAAGTAGAAAATTTCCTTTCCCACAAACCTATTCCTATTGGAAACAACAACTCCATTCAAGCGAGGTATAAAAACACCTACTGGGTATAAGCAATTATTGAAATTGGCTTCTGAAATGCCTTTGAACCTGATAAAACCAGATTTATCCTGATCCTGATCTTGTACGTCACAACATACTGAAACAAACATTGCGCAGAATCTTTAAAGACTGCGCAGTAAATTAGTTTTAACGAATTACTTTTACTGATTAGTAAATTGCATGAATTTTGGAAAGGAAACGGTACGGGTCATAATAAATTACGTCACTGGCCCGAATCTAATCCTGATAACCGAACAGCTGGTATGAACGATTTTGACACTTCAATTTAAATATCATATAATTGTTTACTCATATATTGAATATATTTCAAACGTATTGCCGCATATCATTAGATTAAGTTTAAATTTAGTATCTTGTTCAAGGTTTGTTACACACAAATACATTGAACTATTGAACAATTTGTGATTTTGGATCTACTTGCACCATCAAAAGTCAATAGTATATTTTATGAGCGTTGAGCTATGAGATAGGTAGGTATTCATTGTAGACTACAATATAGTTTTCTGTATTGTTGAGTTTCGGAGCGGTCACAAATCGGCGAAAACACACGTTTTATTTCTATTTTATTAGATTGTGATTTTTGAAATAACCTGAAAACAAAAATTGTTTACTCGCCAATGGTAGACTGAAATCATGACCATTTTCCTTACGTAAATGTTTTTATATGACCCATATGTAACGTATGTACTGTATAGTTTAGCAGCTACAGCACTCCAACTGTTATATATTGAAATCATGTTTTCTCGTAGATTTAAAAAATCAGAAAACTAGCAAAAATATTAGGGTTTGTGGAGACAAAACCTAATATTTTTTCTAGTTTGCTAGTTAGGTATTGTGTTTTATTGGTTACATGAAAATGAGGTTTGCATGTTAGGGGGGAACAACAATGAATTTATTCACTTTATTTTTGTTGTCTACAACATACCACATGTAAGAGAGGTAAGCTCCCTACCTCTCTCAAACCCCACATTTTAGTTACCAAGTCAAGAAATGCCAATCACTAAAACCGTTACACCATTAGATTGCTCAACACTCAATCAACAGCGCAGGCAATGTTGATTTTGCGTTGATTGACGCTTGTGAAGGTTCAGAACTAAAGTGTTGGCGTGGTTAGTTCAGCACACATTGACACTTGAAGTCCTGTGAGAGAGAGAGAGAGTTGGATTGGGGGGAATAAACAGGGGGGGGGGGAGTGTATGGCTAACATGGCAAAACCACATTCCATGTGGTAGGTCAGGTGGTTGACCCAATGCCGGTAATGAATTATGTTTACACAATATTTGTTATGATATTCTTCGAGTTAGAATTTAATTTATTCTTTAAATACTCATTTTCAGTAGAGTAAAAAGAGTCCTTAGTTGAAATGTCAATAATTTGAACATTTTACTTAATTCATTGGGTATTTCTTCATTGTACCCATACCAAAATCAAAATCAGACCACAGGTGTGGTCTATACATGTAATCTATTTTACAAAATTTTAACAACTCCTCATCTTGCTGACAGTCAGTTTTACCCATCATTCAAGTCTTCTTTAAAACATTTTTGTCAAGTTTCATCAATATTATTATCAAAATTATCTCTGATTTAAAATTTGTCTAACAGACTGATATTTGCTGTACAACATTCGGCTAGTTATTATTTTCTCCTTTTTTATACTAACAGAAAATTGCACAGTGATTATATATGCTATATTATAATGAATATGCTTAACCAAAGACCATCCAATTAATTGTAGCAGTGCATACAATTTGTATACAGTTCATATTGACAAAGAAGTTATATTTGTATATAAAATCTGCACACAATTATGAACCTAAAATGAATATCCATTTGCCTGATTGGATTTACACTAAAATGCCTCCTTAAATAAATCAGAATCATCCCCTATTTAAATAAAATTAGTTTAACGAGTACTTAGGTTTGCTACAACCGGGAGTGTAAAAAAGTGTTTTTTGTTGTAAAATTTGTATAGTTTAGTAAGAAATTAATGTATTTTCTAAATTCATTGAAAATATGTTCATAAACAAGCAAACTACAACAGTTGAATTATTCAACTTCAAAACAACATGGGAATTTTAAATTTTCTCCGTAACCATTAGGCGCATAATAGGGCTTCAATATACTAAATTTTTGTTTTTTAAGCTCTACAAAATGGTTTGGAAAGAAATTGTGAAATTTTGTGTTTTTAGAGTAAAAAATGAGAAAAACCTATTTTTACCCCATAAAATTTCCCATAAACCCCCGTTCCTATAGTCCTATCATGCTGGTTCTCGAACTCGTTTGAATAAATGTTGATTTACACTTTCACCAAATTTGATGAAAATCGGATCATTTTTGCTTGAGTTATCGTGCTAACGGACACACACATATATATATATGAATTTTAACGGATGGTGTTTTTGGCATCTAGGGACCTCAAAACAAAAAAGTAAATCGGTCCCCGGACCAGGTCTTACCATGAGTACTACGGTAATAGCATTCCCTATATGGGAAATTTGCTAAAAAGTGTTGAATTTGTCACTCCTTTTCACTACACTATTTTGAAAAGTTTTTCAAGCTTTACCAAAATAATTTTTTTATAGGTACTATCCGCAGAAATAAACATAAAGCTTTCCTATCTAAAAACACTTGAACAAATTACAAAGGATTTTATGATAATGGAAAAGTCCATTCTGACTCAAGAAACTTTCCTTTACACGAAAAAATTAGAAAATTTCTTTTGCTAAATATGCTGTCAATGACAGTGAAATATTCTGATTTGTGTGTATACTGTAACGTTTTGGGTTTCTTTTTCCAGAATAAACTCTTTTTCCTTTAAGGTAAATCTGCAATTCTCACAAAAATTCTTAAATGGTCCTTGTACTCCGCATCCTTAACCTCGTACAAAGTATACGTTGACACCTCTTACGACCCTGGTCATGAACTTGCTAGGTTTATACCCCTATAAATTCCACCCAGCCCATGAAGTCCGGTTGGAGCTAGCAGCTGATCAGAGTCAGTTGAACTGGTTCGTAGTCGCTGCAACTGGTTCCGACCAGTTCAATCTGGCTGGTTGAACCTAATCAACCAGAGTTATGATGTATTGAGTTTCTGGGAGCGGAATGTACCTTTCTGCGGTGGATTTCCTCTCGGATGTTGAAGGGCAAAAGAAAAGTACACAAAGGATATGAGAATAAGGGAATTGTTAAAAACAACAACAAACAATAAAACATTTTCTACATCAACGGGTCAGAACTAACTTTAAATAATCTTTAAGATACTAAGTTAGGGCAAACATTAGGAAACTAAAACTAACCGAGTGGTTACAGTGCCCACCTTCAAATCTAAAGGTTGCTGATTCTATTCCAAGCAAGATTGTTACCAGAAAAGTCTTTGGGCTATCAATTAAGATGCTTTCTAACAACAGGTAAACAGATAGTTAACACAACAAGAGTTTTTGCACCATGTCCTTAAAAAAGTTTATAAATGACACTGATGTAGATAGAAAAAAATACTGTTTATTCTCCAATTGAATTTGTTATATTCCATCTACTGAATCAAATCTCTTAGTTTGAAAAACTAAAAGGGAAGCCATATTCCATTCCTCATTCATCTACTCTTAGAGAAAAAAAACCTGTCTTCAACTGTTCCATAACAGATGGGATGTCTACTTCACTATCCAAATTTTATGCAAATAATGTAAAATGTCAGCTGATCTTTCAATGCCAACCCAGAAGACTCAGCTGTTCTTTCAATCGATAAGAATAGGTACTCTTGCAAATCTTGCAAAGGATCAACAAACCAGTTGGCAAACTTCCAAACTTTTTTGTTGTCAGATTAAAATTCCATTTGCAGACACCGCCAGACAACCATGGGCATCTTTTAAACTGCATTGAGTTCCTTAAAACCTCATGTTTACAACTAATCGTTAGTTAAATCTTTGTTTTCATATCTACTAGAAATACAAGATAGGAATACAAATATTAAAATCATGTACAGACTTATTGGATATACTAAATTGCACTTGAAGGAAACATGTTCTTTGACCTTCGCTTAATTATAGTGGAGCCGCCAACTGTGATGTAAAGCCTACTAATATTAGGTGTTGAGAATTATTAAGGATGATGACTTGGGGTTTTGCAACAGTTCGATAATTCACTTTTGATGTCACTGAGTAGATTTTAATCGGCAAGTTAGACTTGGTGTGAACTTCTGTTCTAAGATAGATATGCAAGGATAATAAGTATAGCTTATAGATGTAAGATGAGAATTTAACACAGTCTGAAAAGTTTTGAAGTCTTTGAGATTTAATAACGAACCAAGTAAACTTAATGTTTCAAAATGAATGAAGTTCTTGTATTCAGAAGATTTGCTCTGTAGTAAACAGAGGTGGTTCTGGAACCTTGTCAAGAGGGGGCTTTTTTATGGGGTGTTCCACACCAGGAGGGGGTTCGTTGGTCCCCCCTTGGAAAATTTGCTATTTTTTAAGCCGTTTGGTGACTTTTAGAGCCATTTTTAAGATCTACAACTGTTTCCTAAAAACGACTAAATGTATGTTTAAATTTATATTTTCCAGGGTACAGTGAGGGGGGGGGGCTTCAGCCCCAATAGCTCTTCCTCTCTTGTCACCGCCACTTGTAGTAAAGTATCATGGAATCCCAGTGTTCTTTTCAATAAAAAAGTTATAGTATTTCCATTTATTTACTCATCCAAATAATCTTATTTGTTGCTCATGTACAGTACCAAAAAATATGCAGTCTTAGATGCCAACGACTCTTCTAGATTCCAATAGAGCTCAGTTGAATTACAAAGTTGGAACTTGATTCATGTGACGCAACAGTTTAGATTGTGATACGATTCAATAAACGATGCAGAAGATTGATGCTCGATGCCATGAGGTCGAGCAGTGCATTAATTGATTGGGTGCAAGTGTCTGTCGCGTATGATGAGTTCTGGATGAAACCGATTATGATTTAGCTTTGATTGAGGAAATTTTGCATCATAATGTGATAAGAATACTAGGGTTCAAAAATATTGAAAATTTAGCGTTGGAACTCATTTGTAGAAAATTTCACTAACACTACTATTTTGTGGGAATGGAGTCAGTTTACTGAGCATTACTGGCCAGTTAGTTGGTTTTTACAATCCATGTTAAATGTTTTAAGAACTTACGCCTACGCCTGACAGTGTCACACTAAGTGATTAAATATACGTTGTAAGAAGGCATATAAGAACTAAAAATACCAATGGTAAACATATATAAATGCATATTCACCGGTGATTGAGGCTTGCTAGGCATTTTATCATCCTTTTATACAATGGTTTTTTAAGTAAATGATTTTTTTCTCTTAAATTTAGTTCAACGGAAAATTCATAAACTCATTAACATAAAGTGGTAAAAAGTATCTCAATTTTCTACGTCTTTGTAGAATAAATACCCACAAAAAATTAATCATCTGGTTACCCAAGTTGACCACTGCTCGCCAAATCCAAGAGTCGATGGTTCTATTCCAAGCAGAGACAATTTTTGACACAGATTTGTCATTAAGCTATCACTAAACAATGTCAACTGAAGGTCAATGCCTGATGACCAACACTAGGGTTTAGACCATATCCTTACAAAAACATCAAAAATGCACCAAAAATATATAAAACGCCTATGGAGTTCAAACTTAAAAAGAAATACAACTTTTCAATGTCTTCCAGGAAGTCATCACTTGTGGCTGAGGCACCAAGATGGCTCTGGGTCTCGTGGCGTCCTTAGTCGTGCTTCCCGCAGTGCTGGCATCTGACTTGTGTCCCCAACATGAGCATCCGACGTTCGAGTGGCTCGACTACGTCGTGTTGGCAGCAATGCTCGTCGTCTCATGCTGCATCGGCACCTTCTACGCTTTGTTTGGCAGCAAAGCCGAGACTTCCGCTGACTTTCTGCTCGGCGGGAGCGACATGGGCACAATTCCCATGGCTATGTCTTTGGCTGCTGGGTAATAATTGTTATTAAAACCATGAATTAGAATGTTGGTAGAATGTAGAAATTGGTAAGATTTTGGGGAATGATCTCTAATTTGGGGTTACGATTTTAAAATATCATTAGAACCTTGACCAAGTAGAGTTTTTAAGACCAGTATGATCAAAGTAACAAAAGAAATCTTTGGAAAATTTGAAAAGGTTAATTTTCTACTGGAGTGTGTATGTCTTTCTACTAGATACAAAACAAGTGATACTTGATTTAAAAAAAATATTCAATCTCAGATTAATTCAGATTTTTTTCAATCACCCAGGCCCACGGTTTGCATGTGCATTTTCTAAAGCAGCCCTGCAATCTTCTTTTCGATGAAGTCCTTCATATAGACAAAACATCTTATTTTCTTATATTACATACCAATGGAGTCTCTTTCTCTGAGAAGTAAGCTGACCTCTATGCATTTCCAAAAACTCCTAACAAGCAACATGAATTAATTGTCCAAAACAATCCAAAGTTGCATTCTAGTCAACAAACCATTTTCTTTTCCAGGTTCATCACGGCCATTGAACTGTTAGGGAATCCATCGGAGATGTATACTTACGGCACTCAGTTCTGGATGACCTGTGTAGCTTTTGTTATTGTTGTTCCTATAACTTCATACCTGTACCTGCCTGTCTACATGAAGTTGAGACTAACTTCATGTTACGAGGTAAGAGGTTACACCTATAAACTTAATTTCACCAACAGGTAAAATTCCCTTAACAAACCTAAAGGTTTATTACACGATTTATTGTATTATATTTAAAAGTTTAATCCTTTCTCTCCCTTTAATGAATAAAGGAAGTGATGTTGGTGACTATTATGATGATTTGCATGTTGTTCTAAAGGGGTATAGGTAAATTGAAAATTGAGTCCAGATTCTTATTGGGACAGCCACACAACACAGGATTACACCAAATTTGCTGTGTGTTAGTCCATGGACTCTAATTTTCTAGCTGTATTTTATAGACAAAAATTGTCTAAGAAATATAATCATCGGAAAACCTATCTATAGTAATCAATGTCACAAATTAAACGATGAACCTAATAGAATAGTTTTACATTTGTTTTAGTACTTGGAGATGAGGTTTAACAAGAAGATTAGAGTAATAGCTGCAGCATTGTACATGCTCCAAATGGTGAGTAAATATCTTATGTTAATCTAAAAATTTAATATATTGTGAATTTAAAAGTGTTTTGGATTTTCTTTCTACTTTTCTATAAGACAAATAAAACACTTTTTTTGCAACGTAATTGGAGGGAAACAGAGTAGATAAAATCAAAAAATTTTTGGAGTTGACAAAAGAAAAATTGGAAAAATAAAAATTAAAGAATTATTAACACTGTCTTACTTAACACACAATCACAATCTCTAGAACCTCTAGACAGGATAAAATTCCAAACAAAACAAACAACAAAGTTGTGGAATTTTAGTTTTTTTAATCATTGATATGGATAAAGTTTCCTGTAATCTTTAAATAACAAAGTTTTATTTATATTTGAAATCGTTCAAGCAATATTGATTTTAGCGAATTTCCCATATAGGGAATAAGCTATTACCGTAGGTCTCATGGTAAGACCTAGACCCGGGACCGATTTACTTTTTCGTTTTGAGGTCCCCAGAGGCCAAAAACACCATTCGTTCAAATTCATATATATATATATATATATTTATATATGTGTCCGTTAGCGCGATAACTTGAGCAAATATGATCCGATTTTGATGAAATTTGGTACAAACGTGTAAACTTACGTTTATTCGAACGAGTTCGCGAACCAGCATAATCGGACCATGGGAACAGGGGTTTATGGGGGGTTTTATGGGGTAAAAATGGGTTTTTCCCATTTTTAACCCTAAAAATAAAAATTTTTGCAATTTCTTTCTCAACCATTTTGTAGAGCTTATTTTTTTTTTTTTTTTTTTTTTTTTTTTAAAGAGGTTGGCGGCCTCTTTTAACCTTACATTTGCCCGTCCACATAGACTACAGATCTGTGCCTGGAACGTATCCAGCAAAGCAAGGGGTGAGCCGGTACAGTACAAAGGTGAACTGTACTGATAAAAGTATGTGGCAGTGACCAGGATCCGAACCCACGACACTTCTGCCTTGGGCCCAAAGTCCGTGACGCTACCAACTGA
The DNA here is from genome assembly GCF_028750875.1 of Macrosteles quadrilineatus. Taxonomy (NCBI): domain Eukaryota; kingdom Metazoa; phylum Arthropoda; class Insecta; order Hemiptera; family Cicadellidae; genus Macrosteles; species Macrosteles quadrilineatus. The sequence goes on from NW_026542597.1 coordinate 85,284,769, forward strand.
GCCACCGACTCACCAATTTAGTATATTGAAGCGCTGTTTTATGCCTAACGGTCACAGAGAAAATTAAAAAAAAAGTGTAATTTAAAATTCCCATGTTATTCTTATGGAGAAAATGAAAACTGTTGTAGTTTACTTGTTTATGGATGTATGTTGATAAAATTTGGCAAATTTATTTATTTCATTCTATAGTATTGACATATGGTCAAAAAACACTTTTTACCTTCCCCGTAGCAGCAAACCTAAGCACTAGTAAAATCTAATGTTATTTAAATTGGGAATAAATATGTCTTATTTATGGAAATATTTTAGTAAAAATTAAATCAGACAAGTTGAAATTCGCTTAGTCTGCAGGTTTGCTGCGGCGGGGGTATTTTTTAACATTACAGTTTTTATTTGTGATAACTTCAATTTTTTCAGGTTTTGTACACATCTGTTGCTGTTTATGCTCCAGCTTTGGCGCTAAGTCATGGTAAGTTTTTTTTTTAGTTTTTGAGTTATTTTCACGCCAATGTAATCGCTGCAATCATTGTATTTTTGGATAAACACTGTTTGAAATATTAAGATAATTTACACTGACCTGTTACAGGAGGATTGTTTGAGTCAAAACCAATAATTTACTATTTTAATGAAACTCATATATTCTTGTACATGTTTCAGTGACGGGTTTGAACACATACATAGCAGTCTCTCTGGTCTATGTAGTTTGTATATTTTATGCCTCCCAGGTAAGAATTTTAAATAAAATATTTTACAAATTAATAGAATGGTCAAAGTTTTACATATTATAAATGACTATAGAACTTTCAATAAATAGACATTGCTATTAGTTTATATCAATTGGAAGAGCAGCTCTAAACAATCAAATTAACAAAAATAGAAGCCCGCCTCTCGAAGGGGAAAACGATAAATTGACTCTAAATACTAAACTGTTTTGTTAACCCTTTGTGGTCGAATGGCGAGTATAGGTCGCCGATCGCCGTTTACCCAACAGCTCAAAAATAGGTACCTATAATCACAACAACAAAAAAATCAAGAAAGTTGACCTTTCTGATTGAATGACGAGTATAGGTCGCCGCACGCCATGTTCACGACTGCTCGAATGGTAACCTATACTCGCCGAAAAAAGAAAAAAAAACTGACCTCGAAGGGTTTTTCCTACCAACTGCCTGAAACTCTTTTCTGAGAATTTATTGTCTATCAATTCCTTCTTTCTTAACATATATCCAAAAACAGCTGTTATAAAAAAAAATGAATTGTAAAAACTTAAGTTACATATATATATAATAATTATAACTATGTTAAGGTTTCAAAATCTTGTATACATATTAGTGTACTGGGGAATCTTTGTTTACTCTAAAACCTTTTAAGTACATAAAAAAAAAAAAATAAAGTAACATTAGAGATAATGGAATAGGATTGATTTGATTGTATCTTCAAATTAGAGAAATTAAACGAACATTCAAATTATTATGTAAAACTATTCTTTTTTTCCAGGGAGGAATGAAGGCTGTGATAATGACGGACACGTTTCAAGCGGCCGTGCTAGTGTTGTCGATTGTTGCGATCATCGCTCTCGGTCAGGACTTGGTCGGAGGATTTAAACACATTGTCGACGTCAACTACAAGTCCGGGAGGATAGAAGTTTTTGAGTAAGTCTTCAGCGATAATTTAATCAAATTTTTGCTTTCAGCCATAGAATTACAGTTTTAAATAAAAGTTGTTGTACTTTATAAATTCTTGGTTATTAGTGTTGATGGCCTCAAATGCAATATTAAGCGTAAAACTATGCTTTTAGGTTACTATGTATCTTCATGAGCAAGAACGCATATAGTAGCTTTCAGTAGTTTTTTGATGGTTCGAAACTGAACCCAGCTGGATAACTTGACTTTTTAATAATCAAATTGATTAAGAAACAGCTGGTATTAGTCAGTAAGCTACACAGATCATCTCACTACGTTCTACACTTTTGATACTATTCAATAAGCTTAAAATTTGCACTTAATTGTGTTGGTTGCTGTCAAGCTGTCTTAAATAACATATTTTTTGTTTATGTACTGCAAGAGTACTTCCAGCTTAAGCTGCTATATCATTTGGGATCCCACATACAATTTTTTAGTAATACATTCCGATGTTTGATATTAAGTATAATTACCATAGCCTCCTCTAATACAAGGCCGCGGTGAGACAAAAGTGGCAACACCGCTGTCCCATCAAACTGAATCAGCTGATGTACTACTAGTATAGAGGAAATGTTTTTGTTTACACTTTTGCTATTTCTGTTGTTACCCGCACCTACGCTGTTGTTCTGTGCATTTACCCGGCGCCTCCACCATGCGAGTCCCATGCCTCACTTTAAGTTTAAGTTTCCTAAAATGATTCACTCGCTTAGCTTAGTCAAGAGGTGTTAGGTTAATGAGACATAAGACTGCTTAAGGGTGTTACTCAACGTATAATGAGCAAAAATTAAATTTAGAAAAAACCACAAAAGTTACTAAGTGTAACAACAGCAAAAGAAAACTTTGAAAAGGCAAAAATCAACAATAATAAGATAAATTAAATTACAACGTTAAATTTACAAGAAAAGAAAATCAATTGAAAATTTAAAAAATTAGTTACTGACAAATTACATGACTTGTATGTTTGACAAAACTTTAGTTATATATTTTATTCTTTCTACATACTGTCTATTGTCCCAGAAGCACACACACCGATACACGCACTCCCAAACTCCTGATCTTCTTTCTCCGGTGGCCCGTGGTGATCTCCTCGATTGTCCTCTCCAGGTCCTCCAGCTCCAAGACTCGTCACCCCTCCATCCTCTTCATTAGCCCTTCTCATTGGCTGATTACCGATAGGGTGTGTGGCTTATAGGTTAACGATGTTTCTTGGAAGTCAGCCCTACCGGTCATCGCCTAGCTCACATCAGCTGGGAAAGGAATGTGTAAATCGATGCTCATGCTACTGTTCAACTCTGTTCACACCAACTGGTCGACTAAGTGTAATGTGAACAGAGTGTCTGCATAGATAAGCACCGTGGATACGGGGTTAATCCCCTTTCTTACACCATGCAACATGACGTTGCTACGTTACCACACAACGCCATGGCCTTGTGTTAGAGGAGGCTATCGTATGTAATAGATGTACAGTATGTTAAATTTGTTTGTCTTGCACCAGGTTGAACCCCAACCCGACAGTGCGACACAGTGTTTGGTCTGTTGTGATTGGTGGCACTGTCTATTGGACCACCATGTTCTGCTCCAACCAGGCCTCCATCCAGAAGTACATGTCAGTCGAGTCCATCGGTCAGGCGAGAAAGTAAGTATATCATTGATTATAAAGGCTTAATCTATCAAACATAACTTTGGATATCATTATAATCCATTCATCTATATGGTGATTCGCAGCGTTTTCATAATGCACTGATAAAGTTTTGAGGTTATTGAATCGAAAAATTTATATTTTGAAGTTACCCAAAATCGATGATTTTGCAGAAGATTTAGAAAACTAAAAACTGCTGCTTTCCAGACAGTACCTATGTTCAAAAAATATTTTTTTACAATCAACTACTTTTCTTAATATTTTCCTTTTTTTGTTGCAGAGCATTATGGGTGAGCTGTGTTTCTCTGATTGTCATATTCAGCATCAACTTCTACACAGGAATGATCATGTATGCTGAATACAGCAATTGTGATCCCATCAGGAGCAAGGTAAAAATGAGAAAAGTGTAACTTCACAAAGTTATATCACAAATCAATCATATTATGTTGTTTCTAAGTTTTTCTAAGCACCTTAAAATATCCTAGATAAAATATCAACCATTACAAGTCTACAAATATTTATTAGCCTTATTTATAACCAACAGATCAGGTTATGAGGAGACTATTGGCCATTGGCTATTTTCAATTATTCTAATAACCCAGTTCCATACAAAATTCACAAGCAATTCCCAGACTTTTACCAGTCATTAAAATTCACGTGGGATTCTCGGTCTTTCTGAGTTCAACATCTTAGTTATGTTTTAGAACACATATACAGGGTGAATAAAAAGTCAAGACCCCCCCTCTAATATTTTTCCAAGTAAATATACAGAGATATCCTTTTGGTGGTCGAGCAATCTTAGCAGGAAGTTTCATTTTATCATTTTGAAATTTTTGAGTGTCCCCCCAAAAGGAGGGATTTGGGGGGCAACTCAAATATTTTAAATGTAAACCCCCTTCAAGTGACACCTCATTTTGAAGTGTTTACAAAAACTTAAAGAATGGTGGAAACCAGAGCTTGCTATCTCTTCTCTATCCAAAATGGTAGCCAAAATTAACAATTTTACCGTTGATTTTCCACAACATTTGACGGGCTACCATTTTGGATAGAGAAGAGATAGCGACCTCTAGTTTTCACCATTCTTTAAGTTTTTGTAAACACATCAAAATGAGGTGTCACTTGAAGGGGGTTTACATTTAAAATATTTGAGTTGCCCCCCAAATCCCCCCTTTTGGGGGGACACCCAAAAATTTCAAAATGATAAAATGAAACTTTCTGCTAAGATTGCTCAACTACTAAAAGGATATCTCTGTATATTTACTTGGAAAAATAAAAGAGGGGGGGGTCTTGACTTTTTATTCACCCTGTAGGTTGTTTTCAATGTAAATACAGCAATTTTTCTTCCACCAAACAGTAGATTTAGCAGGTAATGGATTAGTGGGACTTTGATGTATGTTATGCTGGTTTTTCTTTTATTTATCAAAATATTGTGATGATTGTTCTCAGGTGATTTCTGCATCGGACCAGCTGTTACCTCTGTTTGTAATGAATACTCTCGGTCATTTACACGGAATCCCGGGACTTTTTGTTGCTGGAATATTTGCAGCATCTCTTGGGTATGTTTGTTTACCTAGAATTTAGTAAAACATCTTAGCTTATATACATTATACACTATCAACAACTTCAGATTTTGGAGTAGGATTGGTAAGGATGTTAATTTGTACTATATCTCAAAACAATATTTTAGAAAGTGGCAACCCTGAATTGCTGCCTTGCGCCTGACAAAAATTCGAGATATTCTAATCAGTCCTGTTTTACCTCCCCTAATACAAGGTGGTGGTGTGGTGACGTTCACACCGGCCTATTGCCAAGGCAATAACAATGTGTAAACACAAACATTGTGCAGAAGATCCATTAAGAATTAGTGCAACAGCTGTTTCGGCTGCAGGCTACATTGTTGCCACTTCCAGAGAAGCCAAATGTTTGCCAATGATACCAACACACAATATTTTAGTAGCATAATTTCCTTACAAAGGTATTGCAATTAATTCTTTGTCACTCGAATTTGCCTCCAAACCTCAATCCGACGTCTAACAACTGTATGCTTTTCCGCAGGACTGTGGCCTCAGCTATGAACTCCCTCGCCGCAGTCACTATCAAAGACTTCCTTCACGGAGTTTGTGACTACACGCCCAAGGAACACAGAGGAGCATCGCTATCCAAATGGATATCAGCTGGGTTCGGGATCCTCAGCTTCATGTTGGTCTTCGTGGTGGAACAGCTGGGGAGTCTTCTTGAGGTAAACAAATTCAAAGCTACTTAATTGTTGATTGTTACATTCTCAGTGAGTTTCAATTCAATACCCGAACACAACTTGCAGGCTTTATTTTTTGTCAATGTAACGAACAAACTTGTAAATATATTACAAGAAAGGATATGGCCCCTCCCATGGCACGGAGAAGCAAGGTACGTAGGAAACACGCTTATAGGTTGACCGTCCACCTTCAATTCTAGGATGCTGCGCCGCAAATAAATTTGTGAGGATCAAGGAGGAGCCAGTGGTGAGCATTGTGTGAAAATTTGTATTGCACAGGGTACAGGGCCTTACCTTGAGAGTACATGAAGGTGAGGAGGGTGACTTTACCCTAGCCAACCAGCACCTATGTGTACCATGAATGTCTTTGATCTTTCCTTTGTACTTCTCTATGGTGCTGGCTACTGTTCCTATCAAGAGTAAAGTAAAATCCAAAGTATTGTTCACATGTTCGGATATATTGAACCATTAGGTCACCATTTATGTAATGTTTCAGGTGGCGCTCAGTTTCAATGGAATGGCTGGAGGTATAATGCTGGGGTTATTCTCTCTTGGAATGTTCTTTCCTTGGGCTAACTCAAGGGTAAGTTAAAATAATTATTGTATATACTTATATGATATGACTTGGATTCACTTCCTTTCCCTTCTCTTTCAGTTTGATCCAATCATTATCAGTTAGTTAGTTAAGGCAGTTAATACCATTAAAACCATTCGAAATTTTTAGTACGATAGTTTGGTTACTGAAGTAGACAATCACACCCCATCTGTATGGACCTGTTGTAACCAGTTCTTTCCTTGACAAGAAAATAGTCAACACACACTATCTGTTTAGTGTGATACAAGGATGTTCTATACTGACAAATAAACAATTAGCTGTACCTTTTGTTTCTAGGGAGCATTAATAGGATCGTCAGTAGCGATGGCGCTGATTGTGTGGATCGGGATCGGCACACAGATTGCTCAGACTCGCGGTTTTGAGGCGGAAGTACACAAACCAACTTCACTCGAAGGCTGCAACTGTAACGCAACCTACATAGATGATCCTGCTTCTTTGGACAGTGGAGAGTAAGTTCTGCAACATTTACCGAAGTTTGTACGAGTGTAAAAGCTCAGTGGTGTGGTAGCGACTTGGGCTGCGAAGTCAAGATATAGCTGGTTCAAGACTGATTTCCTGCACTAACTTATCAATGTGGTTACCCATATGATTAAAACTGTTACTTAAATGACAGCCAGTGACTATTAAAAAAAATCTTGTGGAAAATAATTATTAATTGAATAAAATCGTAGCTAGTTTAAATTTGATTCATTTTTTTACGTGTTGCTCAAAGTATTGCTGTAATCACCAAACCACTCAAACTAGTATTTTATTTTTTAGAGAGTTTATCATCTTGAAGGACTATGAGTTGTCACTCCAGTGTTCTTGTACATGTCTTATCAGTATGATTCTAATTGGAGGAACCAAACGTCTGGGTTCATCTAGCACACTTTGTGTAAAGGAAATACTAGTACTTGTCAAGTAATTGAATATTTATTTTCCAGAGTTTTTGTGCTCTACCAGATCAGCTACCTGTGGTACTCTGTGATCGGTTTTGTCGTCACCGTAGTGGTAGGCCTGGGCAGCAGTTTGGTCTACGAGCCTCAAGACCCTTGTCGTCTGCATCCAGACCTGTTGTCTCCTCCGATCCTCTCATTGTTGCAGAGTTTGCCTAACTCTGTGAAAGAAACTATTGGCTGGCCTGTACAGGTAGGCGATTATTAATGAGGAACTTTGTAAATATTTACTTGTAGCTGATTCTAAAGCCTTTTAAGGTAATTGGTCATAAGGAATGAAACCTGAATCACCTATATCTACAAAAAAAAGGGAAACTCATAGACTAATCATGTCATGTGAATTAAAGATTTTCAATTACGTCATTTACCTTGGATCCTGAAGTAGACAACCGTATCATAGACTAACCAAATCAAGTAGACTTGGTTATTTTTAGCATTGTAAATTTGAAGCTGGATTTTTGTGTCCAGTTCATGTCCGGTGACACAGATCGCTAGAGTTGACAAAATTTTGTTTGTATTATTTCAGGGTTAATTTAATGATTTGTGCTGTTTGGTTATTCATCTAAGAGACGAGGTGTTTTAACACGTTGACTGCGCGCGCCGACTTTACAGGCGCTCCCCAGTGGCGGGCGAAGCCCCGGCGCGCAACCGAATCAGCGAACGCAATTGGCATTCAAATATTTCAGTCTGACGAATCACAAAAGAGCAGTGGTGACTGTGCTGCGTTACCCCGAGAGTGGATGTAGTTCACTGAAACACCCAAAGGTAGCAGCACTGCATGGATCCGTATCCAGTGTCTTTGTAATGTGGGTTGAAGAGAAAAAATCCCCGAAACCGGGACAAAAGCATTGCCAGACAGGATTTTACGGGAAATTTTAGTACCAACCTACACCAAAGTAAAGCTCGCATTTTAAGCTGGCAGGCTGGCAACGATTATAACGTCTCCGTCTGAGGCTAAGCTCACACTGACTCAATATACTTTAGTCGGCGCGCGCCACCTGGGAGCGCTGGCGACGCCGACTTAAGTCGGCACGCGCAGTCAACGTGTTAAATGCCTGAAATAACAAGAAACAAAACTCAATTTCTGCAGTGCACCTCACAGAACTAACAATAAAATTGGCTTCAGCTGTTCCATAAGGATGTGAAATCTACTAAGGGAATATGTTTAATCTATGCCCGTATGGACCAGCTGTAGCGTAAGTAAAGCATTACTACTGTCACACACTTTGAGCAATGTTGGTTCATTATGAATATTTTGTTTCAGTCAAAGTCTTCCACCGAAAATATGGGAGGATCAAAAGACATCAGCTCAAAACAAAAAGAAGGAGAAAACAAAGGAGTGATAAACTTGGGAATGGTGATGGACGAGAACAATTGTCCACGGAGCAACGGAATTGAGACCAAAGGAGTGATCAACCACGGGCTAGAAATGGAGAACGAAACTTTGTGATTGAGAAGAGGAATCACCGTAAAAATAACCTAAGATTTTAAAAGATAATTTTAAGAAGTCGTAGAAAGGAATAACGTTTAGCTCACTTTCCTAAGTAATCAAGAGCCCAGGGACTTAGAGATAAAACAATCACTCAGCATAGCACGCATGTTTTGTTCTTTTTTTAGAACTTTTCAAGGAAGTAAATTTTCAGAGAAATTAAGATAAAATGAAAAAAATTAAACATTGTTACAATAGGACAGTATTATACCAGTGCAATGTTGTGTGATAATTTTAGTGTATCTAAAGCCACAGAACGAATTTTCTCATTATTTTGTTGAACTTTATTCTTTTCAAGCAAACTTTTAAGCCGCACAGCTTGCCTTTAAATTATAACCGATAATTTATTCTGATATCAAAAATAATTTTCATTTCCATAAGATCTTACTGTGATAAGGATTTGGCTCAAGATATGTGACTTTTGGTTGAGGATGTTGAAATAATTGCAAGTTTCAAAACAAAAACAAAATTAAGAGGGCATATTTTCAAGGAGGAAATGAAAGTAGGTGCAAGCAGATGCTATCTTTTAGTAAATTCTGATCATTGTTCGGTTTGTGAGTTATCGATCAAAAGTTAAAGTAAATAGTCTTTAATATAGTCTTTATTCACATTTATTGAGTACGGAGTTGTGTCAAGTTGAAGTTATTGAAACGTGCTGGAATTTACATACACAATGTACATTTTTGATGTTACTTAAAACTATTTTGTTCATACATTTTTTTTTAGTTTGACAGCTTTACTTTAAAATAATATTTTTAGTGTCAGAAATCAATGACCTATAATGAAAGAGTGTTACAAAAATTTGTTTTAAATTGAGTTGGTGAAACGTACGTATGACATTCTTATTTTATTTTGTAAGATTATTTAAGTAACTCATGTTCGGTATGTCAAATGTATAAGTCCAATTCAAAAAGAGGTATTCAATATTTTTGTTAAGTAAAGAGTGACATAAAATATGTAGTGCAATATTAAGTTGACATTTTGGAAATTAGCTCTACATCCAAAAATGACTGTGATAGCTGTTCATTCTTTTTTAATAGTGAAGACAGTCTCTCCAATCAAAATATGTAGTATTTCTATTTGTGAGTTGAGATAAGTATTTTTTAAAGTGTAAATAGTCTTAGTGTAGGTTGTAAAGACCAATAAAGTATTATATTGAAGTTGTACAATACTCGTAGATAGTTGAAATCTGAATGACCAATAGATTTTTAACATTGTAAATAGTAAAAATGAGTAGTGTAAGTAAAAAGTTATACACACAAGATGTGATGAGATGTTTAGAAACGGATTACTAACACTTACACAATAGTACCTGCTTTTAGTGTTTTGTATGTTGTTGAATAAAAAATATAAGACTAAAGAGATTTATTGTAACCTTGAAAAACAATGCTACTTAGCACTATGTAGATTCTGTTGTGGGAATTAATACTGGTTTTACTGATGGTGAATTGTACTGGGTATTAAAACACACGTCTGATGAAAAAATAATTGGCTGAATTTTACTGTGTAATTAATTAAATAACTAGCCTGAATCATGTTTACTTTACAAATATCTAATTGTGTAAAATATTAACAAAACAAACAAAATAACTCCTGTTTTGTTGATTGTTTATTGTTACCGGTATCTGGAAGAATTGACAAAACGATAAAACAGGAGGATTTTTTCAGAAAACTTACATTCCTTTTTACAAAAGCTTAGTTTGAAAGATCAATGATTTAAAATAAATACTTATAAGGCTGGGGGGAAGTCACTCAGTTATAGTGCTCGCCTGACTGTCTAAGGGTCACTGGTTCAATCCTGATAAATGTCAAAAGCTTTTTGATGCTTGGAAGCTTGACCCAATTGTCCTCTATTGGGCTTTTAAATACTGTAAATGGTCTGGCTAAACAATCAGCTGATTTTATACAGCACAAAGGTGTGATTAAGTTCATTCAAGAATTACTCATCAGACAACTTTTATCACATGTGCACCTTGGTGTAACGGAATCGTAGAAACCAAAAAGCGGAGAGCAGAGGCCGCTCTCCTCTTGTCTTAGGTAACTTAAGGTTTTCCTAAAAGCAGAGCGTACCGCCATGTAAATAAGCTTTTTCGCACTTCGCTCTACATATTCTGTGCTCTGCTTCCGCACCTAGGAAAACCCACCAAGAGAAAGCTTACCTACATAGGCACTGTATAAGGTAAACATTTTGAAACTTATAAATAATATCCTTCGCTGAATATCTGGAAAAACCTTGGGTATATTCCTAATCACACCCTTTTTGTTGAGTAAACACTTTTTTACTTTGCAAACGAACTTAAAACAATTAGCTGAATCCTGATGGTTTCCATTCAAAACAACAATTGTTTAAAAGTCTTTTAGGTTACAACACTTTGCTAAACTCCTAAAAACAAAACAGCTGATTGCACTAACAATGCTTGAGTAACAATGGTAGTTGTTAGCCTATGGTAATGCTTACATGTGAATCAGCTGTTTTGAAACAAGGTCACCAGTCAAGGTCAGTTCAGGTGAACTCCAGGGAGGTGGGGGAAATAATGAGGAGAATGTTGGATTGCTTATTATTTTGCCCATTAAGCTAGGAGGAAAGTCGGTAGGAGAAATCTAGTAAACAGAAACAGTTGGAGACAGTTAGTGGCTTAGCGTGGTTGATTGTGTGTGAAATTTAGTTTACAATTTCAGTTTTAGATTCAGTTATTTAAACTAAATATTAATTTTTATTATTTGGTAATTTTTTTAAAGTGTTTTAAGATTCAACTATTTGCAATCGTAAGTATTTCCAATGTATTATTTTTAATAAAGCTATGCCAAAAGTATAGTTTTTTAAGAATAATTTTATTATTAGCTATTTAAAATGTGCTTTGCGGTTGTTGAAAACAATATTTATTTGGAAAACGCAAGTTGGGTTTTTAACATAATGACCATATTTTGAACAAATATTCCAAATGATAAATCTAATTACTCCCAGTTTATAGTTTGAATGAATACATTAACTTAAAGTGGTCCAGTTGATAAAGTTATCAAAACTAAAGCTAAAACTAAATGTGAGATAGCTAAGTTTTCAAGGAATAAGTAGGGATACCGGTACTTAAAATACTTAAAATTCACATCACCAAATTAAGCTCTGAAATTCAATAAATGTTTTTTTAACCAAATTTAATGAATGGTTCAGATTCTATCAATTCAGAAACTTCCAAGTATTTTAAATTAAATAAATATCTTACATTTTTGATTGGCTTTTTCAATTGTTGTGCAAGAACGTTTTTTATTTACTTGCCAAAAACTAACAGTGAAGTTTGATAAATACACAAATGTTGACTTAATTATGAAAATGATTATTCTGGATGGTGATGTTTGATGTTTACACCAAGTGTGAGTTTCTCATCTGAAATTGCTTATTTGCAGTAGTTGTGGCAGTTTATATTCCCTACTGCAACTACTAATATACTAGAGATAGGTACTAATTTTTGTTATATTTACTAACATACTAACAAATTTAAGTTGGTATAAAATATTTTTTTTTTTATTTTAACAGTTAATAGTAAAAATTTGTGTTGTAATAAATCAATTAATTATTTTATTTTGATTACAGATGATTAGGTATTAAGAAAAATCATTTAAACATTATAAGTTAAGAAACGTAATTTCTTTACATGTGTGTAAAAGTATATACATTTACATTTCATTTGATTTCAAATTTAAAAACAGTTAATTAACTAATGTACTTAAATTTTAGTCTGTAGGATTCATAAACTAAAATGTGCATATTTTTCAGAATGGGGAATGTTTACTTTTTAGGCACTTCAGAAAATTTAAGGTATTTCTACACTTTAAAATTCATATTAATTATTACGCAATTATATTAAAACTAGCAGAGTACCTGTCCATTGTTGGCATATAAGTATAAAATGATTATTGCAGTTATACTCAAGATTTGCGTTTGCAATAGGGGAAGACACAGTTTGATAAAATATGCTTCTTTAGATTTACGGCATACTATAGTTTTCACAAATTATTCATGAAATTAAAAACATAACAGTAAACAATCCTACTATGACAGTTCTCATTGAGTATCACAGTTTTTTGTTGCTGCTTAGTTCAAAGGTTCAAATTAGCTGTTTTTATAAATGAAAAAAAAAATAATAGTGCTGGACCCTGTTGGTAAAACTTGTAACTTTTTATAATGCTTTTGCATATCGTAGAACCAACTTTTTTAGTTAAAACAGCTGACTAAACTCTATGCACGTAATCCGTGTACGCTTGAAAATAAGTTGGCAACACTTAAAACTATTACGACTACGATCAGCTGGTGCAGCGTTTCCCATTTCATTAAATGTTTGGATTTAACCTAACCTAAAAACGTGTTTTACAGTGTTTGAAAGACTAATTAATTATTTATATGATTTATAGTAACTGTAGGAAAAATATAACGTGTAACATGAGTGCAAACTGCCTTTGCTGCTCTCGAGGAACTTTCCACACTCGCCTGTGGCTCGTGCGTAAAAATTTCACTCGTGTGCAGCAAACTGCCGCTTCGCCCACTAGTTACACAAATAACTATTAATTGTAGAGACAATACTAAAACTCCTCTTAAACTCACTCAATTCAAAATTTGTATAATCATGCAATGTTTATTAATAAATTCAATTTGTTTGAATAAAACATGACTGGTTCTTTATGAGGAGCAAAAACATACATTCTACTCACAACTAATTTGTCCCTGGTACATTTTGCTCCTAATAATGCACTCTATTATATTCAACTAATAAGTAGACCCATGAGATCAATTTAGTGGCATTATCATAATAAACCAGTTATCAACCAAACATAGTACATCTTTGCTGGTGTTGTTTAGAATGGGGTATGGCCAAGGTGGGTCATGTGCATTTTAATCAGCTGTTAATACAACAGCTGATTATTGCACTTAACATTTCTTCTCAATTTGTTTTCTTTTATACTTTCTAGGAAAAAAACAAAATTATATTTTTATTTTAAGTGATTTTATTACTGAGATGACAACTGCGTACACACTTCCTGCCGACGAAAATTTCGGAACTTTCGACTACGATGAAGACTTACCAAGCCTACCTGTACCCAAACTTGAAGAAACAATAAAAAGGTATCTTGCTTCTGTTCGGCCATTCGCTAAAAATGAAGAGGAATACAAAAAGACTGATAAAATTGCAATTGAATTTATGAACGGAGAAGGAAAAGCTTTACAGGATAAATTACTTCAGCATGCATCAAGATACAAAAACTGGGTGAGTATAAACACTTTTAACATATTTTATATAACTAGTGTCCCTGTTGCTCGAATTCGAGCAATTGCTAAGCATTACAGGCGTTATTTTAAAACTACTGTAATTTCAACCAAGTCAGCAAATATTTCTAGCAAACTGTAAATTAGCAAACTTATTGACTGTTTATAATTAACATATGCTCTTCTTCTCACTTTTAATTTCTGACAACAGCTGGAGTTTCATAACAATTTTTGTTTCCCATGTTAATCTTATGGAGAAATACGAAACTTTAAAGGACCCCAGTGCCTCACTCTTTAATTATTTCCATATAAAGAAAATTTCCTGCACAACTTCACGTTATGCTCTTTCCAATGACACCAAAAACATGTCAATCGGTTCAGTAGTTTTGGAGGAGTAATTGTCACAAAAATCCTGCTTGCGTATTAAATAAGTATAGATTTTAAACTGTGATGATTGGGGAAAATATCGTAGATGGTAAAAGTAGATGTCTATAGCATTTTGTATTAATTTTAATTCAATAACATACTATATGAGACTATATTGCAATCTCTAATTTATTGTACTTGTAAGTTTTCTATACATTTATTTTTGAAAGTTTTTCATAACTTTTTATCTAATGAGTTTTTTTTCAGATAGAGAAATGGTGGGAGGATTACGCTTATCTAACGTTGAGAGAACCTCTGATTCCCCACTACAGTATGACAGGACCTCACCCTAGGATACCTGGGTTCCACTACGGTCCCGGACAACAACTTAAAGTAAGTATCCTTGTGTATTAAACAAATTCTTGATTAAATGTATATTTTGACTGTGGATAGTTGGAATGAGACCAGAATATAGGTAAATTGAGCCCTCAACTGACTGCACTAATATAAATTACTGATTTCTGTTGAATAACCCAACATTTAGCATTTCAACATTGGTTCTCGGTGCAAGAGTACAGTACTTTTCTCAAGTAAACTGGTTTACCTTACTTTTCTTAGTAAGATAAACTGGTGGCATCCAGTTTGCCTTCAGGTACAGTGGACACACTAAATTTGTTACTTAATCAGCTGATCTTAGTAAAAAAAACTAAGTTAACATTCAGTCACTCAATTTAACCTCAAATAACAACAACTGATGAGACTTTGTTATGTAAATCATTTTCCAAATAATTTTAAAATCAAACGATAAATTCATGTGATGGTGCAATTACCTGCTGTCAAGTGATCCTTATGTCCTTGAAAGGCGACCGGTTTTGATCCTCACGAGATCATCTTCAGCCGAACGTTGTCATCTTCATTCTGTTCTTGCAAACACGTCGATAACACCTTACACAAAAACACGTAAAAATGGGCAATAACTATTACCGATCGGTTAAGCGGAGGGCGACACGTAAGTAGAGTCTAGACTGTCTAGAAGATAAATTAATTTTCATTCTTAACAATGCTAGTCCATCAACAATACAACAAAACCTACAACCAATCCCTCCAAAGAAAAGTTCAAACGTCTGATTCATTTCACAGATGGCGTCGGTGTACTGTCACCAGCTGGTGTTGTTGTGGCTGTTGCTGCGTAAAGAACGACTGAGACCAGCAATGACTGCAGATAAGAAACCCCTCAGTATGAGCCAGTACAGAAGACTGTTCAATTGTTCAGTTGTTCCTGGAATGATGAAAGATTCCATCATAGCACAGTTTAAGACAGGTAAATAGAGAGGTTTTCACATTGTTGGTTAAGAGAACGGTATTTTCAACATGAACTAGTTCAGGGGACTCTTCATTTGCTCAGTTTCAGTTGTTCCTGTTGGGGTTTGAAAGACTATAGACTATTACACGAGGCCAGGTTACCTGCCTCATGATTTATTTCCTGTCTATTGGCCTCTTGTCAACACGGCAGAATCATAACAAAATTGACAGTTAAACAGTGTATTCGCATTTTGTTTGTTATAAGAGAACAAAATCCTGAAAAATGAATCAGTTCAATTAGTATACAAGCATCTACACTCAGCGTTCTTTGACCATCAGACTTTTAATAAATGTTCCATGCTTAAGAAAGAAGTTATCCCAGCAAGTAACAAAGCTACATAGACAATCTTACTCTATTCAACACTCACTCTGAATTTGTATTCTAAATACTTGTCTGATTATGTATTGCAGTCTTTAAGACGTGATTAACCTATTTAAATTACTGTTCATTTTTTTCATTTCAGAGAAGGAAGGAGAGTGCCCTTCCCATGTGGCGGTGCTGTGCAAAGGTCACATGTTTGTGTTCAACAGTTTGACCCCAGAAGGCCATCCTCTCTCACCAGCTGACTGGGAGAACCAGCTGACTGAAGTACGACAAACAGCTGATTTGCTTCCTCCCTCTGATCTACCCTGCTTGTCCTGTGATAACCGCACATCATGGGCTGAAGTGAGTATTGCAAGTGTCATTGATTGTAGGATAGTGCTGATATTACGTTAAAAAATCTAGTTGGTACGGCAACATGAATATTATTGTCAATATTGTCCATCATGATACCAAATTGTCCATGTAATTGCTGTCAAGCTTTGGGACATTTTCTATACATGGATAGGAAGGCTTCTTGCCTTATTCTTAATCTTAAAATTCCTTAGAGCTCTATCTCCAAGCTCTCAGAGCTACCATCTTAAGCTTGTGAGAATCTTTGTTTGATTGTTTGAGCTGAAAGAGGCAGTGTAATGAACGTCAATATGTGATCCGATGTTGCTCAAATGAAATTAAATTTCTGAAGCTCCATAATATGAATTAGTGCAACAGCTGTTTTGGTAGACTGGGGCTGTAGCCTTGCCACTTTTGTCTTGCCGCAGCCTTTTTTCACTAAAAACTTTTTGTTCAGAACAGGGAACATCTGATGAAGCTAAGCCCGGTTAACATCAGCAACTTGTCGACATTGGATTCAGCCATGTTCGTCATCTGTCTGGACGATTCAACTCCTACGTCGGCATCGGACGTCGCTCAGTTATTACTCTGTGGAGACTACTCTTGTCGCTGGGCTGACGCAGCCCTCAACATTGTGTTCTTCAGCAATGGACTGTCTGGAGGACTGTGTGCGGTAACATTTTATGTTTATTTATGTTGAAGCCTTCCGGAATTGGTAATCAATTATAACAGGTTATGTACCTTGACGTCCACAATTCCTCTGTTGAACTTCTAGTCGAAACTAGTCAACAGAAGTTCGACAGAGGAATTGTGAACGTCAAGGTACGTAACCTGTTATAACATTTTATGTTAAAATTTTTTTTTACAGATAGAAATTGGTGAGATGTTTTAAGTTTTTAAATTTAAATTTTGATTTTCAACAGTTGCACCAGTGATTACGAGTAAAGGAGAGTTGGATTTTTTATCACAAATTCAGAGCAAAGGATGTTTTAGAAGTCCGAAAGGAAATTAAAATTAGAAAAACCTGCAGGGATTTAGGTTTGTTATCTTATATATAGGTATATTGATTATTTCTAAATGGGCAAGGTTTAAAACTTCATAAACCTCCTCTTTTGGTTTTGCAAATGTTCATTGTTTACCAAGTAACATATTGAGTGGAAGAGAGAAATTATTTAATAATATCAACTAAGAATATCAATCAGTTAAGTTCAAATTCAGCAATTTATCAAATCACATCAAATCAAAAATTGAACATGAATAGGAGAAAACAATGCAAAACCAGTAAATCACAAAAGTATTATACGGATTAAAAATCTAAAATATAAATCCAACTTTAAAACAAGGGACACCATAACCCAAGGCAATAGCCTTGACCATAACCTGCGTTAACTTTTACTTTATTGACTACTATTGTTTGTAAACAAACATTACTTCACAATATGCTTTCCATTTCAGCATTCTCCGTTTGATGGCATTGTGAGCGGATCAGCAATGCATTTCACCTACTCAGCGTTGAAGGAATCTGCTGGGCAAAATGTAAACATGACAAGTCAACAACTACCGAAGCCTCAACAACTTGAGTTTGTTGTTGATTCACATATAAGGTCTGAGATTGAAAGAGCAATGGACGATCAACAAAAAGAGGTATGGTAGAAATATTTATTGTAGCAGAAATTATTTACTATAAAATAGTGAGTTATTATGTGTCTATAAGGTACCTATTTCTAGGTTTGAAAATCCGAACAAATCGGTAATCTAAACTACCTATCCATATAGGTAGTTTACAATTGGTTTGTATTTTTGACGCTCTACTGTATCATACCAAATATTAAAAAATAAATCCTTATTCTATTCTTATGGATCACCTACTGTCCGGTTTTTAAAAAGTCTTCCTTGTAGGTTTTTGTTTCTTGTTCTTTGGCTAAATTAAAAATCGCTTAAATAAATAACGACCTATTTTTCTCTTTGTATATATATATGTAAATTTTTTATTTTCTCTTTGTAAATTAAGTTAGCACTTATCCTCTGGTTTTATAACCAGAAAATAAAGTACAAACTGTAAAATTTTCCCTAAAATAAAATTATATTGTTTTGTAGCTGAACATGGCAGACTTATCAAAACAGTTTTCAGATTTGGCGATAATGTGTAAAGTTCTAAAAATAAAATTGGATATAAAATGTATCACAAAGCGTTAAACTTAACATTTAAGATATTGTCTACAAAAATATTATTTTTTTCAGAAAGATAAGTTCCTAATTTCCCAAGAAGAGTTTTTAACATTCG
Organism: Macrosteles quadrilineatus; assembly: GCF_028750875.1. Lineage (NCBI taxonomy): Eukaryota > Metazoa > Arthropoda > Insecta > Hemiptera > Cicadellidae > Macrosteles > Macrosteles quadrilineatus. The sequence continues at coordinate 85,303,305 of NW_026542597.1, forward strand.
GGAAGAAAAGAATCCAGAACTCACGAATCCATCCAGACTCGTTTATTCAAATGGCTCTTCAGCTTGCCTACTTCAGACTGCATTCCAGGTATTCTAATAATTTTTTACTATTACCATACTTGATTGCTATTACCTTCAAAATGGATACACTACTATGCATAATTTGCGATATTCCCATAATAAGGTTGTAGCCAAAATTGTGTTGTATCGTTGTATGCAATGTGAATGATATCCTCCGTTATTATTTTTTTAATAAGCTTTTAAAATATTTTACGTTCTTTTCAGGTACGCTCCTTGCTATGAGACTGCCACAACGCGGACATTCTACAACGGACGAACTGAGACAGTCAGGGCGTGCTCAGAAGAATGTGTTTCCTGGGTGAAATCCATGACGGACCCACAATGCAACGTGAGTTACTTTTTTAATCAATAAAAAGACATGTATATTGTAGTGGAAATTTCTGGAAAATAAGTTAATCTTGTGGGTATGGAGTAAAGAATCAAACTATGGAGCACATAGGCAACAATTTATTTTTATTTTTGAAGAGAAACAGATGGTCTGCATAACTAATATGAGGCAGGGCTGTTTTGTGATGGCGGCTTACATTTAGATATTTAAGGGAGGTCTCTTTATGTACATTTTTGATATAGCTAAATTTAGTACTATCGTCTTTTGGATAGTGGATACTGTCACTGTCGCCAATTTGTATTTAAAAAAACATAGTTTTGTGAGCCAGTCACAGATTACAAATAGTGCCAACAATAATATTTTTCTACCTTTTTTTGTTACCATACCGTACTGAGATAGTTCACGTTACATTAAAGATGCTATAGTTTTCAATAAGTCGTTCTATCAGTTGACCTTTGTTAAAAAGTCTGAATACTCAACAATCAATAATTTACATAAGCGCAACTTGTCAGTGGCTCATTTTGACATAAAACTATCGACAACTTTAACATGGGGATGAAATGTCTAGTTATTATCTAATTTTAATTTTTTATTATTCCAGGACACAATCAGAGCTAAACTCTTACTAAAGGCGATTCAGAAACATAACCAGTTGATGGCTGAGGCTCGCAGAGGCGAAGGGTGCGATCGTCACCTGATGGGACTGTACTGTGTCGCTGTGGAGAACAACCTGACTGTACCACAACTGTTTCAGGACCAGCTGTTTAAGAAAAGGTAAGAAACAAATTGTTATTTTAAATTAAACTATTTCCAGTGTCCTATAGCAAAACAGTTGAAGACTGACAAGAATAAATTGAAATTCACTCAAATTACTTGAGTGAGAAAATTATCAATTGTTATCGATTTGCGCAGTGTTTTATATTCTATTTGTTTTTGTTGCAGTGGAGGTGGAGGAAATTTCACCCTGTCGACAAGTTTACTAGGGTATTCTCCTATTGGAGGGGGAGTAGCCCCGATGTGTTTTGATGGTTACGGCGTTTTCTACAGCATATTGCCGGAAAGGTAAATTGTTACTATTTTAAAGAAAGTAGTTTTTTTTAAATATTTATCTTAATAATGAGATCTTCTCGTTCTTGGAGGAATTGTTTTACTTAATTTATCGTCCAAGAAAGTAAAAACTTAACGGCATATTATTATATAAACTGCTTTCAACAAATTTTAAGTAGGTATTTATTTTTCAATCTGTTCTGTGAAGTGTAAAAAAACCCGTTAAAAATTTAAACATAGCCAAGTACAAACATTTCAATTACAGTCACGTTTTTAATGCAATTGAGACTGACGTTTCACGACCTACAGCACACCTCTCCCTTAAAAAGTTAGGCATCGAAACGGCAATATACCTATTACAAACCTTGGTATAGTAAATATTTTGGTAAATAATTTAAGCTACTTTGGTTCATTGTTTTTTGTCATGATAAAGACATTTTAGAATACTAGAATTGATGTAAGGTTAGTTTTTTTTTCAACACCTTAATTCACAAATAACTTTTAAATCACACCTGCAGACAAACAAATCATAAACTGATTCGACTTGCCTACAAAAGTAACGCTTTATACTTCACAATTTAATTCTATTACAAAACCATTCATGAACTGTTTCAGGTTAATATTTACGATATCAGTCCGTAAAGATTGCCAAGAGACTAGTTCACCTAGGCTGTTCCGAGAAATATCTCAAGCTCTCAACAACATGATAGAACTCTTGGAAAGGCAGACAGTTTCCAAGTTATGAAACAGAGCGAAACTTCAGACACATCACATAAATTGGACACTGTATGTGACCATGGTGGAAGGAAAATACATAGGTGTGCTATTCCTGTCATATGCTGACGTCATTCAGATTGCAAACATCCTTTTACCATTTAGAAAAATTATCAAAAACAATAGCAATCAAATGAAAACAAATATAACTTATATGGCAATACAATCAGCTGATTTTTGGTTTGCAATCTGAGTGACGTCAGCATATGACGGGAATAGCACACCTATGTATATTCATTCTATTTGTCTATGATTAGACATCCCATCTATATGGACAAGCTGAAGCATAGATAAAACCATAGACAAAAAGAACGAAATATAGACTGTCAGCCGTGCTGCGGTTGCTATGGTTACCATAGGTTCCGGCGCACACCGCTGTAGTTTACGTAGCGCGTACGCCGTAACTACCGTGGTGCTCCAAGCGGTGTGCGCCAGAACCTATGGTAACCGCAGCACAGCTGACGGTCTATATTTAATTCTTTTTGTCTATGATAAAACATACTCCCTTAGTAGATTTCTCATCGTTATGGAACAGCTGAAGACAATTTTATTGTTAGTTCTGTACGGTTTATGTAGAGGTCGTGTTTTGTTTCCAAATTGTTTCCCGTTATTACAGCCATTTAAAACCTCGTTTAACCAAATAATACGATCTAATCATAAACAAGTAGATGCAAGTAAACATAATTTTTCATTTTTTTATATTTTCACCTCTGTATAATCTTGTTTGTAGGCCTTATCATTAATAGTTCTACATACAATTTTCTATTATTACAATCATAGATAAAACATAACCTGTCCCCTAGTTATATAACCAAACAGTAAAGCACAAATCAAGAAATTAACCCTAAAATAATAGAAACAATGTTTCGTCGACACTAGCGCCCAGTGTGGCGTACATGAACTAGACACGAAAAACGTGCTTCAAAATTTACAATGGGATGAGAAGTCTACTTGTGTTGGTAAGTCTATGGCTGAAGCTAGTTGTTTTACTTGAAGTCCTATAGTTTGATGGGCTTCACATAAATTTTGCTAGTATCACAGTTCTCTTTTGTTCTTTTAGTCTTCCCATGATACTTGATGGGAAATAAAATATGCTGAAGATTTTCTTACAATGTAACCTTTTATTTTGGGGGGTAAGTAAGTATTGTAGCATTTTGTCAGAGGCTAAATAATTAAATAAAATTCTTCTTATTATTAAAGTGGCTGAAACTTTCCAATGGAAATAGAACATCTACATCACCGAAGTGAATATTTTCAAAGCTTCTTCCTTAACTATGATTATTTTGTCCCTGTAAATTCATCAAGAGTAGTTTGAACACTTAAAATTATTCTAGTTTTGTATTAGGAATAAACAATTTATGTACTTTCAAGGATTATAAATTGTTGTTCACAGCTAAAGTTACTTTTGGTAATTTAATTTTGACGATCTCTCTATAAAATTACCATATTAAGGCAAGTTTATATTAAACATAGATGTTGTTCATACAAAAGAAAAGGTTTCAAAAATGTAGAAATGTATGTCAAAGCAAAATTATTGAAACATTATTATTATTTTATATTTAAGACTGACTTTAAATAGAAGTACTATTGAAAGATTGCGTTTTGTTATGACTGAGAAATATATATTTACATTTTTGTGTTGTTATGTCTATGTATATACATTTTCTCCTCAATGAAGATCCTTAATCAGAAGATACACCTTTGGATGAGTGCGCACAAAACGTTCTCTTGGAGGGGTAAGAAATCATTGACAACCTCAGTACAATGGAGAGGGTAATCATTAATCAACGCATAAAACAATAACTAAGATTAATTTGCTTGCATGGTGAAGGCAATCATTACAACGTAGGGTTGCGGATTGAGAACAAAAGCTCACATAAATTGATTTATTGAACCATGTGGAATCTACACTCAAGTTTATTGAGCAAGTGCAAAACCGATTCGACTATTTTTTACATCAAACTGGGTGTAGTATTTCCTCATGAAGACTGTTCCGAAGCACAACACGGGGGTTGAACTGGGTGTCTCCAACCCCTCGAGGACTACGAAGGGAGTATAGCAGAATTCAGATTTGTTGATGACTGCCTGTGAAACAAAATAATTATGAGTAATTTGTCCTTATCCAAAGCTACAGTTGAATAGCCTCCAACACAAGGCCACGGCGAAACAAAAGTGGCAACACAGCTGTTCTATCAAACCGAAACAGCTGTTGGATTAATTTATAATGTAGATATGCAATTTTTATGTTTACACTTTTGCTATTTCTGTTACCATGGCAATAGGCATGACGTTGCGACACACCAACACCGCCTTGTATTAGAGGAGGCTATGGTTAAATTCATAGTTTTAAAGATTCAAACTCACGAGTTATTGTTAACTGTTGCCTACAATCAAACAAAGTCTAAGAACTTCCCACTTGTGCCTGGTTTTGGATAGAGGAAAGGGTCAATTATGTAGGAAAGTAATGCCTTTCCAAACTCATTGGTTTGCCACCGAAACACCAGCTACCTGAGACTTGCCCTCTTCACACCCCTGACAGTAACTTTCTATGCGTGGCCTCACTTAGTCGATTAGTGGTTTGGAAGACCCAAAATTACTTTGAGGATAGTATAGCGTTTTTACCCCCTCTGCAAATTGCGAAGTAGTTGTTTAACTGTACCACTGACACATACTTACCTACTTGATATTTATGGTGATCTTAATAAAAGCTTCTTCCCTATGGGAAAGTTTGCTAACATTAAATTATTTTTATTTGGGCGAACTTATTTAGTTTGAGATAGCTATAATCCCTTTAATAAACAACAGTTTCTTACTTTGCACAACATTTTATAATGGAAGCTTTATCTTCACTATATATCTTCACTAACAGATGTAAAACAAAAAAAAAAAAAAACATCAGCCAGTCTTACCTTCTTTACATAGTCTTTCGCTGTTAGAGATAGCAGTTGATTGTCCATTGTTTTGAAAACGATATCCTTCAGTTTTTCAGTATCACTACACATCAGCTGGAAACAGAGAATCGATTATACAAAAAGTGTTATTAGTTTTGTTCTTGGTTTTTAGTTAAAGTAAACTTTAAATATAAAACTTAATTTCTAATAGACATGTCATACTTTTATTGCTAAGCCATCCTTATTCCTTAGCCAAAAATAGTTTTAAGGCGTAGTTTGTTCAGTATTCAAGATTTAATATTTTAGCGAATTTCCCATATAGGATATAAGCTATTACCGTAGTACTCATGGCAAGACCTGGACCCGAGACCGATCTAATTTTTCATTTTGAGGTCCCTAGAGGCCAAAAACACCATCCGTTCAAATTCATATATATATATATATTTATATATATATTTATTTTTATATATATATGTCCGTTAGCGCGATAACTCGAGCAAAAATGATCCGATTTTGATGAAATTTGGTACAAACGTGTAAACCTACGTTTATTCGAACGAGTTCGCGATCCAGCATAATCGGACCATGGGAACGGGGGATTATGGGGGGTTTTATGGGGTAAAAATGGGTTTTTCCAATTTTTGACCCAAAAAACATAAAATTTTGTAATTTCTTTCCAAACTATTTTGTAGAGCTTAAAAAAACAAATAATTTAGTATATTGAAGCGTTATAATGCGCCTAATGGTTACGGAGAAATTGTTAATTTAAAATTCCCATGTTATTCTTATGGAGAATAAGTAAACTGTTGTAGTTTGCTTGTTTATGAACATATTTTGCCCAAATTTGGAAAATGTTTTAATTTCTTACTAACTATTAACATTTTACATAAAAAAACACTTTTACCCTCCCTGTTGCAGCAAACCTAAGTATGTGTTAAACTGATTCTATTTAAATAGGGAATAAATGTGATATTTTTAAGGAGACATTTTAGGCTAGTGTAAATCCAATCAGGCAAATGGAAATTCGCTTAGTCTGCAGGTTTGCTGCGGCGGGGGTATTTAGTTCTGTTAGTAAACTTTAAACATAAAACTTAATTTCTAATAGACATGTCATACTTTTATTGTTAAGCCATCCTTAGCCAAAAATAGTTTTAAGGCGTAGTTTGTTCAGTATTCAAGATTCAATATTTTTATTTTTTTCAGGCATATACAAAATTATGCATTTGAAATGATCAGATATTAAAACTAAATATAACACCCTTCTAAAGAACTGAATATTATGAGGGAAAGAGTGCAAAATTATCCTAGTATGAAGAATAAAAGGAAATTAGTATTTATTTGTATATTCATTCTATCATTACTCTAAATAGGTACTATAAATAAAATCTAATTATAAAATGAATAAAAACAACAATAGACTTTAGACTTATAGAGTGTGGTTTGAGTTTCAGTAAGTTTTTCTTGTTATTGACCCAACTTTGAAACTATTATGACAAAATAGACCAATAATTACCATTAGAATATACTGAACAATATAATCAAGACAAAATAAGCAACAATTTTAAGGTCCATTTTTTTCTACTTCAGTTTTAAAAAAATTAAAAAATTAAATTCTTAATTCGGCTCCTTATTTCATGTACTAAGTATTGTTACATAGCAAGGTACTAATTTGTTTTATTGGTACAATTTATTGGTACAATTGATTATTGGTACAAGTAGGAAATTTAAACTTTAATGTTTTTGAAATCAGGGTTGTTTCTTATAGTAATAGCTTTGACTATTAATAGGACACAAAAGTTAATGGTAAAAGTGGGAATCTCTGCTCCAAGGCATCACAATCCATCCCTTTTCTATACCTCTGAAGACTCTACTTATCAATTTATATCTATCCTGATTTCAACTTTTAGGTAAACAAAAGATCTTACCGTGTAAGCGTCATGAACCTTATTGGTCACTCCCTCAGGATCTACTGCCTTGACGATAGACTTTATCAAATCCGCAGAACCCATCAGGAAGTCTGATCCGGAGTCCACGATCCCCATACATCCTCTATTGCTCACCTCTTCATCTCCAATGTATATTCTGTCAAAATAAGGTGAAATCAATGGTTGATCAATCTAATAGAAAATGTTTATTGTGTTTGAGTTTTATTAAGGAAGATTCAAGTGTGAAAAACATGTTAATGATTAGATTATAAATCAATTTAAATACTTTTAAGGTATAAACAAATCTCTTTCACAAAACTGGATCCAAGGTGTTAAGCGAATGAAGTCTAATCTCACATGTGGTATACAAACTGTCGAATGTGAAAAGTAGTGACACAGAATGTAAATTATGTACAGCATAGTTTTCCATATGTCTTTTTTATCCCTGTATTATAAAAATGTGTTTTGCTGTGTGTTATTTAACTGTATGCACAGGGTGTGCCGGAACTCTCTGCAACCCTATTATGTGTTCTTTAGGTAAAAACAATGCAAAAAACCCATATAAGGAACAAATATACAAAAGGGTTCCAGAGAGTTCTGGGACACCCTGAATAATTACCCTTTCAGGAAAAACCTCCAGTGTTTAGCCTCCTTGCTCAGGGTTTCCACAAATATGAAATCTCCCTTTTGGTAGTTTGGGTCCACTCCTCCAAGTATGAGTTCATTCTTGGAGCTGAAACAAATCAATTTTTGCTATATCACCAAACATAACTAGGAATTGCTTATTTTTCAGTTTTTTTATGCTAATTAAAAACTTGTAAGGATACGGTCCATACCCTGGTCTTACTTATAACGACCTTTTGTTACGTAGCATCATTATCGTTCTGTTGAGTAGTCATAGTGCTCGCCTAACAATTTAAAGGTATCTATTTCAATCATGAAAGAAGCCAATAGCTTTTCCTCCTTATCACCATCACTGCCAATATAACCCCTCAGCTACCAGACAATTAATGCTTTGTCCCAATAACATCAATGATGTACTATTTGTTAGTTAATATACTGTGTGTGTCAACCTCTAAAACTTGTTTTATAAGTATAGGGATTTTTGTGTTATAATGAGGATAAAAGGACATAAGGGTACACATAATTAAATAAAAAAAAAAAAAAAAAACTATTATAGGCCCAATTGGTTAATAGCTTCAACTGTACTAATCTACAATATAGAATTTAATTACCCAAATTATATTGAAAATTATTACTCGGAGAAGTAGAGGGAAAACATCGGAGCTGGAAGAAGATCTTGCATGATCATGTTGTGAAGAGGACACATAAGGTAATGGCGATCATCTTTGGGACTGAGGCCAAAGATGCCGTCGAAATATGTGTAAGGCAAATCTTGAAGAAGCGTTGCTTCAATGATCATTTGGTTGTGGATTGTCAGATTTCCAAGCTGAAATTGATGGATTATTATGGAAGTTGAGGATTATTGTTCTTTCGCACAGCTTTAAAACTGTAAATATGTTTTTACATCAATAGCTGTGGTACATAGACTATTCACATACTAGTAGAGTCCCGCAAACTCGGCACTCAATAACCCGGCAGTCCGGATAACTCGGCTATCACCTGGCTCAGAAAATTATTGATTTTTTTAGTTAAATATGAATGTACAGAGTATACATTTTTTATTTCCTAAGGTACCAAAGATTTGTTGTACTATATCTGATGACTTTATACTGACGTGTAATATAATGTAATAAAAATACCAATAAAAAAGGCAGTAAAAAAGCTTAAAAATTGTACTGTTCTTATTTTTAACCCTATAGTTCCCGATAACTTGGCTTTTCACAAATTCGGCACCCTTCCAGTCCACATTACGCCAAGTTTGCGAGACTCTAGTACCATAATTTTCTGTCTTTTATAGATAACTGTACAGACAAGATGATACACAAGGTACTACATCTTTAGGTCTAGATGTCAACTTACTCTTACAACCTCCAGTGCAGTTAGTCCTTTGATCCGTCCTGAGGCATATTGGTTGTCAATAGTCTTGTTTAACCTCTCATAAGTGTTTTTGACTCCCTAGAGAATTTTGAGGTTAATGGTACAAAAGTACTCGGAGGCACGAAAATGACTCCTAAGGAGGGGAAAGATGCTCCGATGGAGGTGGTAAGGTACTCTACCCCCACCACTTGGGTACCATTCGGCGGGTACTTAACCAGGGTGTTTGGCACCGAGAAGTCAGTTGGGCCTCCGGGCCCGACCCCGCCGGATGGGCGTGCTGAGCCACCGGTGTGGGGCCTGATGGGCGTGTTGAGCCCCGGGCACCGTCGGACGGGCGTGTTGAGCCCCCGACACCCTCGCATGGGCGTGTTGAGCCCGCGAGACACCTGATGGGCGTGCTGAGCCTAAGGTACGCTGAACGGGCGTGTTGAGCCCCCGCTACCGTCGGACGGGCGTGTTGAGCCCCCGGCACCGTCGGACGGGCGTGTTGAGCCCCCAGCACTGTCGGACGGGTGTGTTGAGCCCCCGGCACCCGGGGACCGAGGATTCCGGGGTGAAGGTGCCAAGGATCTAGACCGCGGACCCACACGGATATCTTTTAGGAGTGTCGTAGACCACCGGGCCAGTAAGGGCGCAAGCAAGACTTGATTTAACCTCTGCCCAACCCCTGAATACGAGTCCGGAGACACTGCCTGGTAGGAGGACTACGGACCCAGGATCAAGATTGTATATACGATTGTACATAGAAACATATGTGTTAGGATAAGGATAGAAAGGAATAAAATGGAAGTTTGAGATACCCAGAGTCTTTCACTTATCGACCCTTACCACCCTTGATAAGGCCTAGTGCTCTGGAGGAAACGTCCTCACAACTTTATAAGTATTTGATCAGTAATGTCATTGGGGTGATGATAGATATGTTACTTATGTTATTATACCTATCTGTCTTTACATTCTGAATGATGTCGTCTATGCAATTGCATTGGGTGTCCAAGCATTATAATTATAATTTGATAACTAAAACAGTTTCTCATTCACAGGTTTTTAGAAGACAAACAAAACATTGCCGTTAATTGTAAAAACAACATAAATAAATATAAAGCAGCTTTTTGATTGTTTTTATAAGAGTAAATAGAATGTAATGGTTGGATGAGAATTGAAAATATTTTTGCTGAATTTCTACAAAATTCAATATGAACAACTGCCTTAAATGAAAACTATTCATAAACCATTTTTGAACACTAGGAAAAGTTTCAAATTGAATGATATCTTATTTTTACATGTTTTATATAAACTTTAAGGTACTACATCTTTAGGTCTAGATGTCAACTTACTCTTACAACCTCCAGTGCGGTTAGTCCTTTGATCCGTCCTGAGGCATATTGGTTGTCAATAGTCTTGTTTAACCTCTCATATGTTGACGACAGACTACTTTTGAACGAATTAGCAGAATCTGAAACATGTGAAATTTTAAACCTAAAAATACAGGATTGATAAGCTTAATTTTAAGTTTGAGTTTTGAAATTTGAAATTTTCTAAAAAATGTATTACTACAAGAATTTGGCTTCAGAAGGGCAATAGAATTTTCAAACTGTTGGAGGATGAAATTTTCAGTTCTTATTCACAGTTTTGTATAAACGTTTACTGTAATTTGCAATTACACAATTTGACAAAATCTATAAACTGTTTTTAGGCAACAGTATTTTGTTAGCTCTGAAAATGGATTATTTAATATCAAGGACGGTCTTCATTCTCCTATGTAAGATTACACATAGTAGATTCAACAAGTTCGTCTGGATAGCTGAGTGCCTGTAGTGCCTGCCTTCAAATCTGAAGGTCCCTGGTTCTACTCCAAGCAAGATAGCAACTGGATCCAGATCCCATTTGTCAATTGGCTGCCAATTTAAAAAAAAAAATGCTTCAGAAGTGATAAACACGTACATAAAGATATCCCTAGACCTACCTGGATTCCCAACGTTGGAGTTTTCAAATATACACTTGTCTGATCTAACCCACAAGTCCGACGACCCTGTGTCAAAAATCATGTCAAAGATTTGTGGCGGAGTCCCAATCGAAATTTTCCCTTGGAACTGTCCCTGGAAGAAAACTGACTTAATTCAAACGCCTCCTTTCCAGGTACATTTATTTTGTAACAAGACTATGAAATGCAATTAAAAATAGTTGTCTTCATTTGTAATGCTAAAAATATTCATTCATCATGAAATAGTAAAATAAACATAAGTTTAAAAAAAAACTAAAGCTTTGACTATAGCTGTACTCTGCCTTCAGTGCCTTAAAGAATAAACTTTTCAGTGACATTACTGACATTGTAATGCTGAAAATACAGTTTTTTTCACCACACCACTGTTCATGTACCAGATATTAAAATAGGACACATGAAATTCTCTGAAGCCAACCTTTCAGTCAAGTAGTCTTCGTGTTTTTTATAAATTTATATGTATTTTGTTCCTTACAGTCTATCTGTAATTTCCCATCACATGAACATATCTTAATCATCATTGTTGCATTCTTTCATCACGAATCACCTCTTAAAAAGACATGATCTAATATATTTTCTCTCATAAAATAAACCTCTTTTGTACCAAAACCCTCGATATTTCCTCCCTTATATTTAACTACACCGCATATTTTTCATAAGGACAAAACATGTACATCGTACTTATGTCTTTAATCTAAGACAGTTTATAAAACTACCAAATTCCTAACGAATATGTGAACAAACTTACATTTATTTCGTTGTACTTTAGAGGAACTCTGGTAATGAAATCATTCGGAGGTTCAAGTTTGACATCCAAACTATAATAATCAAGTTCTTCTTTTGTAACCATGCTATGCTTCATATCTCTTATAAGTTCTTCCCTTTCCTCCTCATCATGGCCTGAGAGAAACTGTGACATAGCTTCGACATTTCGTCTTCGTCTTTTTGCTTTAGTTGTACTTTCTGGGGGATTGTTTTGTTCTTCAAGCATTTGCTTGTATATTTTCACTGCACCTGTCGGTAACGGGCCATCGATTTTGAACTTTGGATTAGCCTTGATGAAACCTTGGTCGTCTTCATAAAAGTTGTCCTTTTCATTTGGATTTTCTGTTGTCGTTTGAACATTACTGCAAAAGTTAAAAACTTGTAGTAGTGTTTGTTTGAATGGTTTATGTTTGAGGTAGATCAAGGAATACTCTTTTGAAAATTAATTTTAATATCTTTATTATGGTTTAAATATTTTATAAAACATAAAACCAGAGTTTTTTTTTTATTGTTTTGCATTATTTTGCAACAAGTACTGTAAACTGTCTTATTAAAGCTTAATAATAGTTCTGTTTGTTTACACATTTAGAGCTATTTACATATTCTCAGCAATCTGACATGTTTTTTAGAATTTTTTGCACATTTTTATTTGTATATTGAGTTTTTTTTTCAACTAAGACATATGTTCCATAATTCATCAATTTTATAGGAATTGAATAATTTATGAAAACATTAATGGTCAAAGGAACCATATATGTTAAAATGCATGACTACAGAGTTATAATAATTCTATATTGTTAAAATTTTACATTAAGCAATAAAATAAATATTCTTTATTTATGGTTTAAAATTAAAAATTGTATAATTATTTCTAGAGAATTCATTACAATACCTGATATAAATAATAAACAGAACACATTTTAAAACCACAATCACTTTCATGTTTGTACTCACTGTATTTCATGGAACTAAACAGTGTATAAGTTATATAACACATTGCTTATCTGTTCTTGTTGATTAATTTTAGTAACAAAATGTTTATGAATGTAATGTTCATTACAAAAGTAATACTTTTATTGCAACAATTTAATGATGAATTTTGGCAATCTGAATTGCCAAAATCTTTATTACTAGGTAATTAATGCAGACATTTAAGTATTAGAGTACAAATTGATGCATAATGTCTTAAAATCTAATTTATTTTTTATACAAATTGAGAAACACATACACAAATTAGGGTAACTTTACTAGGTTAACTAAACAAAATATAGTACACTAAACCTGCAAATGTCTAAGAGCAATTATTTTTTACTGTACAGATACTACAGTGAATTAGACTTTCCAAATTTGTATTGAAAAGCAAGTTTTAAAATAATAAAAAATTTAGTATCCAAAGTCAAAATACAGCTCAAAATAGCCTTAAAAAATTGTTTTTCATTGATTAGACTAGTTAGATGATAAAACCATAGATAAAACATACTCCCTTAGTAGATTTCTCATCCTTATGGAACAGCTGAAGACAATTTTATTGTTAGTTCATGTACGGTTTATGTAGAGGTCGTGTTTTGTTTACAATTTGCTTCCCGTTATTACAGCCATTTAAAACCTCGTTTAACCAAATAATACGTTCAATCATAAACAATAACTTGTCCCCTAGTTATATAACCAAACAGTAAAGCACAAATCAAGAAATTAACCCTAAAATAATGGAAACAAAGTTTCATCGACACTAGCGCCTTTGTGTCACGTACATGAACTAGACACGAAAAACGTGCTTCAAAATTTACAATGGGATGAAAAGTCTACTTGTGCTGGTTAGTCTATGATAAAACTTACATTCATACTTTTTTGTATCAAATACTAGCATTTGAAACATCTAGATGGATACCAGCTGGTATCCCTAACAAACAAAACCACTAAACAATCTGTCGTAGGTTTCTGGTTATGAAAACACTATAAATATATAAAAACAAATTACTATAATTATGGAGTTGTAGATAAATTATCTTCACAATGTTGGCCAGACTGATATTTCCATAGCAACAAGGACAACAATGAGTTGTTTGGTCAATCAGCTGTTCCTTTTATTTGGATTTACTACTTTGAAGTTGTGTTGAGTGTTAGTTTTGTTTTAACAAAAAATAATATAAAACACTTATATTATTTTACTATTGAGGCAAAGAATTAAGAAGTGAAATGACGACTTCCGTATATCAGAATGGCTTACAAATATTGGATTTACAATTTTATTGGTAAATTTCATTATTAATCTATGATTCTAATTTAATAGCGTTTTATAAAAATATAGATTTGTATTAAAAACCTGAGTTGCATGAAATTGGCCATTCATTGCACCAAAAATTTATTATTTACTGTACAAATTTTAATTATTACACTAGTTAAGCTCAGGCAGAGCAATACTTTTATACTTTTTAAAGTCTTAATTTTTTTTAAGTGTGCTTAGGACTTCTATAACTGTGCATGGTAAAATTTAACAGGAACAAAATAACAACATTTTTTAGTCGATCATATACTGTCGTTTTTTCTTTTTTTTCCTTTAGCAACAGCTGAAACACTCAAGTCTTGAGTTTGTAAAACAGTCAAAACGGAATAAAAATATTGACATTTTTGCAGTATAATATTTTATATAAGACTCTTTCAACAGTAAATGAAAATTAAAACTAACATAAGGAAATAAAAAGAAAATTCAAAACACTCTTGACAGAGAGCTACATTCTGTAATAAATCAAAAACTCAACAGTGATTTCCTTTTTTTACTCTATGTTCACAATGCTTAATGTTTTAAAATTTACTGTAAAATGGTTTTGTTTATAAACAAATTTTTAAAAACATACATAGAAGTGATTTAATCTAGGATTTTTTAGTTTGTTTTTTGTTGAATGTATTTCTGTTACCGTATCTACAGTGTGAATTAAGAAGTTAATTATTAATATTTTGGACAAAGTTGGTAATTTTGTTAGTTTTGAGTTTTTTTGTGATTTTGTGTAGTTTTCCTATATAGGTTTTCATTGATTGCAATTCCAGCATATTTACCAACATTACTAAAGCTAGTAACTAGTAATTAACCAGGTATATCAACTAAATATAAATAGAGCAAGGAGACTTTTCATCTTTTTTTTTATTCCTGAAAACAAATAAATAACAATATTAGAATTTATAATGTCTTCAAACTCATATTTTTTTATTTTTATATTCTAGGCCTACTGAATGGATCAAAAGGCCCAGAAATCTTCTCTTCGGAAAGATTCTGATAAGTCAGAAAAACGTACTAAGAGTATAAGAAGTTTGAAAACAATCTCCCGTCTAGATTCCAAAGAGGAACATTTTAAGCCAAAAGAGGAGCGGAAGTCAATTGCAAAAACAGAAATCTCTAAAACAGATGAGGCGTCCGATGTTTTGGATGGTAATGCTCATAGAAGAAGGACAATATCTAAAGAAAACGGTAATGATGATTACACTGAACATCGGCTTTCAAAGCTAAGACACTCAAGAATGGATATCGAACGGCAAAGTACAGCATCGAGGAAGAAAGGTGGGCCGAAATCAGTAGCAGCACACAGCACCGCCTCTATGATATCTTCAGGTAAAATATACACATTAGCCTACAAATTAAAGTGCAATAGAAGAAACAGAACAAAGTACAGTAGTTAAATATGTAACAAAGTCATGAGAAAATAGATTTTACAATAATTTATTGTTTTCTTAAGGTTTTAGGTATTTTGACTGCTTTCACTTGAACGTTCAAATTATTTCCCTGCTGAAGACACTGAAAAAAATATCAATTTTATTCATGGGTGGAACCCTACGCTCAAAAAGTGGTTAAAAATAATTCAGTATAGGCTAGCATCATTTGGTTGGATATTCCATGTTCAATTTTTTGTACTTTATTAACTGGTATTTTGAGTATTTTGTTTTTGATGGGTTTCAGTGATCCAGTTCTAAATATTTTCAGGTTCCGCTGTATCCCTGGATCTGGATGTGGTAACGCTGATGGTGCCGGAGACAGCTCAGAAAATTGCTCACTGTCAGATCGGCAAGGACTTGTTTGTGGATAAAACTTGGTGCATGGTGAAGAAGAAGGATTTGTTGGAGGATATTGCCATTGAAGATGCTAATTCTCCGTTCTTTCACTTAACGCAGAAACTCTTGGTATGGTTAATATTCGTTCATGGTCTTGGAAAAAAAGATTGATTTTTTTTGTTTTATTACTAGAATACTACAATATTAAAACATTGGAGAAAGATTGGCCATACAACTTAACTTGATTAGGAAGGTGTCGCTTGCTTATGCTATAAAGGTCCAACTATCTAAAAACAAAGCGGTAGGTCTCATAGCCAAAGAACCTGTCTCCGGTGTATAGGAGACATACCCACAAAAAATTATTTATTTTACCAGAGCGACAATGTAACATGGTGGTTGAATAGAAAATGACGAAATGTCAATATCTCTTGTTAATCTTTGCCATATTGTATAGTAAAGAGAATAAAACATAAACTTTTATTAATTTTGTGTGATTTGTACAAAATAAAATTTACGTCAGTTTTCACATGGGTACTGTTCTGTCATAATATTTTATGTAATTTCAGGAGTACAAGTCAGATGAACTCCTAATAGGCTATGAGCCGTTTGCGTCAGAGCCGAACCAATTCATGCTCTGCGTGACGGAGACTGGTCGAGACGAGGTGTTGGCTAAACTGGAGGAGATGAAGACATCCTACCTTCAGCGTATCCAACAGAGCAAGGAAGTCAAGCCTAGAAAGTGGAACTCCCTTGGAAGTGAAGAGTTTGTTGATCATTTCCAGATAAAAAACACAAGAAAGCTGGTAAGTATGAAATAATGTGAGAAAAGTGAAAATTCTGTGACTTAAAAGGTAGAGTAGAATATTTGTAGGGATTAGCGCAAAGGCTTTCTGACAAGTACAAACAAACGTTTAACAGATTAGCCTGGAATGGATCGGCGACATCAGAAAACGTATAGAAAAGCCTCCGATATTTGAAGACTGTGACCCGGACGACATGAAGAATGGATACACCTGCCTGGTGCCCTCTGATAAGGAGAAGTTTGAGCTTGTCTACAGGAAAACTCAGGAAACTGGAGTTCAGGTAAAAGCATTTACACATCTATAGCTAAGCTGCTTGAAAATATTTCAAATTTATAAGCAGTGGCAGTAGCTCATTTCATATAACCATGCAGGCAGTGGCTTACCATATCATGATCATGCAAGCAGTGAATCACTCTTTATCAAGCAGGCTGTGGCTCACTTTTATATTATCATGCTGGCAGTGTCTCCCTTTTACATAATCATGAAGGCAGTGGCTCACTTCACATAATCATACTGACAGTGACTCACTTTTACACAATCATTTAGGCAGTGTTTCTGCTTCTATTGTGCAGGCTGTGGCATATCAAGCAGAAGCAGAGGTACAGACAGAGCCAGAAATTCCGACCAACGCCAGCACTCAGTATGCACCAGAAACTGAAATATCACTTCCTGACACGGCGGTCACTCAAGCCTCCATCAAGTCCCAGGACTTGGATGAGTTCTTCAAAAAGTATAAGGACTAGTAAGTTTTTGATGTTAAGTTATTTTTCCTTAACGGTATGGGAAAAAAATATGTGGTTAAAGCTTTAAGCAAAACAATATCCTTTTACATCCATAAATCATCTTAAGGTCCTGGCTGATGAAACAACTGGTCATAGTCTTAACGAAAAGCTGTACATAAGAAATGAAATTTGCTAATTTATCATTCATATTTTGACTTAAATTCTGTATGTAGTTTTGCCTCATGCCCTAATCATATTTAGAGTTCATCATTCTTTCTAGTAAAGTAGGTACTTGGTTTGATAGAATTTCACCTTAAATTACTGGGTTCTTACGTACTAGAAGAGGGGCTTTCACTGTCAAAATAGCTAGCTGTCAAATCTTTTGTCTTCTCTTGCAAACAGTTCTCTGTGATGGACTTTGAAACGTGAATGTAGTCTGATAAGTTTGGTGGAATAGTACACATTTTTATTTTACAATAAACCTTTGCTTTTTCATATTTCATCAGTGTGCTAAAACAACTGTTGATCAGTCCAACAAGCCATCTTAGCTCTTAGAATCCGTGCTAGGGATTTTGATTTCTCCCAAATGTTGTTTAAGATTCTCTTCATCAGTTTGATAGAATGCCTTGAGTACAACGAGGTGTATGACTTATACCATGACGACTACCCAGCGCTGTACGTGGCCGGAGAGCAGACACAGGTACAACAACTCGGCACGTACCATCAGTATCAGAGCTTCACGGATGTGGCTGCCATACAGGGGAAACTGGTCGTGAGCAGCTGTTGGCATCCGAACTACACAGGTAGAGTGGCGTGTTGACTTTTGGATAGGGAGCAAGCTGCTCTTGTAGAGTGCAGGAATTGGGTTCTGAGGGTTCGGGTTAAAATCCTTCCAATCACTAATGAATCATCTGTGCGATAATGTCGCAACCCTCTAGGGATAGTATGTAATGTGCAAAACGGTTCTGAGCTGAGCCTAGCGTCCTATGATGTGAAGATGGGATAATTTGACTTTTAGATTTCCAAATAAACATTCCCACTACCGAGTTAAAGCTGAAGCCAGTTTTAGCATAAACTAGCTGGTGTCTGGGGCAGTTTTACGCAAATACTATAATAGTATAAGAGAGTTTCTTTCAAAAGTTATTTTTTTTAGCAGGCCTACTTACTAGACCATGCAGCCTTTTAGTTTATTAATGTTTTTCATAACCACCACAATTTACTGATATTCCACTCTGACAGGGATTGTGGCGATTGCCTATGCCAACGAGATACCTTGCCTCATGAAGGAGTTGGAGTTTGACAGCGACCAGACTGACTACGAGGAGGAGAAGACTGACGGGGAAGAGGAGGGGGGAGAAGAACCGGAGTTGGGAGCCGGCGCGCGTGATTGGCTCCTGGAGGAACGGAGGGAGAAAGAGAGCACAGGGGAAAACACGGAACTGTTTGAAAAAGCTGTCCGGAGACTTAAGGATATTGAGGCAGCAAAGGTGACACATTATAAGAAAGAAAAAAATTATATGCTTCACCCATGTCATTGTTTACTAAATTATTATTTGTTGTTAAGTAATTCAACAATGGAATGCTAAGTAATTGCCAATCAACGATAAAAGTTTAAAATCTTGCTTTGCAATAGAGTATAACTGTAAATACAAAATCAAAGTAGAACATTACTATCCAGTCTGATTGATACAAAACATTGTCTGAAGAAATCCCTAAATAGTTCTGATTTTTTTTGTTCAAAGGGTGTTTGGGATGCCAAAATTCAAGAGGAGACTGAGGAAGTTCGGAAATCCATGGACGATACGCAAGAAACAGATTTGTTTGCCAATTTGCTAAAATACAGAGAATACAAGGAACCTGAACCAGAGCCTGACGATAGTGCAACTTCACGGGTAATCTGTTCAAAGAATTGTTTAATTTAAGCTGTAGGATTAGTGTTGAAATATTGATTCTTAAAAATGAAGTAAAAATATTGAAATGGGGAAAAACAAAGTGTGGGACTCATTTTTAATAGTTTTGATAAAAGATCATGTTTTATGTAAAATGTTTGTCTTTTACGAATATACAAAACTTGTGTTTTGTTTGGTTTCTATAACCCATATCTATTTCTATAACATATCAGTCCTGTTTTATAAAAATATGTCAGAACCATAAAGATATTTGAAGAACTTTTACCTTTGGAACACCATGGAAAAGTGACATTTTATGTTCCTTTCAAAAATCCTAATATTTAGTAATTTTGACACTTTTTGCATAGTGGAACATATTATTAACTCGATTTAACAAACCATTTTACAACATTGTTATCCAAATAATTTCTGTGGAATCTTGAACTTAAATTTTGTATCTGTGCAAGTGTTATTGTTATTGGATAATCTTTGTGTGCAGAAATCGGACGAGCATGGTGAGGTTGAGGAGGGGAAAGGGGGAGAAGGAGAAGAAGGTAACGAGGGTGGAGAAGAAGAAGGTACACAGCAAGTGTCCGAAGAGGAAGTGTCACCGAAGTCTAGCAGGATGACATTTCGACAGCAACTAGAGGCTGATATTGAGGAAAGCTATGAGGGACAACATGGTAGGATATGTCAAATATTAACTAAAAGAATATTAGCTATAAATATACAACTAAATAAAAATATAAGACAGAAACCCAAAATAATGCTAAACAAACTGAATTGTTGGTCTTATAGTCTGTATGATAAAACACGTCTCCTGACCCTTCGTTTACCCAGGGAGATGGAGGGCCAGGAGACAGGATCCATCATACAGACTATAAGGCTGTTGTAAAAGTATAGTTTTGATTTATTTTTGAAGTTAAAAGGTTTTTTCGGTCTTTAGAAAAGTTAAAACTGAATTTAGCTGATATGTATCAATTGGTTCTGACTAGTGACTACAGAAACAGCTGGTTTTTACCAGTATAACTGTTGTCATTTTAATTACTCTAAGATTTACCAAGGCGCATAAGCTGAATACGAAAAAAGTGCTGACTGAAAAATGGAGTGAGATGATCTATGAAGCATTTGTTAACTGACTGATCAGATGTTTCTTTTGAGCCATAATCATTGATGAACAGGAACAGCTGGGTCCAGTTTCAAACCATCAAAAAGCTACTCAATTTTCTCAGAATCAAACCGGCAACATTTTGATAACCAGGCGAGCACTGTACAACCTCTCAGCTACCCAGCAAGTTTCATAGGTCATTCCATTTTATTCCACACTTTGAATACACTTTAAATACTTTTCTGTTAGACCATAGCTCTTTTGATAAGTCCAAAATTATGTATTTAGATTCAATTGTGTTAATGTGCTACTAAACTCAGTCAAAATTTATTTAAAAGCAATGTACAAAAATTGCATTGTCTTCTTTGCTTCCTATATGAATGTTATCTGATTTTGCTGATAATGTTCCAGTTACCTCAGAAGTTTCTTCAGCATCTGGCGCGGATGATTTCTTCATCCCAGCAAGTGAGAGCTCGACAACGAGAACAAACGCGGCTCACGCGACAGTACTGTCACGGCAACCTTCTCTTCCTTTGAGGATATCAAGAAACACTATAGGGTAATCCTCTGCTGTAGACAAAGATTATGCTTTCAGTTGGATAGCAAATGAAAACTGAGATTCTGTTGTTGACTATGCAGGTAGAGAAAGGCTACCTACAATGTTTATGTCCACTTCTTGGCTCCAATACTTCCTAAATCACTCAGTTTGTTAGGGGAATTGATTACCTGAACGAGTTACATGTGGGGTAGATATCCAATTTCTAGTTCGTATCTGCCAAAGTACTTGACAAACCTTGATTGTTTATATCCACTGGTGCACACTAAAGTTGCCTGGCTTCTTACATCACCCACTTTCGTCCTATTTGCTTCCTTGCTTATTGGGTATTATTTCCTTTCCACTTTCTTTCATCGGAGTGCTCAGGCTTACGATTTGTGACATGCCATGGGCCTGAGAAATAATTATGCCCACCCCTCCAACCCCCATTGCAGTGGAATTTTTCTCCTCGCACCCTCAAACAAACCTAAAACCTCCCTTTGGCCAATTTACTAAAGCTGAGGGTGCTTGGGGTAGGCCTACTAGGATTCACCCTTAGGTTTTGAAAATTATTCCTTTATACTGTTCCTTTCCGCCCAGGTTAAGTTTCTTGCTCTGCACTACAATTACATTTTATTCACAAAAGAAGCTGAGGGAAATTTATTTATTATTCTTGTTCTTCCTTCAATATTAAGTAAAACTAATAAATTCTCTTCAAAATTCTAGTTCACATGATTTGTCAATAGATTGTTTATTGGAGATAGCCAACATACAGTTCTACAACCATTTTTATTGTTAAATGACGTTGAAAAAGAAAAAAAGTAAAGCTCTAAAAAGTAAAGTAAAAGTTCAGTAATAAAATTGGTTGAAACTTGAAACCTCTATTGACTTTCAAAATAAAATTCTGTTTTGAGCTAATAGAAAGGTATGGTAAACAGATTTATTGCTTTTATATAATTCATCCCTTTTGAACAGGTCTATATCTTCTACCCGTAAACAAGCGCATCATCGCAAGAAACAGAGACAGTAAGTTAATTTTGTGTTACTGTATGGTTAAGAATCAATTGTTATGTTGGCACAACTTTGTGTATACAGTGAGTAGTGTGCTTCTTTGAGTATTTGGTAACATGTAATTTGTGTTTTATGTGTGATTGTCTTGTTAATGAGTTTACTTACGTTAAATTGGCTACTGACCTCAACACAGTTCTATACAACAATAATGTGCTCCTAATAAAAAATGTGTTGTTTATGCTCATGTTAATTTGTAACTATTTCTGGATTGTATGAATAGCCGAGTGGTGGTCTTTAGTGCTCACCTTAAAATCTGAAGGTTGTTGGTTCAATCACGATCAGAGTCAATTGTGGATCCAAAAGACTTTTGTATTTCGGCTGTCAATAATGATGCTACCAGAACAAAAATTTGACTTAAGATAGAGAGACAGGACTAGATGGATTTAAAGTGTTCCTTCACCAAAAAAAATGTAATGTAGTCTAAACACGTAAAATAAAAATAAATAAATTTCAGGCACACTGCCACAGGCAGGACCCAGTCTGGGAGAGAAATAGAAAGCTCAACTCCTAAATCTTCTGTGGATTCTTCATCCATGTAAGTATTGTAAACTAACAAATATTACAATATTCATATATATAAGAGAAAGTTTACTTAGGAGATTGACTTACTAAAGCTAAAATACACAAAAGCTAAATCTAAATCTAAGTCTAAAGCTAAATATATTAAGCTTCATTTGTTTTGAAAAAGATGTCACTTTAATCTGCATGACGAATTTAGGCAAACAGCATGATATTGGTATAAAAGGTTACAACAATATTTCCAGATTTCTATGGAATGCAATGATTTATGTAACTGTTACAATATCTATCGAGCTGTTTTCATGTCATTTGCTGTAATTTTTTGAGGAATTGTACTTTCTTCAGCTTCTTATTAAAGTTATCAAATTCACATGGTCAATTCAGCTTGTAACTTAAAATTACTTAAAAAATTACACAATAATTTTGTTTCAAGATAATTTTGTGGTAAGAAATATAACTGAACTGTCTAACGAATACTTTTTCAGGGAATCAAAAATTTTGGAGACAGGTAAAGAGAAAGATCCCTACCCAGATTCGGAGTTCTTTGATGAAGTAACTGATGAAGAAGAGATCAAAGAGAAACAGGATGAACTTCCTCTTCTTGAGGTTAACAATCCTGTCCTGATTTGGAGCTTTGTGGATGACTTGACTCCAAAGGTAAGAATGAAAATTTGCTTTGTTAAAATTATTAATATTTGCAATAAGATCTATGTTGATCCTAATATACTTTTTCATTTAGGGTTCAACAAAATCAGTGTGTTTACTTCTTTATCCTTTATTATGAAGAATAAACTATCTGACACATGTATTTTTTGTTCATGGATATTCAGTGGGACCTCGATAACAAGACCTGAATAACAAGTCATCTTTGATAACAAGGGTAACTTTCAAATAAACTTGATTTTTGGTACCCATAATCATACGTTATTGAAACGTAAACCTCTATAAGAAGTTAAAGTTGATTACAAGTCTTGTTTAGTAATCCCCATAAGAGTCTTGTTATCAAGGTTCTACTGTATTTGGCTATTTCGATTGATTTAAATTGACTAATAGTTCTGAGTTGCTTAGCTACGTCTGGACAGTCCATACGAAGTGAGAGTCGTATCGTTTAGCAAACACAACGGGAACTTGATTGCCGGAGGGACGTCCAGTGGTCAAGTAGTCCTGTGGGATATAACGGGACGCATCGAGGAGCTGGAGAAACCCGAGAGTCTGACACAGAACCAGCAAATGTTCCGGAAGAGGATGGTGAGTCCGGTTCAAAACCGTAACTACCTATTTGCTACGAGTATTAATTCACTTAAAGATATTTGTGGCAAGTGGCAGTTACGTTTTGTAGAGGCTTTTGTAGCCTGACTTCTGTGTCGATTTAAGTCACAATACCAATAACTGTGGACACTACTCGGAAGTAGAAATTCCGATCCTTTGTTGAAGTCAAAGCCAGTTTTAAATTTAAATTTAGTATGAAAGAGTCAGTGACATAATGTTTGCTAAGACAAAATACAGTTTATATTTTCTTACTTAGACAAACGCTTTTTCATACCAAACTGAATTTGAAGCTTACTGTCAACTATTGCATCTTTCATTTTTCTATAAATATATGGCATTCCAGCACTAATTGGCATGAGAGGCTAATTTGTCTGAATCTTGAAAAATAGCTATCTCATTGATGATTTTTCCACGTTATAATTCAAAGCCAATGGTAATACTGATGATAGAAAAGGATTTTGTTGAATTTCACCTTAATATTTAAGGCTACACAAAACTTCAAATTGTAGCCTATTGATGAGCTATTCAGGCTTAAACGATGATTCAGATCCTACTAATATTATAAATGAGAAAGTTTGGATTTATGTTTGTGACAAGTAAACGCGAAAAATTGCGGTCGGATTGGGCTGAAATTTGGGGTGATGATAGCTCACATTCCCGATTAACATATAGGCATATTGTTATCCCAAAACTCCTTTCTGGCTTCGCCCCAGTGGCTCTGGAGTTAACTATGTTAACCTTATGGGTATTCACATTTAAAAGGAATTAAATAATTTTGTCAGCTGATTCAGTTAATCAGTTAATGTCAGTTAATAGGTTTTAGCTAAATACCTTTTAGCTGAATCAAAAAGCTGTGATACACAATGAGAACTACACTATAACTGCAATACAGTACTATAGCATACAGTAAATATAAAGAACCAAATTCTTTCAAGCATTATCCTCCCCTATTTCAAACGCAAAGCTAGAGTATAACTGCAATAAGCATTTTATACTTATACGCCTACCCCGTACGAAGAACGGGTACTCTACTAGTATTTGATAAATGATTTAGCTGATTTTATAGTTTGACTAGAATGAAGTAGAAATGTAATATAAACTTAAAGCGTTTTGACATTGACAGGAAGACTTGATGAGTTGGAGACGAGATGTGCGTTCCAAGAGAAGAGTTCGTTTCACAGCCATCAGCAGTCAAAATGATTCCCACTTGGAGAAGATTTCCGACCTAGCTTGGGTCACCCCCACCACTGTGGTAAGAGAATAACTTAACCTTTTTGCATGGGGGAGCCAGCTGGTCTAGAGCGCACAACTTTGGTCTATGTGGTCCTGGGTTCAAATCTATTGGTTACTATTGGATTTCATCGAAGTGATAATTCCACAACCCCTAGGTCTTGAAGCTATGTAAAAAACCATCTTGGTCTAGTGCCTGGCGTTCTAGGGGAAAAAAACAGTTTGCATAATTTATTATGTATACTATTCTGTAAACACTATAAACGGAGCAGCTTTTAAATAAAACAAAGTTAGCCTCCATATAGTAAATCTTACAAACTGAAAACCATGTAAGGTTGTTAAAACTATAACCATACCAAATTTTTACAGGTTACAGATAATTTGGAAATTTTAAAGAACCCATCCACCGACTCCCTGCAGTTAATTACCTGCAGCGTTTTCGGCAACTTGCACGTTTGGGACCTGAAAACCGAGCCTGGAAAAGGAGACCATAGGAAAGTGCCGCAGATTTTCAAAACGAAAGAAAGGTTTGGCCGTCCAGCCTCATTGGACATGGGTTTGTCCCCCTATTACAAACTGAACCGTTTTTGGAAACCAATATGTAAAGTAAGTAACTTTATTATTAGTCATAATTAGACTTTTTACATCTTTGTAAACATTGTCTTTTACATGGGTCATTACTTTGTAATTTAAAGGTTACAATGAAACAAATAGATGAAATCATACAAGATATAAAGATCCACATATATGCTGTAGTAAAGTAGGTAAAGTAGGTGGTGAGCGAGCTGGTCTATTGGATAGGGCGCGGGACTTTGGTTCCAGAGGTCCTGGGTTCGAATCCCACCAAATCACCAATGGATTTTATCTATGTGATAATGCCGCAACCCCTAGGTCCAGCCTGAAGTAATGTGAAAAAAAAAAAACAATTCCGTACTCATGCCTAGCATCCTAGGACAAATAAAAAGTATAGTAGGTGATCAAGAAGAGTTAGAAAGTCAACTTGTTGGTTACAGATGACAATAATGTACAAGAGCATGCCAGTGCTGCTAACAGGGTTCAACCAAGCTGCGGCGGCACTTCCAGGGAAATACGTCAGAGTTACACCTAGACAGCCGGGCGTTAAGGAAATGCTGGAGGACCGGATAGAATATAAAGCAGGTAATGTTGCTTATGAGTATTGTTATTATTTTTTTAATATAGTATTGATAGTTTTGTAGTAATAATAAGTGTAAAAAATACATCTGAAAATTATTATGAGAAGTACAGAGTTTAGAGTGAAGAAACATACCCCAATTTTCAATCGGGTCAGTCATGCAAGTTGGGTTTCTAAAACATGACAAGCATCGAGTAAAATGCTAACTCTTTGTGATGTAGTATAGTTACTTCTTGTATGTGATATGTGATATCTCATATAAATTAAAATCAAGTCAGTCTAAATATTATCACTCTCATCTGCAAACTCCCATTTCTTGACTCATGTAAATTTGCTTCTCACATCTAGTTATATTAATAAGTGAAATCAAAATATTTTTGATATCTGATTCTTTTGAATGATTTCTTCATACAGATCTTGGGCCAAATTTGTCTGAATATTTGACTCTCTAATTTGAAACGTTACCATGCAATTCTTTGCCTAACTCCTAATGTGAGTTGATAGGTTAGAAAGATGGACGAGATTCCTTCTAGGTACGTAAGGCTGAGGAAAGCATAACTGAAAAGGCCTCTGGAAATGTTGCAAACCCACAAAATAGTCCATAGTTTATCAGTGAAATAGGGATCTAAAAAAATGTCCTGTTACAACAATGTTCATTGTTGTAAAAATATTATGTGATTAAAACTTGTCTAAAGAATTTTTGTAAGAAGGAAAAAAAATCTTGTCCTACATCTAATGAACTGTTGGATTTTTTCAGTTTACCCGGAGGTGGACGATATTCCTCATGCAATGTATGTGTGCAATTTGTTTGGGCAAGCAGGCACTGTTGTATGGGAACCGACACAGGCTAAAACACCTGAAAATATGGACAGTAAGTGGTATATAATATCTCAAGGCAGTATATTTCAATGTTTAGGACAAGGGCTCAATTTGGTAGGGATCTCTCTCCAACGAATTTCAAAAGAAATTCCAAGCAGTTCATATTCATGAACATAATGACTCTACAAATTGTTTAAGTGATTCTTTTTGTGTTAAGCTTTACAATTCGACGCCTGCAAGACACATAAGGGGCGTAAGTACATATAATATGATTTGTACTTACCTTCTTTGGCTTGCAAGTGACAAATTATTAAAATCGGAGAGGGAATTAGAGGATGGTGGGGAAGTGTAGCTCTGAGTAGTTTTAGTTGTTGTTGGTTTAGAATCAAGCACTCCTTTCAAGCATACATATAATATTACAGTTTCAGCCAGCTGCCAGAGAAAACATCCCTGTCTCAGGAATCCTGAGCTTTGCATTCACACTCCATGTATATGTATCTGGGCCCATAATTTAAAATAAGAACATTTTTTCGCAAAGAACATTTTTAAGGGGAAGTTATCCAATTTTGAACGAGTACTTCCAGTTTAATACATTACCTCTACCTCAGACACAAACTAAAATTTGATTGGCCTTGTCAATAGTTTTCCTCCACCTCAGACTTTCTTCATCATCTATTTCTATATTCTTCATTTTCCTCTCAACATTCTCAATCATTGTCTTGGTGCCAAACGTCATAATCCTGCTGGGAGTCCTCCAGTAGTTATTGTTTTCATTAACGACTTCTCCTCTCTTGCATTGTCACACTCTGTCAATATAATCTATTGATATTTTCTTCTCATAAACATCTGCTTCCTTAAACTATTCTCTTACTTCCTGTTTTGTCCTTATTATTCAATCCTTCTTACTCCTTTACTCAGGCGAGACCTACTGTTTTATTTTCAAAAGATATCAATCGCTTCTCACAAAAGACACAACTAACACTACTTTAAACATCAATGATGCTAAAACTTTTCTAGGTGTCATGAACGTGTACCACTACTGGGATTCTTACCATGACAGACCCATCACTCGACTATCCAAGCATCCATTCATTCCTTCAGTGTGTCTAACTGTCGGAGGACATGTGTTTGCCATCTGGCACATCGAGAATAAGGTAAGTGTGCCTAGTTTAAGATTGATACGTTGTATGTAAGCCAGCCAATTGCATTTCCACTGATGAAAAATTTGACGTGAAAATTTGTGATAGGTTTTTATTTGTCTATGTATGAATTTGGATGGTGTTTTTGACCTCTGTGGTCATAAAAATGAAAAATAAAATTCAGGATCTAGGTCTTACCATGAGACACCCACAATAGTATGGCATTGTTCCACAGCCATTTAAGAATGTCATCATTGACTTGATTGAGATCAATGTATTAAGTGATTAGTTAAACGACCCCAAATTTAAAAATAAGGTTGGTGAAACAGTGTGTAAGAAATTATGTGATAGCTCCCAACATGTGTTTTTTACTTGGTACTGCTAGCCTTTCAAGGGTCAATGGTGCTTTATTTGGCAATACACTAGCCTTCCACGTGGAGGCCTATGTAAAATTCATCCAAACTGCTCTACCAAAGAACATTTCAAGTATATCATGTTAAATAATAGCTCAGTACACAAGTTTCAAATATTACTACGTTAATTGACATTTGTTTTCAGGAAGAACCCATATTGGTGAAGCGATATTATGACGTTTACATCACGGACGGATCATGGTCCTCACTCAGACCATCCCTGATGAGGATCGCCCGGAGTGACGGAGTTGTGGAGATTTGGGACTTGATCATACAGAATCACGCTCCTGCGACCACCATCGTAGTCTCTGGCCGGGTGATCACAAGTATGTAGTCATCGGAGTTAGTGTCCTTCTTACGCTGTCTTAAATTTTAATCTTAATTTGTTTTTGAGCTTAGATTGTAACAGAATTAGACTTCTAATTCTAATTTTGATGATAGGAGTTCATGGTTAAAGTACATTGTTGAAAATTGGTCTTCTGGATATGACCATGTTTTTGAACCGGTGAAGATGAATTGTTGTCTTTTGAATGTCTGTAATATTATTTTATTAATCTAGTCTTTACTGGATTACTGTGTAGCCTTTAGTTACCATAATACGTTTTATATTGATCTATTGCATGATTGTTATGCCAAATGACAATAAAGGATTTGATTAGATGATCTCCCAAAGAAAAGGATTCAATGAATGAGATGAATTCCCATGTTTAAATTGAAGCAATAAAAGAGAAATTAGTTGGATGTTAGTTTGGGATTTTTGATAGGATAGCAGGCTTCCCCACACAAATATCATAGTACTTTTCACTATACACCCTGTTACTGACAGCGTTTTCAACCCAGATGTGTGAAGGTTAATGTTTGGATATTTTATTTTGTTGATGTATGTCTAAAAACTCACAGAGTTAGTTTTAATCCTGAGTTTTTCTCAAGGGTTGATTTAAATTAGTAAACATTGCTTTATGGGTTTGATAGCAGTTACTGTAAATGATCAACTTAAATATGTTGTATGAATTGCAGACATTTCACCACCCCTACTGCCTGAAGTAAGAGGACTGCTAGGAGTGGCTGATTACAATTCTGCTTTCTGTCTCTTCTACATCCCTCAACAGTTCAGAATGTGGACAGAAAATGAGGTAAGTTTTTGTCAAGTATGAGGGTTATTTTGGTATAATAGTGTGTTAGTGAAGAAGTCAGCATGGTATCGACGGTATTGTTGACTTTGGATACTGCAAGTACACTTTTCTACTGTAAAGCCTATCATGTTTCAACTTTTCTTGTAAGTTAACAGAGTGAAAATACAGGGTCGAAGGGGTTGTAGTTGTCTCATTTGTGTTGTTGTGTAAAAATGTAAAAAAATGTAAAAATGTAAAAAGATGGAACATCCAGAAATTTTAACGGAGTCAGATCCAGAAACAGTCTATGGAGTTGATCAAACTTTAGGGTCGAAACTCAGACAATAATGGTTAAGGTTTTTGCTTACTAACGTTAGTAATTAAGTCTTGTAGGTAACCAACTTGGAATAAAGAGCTAGGTAACGCTTTTCAACAACAGAACCAATGTCTCCACAAATAATTATTTACCTGCAATTAGATTTTAATTAACTGACAGACCACTTAACCATAGATAATTTAAATTACATTTGGTTGCTAAATCGTCCATATTTATATCATTACAACAGCTAACAAAACGACCAACATAATGCTTTCTTTAGCTCGATAGACTCACAAAATTCATCAGCCGTGAACCCGAGAGGAGAAAGAAAATGAAAGAATGGTCAAAGTGGTGGAGGGAAAACAATGTGAACTTGGATCGAGAAGAGAGAAAACAGGCCGAGGAGCAAAAGAAACTTGACGAAGAAGTGAGACTTGAAAAGGAGAAACAGGAAGAGGCTAGGAAGAAATACAATGAAGAAGTCTACAAGTAAGTCAACAAACGGACATTAAACAAAGATTTTTTATATGTTTCAAGTTCATTTTTACGTTAAATATATGTTGAGTAGTTGTTGCTCGTAAACATGCATACAATACTACAATACTATACTCCATTCACAATATTAGGCGGTTGGAGGAGAAGTGATTTCATCCCCTACACCTCATCCTAACTTTGAAACAGCTGACAGCTGATTAATGCATTGCTAAACAAAGAGGTGTGGGAACCCAGGCAACCTTCACCTTAAGCCGGATAAGTTTTTAGAATGGAAATGTATGTTAGGAACTTCACTATTGGAATACTAGTTCAAAGTTCAACCATCATCATGTTTTTTGCATCAAGGTATCAAATCCAATTGTAGACTTTAAAAAAATCATAGATGATTTGCACTCCCTAATGAAAATTCTCATAGTTAGAATAATCTATCAAAATTTGTCATATGTTTGCAGGTGGTATATGAGGAGAAGAGGAAAAGCGTTCATGAGAGTTGAAGAGGCCGATGACAAATGGAGAGAGAAACAAGAAGAACATATGCATGAGGTTTGTAAACTAATTCCATTGTAAGTTGTACAACACAACATTCTTATTTGCATTTACAGTGCCGTCACCTTACATTAAAGACCCTAACAAGCTTTAATCGCGAAGCAGTAGACATGAACAAAAGAAGGAATAAGATATTGACACACTTGCCTATCATAATTCCTATGTTTAGACTTTTCTGGTACATGGGGTCACTACCATCAAAGTTCATTGCTAGTTGATTGATGTGTATGAAGACAAAGTTTGATGGTTCAAAATGTGCAGAACGGGTGGAGGGAGTTTTGGTGAAGATTGTATACTTCGTTGTACTCGCTACAGCTATTTTTCTAAGAAATAAAAAACAAATTTTACATCTAATTTGGAAAAAAACTGAACTTTCTAATGATTAATCAATATTTCAGATGGTAATGGCCAAAAAGAAGATCGACCGAGCTGAAATGGAGCTTCTTATGAGACCGATTGTTCGAGAGGAGAAGAATGAAGCTCTAAAACACGCAAAGGCTCAAGAGAAGCTTAAGCAGGCTGACACAATCTTTAAACAAACCGTTGAACTTATCTTTCCTAAAGCTTCCAAGGTAATAGAGGTTTGAAATAGATAGTTGAGTGCCAAATATAGTGATTTTGTAGTGAAGTAGTTTTGTTGACAATTTACTTTGTAAATTATTTATCTCCAATGATAATGTCTGACGTTGAAAAGTTATCTGATCCTGTTGTTGAGTATTCAAAGGCAATGTAATAACGAAGCGATAATTGGTGAGTCGGTGACGAGGACGGTAGAACGACGGACCATAAATTCATGGGAGTTGTTAGAATTAGCTTTCTTTTCGGTTTTTTTTTACTGGTCATTCTTGTATTTGCCCACCTTTTGCTTTTCCTGATACTTTCCAAGTGCTGTGTCAAAGGCCCATGCGGAGCAGGGTTTAAAAAATCCTATTGACCACACTAAAAAGTTTTCTAATTTTACTTTTGCTTAAACATTTATCACTTATTTACAGGTTACTTACTGCCGTGACTTGTACCCAAGCTGGTCCTTGGCCTAGCAAACACGTTGCAAGTTCTCTCGGTCCTCCAAATCATCCTCTACTAGTTCTCATTTTTTCAATATCTTTCTGGACTTCATCCTATCACCTGGCCTTTGGTCTTCCTACTGGTCTCCTTCGCTTCGGATCTCCCCTCCGTACCTTCTTCAAGCTCTCCCCTCCGTACCTTCTTCAAGCTCTCCCCATTTCTCCTTAAAATATGGCCAACTCGCCTTAGCCTTCTGCTTTTGGCCTCTCCCACAAAATCAGGGTCTCTGAATGATTCTCTTAACTCTTGGTTGTGGCGGATTCTCCATTCTCCATCTTCACACACCAGACCAATATATAGCTCTTAGAACTTTATTCTCACAGGTTATAATCCTCTTATCCGTGTTTTTGCTCAGGATCCAACTTTCCCCTTCGTATAAAAGTACTGGTCTAATTATTGTTTCGTCGGCTCTAATTTTATTTACAGGTTATCGAAGTTAAATCTGAAGAACAAGATACGCTTAGTGAACAGGTCTCGAAACTTGTGGATTACTATTTTGGGGACAATTTTGATCAGCTAGCGGCAGAACAAGCAGAGTTCGTAGAAAGAAGCCCTTGGCAGTTTGAGTTTGAATGGTCGGAACTGCTGGAGAAGTACAACGCATTGAGGATGCTCTTTAACGATAGACGTCGTAAAAGAAGTAAAACTTTGAGGTATGAAATCGTTTTTGAAGTAATAGGGTAGTAAAGTTAGAGAATATAATCTTATTACATTTTATTATAGGAAAACTGAAAGGAACTGTTTCAATAAGTGATTCAAACATGAATAAAAAATTTTGATAGGCAACACAGCTTACAGATTAGACCATAGTTACCTCTGGAAAGAACTACCGAAATTTAAAATCTGTTATGTAATGATAAAAATAGTATTTAGAAAGTTAGGGCAGTCTGAGGACACTAAAGACCATCTTTTTGGCTGCACAGAGTTAAAAGAGGTAAGGGAAAGTAATCTTAATTGTTTATGAGAAAATGTGGTTTTGGGTGGTTATGAATAGGCTATATGGTCACAAACAACACTGGTAATTAATTTATAAAGTGGCATTTTGAGGTAATAGAGTCTACTCCATAACTAAGTAACTCATTTTTTCAGATGGTTGAGGAAAAAGCTTAGAGAAGAACTGTTAAAAGAAGGAAGGAAAGTTCACGTCAGAAAAAGCCACATGGCTCGATATCCCAAGAGGAAAATCAGAAGGAGACAAGAAAACTTGGCGTGGCTGCAACATACATATGGGGACGACTATAACATCTACTGGGACAAACACATACCCTGTAGAAGATTTATGGATCGCAAGTTCCGGTTGACTTCGGTGGATGACATCGATGGTTCATTCTTGGGAGAACTTTCAGAGCCTGACGTTGAGGATGAAGAGTTGCCTCAAATCTTTGAGGAAGGCAAGGTCTTGAGCAGTTTAGAAATGATAACTGAAATCGGCATTGAAAATATTCCAGAAGAAACTTTTGCTGCGGATTTGGACACCGCTTTGTTGACTTTGGAGAGCCGATCTTCGTTGGGAGTGAAGACTATACCTTCGCTGTTTTCAAAATCTAGAAAATCACAAGAATCGTTAGGAGCTGAGATGTCTTCGGCTGTGACTGCTGAAAAAGATTCTGAACACCTAACAGTACCTGGCATGCAGTCACCGCAAGAAGATTCTGATTTCAGTGGAGAATTTGAAGATCTTGACGAAACCTCTTCACTTGTCGATAATCTACAGCAAGAGTTAGACTACATACGACAGCCGAAGAAGACAAACACTGTCAAGGAAAAGAGAACGTACACTACTCAAAAACAAGGTGTTTCTCAGGGAGTGAAAGTCAGGTTCGAGGAATCCTCTTCGGAAGATTTGCTTGCTGACTCAGTTGACGGTGACAGTGAAGTTGAAAGGATAGTAAGTGCAGCAGAGGTTTTGGTTGAAGAGGAAGAGAAAGATCAAGTGGAAGATGACGATAATGAAGAGTTGAGTACAGACATTGGAAAACCTGATGAAGAGATTTGAAGTAAACCTGTGTGGCAATGAAGGTGGAGAGTAATAATATAGTTTGCACTTATTTTGTAAATGATTAGTTTTGTTTGTTTTTTCAATAAAACCCATTATGAATAAGTGTATAAATGTAAAACTAAATTATGACTCAATAATGTTAGAATGTTTCAAGTTTATTATTGCAATAATTTGCGTAGGTTAGCGTTTAACTTAAAAACTATTTTAAATTTTGTATGTACATCACATCACCTTTCTTTTTCTTTAAATGCTGCATTCTTTTTTTAACTATTTGCAACAAAATCCAAACACTTGTTAACTGTACAATGATAACTATAACATTTTACTCCATACCATTTTACTCCATTTGAAACTATCTTTTTGTGTGAAGGATAAAATAACACACTGATTAAATTAAAAATAAGGTTTATTTAGATATAACTTAAAACTTAAATCACAGTTAAGCAAAAAGCTTATAAATAAATCAATCATAGATCACAGAAAACCAGACTTATGCCTTATGTTTACAGCAATATAAACATAAACTACAGGAACTCAAAACAGACAGAAATGCTTGAAGATATAGTGGAAAACTGTACAATACGGCTTACATATTATGTTTGGCAAACATAAATGGTTACAAGACCAAATATTTTTGCAAGAAACTTTTAAAGTTTATCACATTTCACAATATCGGTAATATAAAAGAAACTTGTCAATGCAACGTTTCTACAACCTTTGATGTTATTTAAGACTAGTCGATTTAAATATTGTTTACCCATTGTAATTTGTGAAAAACCAATTTAAAAAAAAGTAATTTTTCATAAAAACTATGAACGTAACCTTAACTAAAATCTACACTAAACCTGGAAATAATATAAAAATAAAAGAAAAATACGGTTTATTAAAATTAACAACCATTTGATTTGTTCCAACAGTTCGACGACTTGAGAACTTGAGAAGATGAAATAATATATACATTGAGTAAACTATTGGTCAAGGTTATGAAGTATTTAGGTATTTTTAGTTGGGAAACGGCTAACGCCACATCTTATTGAAAGTCAGAATGTTTTAAGGGTGCAATAACGGCTCGTCTGCTGGGTCGTTGAAGTTGCTCGTAATACGATTCCACGGTTCGTCTCGCCCTGCGCCCTTGCGGCACACAAAGTCACAACCATCCTGCAAACATCAGGCTCGAAAAAAATGTGTCCGACATTCTTCCTTAATATAACCTAGAAGGTACTCTAGAAACATTTTTTAAAACAGGATTTTGAAAATAAAACTAATAGGTAAACCAAAAAAGAAGAGACCAATAGAAGACCTAGCAAGATTCTAGTTTACTTTACAATCACTTGATAACCTTTGAAATCTTCTACAGATATTATCCTTTGTGGTAGTAACCACTACAGTATCCAAAGTCTTCTCTTCATTGGTTATTTCACTGACAAAAAAATTACCGAGCACGAACTGAACGATGTAATTGTATACTACTACTTTTCTTCTGATTTTAAACACAAATACAAAGGACACACTACAAAATTAATAGTGGATCTTCTGTAAACAGACTCTGGAACAACTGCTGTTCAAATAGAGGTAACTTTATAAGCCCTCGATTTAAAAACTGTTTGGTTAGATCTTAACCTAGACTTCCGTTCCCATCCTTATTGCAGTAACCAAATAGAATCAACCTTTTAGGTTAATTAACCTAAGCCTGGTCCTGTTAGAGTCAGAGAGAATGTACTGTATCCGAACCAAAAATAAAACACATGCAAAAACATACTTCCGATTTAAATAATGAGAACTCTACTTGTATCTAAATTCAATGGTTTTACTAACCGCTTGTAAGTTGCCCAGGTTGCGCCAGAAGTGATAGTTGGGTATCTGCTCAAGTCCTTGTGCTCCAGTCATGATGCGCCGATATGCGACCCCGATAATCAGGTACATCATTGCGCCAGTGAGCAGCCTGCGCAAAACATAGCAGTTACATAAACTATTAGCTAGCAATAACAACCAGATTTCTTATAAACACTTGTAATGGACAGACGATCTTTTGAACATTATTCCAATAATTGAGCAACTTACACAATGTTTTATAGAAGATGGGTAAAAAAAGCATGTACAATAAATTGGAAGAAAAGCATTTAAAACAGTTCTAAGGAATTAAAAATAAAATAATGATTGTGAACTATTTCCAGGGTGTCTATTAGTTGATCAAACTCGATTTCTGTCACTTTGTCAGTGACCTTGGGGGGGAGGGGGGTTACGTTGCCAGCATCCATGGATTGACTATGCAAGAGGAAAAAATCGCGTGGGCATACACGATTTCTGTTGTAACGATTAGAGGTGGTTGCCTGCCTCAAAATATATTAATTCTCAATAATTCTACTTCATTTAAATCGTTGTCTTCTTTCTGCAAATGACAGGTTTTAAGAATTTTATTTTGGTTAGGCCCGATTTTGCCATGACTTTTGGGTCATTAAAATGAAAATTCTGTTACTTTTCAATGACCCCCTTGTAAAATCATTTTTTGTCATTTCGGTGACTGGTAGACATCCTGCATTTGTTCATAATTTAAAAATTTATTTACACAATGTTTAATTAAGACAAGCAGTGCTGCTTCATAGGGGCTGTAATTAATTTACGATCTGCATTTTAGAAATTTATTGTTAAAAAGTACTTTAACCTTCTGCAAATGATTTCTACTAGCTTAATACAGTGAGAAGGATACAGAAAATCAAAATACTAGAGTAAAAACTTAATTTAATATATTTTTGAAAAGTATCTCTTGATAAATAATACAACTTTTAAAAGTTTCTATTCCGGTTCCATAAACTTACTAACCCATACAAACAAAATGTGTAGTTTTACTCAATAATATAAACGTTTACAAGTAGGATACACATTACAAATAATTAACAAAACTTACAAAACACAGAAGACGGAACCTCCACTCAGTCCTTTAGGATTGTTAGGGCAAACTACCGAGGTCCTTAGGCTGAAAGTTACTTGACAATCTCCTTCTATGTCATCATCCTCCAGTAAGAACAAAGTCTGCAAACAACGGCCACACAAACATCAAACAAAGAATAATCCCTGTAAAAGTTAGTTAGATGTAAAATCTACTGTATGAATAACGGTCTTATACTGTGAAACGGTTCAAAATGTGAAAATGATGTACAAGTAATAGAATAGGAGATAATCAAAGATGATCAATAGCTGATACGTTTCTTTGAAGTAGATTACAATTATATCCTGGTGCAATGTTCACTGTCTATTTTTTCTGTCGTACGAATTCACAAGACAAAACTAAATCATCTGGAGGCAATTATGGATAGAATATCTAACCTGTCGGGACCTTCCCTACAGAATTGGGACGGTTGGCAACCCTGCCAAGTACCAACGCAGTAGCCCCTGCATACCAGTTGTAAACGTATCACAGGTTGAGGATCAGTGATCTTTTTCAATTCAATTTTTTATAAAAGATTGAGATGAAGATGCCACCTAGGTGCATATTTTAACCCTATGAGTGAAGGATGAGTGTAGAATTATGTGAACATTCACACATAAAATCATAGGTCTGAAGCCCATGTTCACCAGATAAAAGAGCAACATTTTTCTTTTTACCGAATAAATTTTAAAAAATCGATAAGAGCATCATGGCAAACTTCTCTGAGTCATTTATCAGATTAGAAATAGAACCTTGTGACAATATTCCATAATTACACTAACTTGTAAAGAACATGATTCAATGCGTCATTTGCTTGATGACTAATTTATTGATTCCTATCAATATGGTGTAAGCTAGCTAACATTTAAGCGGGCATGGGTAAATTAATGTAATTCTTCTGCCAAAACGTTAATAGAACAAACACTCTCTAAATGACGGTATCAGCAAACTGACACATACTTTCTCCCATTAGCTTGTCAAAAACCCTTATAGTGGATAAGCGGTGAGAGTAACTATGATATTTGATAGGTAAAATAAAAAATTGTAGAACCTTAACTATTACAGCATTGGGGTTGGTTGTAATTTCTTTAGAGTTAAAAGGACGATAACATACTAAATAAAGGACCACAAGTTAAAACAAAAAAAAATTTATTTTTGATGGCAAAAAAATTATCTAACTCTAATGATAGGGATTTTAATATAACTCTTGGTAAAATTAGCTGATAAAATGGTTCTTTTGAAACGAGTATTGGACATTATTTTTCATTACGATGTTAAAAAACTTGTAAACTACATGAATATTTTTGTTTATTCAACTTAGTATCAAGAAAAAAATCCTTAACTTATAACGCTGAGCTTATGTCGAGGTACATATGCACGGAAACTCACATTATGCAACAGCTGATCAGTCTGCATTGCAAAATCCCAAAACGATTACTTTCCGTGCACCACAAATGCATAGAAAGTTAACGTTATGTATCTTTGCCGTGCAGTAGTGGGAATAACCTATTTTCTTAGCTCATTTTACGTTTACACTATTTCGTGTGTAGAGTAATGGAAAAATAAATCTTCAAAATTTGACAATAGAATGATAAACCCTCTGGCAACATCCAAAACCAATAATTAAACCTTCATTCATCACATAATCTGAAAATTCCTATACATGAATCTATGAATGCTTGATATTATTAAAATGCAAATCTTTAGATCAACAACAGCTACTAAATGCAACCGTTATCAGACACAACTCCATGTTAAACACAAGAGATTACGTCAATGATGACATTACGTAATTTGAGAATGATCCGAGCAATCTACTCATCTGATATTGATTTCACAAGACACATTTCCAGTGTCCATTATGTCTTCGTTGCATCGAGTGCTTTTTATTTTAAGCGTAACTGTTCTGTTGCGAGAAGCAAGTTCAAATTCTCCGTTTGACTTCTTCAGAGACCTCAAGAATAGGATATTTTCTTCAGGAAACTCAACAGAATCGATTGAAGAACCTGTTCAGTGTTCTGGATCCAGTCAGGTAAATATTTATTTTATTTGTATTTTTATTTTGTTGTTTGTTTATAGTCAAAGCTTTGGGATGTACAAAATTAAAAGATGGCTACAAAAATATTGAACGAAAGGCTATTTAATTTTCTTGCACTTTTGACAATTGATATTTTCAAGTGTACTTATTTGTTAATGACCAGGATGGATCACTATCAATCTTTTATGTCAGAATAAAAGCAATTTCTGCATAGAATTAATAAAAGTGTGATCAAGCCACAATAATGATACATTTATTTAATCAGAAAAAAACATTTTGTTTTGTGTCGTGAGGAAATCAATACAATCATTACAATTCATCATTAAAGTTATTTTTATCTTGTAAAATATTTCTTTATTAAAAAAAAATAGTCAATTTTATTTCATTTAGTAATTCAATTTGTCATATTTCAGGATGGAGTCTGCACCAGCAAAACTTTATATAATAGTTCTCTGGATGAAACTGACAACGTAAGAAGTACTGAAATATTTGACAACTCTGATCTAAATGGTACACTAAACATGGACTCTGAGATTTCAGAATTCAACCAGAAGTTCGGGAACGAAACTTATAATGTAGAAACAAACACTGTCTACTATGACGAACAGAATTGGAATAGTACAGCAACAAACAACACTGAAAACCAGGGTGATTTCGAATATCAAGAAATTGATCAGAACACAACTACTTCCAACACAGAAAATCTTTTGACAAATGAAGAAAATCAATCAGATGACGTACGATCGAAACGTCAAACAAAAAACGTAGAAATAAACATCATGTTGAAAACAGGGAATAAACCGTCAGCATCGCGTGCTACTGTGTTTACAGCTAAATCAGAGAATTTGTCTGATTTAAAGATGAATGTTACTGTAATGCCAGACGAAGTTAAAGAAGTGCTTTCAAATGAGACAGGAAGTAATCAAACTGGTTTTAGTGATTCCAAAAATGATTTGAATATCACAGGTTTTGTCGATAATGGAAACGGAACAGTTAAAGTAGGAGAATCCTCTAGTGATGAAAGAAATGAAAACACTACAATTTACAAACAGGAAATATCTAAACAAACGAATGCTAAATTGGATTTAGAAGATTTAGTTTCAAAATTGAACTCTAGTGCTCTTTCGGCAATACAAAATAAAACTGAAGAAACTTTTGTGGAAGAGTCAACTGCAACTAATTGTTCAGTTTGTATGGCTATTGAACAAAAATACTTTCCAAATGCCACAAATGAACTAGGCCTAAATGAAACTGAACAAGCAAATACAGAGAACTCTACCGCAATCAACGAGTATATTAATGACCAA
Organism: Macrosteles quadrilineatus; assembly: GCF_028750875.1. Lineage (NCBI taxonomy): Eukaryota > Metazoa > Arthropoda > Insecta > Hemiptera > Cicadellidae > Macrosteles > Macrosteles quadrilineatus. Next base: position 85,343,634 of record NW_026542597.1, read on the forward strand.
ACAAATGTGACTAATCTAGCAAATATTCTTGTCAATTCAACTCGCTTGATTGAAAATATGGCCGAAACATTAATTCCAGCATCGATGTTGAACAAATTGGACAACTACACAGAAAATTTACTTAATTTACTTTCAAATCAAACCGATAAATTTGAGAACATTACAATAAACACAACAGAATTGGAAAATGATTTTAAAAACCTCTACAATATCACTATGAATATGACAAATATAATGGGTGAAGATCCGAACATATTGGCAAGTATTTTAAATCAAAACGTAAACAGTAGCAACATCTTCCAATCCCAAGGCTTTAACGTATCCCAGACAAACGTCGCAGACAACTTGCAAATTAAAAGAGAAAAGAGAAGCATAAACTTTACAATTCTTTCCGACGATGATGACGATTCCTCATTCTCAACTTTCCCAGAAGTAACTGAGTTATCAGTAATAGAGAATGTTAATTCTACTGAGTCGATTCTGCTGGACAACGACCAAACCATCGAAGTAGTAGGTCCAGTCTGCCTGAGTCGTTATGAACAGGTAAGAGACAAGTTCAGTGTTAACAGTTCTTTAGCAACAATATAATTATGTTTTTTTTATTTAAATTTGCATAACCATAACCAACAGCAACAGCCAAGCCTATTAAAAAAGGAATATCACCATTTTGATGAAAATACTAAATACTAAAATGAGTGAAAATAGCGATTATTTTGAATTGTACAACTACAAAGTTAGGCCTATCTCAGTGCTGAAAGAAAACATTGCTTTAACTGTTTATTAATCAAAGATGAAATAGTTGAATGCAACTCTTGCAGACTGTGCTATTGTTGAAATTTTATTTTTCTCTTTTAATTTTCACCATAATTGTTGAAGACATTAAAGATGCTATAATTTACAATTGGTAGCCATTTCAGTTACATTGGTTTTTGTTCTAGTCTATAATTTTACACCCCATAGAAGTGAGAGGCTCATCCCAAAATTTAAAGGAAAAATACATTGACTATTTCATTTCTGCACTTTGTTGGTAACCTAATAATGTAATTTTTCTTTTTCATTCTAAACGGCAAGTCAATCTACTTCTCCTACGATCAAACTAGAATTAAACAACCTTAGGGTATGAATCACATAAGCAAGCTATGTGACAGTGATAAAATGAAACAGGCAATGTTTGGCTAATTTACAAGACATGACTTTTCAGCTACATTGTCAAATGGTTTTGTAATTTTTCAGTGCTTACACAGTTCAGACTGCTGTGAACCTTACGATTGCATTAGCAGGGAAGGGCCTAACTCCACGTAAGTAAATTTACAATAAAACAATAGCCTACTTAAAATTTTCTGTTTGGATTTATAAAGTATTGAGAAAATTTTTGTATTTTATCCACAACCTATTAATGTCATTTTCAATTATTATGTTCATTTTGAATTTTTTTTGTTCGAGTTTTTTTCTAAAGTGTTTGAAGTGTTCATGAACCAATTCTAGTATAGGCCTATGTAAATAATATTATCCAAAGCAACCCGAACCCTACCCTAGACCTGAAGTAAACTTGTCTGCCCTGTAGACCACTACTAGTACAATTAATTGAAAAACAATATAGGCTATTTAATTTTTTAGCTAGTCTCCAAGCCTCCTAGGTCTATTTGCTGAGCAGATTGCCAAAAATCAAGGGTCAAGTTCATCGAGTTGAATCAAAACCTCGTGAATGTTCCAGCCACCGAGGTATCAGATTGGAGCTCTCTGGTGTGAGCTGCCGGGAGCCTAATAGTTTCTGAATATGGTCCTAAAATGTTATAATTATTGTACAAAAAGTAATCTCTATCTTTTTTACAGATTTCACTGTGATCAACCCGCTAGATAATATTTCATTATAAACTAATCAGTTAGCAGGTAAGCTTTTAACGTTTTGTAAAGATGGAAAATCTATAAATTAGTATCCTGAATACACAGTACTTAGTATAGCCTTGCAGTGATCCCAGAAAGGTAAAAATAGACATTCTAGGTGTACATTCTACCAAAACCACCGAGGCTTGTTGATTGTAAAATCTGTACTCTTCACATCCCTGTACATGTATTCGCTTTTGTTTTTGGTTACCTTCCACAAAATTCCCTGGCTATGTACTAAAGATGGACAGGTTCCAAAAATTCGGGAAAATATATATTCTTAATCTACCTGCGGGATTACATTTAATCCCTGATTTTCTTGGGATTGGCTTTATTCTGACTGTCATTGATTTCACCGTGATCACAAGTGACAATGACAATATATTCATGATCTTGGGAGACGTTTACGATTTAGGAAAAAATGGTCTCCACGATTGCGGGGGATCTTTAAGCATTTGCCGTGATCTTCAGAGATATACAAGATTTCTCTGCAATGGTGGATGATGATGGCGTTGTCCTTGCGATCATCATAATAATGATAGAATCAAGAATCAAGAATTTTATTGTCGTTAAGCACATGGCAATAGACAAAGTCAAATACAGTATTATAAGACATCAAATGTGCAATATGGACAAATATAAAATAATAAATCAAAACAGACATATAGATATAGACACTGAAAAAACAGCTACAAGTACAAAATCACTATCTAATTAAGTTAAAATCTTAATGTACTAATATCACAGGCCAAAAATTCGTTAACAGAATAAAAAACATTTTCTTTTAACCACTTTGACAGAGTTATTTTGAATCTGCTTAGGTTCACAGTCCAGGCTTCTTTTGGCAGCTTGTTAAAAAGCTTGACTTTCATAAACAAATGGCTTTTTTTAGATTTTTCTAGTTTTATAGATATGCAATCAAGTAAATAGTTCCGTCTAGTATTATATTTGTGAAATTCACTTCTAAAACTATAGCTATTTAAGTTTCCCTTAACACTAACTAAGCTAAAATATACATACAAACACGGAAGAGTCATTATTTGGAATTCTTTAAAATGTGGAACACATGACTCTCCATCAGGAATGTTTGCCATTATCCTAGCCTAATTGCTTTTTTTTGCCATATAAATGCTTTTTCAGAATCTGAGCTATTACCCCAAAGTGTTATTCCATACATTAAATGGGAATTAAAAAAAACATAGTAAGCTGTAACTAACATTGAGGAACTAAAAATGAACCATAAAAATAGCGCGATAGCGCCACCACAATCATGGATTACAGAAATGATATAAAAAATCTGTGAAATGAAGATTAAAATCAATTCAGTTGGTCATTATTGCAATTTTCAAGAATTTGCATGGTAATAGGACAAAACTTTTTCCTCCACGCAACAAGGAACTCTTGAATTTGCTGTAAAAGTCTTTAGTATGAGCTCTTTATTGCAAGGGAAGAAAAATCACACCCTGAATATCAGGAAGGAAATAAAATCCTGTCCCGTTCGAAACTGAAAAAATTTTTTTTACATTTTTTAATGTTAGTTTTTAGATTTTAACAAATTGACACAGGCCACTTGATAAAAAATATACTATTTTGCTAACAGGTAAAAGGTATATTGCTAAGTAATAGTAATAATTTCAAAACATCAATTTAAAAAAATAATTGTATGAGTTGATTCAAGTAATGTTTGTTTCAGATAGTTGTCAAGAGGGGAAGATGTTGACAAGTTGTATAAACGCCATTTGATAGCCTTTACGCTTATAAAAGTTTAGATCACATTATTGATAAGTTGTGTACTTTTGTAAATAGCTTTGTGTATGTTTGTAAATAAATTCAGATGTGTGTAAAATTAACTAAATCTTCTAACATTCCTACAACGGTTTTCCATTAAACTCTGATTATTTGTTTTTTTTAAACATCAACTGTAGGTACTGAGGTAATAAGGAATTTTATTAACTGATATATAACTCTCTATTTTTTGTATTCAAATTGTGACTTATAATATGTGGAATATCATTTATTAAAGCTATTCGAGATTAAAAATATCTTTACGTCATACTACAACAAAAACAACAGTTTTTAATGCATGCGTTGCAAGTATAAAGTAGCATTTTTAATCTCTAGGGAGTAAAAATCATTTTTAGTCTCTAGGGAGTAAAACTAATTTTTAGTCTCTAGGGAGTAAAAATAATTTTTAGTCTCTAGGGAGTAAAAATCAGCTGTTGTAAACAGTTGTAAATTTTGATTGTGGCAATCGTATCAATCAGAATTATTTAACGATTGATTTAGTAGGTAAGGTTTTAGCCTATTGTTGTCGATTGCTTGACATTTGGATTGTATAGTAACAAAATCGCAATAGATGAATTGAATCACTTACTAAACAGCTGCTTATTTGCATTAGCAGATTTGAAAAAAAGCTGGAAGTCGTTTTGAGAGGTTATCTTTACATAAAAATAATTTTGTTTTCTAGCTTTGTTTTTGTTAATTAATGATGCAATATGACGAAAAATATAGTTCACCACACGGGCAAAAAGTGACTTTTTAACCCTCGCTCATTTTCCGACCTCGGCAAAATCTTTACATCTGGTCAAAAAGAGTCACTTTCAGCCCTATTATGAAATATAGAATTAAATGTTCCACAAACGTATTGTTTACAACTCAGTATGTGATGGTTTCTTTTTTGTAATCTATTTTAAGGCTTTTAAAGCTTTAACAAAACTGTTCAAATAAGTTACAAAAAAATGCAAATTAAGTCCACAAGCAGCGGTTTTTGTACCATAATGTGGACATCGGGCGAATCAATTGGAATAGACAAATATTGCAAAAACCAAATATCCAACCAGTAAGTTCATCACTTCAGTGTAAAGTCTGGTAAATTATTGGTCTATCGAGGCTATCCTAAACCATGACATTATGTGTTTAAATCATTGTTGCTGCTGCTGCTTTCCTCCCTTTGCAGATCTACCAAAATACAGTAGAACCCCTCATATCCGGCCTTGGTTTAACCGGTCCTCTGTTTATCCGGCCCCTTCCAGGAAGCCAATATCAAAATTTTTTTCTCACAGCTTACAGACGTTTAGATGCAAGCACTAGTCTTTGTGACTGCTCAAGTCACAAAATAAATTGTTCTCACTATTTATCTGTTTATACATTTATTTGCTGAGTCTCTATACTCAGTTGAGCTAGTAGGCCTAACCTCTGATGGGGTTGGTTGATTATTTCCAAAGTGGGGTTAGTACAGTACAGTACGAGTAGATTAATTTTTGTATTTCACAAAATGGTTATGAATGTTGAGTAGAAATGCAAGTACTGTACCATTCAAGTCCTAATGATCTTTAAGTACAATTTATTGTCATTTTTACCTCCATTTAATATGTTTTGTTACCTGGAATCATAATATTTGTACATTCATTACTTAATGACTTTAACCTACAAATATTTTTTTCCTTTATTACAAACATGTTTATTTTTCTAAAAATGATCCCAGAACAGAATTAAATGATACTTTTGATTGCATATATTGATTACCTATTATTATTAGGTATGAATTGTCATTTTCATAGTAGGTTGGTTTATCCGGCCAAATCGTTATCCGGTCAGGGGCTTGGTCCCGTGGTGGCCGGATATGAGGGGTTCTACTGTAATCAATATCTGTTTCAGCATTTCCTTGCATTTGGCAGCACTTAGTACAGTGTTAGGGAAAGCGCTGATAGTTATTGAGATTCTATACGCTCACAAAACGCTGGATACAAATACCGTATTGTATCTCTGTTATTGGTTGGAACAGAACTGAAATAATTACCCACACTTGGTCAGTCCATTGATTCCCGCGCAACATGTTTACAACCGAAAACAATGTTTTTAATGTTTCGATGTTTTTTGGTGATGTGTGAACTGTGACAACCTTCTGAAGTAGCAACAATGTCCTTGTAAAGCCTGATTATGGCTCCAGTGATTAGCTGAAACTAGTTGCTACCGCAACCATTTGGATTACAAAAAATACAAGTTTTTTCAAACTACTTATAATGGTTACATTGGTAATTCGGAGACTATTAATATTGAAAAAATCCAGGTCCTGACTTTTTTCCATCAAAAGAAGTTTTCTTGAATATATTACAAACACTTGTAAAGCAAGCTGGTCTATTGGTAAGTGCGACACTTTGGTCTATTACGGTCTTGCATTCAAATCCTAACATTCAGATAGAAATCACAAATGGATTTTATCTAAGTGAAAATGTCCTCTATAGGCTACCTAGCCAGAATAACAGAGCAGTAGAGTAGGCCTACTAGAGGAAACTTGATTAAGGGACACCCGGGCGCTTCCAGCTCTATTATGTTGTGGAGAAATATACTTGAGACAAGTAAGGAAGAGCCCAAGAAACTTCCTACCGCACAGGGCGCAAGGTCTTGCTCCACCGTGAGCATTGTAGTACATGAGGGCTAGCCGGGGAGGTGTTGAACTTTATCCTAGACACCAGCGACTAGTCCTAGACACCATTTAAGCTTACCATTGAATGTAACCTCTACTGTGTCTTACTTTTCTGTGCCAAAGGTAATAAGTAAAACAGTGTCAGACTTTAGCCTACTATGATAGCGGCAGGACATAAAAATCCAAATAATCTAACCTGATCAGACTCCCGGTTACAGGTTATCATGAGTGAAGTGGTGATTGACTTGTTATGACCGTGGTCCGTGTGGTTAAGGACATCTCCACTGGCGTAGGTGAGTAGGATCCAATCACCTGCAAAGGAATTGAGATATTATAGTTTGTTCTAATAACGAAGGGGTGGTTGGAGATGGGTACAATAAATAAGGTTTGTACTCAGTAACCACAGGCAGGTCCCATCTAAAACTACCTTTGGTAGGCCTACTTGAACAAACTATAACAATTGAGATGCTTTTTAATATTAATAAACAATCCTGTGGTGCCACTGTTTATATTTTGGCTGGCAAATAATATTTCAATTTTAGTAATAGGTCTAATAAACTCTGTTTACATTTGGGCTAAGTTAGTGAGGTAGTTTTTTATGTTCATTTTACTTTGCATGAAAAAAATTCCACACAATTTACGCCTCTTTCACACGACGCGGCGTGCGCCGTGCGGCGCCCGCCGGATCCGGCGTAGGGCTATGGGAGTATATGAGTCCTTTCACACTATGTCCGGCGCGCGCCGCGCGGCGAGTTACCGCCGGATGCACCTTCAGCCGGATGACAGCGCCGCGCGGCGTCCACGCCGGACAACTCGGTGAAGGTGCATTGGTTCTTATGGGAGCTTTCACACGGTGCGGCGCGCGCCGCACGGCCCGACCCCTACGCTGTCTCAATTTAGGCAAACTACGTGACAAAGAGGGTGCACCAGTTAATTAAGAAATTATATATCGTCGTATCGAAAAATAATATATATAAAGTTATTACAAAACATATATTTTTATGTTCATCCCATACAAATCGGCCAACTTTAAGTATTGAAACAAAATTTTTCCTGTAATAACTAGAGGAGAATATTTAGTATTAAATTAATAATTTAGTAATTTATACGTAGGTAATGAAACATTTTTTTTTAACTTGTAGAATACAATATTTTCAGATATGACGAATACTTATATATGTTGTACTTATATACTTATATATACGTGAAGGCGATTTCTACGAAATACTACTCCACCGTTAATAATGGACGGATTTTTACAAAAGATGTGTCAAAATTAAGTATTTGTTGTGTACACGCCCCCTTTCACCAATTCCTGTAGTAAAAGTCCTCGGGCTTTGCCCCTCAGGTCATCACAATCCCAAAGTATATCTTATGAAGACAAGATTTTGTTTAGTTAAACAGACGATTAATTTGTATTAATTACAGCAGTGCAGAGTACACACATGATACACACAAGAGTTTTCGTTTTCAGTTTCGATAGATGGAGTGGAGTGAGCGTCCGTTTTCAGAGTGAGTTTGTTTTCAGTTTTGATAAGAGAGGAGTGATTGGTTACATTGTCTTTGAGTTGACTCTTTCAAGTCAACGGAAATTGTGACAATTATTCGTAAAAAAACTCCTTTAATATTTTGCAATTGCTCGAATTCGAGCAACAGGTGCTCTAGTTTATTATATTTTAAATTAGCCTATTCATTTTATTTGAACTTTTAAGTGGAGTATTCATTTAAAAGCCACAACTAAACAGAAATTAAATTAGCCTATTCATTGTATTTGAACTTTTTAATGGGGTATTCATTTAAAAGCCACAACTGAACAGAAAATAATAAATATTTAGGAGAGCCTTACGGCGCACGCCGCACGAAACCGTACTAGTGTGAAGACACACGCTCGTCCGGCGCAGTGCTGCGCGGCGGGCGCCGCACGGCGCGCGCTGCTTCGTGTGAAAGAGGCGTTAAATACCACCTTAAATGTGTGATAGGTAGGCCTATACCGTATAATAAATTATTCAACTTTTCCGGAGAAAACAAGAATCATTTTTGAGTTCAGGACATTATTGAGCATCATAACAGTGGGAAAGTAGTAGGCCTACCTATTGTGACATCTGTGATCAAAGATATAATTTATCAAAGATATCAATCTGGCAACTGGTAAGTAACTTAATTGAAGTCTTTTAGGATTACAATGAATGTCCGAGAAAAGTGAGTAGGCCTATTGAAACCAGAGAGACTTTAAAATCAATTTCGCAAATCTGGGGTAAAGTTTCATTCAGCTAGGCTTTTTATTTTTAAGGTGAACTATGGTTAAAGCAGGGCTTATGACAGACCTTAAACAGGCCTTTCTTAAAATAATGCTTGGTTCTAATAAGTTAACTTAACTTACTTCCACCAACGATGTGTGTGTCATTCAAACGACCGATAACTGTTGTATTTTTATCTGTGTTAAAACTTCTAGCTGCAGCAGCATTTGGATAATTTTTGGAAACTTCGCTACAAATCGTAACAGCATATGTGAAACCTTTGTCAACAACCACAAACCTAAAAACAAACAATTGATTATGTTCAAATGATAAAAAATACCTAAGTAGGTTAAGTAAGATGCTGATTGCTCCAGGCAACTTTTCTTCAAAAAGCTGTAAATAGGCAATCTATGAATATTCACGATTAAGAGGAGCTGATTGCCACATCCTATGGTCATTAACCTTTAGAAACCCCATTATTGTTATGGATGTTCGATTAAATGTCTAACAACCATTTTCCTGTTTGTAATTAATTGTTTTTAATTAATTATTTAATTGGTTTATTAACAAAAATATAAACAAAACTGTTAAGAAATCATAACCTCTTAGGCCTACACCAACCTTTGACTGTTTAACAAAGATATTCTATTGAGAAGCTGCTTTTTACTTTCCGGGATTGGTTTGTAGTGAAGAGAGCATTCTTCGCAGAAGCAATAGCTAACAAATAATAAATAAAACATTAAGCTTAATTTAAGTATCATGGTTAGTTCAGTCGACGTTAGTTTCTTCCTTCAATAGTTTAGTTTGTAGTTTGTAGTTGTAGGTAGCCTAGTTTTTTTTGCCCGAAACAAAAGCAGACGACAGATGTTTTACGCATAGAGTATGTAGTTTATAGAGTTATGCTGTACATTGATTATCAGCATAATTTTTTTTTAAATTAATGACTGTATCAATACTCAATACATTGTATATATTGGGTACAACTCAATTTGTTTCCGGTGAAACCCACAATATTAGTTTCCACAAATACACTTTTATTCGTATAAAATAATACCTCAAAGTCAACCGAATCGTGGTTACCACTTAAAAATCAAATCATTATGTTCAGTCTAAATAGGCTGTAAACATATATTTCAAATACAGTATTCTTTAAAGATAGATAATACAAAAGACTCCTATAATACAAGGCCGCGGTGAAACAAAGTGACAACACTGTTGTCCCGGCAAATCGAAACGCTGGTGCACGTGGCCCCTTCACTTGCTTAACCCCAGGCCGTGACCTGGTAGAATTGGCAACGTCGCAAGTAGTGTTGTTTAGTGTTAGACGTCCTAATAGAATAACATTACAGACAGGTGTCACCTGACAGGTGTCATTAATTTGTCAACTATTCATTTAGATGTAAATTTACGAACATAAATTTATTAAAATATTGAAAATGTAACATATAGAATTGAAACCCGAATCAATTTATGTTTAAAATATGTTTCTGTATTTAAAGTGGAGTGTACACAAATAACAATTTAGCTGCTTCCAAACAAAACAGCTTTGGAAAACTACTTGCGACGTTGCCACTTCGAAGGCCTGGCCTGGTTAATGGTGGCCGTGCTTGAACAGGCAAGCCGATTTTCAAGAAGCCACCATATCCGTTTAGTCGATCATTTACTCCTTATACCTGTTGGAATCCATCACACTTGCAAAAAATCAACATTTACCATAAGATCAGAACATCATCAATACCACCTCCGTAACACACATGACATAGTCTAGCCACAACATCGATCACAGAAATTCAACAACAGTTCCAACTAAATTTTATAATCCCATCGAAAAACCTGGTAACTCTTCAATAGCAAACTGGAGCAATACTATACAGCTAGGCCATACTACACATGCAGTCACCGAATTCATTGAAGAGCACACCTTCCAACACATGAGACATGAATAGGTTTACAAAGCCATTTAAGAAGACTTTCTGGTCCCAGGAAGTAATGTGACGACTCCCCGATCCCTGGATCGTGGAGAAGACATCGGGTGGTAATGGTCAGGACAGGAGGGGCTATGACGACAATACTCTTTGTCATGGGAACGACTGATGGACCCTGCTGTTCCTGATCATTAGGCTTTAAAAAGGATCCTGACTAATCAAACAGTCAATAACAAATAAGCTACACAGATCATCGATCATCTCACTTCATTCAACCCGACACTCATCCTTTTCTCATATTTGGTATTTAAGTTAAAATAAAAATACGCAACTAGGTGGTGCCCCTATCTCAATTATTAACAATAACCCAAATTATTTATGTACTGTATATGCCCTATGCCCTAATGTAGACACAAAATATGTATTGAACTACGTGGCTGCATGGTCAAGCCAATTTTAGCCAATTGGAAAAAATGGTAAACAACCATCATCATTAAGGGGAGAAGTACGCCCGAAAAAAAAAAAAAAAAAAAAAAATTTTTTATTTAATATTTGTATAGTTTATTTTATTCTGATTGCAATGGTATGTAATACATGCCTATTTTGAGTTAATAAAATATAAAAAATAAATTTTGAAAAAATTTCCACACGGCTACTTAGCAACCAAACACAACTTACTTTCATACATTATGCTCCTGTTTATCTTAGCTAATTTTATTGATTTTGATAAGTTGTGTTGGCTAACCTGGCTCCTGGTTTGTTTTTCTCTTAGTCTGTATTGTCGTCTGATCCATATGTTTATGTTTGTGTTGAGGTTCAGCATTGTTTACAAATTTTATAGCAAAGGTTATGTTTTGTGCTGAGTGTAAAAGTGATGTTACAAAATGACAAAAACTAAAAAGTTGTGGAAGAAAAGAAGCTTTCGAGGTAACCAGTATGCAAAGGTAAATAGTTGTGTGCAAAATGAAGGAAATAGGCCTACGCCTGTAACTGAAAACAGTCAAAGTTTGGATCCTGAAAATCAAAGACTAAATGATTCTGTGCCTAGCATTGAAAGTAGGCCTACTCCTCCATCTGCTTCATCGAAAAAGATTGGGACAGTGCCAGATACATTTGATAGTTTTAGTGTTAGTAACAACAATATAATACTAAGTATTAACATCTTATCTCAGGCTTTGTTATGTGCCACTGCTTGTAAGCAATGTAAATCTGAGAGCTCGCTAACTTTGACAGAAGAGGAAAGTTCACGACAAGGACTAGCTTGTAAACTAGTAATTGAATGTAAGAAATGTTTTCACTCTTTTCCTTTTTGGACATCACACAAAACAGACAATTTTTTTGATGTAAACTTAAAGTGTGTTTATGGGTTGAGGGCAATAGGTAAGGGTTCGGTTTCAAGTAGGCCTCTTTTTGCTTTACTCGACTTGCCTAAACCTCCAATTAGGTTTGAAAGGTACAACAGTCTTATGGTAGAATCTGTGAGAACTGTTGCTCACAATTCAATGATCAAGGCCATAGAAGAAGCCGTAGAAAAGAATGTTAGTGATGATGGTACCACTACCAGAGATATCAGTGTAGGCATCGATGGTACATGGCAACGGCGAGGTTTTGCTTCGCTCAATGGTATAGTATCAGTTTCAAGTTTCGACACGAGTAAAATCCTCGATGTGGAAATCCTTACAAAATATTGTCACACATGCAGTACATCTAAATCAAATAAACAAAAAAAAGGCCACCACTTTTGTGAGAAGAACTTTGAAGGCAGTAGTGGTTCGATGGAGGTTGCCGGAGCCAAGAGTGTATTTTCGCGTTCTGTGGCCACAAGAAATGTCAGGTACAAATACTACCTAGGGGACGGAGACTGTAAGGGGTTTTCCACTGTTGTTGAATCCCAACCATATGGGCCTACTTTTAATATTGAAAAATTAGAATGTGTAGGCCACGTTCAGAAACGAATGGGTGGGCGTCTTCGAAAGTTGCGAAGAGACTTGAAAGGACAAAAGTTGAGTGATGGACTGAAGATAGGGGGGAAAAAAGGTAGGCTCACAGACAGTGTCATAGACTCTTTACAAAATTATTATGGCTTAGCTATTAGGCGCAACAAAAATAATTTGGAAAAAATGAAAAGCGACGTTTTGGGAATCCTCTTCCATAAAGCTTCCACAGACGACACCCCACAACATCAACATTGCGACGAAGCATGGTGCAAGTACAAACAAGCTATAAAAGAAAATAAAACATACAAGCACAATAACTCACTAGACAAGGTTATAATCGACCAAATAAAACCTATATTCGAGGATCTGGCGAAAACTGAGTTGTTAGAGAAATGTCTGCATGGCCGAACACAAAACATCAACGAAAGTTTTAACTCTGTTGTGTGGTCCAGGATTCCCAAAAATAATTTTGTTGGAAGACAAACTCTGAGATTTGGCACATTTGACTCTGTTATTACTTTTAATGAAGGAAACAGGGGACGATTAGAGGTTTTGAAAGAGCTTGGGGTCAAAGTTGGAAGAAATTGTGCGAGATTTCTTAGTGACATCGACCGATACCGGATGATGAAATCAGAAATTTCATGTGATGAGAAGACAAAGCAAGCCAGGAAAAGAACCAGGATGATTAGGAAGAAGCTCTGGGATGCTGACAAAGAAAAGGAGCAGGATTATGCAGCTGGAATGTTTTAAAATGTAAGTTAATTATTATTTTCTGCGTTTTTTGCGATTTCTCAAAAATTCACTTTTTTAGCATTAAAGTCCCATTATCTCAGGAAGAAGTAAGTCAAATTATTTCAAAATTTTACCATATACTTAGCAGGTCTAAATGCACACTCCCTACCTGTTTTAGGCTTCTAGCTCAAAAACAAAAAAATATAGAAAATATTTTAATAAAATTAAAAGTCAACTTTTTTTTTATTTAAAAAAAAATTCAAAAAATACCAACGGATATAAGAAATCGAATAAAAATGCTAGGGTGTCTTTAGTATAATATATATATACTAGGAAAAAAATTTCAGTTTCATATGTCTTACACTTTTTGAGATAATGGGTCACATACATGTATATGTTTAACATTGCGGGTATAGGCGGCGTACATCTCCCCTTAATCAAAGCAAAATATAAACAATAAACATAACCTAAAAACCTCACCCAGCTGGCCAGCTCCCAGCTAGTCCCGTCTCCCGTCTCTCTATACTAGGCCTATAGTTAAGTTAAAGTTACCCTTTTACTATTCTGTTTGGGTTTGGTTTGAATGTTGTTTTACGCTTTTAAACTAGTTAGTTGTTATTGATCGTGATGTAACCATGAGTTTACAGTTTTCTTCGTTCAAAGAGCTACAACATTTCATTGTTGAAAAAGAAAAACGAGAGTTGATTCAGTTGACAATTAGAGATTCTAGAACTATAGCTGCATCAAGGAAGAAAGGGATAAAACGGTTTATGAAAAGTGAGTTGGTATATTACAGTATCAATTATGTGTGTATTCATGGAGGTGTGCTCAAAAGTAAATCCAAGGGGCTTCGACCAAAACAGAGGTAAGTTTTCTATTGCTAAAGCCCTCGCCATTATTATTGTGATTCTGCATAAGATAGACCAACTGTAACCTTCAAGGGGGCGCTTGCTGGGTTAGGCTCCGCACTTAAATAACTACTCAATTGGTGTCGCCAGTCATGTCCGGCCCTCTACTAGACGTGCTAGGCCTAAGTTACATTCCTGGATTTTCCCAAAACATTTTTTACACCCACCCTTCTCCTAATGTTCAATCAGGGATGTTGTGATATGACCGATCTTTCAATACTTGGTATCTATACCCAGCAGAACTGCAGTAGCCTAATGATACCACAGAAGTAATGACACCTTTGCCTGTTGAAATAAAGGATTTTCATTCATTCATTCATTCATTCATTCATTCATTCCATTCAGCAGAAGTATCGCAACAAAAGTATCTAGGGCCTAAGCCTACAGGTACCATAAGTTATTGAATAAGTACAGTAGGGTAAGTTAACTTATAAAATCAAATTTTTACAGTTGTAAAACCACAACTGTAAAAAATTCACTCCCCCAACTCACCTAAAACTATTGATGGGTCAAACGACTGATTTCAACCATATCCAATGTTTCATCCGATAGTCTTCAGATGGATGATTCATCTGATGGTTTTTAGTGTAGTGGGGTGGGGAGCGTCCGTGCTGCTTCCAGAGACAGATAAAACTAGGCCTATCCGACTAGAGAATGAATGGATAAGTTAAACCTCCTGTTCATGCGCCTGATCAGTTATAGTTTTGGTAGTATTGTATCGTGGCATTTCACGTTCCTATCCTGCGCTATGTTTTGGAGAATTTACCTGTGCATTAATAAACAGATAAATATATGTTTTGCATGATAATAGAACTAACATGTACTGTCAGAAAATTACTTTCCTCTTCTACTATGTTTTATTTTTATAATAAGTATATTTACCGGTAGGCCTACTTATTTTTCATTTGTTTAAAATTATTTAAAATAAGTAAACTTAATTCATGTTTTCTTAAGGTTTGTTATTTACTATTTAGGCCTAAGGAGACAAAATTCCCATTTTTAAGTTGCTTGGTTATCTAATTATTTCTGACAATTAGGTTATGGGGGGGGCTTCGGTTAACATGCTAGGACCCTGAGTCCAACCCTCTCACAATACAATACAGTGTCCTCTACATAATACAATCAAGTACCCATCCATCTTGTCTTTCCAGGAATATTCGTGGCATCGGAAATCACCTAATTTAAGGGAGACTTTCCCGCCAACAGTAGAACATGAGTCGGTAGGAGGTGACTTTAATCTAGAGCCTATTAGTTGGTTTTCTACTTAACTTTTCCATGAATCCATCTTGCAGAACATTCAAAGAGACCTTAAATTAAATAAATCCCCACGTTAGTGTTTTGGTATGTTAATTTATGTTATGGTTGCTTGTTTTTAAATCACATCCTCACTAACAATTTTTTTACAGCACCTACAAACAAGAATGTCCATTTATTATGGGCTTCAGGGTTTCTTCTGACGGCAGAACTTTGGATTTGATATCCAGCGTTGATGAGCACAACCATGATCGAAATAAGGTAGGCTTATCCCTATGTAGGCTAATATAAATTACGTAGCAAATATATATATACCTCTTTTATACAAACTTATTTCAAATTTACTGTGTTTTATTTTTATTTTACATTCCAACGGACAGCTCTCCAGTTTGATATTTGGTACAATTTAGTGCAGTGACGTACAAGACTTACTTAAAGCTAGTTACAGTAGACTCCCTCTTATCCGGACACCTTTTAACTGGACATCAGTTTAACCGGACTACACTCGGCGGAAATGACATCTCTTTCACCGGACAATTTTTATCAGCACATCGGTATAACCGGACTAGATCGGCAGGAAGTGGGTGGTACCTACTGAAACGACTGTTCTCGTGGGAAAGATTTAAAACCAGTGATCACGTGTGTAAATACAATGCTCTCCTAAATTTATGTCAAATACTGTATACAGTATGCATTTAAATGTTCCGTTTTAACAAGTTTTTGGGGACATCGATCGGTTTAACTGGAAAAACCGTTATCCGGACTGGCCTCGGTCCCAAGGAGTCCGGATAGGAGGGAGTCTACTGTATACAATGCAAATGTTAACAATCTTTTTGTTTTAAAAAGTAGACCTAATTAAACCACTATTTACAGTAAGTTGTAAAATCACTCGTTTTTTTCGTTTATACCATAAACTTTCATCGTTTCATAAACATTGTGTTGGCAGTTGGTTAGTTAAAAGCAGCCAATTAAAAATGTTTGTTTGAATTCTAATTTAGGCCTATTTAAGATAACATCACTAGGGCGTAAAGTGACTCTTTCCAACCAGTGTTCAAGTTTCACGAATGAGGCAAAGCTAAGGTCGGAAAATGAATTGATACTATTGAAAGCAACAATAAGCTACATTCGATTGAATTAACTGTTACATAATTTAAAAACATGAGATGGCTTATAATCAAAGTTTACTACTGTGCTTACAACAGCTGACTTGTACTCCCTAGGAACTAAAAAGGATTTTTACTCCCTAGGGGGCAGAAGAGCAACTTTAGATCTGCAATGCATGTGTTAAAAACGGCTGTGTTTGCTGCACTACAAGAAAAAATATTTTTTCACTGTTGAAAAAAGTTTGCCATCAATTTCCTTTTTAGGCTACTTGGGATAAATTTTTTGTGGTAGGGAGCCAAGACAAATAATCAGTATTTCATCAAAAATATTTTTCCCAATGACGAGTCATCTTCTGTGTAATCTTTGCTCAATAGTCACAACTAAGTAGGTTTTTTCCCTTTGTTCCTCTGTATTTTGTAATTTGCTAGTATACTGTGGATGGCTTGCTATAAACATGTGTTACAGGTCTTTAGTTTACGTAATCCTTCTTATTCTTAAACCAGCATAGCTACTTGGCAACCCAATGTTACATTTTTTAAACTTCAAATAAGTTTTGTAGAGAAATATGAGTTTTCCTTAAGTTTGGCTTTTGCCAATCATCTTAATTGGTCCTTAAGTTTTCACATGAATCTCAATTGACATACACACAACTTCAAAATTGCGTTGTATTATTATACTCCATTCACAAAATTAATGTGGTTTTAGGGGAAGAAATCTGGTGCTCGATATGCGGGGGAACGCAGTGGAACGGAGTTCCAGTACCTCAATTTTGGGAAGATAAAAATATTGGCATAAATAGGTACAAATCACATTAAAGAGGTTACAGTTCCGGCACCTCATTTTTTACAAATCGAGCACTGAAGAAATCTATCACCTCCACTTGACCCTTAGCTCATATTAATAGCTCAACATCTAAGCAACATGTATTAAAAGAGGTGGGGTAACTTCCCTTCAAACTGCCTAAACTTTATAGCCTAAAAAAAGAGTATCATAAAATGTTCACACAGTAGGGCATGCATTTTTAAATTTTAATAATAATTTCCACTGTTTTTATTCACATAGACAATACATTTACTGTGCTAAAGCAAGCTATTTCTTTGTCCATTTAAGTTTAAATCATCACCCTATTGTAATATTTGTGGAGGAATGATTATATTATATTATCGACCAATAGTCATGACTGCTATAAATATAAAATTAGGCCTACTAGCTTTTGTACCCGTACTTTGCAACGGGAAGAGGACGCAAAATATAAACATTTTGATATTTAAAAAATATTCTATACTGAAGTTTTATATTAAAATTAATAGTAGTCTACTGCGCCCTGTTGGTAAACCTTATAACTTGTTAATGCTATTTAATATCATAGAACCAACTTGTGTATTTGGAACTGCTGACAAAATTATTTTATTCCTTTTAAATATGATTACTCATAAGGTAAACATGGGAAACTCCAGAGCCCCTGGGGCGGAGCCCGAATGGACTTTTGAGATAAGAATGCGTCTATATGTTAATCGGGAATGTGAGCTATCATCACACCAAATTTCAGCCCAATCCGACCAGTATTTTTCACGTTTACTTGTCACAAACATACATACATCCCTACATCCATACATCCAAACTTTCTCATTTATAATATTATATATATTATAGTAGGATAAATATAAAATTATTAGATGTATGTTAGGGTAATTTTTAATCGGTAAATATGATTAACCATATGTATTTCTTACAGGAGACTTATTCACTTCTACCACGACAACGGCAGCTAAATACAAAATCTCAAGAAATGGTGAACCATATGCTAAAATTGAGAGTCGACAAGAGAACACTACAAGCTAAGCTTCTACCCTCAAAGAAAAGGCTGACGAAAGACCTACACAACGACGATACGGAGAATGATTTAGGTCACAATCTTCAGGATACCTTAAACTATCTTGAAAGCCAAGATGGAAATATAATTAAAATTTTTATTAATGAAGAAAACCAATTTTTGGGATTATTTTATCAGGACATTGAAATGCAAAGGACATACTCAACTTATCCTGAAATTTTGTTTGTTGATGTTATTGATAGTGTGTCAAATTTACAAACTCCATTGTACATTATTCTCGTTGAGGACAGCAATGGAGACCCGGAAATCGTAGCTTTTATGCTACTTGCTTCAGAGGATGCCTTCACCGTTGAGAAGATGGTTGAGGTTTTTAAGAAGTGCAACCCTGCATGGAAAAATACATTAACAATCATGATTGATAAGGACTTCCAAGAAAGAGAGACTTTTAAAAAAGGGTTTAAAAATGCAGAACTGTTGATTAGTACTTTCCACACCTTGAGGTCCTTCAAAAGAGAAATTACCTGTGATAAAATGGGAATTTCTAGTGGAGAAAAAATGCTGTACCATGAGTATGCACGGAAACTGACGCATTCTAAAAATGAGCAGGAATACAATTCCATCTACGATGAGATCAAGAGGTTTAAACTTACCAAGTTTATTAATTATTTTGAGAAAAATTGGCATCCAATAAAAGAGAAATGGGTCCCAGCTCTTCAAATTGCTTCTACTTTTGGAAACATAACAAATAATGGATTGGAATCAATCAATTCTAAAGTCATGCAGGTTGTTCAGAGACATCCAATGCTTCCAGATCTATTCCAAAATCTAGACTGCTTGTTGCTGAACTTAAGAGCAGAGAAGTGTGCAAAGGCTGCTAAATTTAATGTGAAAGTGCCTTTAAATGTTACACTTGCACATGCAGATCAGAGTCATTACTTGCAGATTCTAACACCATATGCCTTTGTTTTAGTGAATGATAAATTTGCTCTCATGAATAAAGTCAAAATAATTGCTGAAATGTCAACAGGTGAATTTCTCATTGCTTCGTCACGAGGTGTTCTAACTACTTCAAAAAGTAAATGTAGCTGCAGATTCTTCTGCTCCTACAATTTACCCTGCCACCACATCTTGTACGTTAGACAAAAAGAAGGCTTACCCCTCTTCGACAGCATTCTCGTCCCTACACGATGGACTAGAGAATTCTACCTGAAAAATAGTCGTTTGATGTTAACAGACACTACCAGTTGTCATGAAGAGATTGTTGATAGAGAATTGTCTGAAACTTTAGAGGAAGTTTTGTCACCAAGCGACAAGGACTGCATTGTCACTTTGAAAATTGAAAAGATTGCCTCTCTCGCCCTGGAGGCATCTAGTAGTCTGTTTCCCCAAAGGATAAAAGTCTTAAATGACATTATTAGACTTTGGGAACAGGATAAAGAAGTTGCTGTGATGGAGGTTGAAAGTTAAACTCAAGTAATACCGGTAGATCCTGACGAGATTTATGTTGTAATCAATCACCTGAAGTAATTATTCAGTAAAATCTAGAGGAGCCTTAATATACAATGCAAAAGTTTTGGACCATGATTATCAATAATTATGTAGGCTACTGGGTATATAAGTTAGCCGTTGTAAATAAATCATTTATATATTTGTAAATTAATTCCATACCAGTTTTAAACTGTATAGGGCATTGGATAATTTTAGCCATATTCAAACAATGTGAATGTCAAGTCTGAAAAGAGTGTTGTATCTAAAAGGTATTAATTATATCACCTAATAACTCATAATATTAAAACATGCTTTTTTCTTCAAAATATTAGGTTCGATTTGCTGTTTAATCTATTTTGTTACATGAGGTTCTATCGAGTACTGTATTTCACTCATTATTTTTACATTTTTAAGTATTTTTACAATATTAAGACATAATAATTAAGACATCTATATACGAGGCAAAAGTACCCATGAACTTTTGAGAAAACTACAAGTCACACCCCCATAAACCATATACTTAAAATGTTCGTCTTGACGAGAAACCTTGCGCAAAATTATCCATTTTTTCATAAATTGCCCTTTAAGGTCTTAGTTGCTTTCCAAAAGGAACTTTCTATATACTTAATGTTAAAAATACCTCAGCTGTTCTTATTTGTATGTTATTCTTTCAATTATTTATTACCTTAATAAAATCGTGTGATTATTTGTTTGTAATGCTGTATGCCTATTCTGTTTTGTTTATTTCATCAGTAAATTTGTATAAATTTCATAGTAAATTACAGTATATATATTTTTTTGACCGAAAAACTGGGCATCTCCCCTTAACTTAACCAATCAATAGTTTTTTATAATACTTTGAAGTCAAACGTGGGCAACAGCTAGTTTCCAGTAAATTCAAAAGTGATTTGCTCCTTTCTCCTTGTGAGTTTTATTTTTATTTTGGTGTGTTGTAAATCCTAATTTTGGGTAAGTAAATTAATTTCTTTTAGTATAATTCAAAAGTAAATCAAAATTATTAATAGAAAATGTAAACTTCCAAATTAATTAATTAATTGTTGAATTCCCCCCCCTTCATAATCAGCATAGTTCTATCTAACAAAAAACCACTAAGTGGTAACACTTCCCCCGCCAAGTCAGCAACCCAAAAAAGACAATAAATCACCACTTTTCCGCCAAGTAAAACAATGTAATGTATGTAAGTTTGGCAACTTGGCGGCAGACTTTTGCTTGTTTTTTTTTCATTAAAGTTACGTTGGTGGATAATTTCACAAATCAACTTCTCTAATTAATTAGTCCAACTAAGTATAATAATTTCGAGGTAATCAGTAAATATAAAACCATCACTATTATGATTTTATGAAATGTGACACAAATAAGGTCAAATTTTGTAAAATAAGCTCTCATCTAGCAATGTACTATTGGGAGAGATACTTGCTCAATGAAACTAATTTTATGGTATTTTTTAAAGTGATCAAGCAAAAGTCTGCCGCCAAGTGGCCAAACTTACATACATTACATTGTTTTACTTGGCGGAAAAGTGGTGATTTATTGTCTTTTTTGGGTTGCTGACTTGGCGGGGGAAGTGTTACCACTTAGTGGTTTTTTGTTAGATTGTATTTATTTTTGTAGAAAATTAACAGTTAAAATAAAAATCCTCTTTTCTCTTATATAGACCAGGGCACAACTACACATAAAATGCATTGGTGTTACATAAGTGTTCCGATAATTAAACCCGTATATCTAAAGACTAGTGTAAATTGAGCCCTTATTAGAGAAGTAAAAATGTAATCAAACAGATTAGGTTTGTTAGAAATAGCATAAGGCAAAACAAATATTGAAAAACTAATTTTTATCCTAAATTTACATATCACTTTTTACATTCACTTTTTTGCTTGTTTAACATACGTAGACGAATTTTCCCGATTGTTTTATTTGTTTTAGTGTATCAAAACATAAAACTAACCTTATTTAGTTAAATAAATTTTGGCAATATTATGAAGAAACAATTTTAAAACTAACCTTAGTACTAGTACTAAGTTTCAAGTTCCTAGGTTTCATATGTTTTGATAAGTAGTATTAAACTGTTAAAAATGACGAGCTGCTGTACCAGTGTACCATCGGTACACTGCATTTTTCAATGGAAAGTATCGGGGAATATCACTGCTCTAAGTAATTTTATATAGTAAGTAGCTCAAATCATTCGGTATACCTGAAAAAAATACTTTATAAAAGTTTTAAAATAATTTTTCAGCTGATCCTATGAATTTCTCTAACATTTTAAATTAATTGAGATTTAATCGCAGCTGATCCTTCTTTTGTTTTGATTTTAATCCCATGTTATTTAAATGGGCCAAAATCGTACTTTGAGGGCTTGCCAAGGGTTTATGGGTCAACGCACCGACTTGTGACCCTCAAAAGGCACATCTACACGCTAAGGGCTTTCAAACAACATAAAAAACATTAAAATTGAGCCAGTGGTTTGGGCTGTAGGTCCGTCAACATTTAAGGAGAAGAAGGAGAACACGGAAAATTTGTGAATTTTCAAACTAGTTTTTCTTGGCTCAAACACAACCTTTTTTTAAATTCTTTTTTTTATTTTGCCAAGAATGATTGCCCCTATCCAGTGGATGAACAATTATTTTAATAGCTTTTGTTTCTTCAGAGCTATAGACGAGTAAAAAAGCCACTTTGTCACGTCATGTATATATACACTGCAGCAGCTGTGTACCGCTGGGGGACTTGGCGGGGCGGAACGCTGCCGCGTTCCTTAATAAAGTTTTCATGTATATAATTGAAGTGTAATATTATTTTATGATTTTATCCTTTGTGTTAATTGTTTTTATTGTTGTAAAAAAGTAAAATGTAAAGTAATGTAAATAAAGTAAACTAAATATTAAGGTATAAGAAGGCATTGTAATTTAGAAACCATCCTGAGAAATTTTCATTTATAGATTGTAAATAACTACTTGATCAGCATTGTACGTGTTATAAAATTAACAGAAAGTAAATAAAATATACATCAGATAACACTTAAAACGTATTTACGCTTATACTGTTAGCTCACAAGATGGTAAATATATATACAAGATGGAAGTGGTGATCGATTTCGATTGGACACTCCAATCATCAGACCCAATATCATGTCTATTGGAGTGTCCAATCAAAATCACCACTTACCATCTTTTATGTATATTTATCTTGTAAGTTAACAGTATAAGCGTAAATATATGTTTTAAGTGTTATTAGACTTTTTTTACGTTGTAGATTGCTTTAAAAATATGAGGTTTTAATCATAAATTCAAAAAGGATTGATTAAATTACATCAAGGACAAGATAGTAAAACAAAAGGGTAAATTACACACTAGACCAGTTGCTAACTATGAACACTGTAATTTTCTAGTGGTTCATATAGTTCAGTGGTTCACACATCCTGTGTAGGCTCATTATTGAACCAGTTGCTATATTGACCTTTTGAACTGATTGCCATAAACCATTCACTGGGTGTAGGCTTAGATGCAGAGTTCTAGGTCAACAGCTGATAGGCTTAGCCCTAGCTTATATATTGTTTGGTGCAAAAACAAATCGTCAGATGTTATTTTATTATTTTAATTTTATTTTGAAATTTCTATAGTCCTGTAACGTATATAAATTTATTGTTTTTGAGCAGCATATATACTAGTTTTATTAAATTAAAAACAAACATAACTAAAAACAATCCTACTTTTACAGTTCTCATTGTGTATCACACCTTTTGTTAAGCTAGTTCAAAAATTAGCTGTTGTCATAAATTAAAAACAAAAAAATAGTAGTGTTACACCCTTAAGGTAAACCTTGTACTTTATGCCATTTAAAGCTGTTAAGATTAATTAATTACTGTACTTGAATACTCATCATAAGGTTAATATAGGAAACTCCAGAGCCACTGGGGCAGAGCCCGAAAGTCACATCAGAATAAAAACTACTTAGTTTTCCTATTTAATGCCAAATTGCCAAAATAATCAATGAACCAAATGTCTGTCTCCTTGGTAAATGTGAAGTTAAGGAGAATTAGTGAGTGAGTGAATTATTATTGGTTTTTGAATTAAAGAAATAACATAACGTTTAACAAGTACCTAGGTTTGCTGCTACAGGGAGGGTGATAAAGTTTTTTTGTGAAAGATTTATAGCTTAGCTTAGTACATTCACTACTAATATTAGGGGAATTCGCTAAAAAATCAGTAGCTGGAACAGTAATCTATTTAATTTGATTACCTATTTATGATAAATTTTTATCTTATTTCTGAAAGAGGTACATCAAACACTGGGTAGATAACATTATGTAGAGCAAACTGTATGAAAGGAATATGAGGCCTGAACTAGGAATATTACTGACCTGACCTGTGAAATATGAAAAAGTTCAAGTTGAAAGTAATATGATTATGTACAGTAAGAGAGATGCTAAAAGAAGAAACTAAAATTATATAGGTACATGTTACGTAATAGTTATTTGTGTAACTAGTGGTGAAAGTGGCACTTTGCTGCACACGAGAGCAATGTTTACGCACGAGCCGCAGGCGAGTGCGGAATGATCTCGAGTGCAGCAAAGGCCTTTTTCACTCGTGTTACACATTATATTTTTCCTACAGTCACTATAAAACATAAATAATTAGTCTTTCAAACACTATACAACACGTTTTTAGGTTCAGCTAGCAACACAATTACACAAATGGTGCCCTGGAGAAAGTAGTACCCGTGGTCCGTATCACTCCGCTATTTTTCCTCGGCAAGAAATGTGCTCCGTCTTTTGAGAATATAGTTCCGTATGTTTTTGTAATTTGAAGTGGTTTCCGCGCCTAAAAAAAATGCTTTAAAGGTATTTTCTTGTTTATTAAGACCGTAGGAATGTTTTAAAAACGTTTAAAAGAAAAGTCCAGAAAGTTCAGAAATACCAAAACTATAAACACGAAATGACAGGTTAAATCGTAGTTATAATAGTCAATCAGCTGTTCATAGTATTATTATCTTTAAGTGTTGCCAACCTATTTCCAAGCGTACACGGATTACGTGCATAATAAAACCACGCTGTTTTGTGTTGTTTGGTTGGAATCCTGATGTGCGGCAAAGTATAAACCGTGCGGCAAAGTATAAACCGTACGGCAAAGTATAAATATGCAGCAATTAGCAGCTTTCTGTACTATAAACAGTACAGGGAAGCCAACTTTGTCGGGTGACTGTAGGAAAAACATTAAACAACCAAGAATATGTTAGCATGGCTTCGAGTCACTCATAAAATTTACAACTGTACCGGTACTAAGTAAGGATTGAAACTAGTGTAGGTCACTACAACATTTTTAATGCTCCCGCTAAAACCTAGGCCTAATTTAAATTTCCGCACCAGATTTTTCTAAAAAAAAGCATAGATTTAATCTGCATAACACTGATGAAATCGTGGAAGTTTTTACCACAGAAGATCCACCAATACGATTTCAATACTATTTAAAGGTTTATCTAAAAGCATTATTCATATTCCTTCTAAAAGAAGAGAAACCAGTTAACATAGTAACAATAACTCCTATCCTATGACGTACTGCATAAGAAATATGTTATTCATTGAATAATCAACCATATTTTGTAACTATAACGCGTTACACATTATTGTTTTACACTTATTTTAACTCACTAAACTATGCTTAATGCTCAAATTTTTTTTAATGTCACTCTATTTATCGCAGTTTGAGCATACTCAGCATAGAAAATGACATTTTGCGGCGACTTGATTTAGAAAAGGTGATCGAGGATTTTGCAGCCAAAAATGTAGGAAAAAAGAGTTTTAATTGCCAGGCCAACGTATCACTCGTGTCAGAGTGGGAACTGACATATATAGGACAAATAGAAATAACTATGTTCTAAACATTAGCCTATAATTATTATTCCATACAAAGCAAACTCTAAACTTGTATCTTATAAAAGTAGGTATTAAAAGGTTTGTTGGTAAAATTATGGTAATGGTAGTAAGTTATAAAAAAGTCAAAACCTTAAAAATTTTATACATTATTTTTTACTTACGAAACGTGTTTGAATATATTTATAGCTTATTCCATTAATTAATGTTAGTTATCTTTTATTAGTTTTATCATTTAAGCTCCAAATAGAATGTTTTTTACAGTAAAAACTAAATTTAAATTAAACCTTTTCCAAGAGTGTGTTATTTTATTTTTATTTTATCTATAGTTTTTATTATTTGTTACAAAGGATATTTCATTTTAATGTATTGCAAAAAAATGTGTAAGGTAACTGCTAGGTACATTACATTTTAATAAAAAATACAGTTACAACAAGAAGAAACTTTAACACGGAACAGTACAATGTAGCTATTTTTAGACCAAATATATTACATAAAATTCGTTAATGCAAAATACAGCATACTATTCTAACAGGTTTACATATTATTTCACCTTTACATTGCTTAAATTAATTAAAATTAAAATTAAATTGCATTAATTAAAATTAAGTGCATATAATAGGTGTTATATTGTGTACCGTATATTCTCGCATGTTCATACTAGGAGCCCCATTGGCAAATTTGCCCGGGGCCCCTGAAGTCCTAAGTCCGGCCCTGGTTGTAAGCCTTTAAAGCGACCGTTGATTTCGTCGCAATGATGATTTCGTTGCATGATTCACCTGGCAATAAATAAATAAACACCAAACTTGGCATTATTGTTCGTCAATACGTCAAGACAAGTCTCTTCTCAGAAGTTACTAGTGAGGTAATTTGATTATTATAAGCCAATCATCGGTCTCAGGTAAGAGGCACGACTCTCGGCTTTTCAAACAATATTATTCATCAGGCATATCTTGCCTAACCTAAAAGACATACGAAGTGATACGCCAAGCGACGTAGTCATACACTAGCTACTCTAAAATCCCTGCGAGTGACAACGGATACAGAGGACTCATAGTAAACTACCACGGCTTTAAATCACAATATTGTCCTATAGTCTTAAACTTGTAAACAGTAGTTTATTTGCAATCAAAGCCAAATTGGCTTTTTGTGCCAAAATTATTCAAAATTACTAATAAATAAATACACTTCTAAGTTACATGTTTGAGTGACATCTAGCAGCGATTACACGAACTGTGGTGCACATTAGAGACACCTAGCGGTGACTAGATGAACTGCGGCGAACATTAGAGACACATAGCGGTGACTAGACCAACGATATAAACAACTCATGGATCGCTGGCTCAGTGTTGGCCGCGCGGTCGAGCTTCCCCCACCACCTACTGGCAGAAGCCGACTCAGCCCAGACGCAGCCCATACATTCACCATTATAAAACACACTTTTTATTTGATGCTCTGTTGAAATTTATAGGGATAAAATATTGCTAACGCTTGTCAAACTCTTTTTACTAGTTAAACCTTTGATGTCTGTTTTGTTTCTTGCTGAAAATAGCCCATCTGAATTCTTTAAAACTGCCAATTCACTAAACCCGTTTTGTAGATGTTTTTAGACAACTGATATTGCTAGTTCCAAATTGTACATGGTAAAATAATAAGTGATTACAAAGGAGAAATAGAAAGTACAATATTTGTAATTGAAATTATATTTTACTAATCGAAAAAATGGTACATAAACATTAAGAATAATTTTGCTAAGTTTTTGCCGCAGTGGTAACATTATGTTTGACGTAAACGCGATATTTTTTTTCTTTCAATTTTTAATGACAATGTATCTTACAAAATAGGCCATAAAAAAGTATGCCTATCACGTTAATGTCAAGCATAGATTTGCGGTAAAAACTGGACAAATGTAGTAGGGTTTTTAAGAGTTCAAATGTGTTATTTTCTGCAAGAAAAGAAGAAGACATAAAGTTTAGAATAGTAAAAGTGTTTGGCATGCATTAGCAATATTTTATATCTATATATTTAAACAGAGCAGCAACTTAAAAAGGTGCGTTTTACAATGGTGAGTGTATGGGCTGCGTCGGCTACTGCCAGTAGATGGTGGGGGGAGCTAGACCGAAAACAGCGCCAGCAGTGCTACTGAGAGCGTAATCCAGTAGTTTTTACATCGTTGGACTAGACGAACTGCGGCGCACATTAGTGACACCTAGCGGCGACTAGACGAACTGCAGCGCACATTAGAGACACCTAGCGGTGACTAGACGAACTGCGGCGAACATTAGAGACACCTAGTGGAGACTAGACGAACTGTTGCACGCCTTGTTCTTTGTATTAGAATAATTGACAATTGGATACTGAAGTTATATATCAATTAATAGTCAAAGGTTTATCGTGACCTTGCCGTGACAGGTCCGCTTAATTCGGTTTTAGAGAATTTGGTGACGAAAAAACCCGCAGCAAACTGCAGACCAAGTTAATTTTAACCTGATTGGATTTTTACGAAGGGCTTTCTTTAAACAAGTCAGATTATTTGTTCCCTATAACATGATTTCCAACGAATAAGGTTTGCTGCTAGATGGAAGGAAACGGGGGTTTTATGATAAAAGTCAGTTTAAAACCAATAACATTTTATAAAAAGCTATCCATAAACAAGCAAAACTACAACAGTTACTTCTTATCCATGAAAATAACGTGACAAATTTAAATTTACAGTTTCCTTTGTTTTCTCTGTACCCTCGTACAACGCTTCAATGTACAAAATAATTTTTTATTGCTCTACACACGAGGGTTGATGTGGAATCTGGCTATTGTCGTGTTGTAAGGGTAACAGTTTGAAACCCTCATTTTATAGTATGTAGTTTACGCAACGATTGTGTAAAGAAAGTTTTAACGACACGAGTAAATAATTTCAACTTTTAAATAACTTCTACGAGTGTCGTTAACACTATTTAAGCGAGTTGGGTACCCTACTTTCCCTACGACAGTGTTTAATTACAAAAAATCACTACTCATAACTTCTAAGAGGTTATGTTTTCGTTTATAGCCTCTCATTGCCACTGACAGAGATGCAACGAAATATTGTACCAAACACTATTGCACAACACAACTCAACAATTAAATTGGCCTGAACAGCTGATTAGTTGAAGTTCGAATCATTACAATGTTTACTTCTTCTCTCTCAATCCTTGAACCTACAGAATCCATTACCGTGTTGTTGTTATGAGTAAAACCATAGACAAAAAGAATTAAATATAGACTTTCAGCCGTGCAGTGGTTACCATAGGTTCTGGCGCAAACCGCTGGAAGCACCGTGTAGTTACGTAGCGCGTAGGCCGTAACTACATGGCACTCCCAGCGGTGTACGCCAGAACCTACGGTAACCACTGCACTGCTGAAAGTCTATATTTAATTCTTTTTGTCTATGGTAAAACAATGCTGTTATGAAAGTAAATCCATATATTTTTTTTTAAATTTGTTTAGATGCTAACTTGACCAGCTGGTAGATCACCTGTTAGACCACCACATACATCCGTAGTACGAAAATTTATTGCAGGTTTGAACTCAGTTTCGTAACGGCATTTACCTGCCTACCTTTGTTTTCAGTCTGAAATACAACACAAGCTCTCATTGTTGCCTTCAAAGTGGGTCCGTAGCAGTGCCATTGAGCGATGGCGAAGCAATAAAGGTTGTAATTGAAGTGGAAATGTCATGTCGTACATTGAAAGATCATGCGTCGGTGGGACAAGGTGATCATAGAGCAATCACCCTAGAGTCTAAGCGAACTGGAAAATATACCGTTGGCTAGGCCTTAATAAATACATACACAGAATTCACTATTTGTATTGTTTATTACGGCTCTCACACTTAGTTTTATTTTTAATAATTCTTGGTGTTTAATGTTTAAATAGCTCTTTACACCTTGAAAATTGCTGGAATAATATGATCGATTTAGATGGGGTCTTATCTGAAAAGCTAATTCAAGAAAAAACAAGCGTCAGAGGAAAATCTTGTTTTATTACAAATCTAGTTTTGATCCCGCACATTATCTAAAACCCCCGATCGGGATAAGAATCTTGCGAATGGACACACTACTGACTCCAAAACAAATTAACGGGCTACTATATAGTAATGTCTGCATTTCTAATAAAATAAACTACTTCAAAAATCCTTACCATGAAAATTAGGGGCGCTACTGTAATAGTAGTTGGAGTTGGAGATCAGGAGATTATGATAGAAGCTGTCACATTATTGAAGTATTCAATTTTCCAACAAGGCTACAAAAGTAGAGATCTAACCCCTTTATACTTGACTTGCTCGATTCGTCCCACACAAGTACTCGTTACTTTGTCATACAAGGCGCAAAGTGATCATAGATCCAGGTAATTCGTCGACCAATTTGCTTGTGGTGGGAATCTTCAAAGGTCGCGGTCAAAGTTAAACGAAACCTAAGTAGGTTTCATCTGTGCATCTTCACAAGGCCTTTGAAAATCCTCAGCCATTCTCATTAGGACGAATCATTCCTATAATGCAGCTCTGTTTACAGATTGTAACACAAGTAGATAAAGTTATCTACTTGTGTTACAATCTGTAAACAGAGCTGTATTATAGGAATGATTCGTCCTAATGAGAATGGCTGAGGATTTTCAAGGGCCTTGTGAAGATGCCAGGCCGTCCAGCATCCATTTCACTGCGATCTTTATCAGCTGATCCGAGAACAGCTGATCCGTAGATTGAGCAAGAGAGGGGAAACAGAGAGAGGACATGTGTGCTTCAGGTAGTGAGTCAATCAGCACGCGTTTGTTGGTAGTGGGGAAGTCTAATAAAATGCATTTTCCAAATTTGATCAAAATACTATGTTTATAAACAAGGAAACTGGTGCAAACTACAACAGTTTACTTAAAATCTCTATAGGACGGATCTCTAATAACATAGGAATTTTTAATTTACAATTTTTAGAATTTTCTCCGTAGCTATTTGGCGCATAACAACGCTTCAGTATACTAAATTATTTGTTTTATTGAGCTCTACGAACTGGTTGGTAAAGAAATTGTGAAATTTAATGTTTTAGGGGGGAAATGGAAAAACCCTATTTTTACCCCATAAACCCCCGTTCCCATAGAACGATCATGCTGGTTCGCGAACTCGTCCGAATAAATGTAGGTTTACACATTTATATCAAATTTCATCAAAATCGGATCATTTTTGCTCGAGTTATCGCGCTTATATGATTAAAATGAACGGATGGCGTTTTTGGCCTCTGGGGACCTCAAAACGAAAAAGTAAATCGGTCCCGGGTCCAGGTCTTGCAATGAGTACTACGGTAATAGCTTATTCCCTATAAATTCGCTAAAAGGCTTATTAACGAGAATTTTAAGCCAAGAAAATATTTTTAGACTATTGATTGGCCCTTCGCGATATGTATTCCATTCAAAATAGATTAATTTACCCACATATCATACCGACAATTAATTTACTCTATCAACAGGAAATTCAATGTTGGATTATAAGCCAATCATCGGTCCTAGGTAAAGAACACGACTTTCGGCTTTTAAAATAATGTTTTATTTACAATAAATGTAAATGGATAAGTTATAATAGTTAGAATAAACAATGGTCTAACAGGGTAGTCATGTTCCAGCTTCTCATAAATCGCTGCGAGAACGTATAAGCGGATACACAGTTTTCTTTGAAAACTAGCGCGGATTTCAATCGTCAAACTGTCCTTTTGTTTAGGTTTTAACTGAGTTTTTTCTTGACTGAAAATAAATTTGTTAATTGGGGCTTACTTTTTTTATAATACAAATAAATAAAGAAACTGTGATGGATTTAGTAAATGTCGAGGCTAGTGACATCTAGCGGAGACTAAACGAACTGTTGCGGACACACCTAGCGGAGATTAGACGAACTGTTGCGGACACACCTAGCGGAGACTAAACGAACTGTTGCGGACACACCTAGCGGAGACTAGACGAACTGTTGTGGACCTTGATGGCGTCACTTTGGACGTTATGATAAATTGAACTTGATTATGACGTCACTTAACTATCGTATAGTATTGTAAAGTGACTTTTTCCATTTGACAAACAATGAATTTTATAATTTCTAAGGAATTCAAGAATGTTCTAATTTATTCTATGCTAACTTATCAATTACTGTAGTTTGAAAGTTAATAAGTTAAATAACTCGTTTATTCGACCAATTATAGACATATTTACATGTATTGGCCACAGCAAACCAGCAAACCCAATGAATTTCAGTCCGATTGGATTTTAACGAATGTTTGTCCTAAAACATAACACATATTGTTCCCCATTTAAATAAAGTTGTTCTAAGCGAATACCTGTTGCTGTAGGACAGGAAATAGGGTGTAATACAGTTTGAAACCAATAAAATTGCTAAATTTGATCAAACTTTATCCATTAACAGTAAACTACAACAGTTTACTTATTTTCTATAAAAATAACTACAAAGTTGTTCATAATTCTCTTTGAAATAGTCCTTCAAATCCTGATCAAAACGCACAACTCCCACTGATGTAAAAATTACGGTTAAAAAGTTATTGTAATGTATGTTATTTGCCCATGGACCCATAAATTAAAGGAAAATCGGATTCTCGTAAAAAGCCGGTTTTGATTAAAATTGCCATTTCACTATTTAGAAAAATTCTAAAAAAAATTACAATAAAATCTAAACAAATATATACGAATATTTTAGCTATCGTGATTTTCTGTTTGCAATCTGGGTGACCTCAGCCTAAAAGCGCACCTATGTTTTTCATTCCACCATGATTAAGACAAGTATGTTATGGTCCTTATACAGTAGTTCTAAATAATATAGTGCAACATCCATTGCTGTAAAAATTACGGTTCAAATGTTATTGCAGCCGTTGTAATTTTTCCTATAAAATATCATAGTTACTCCCACGACTTACCCTTGACAAAGGTTGTGAACAATTTTGGAGGAAATATTTGTCACATTGCTGATACCGTTAATTATTTTTGAATGGTATGTCTACTTCATGGTGGTGCAAAGTTAAAAGTAATGCACAGTAACCCAGCTTATTATATACAAAAAATACAAGAATTTTTTATTGGCTTCTTTTTAATGTACAAAGTTAACAACGAATAGTAATTCCTAAAATTAGTCTCGTGGCAAGAGCAAAAATGATCTGATTTTGATGAAATTTAGTACAAACCTGTAAACCTACTTTTATTCGAACGAGTTCGCGAATTACCATGATCGGTCTGTAGGAACGGGAGTTTATGGGTGTAAAAATTAGTTTTGTTATTTTTGACTCTAAAAAACATAAAATTTCACAATTTCTTTCCAGACCATTTTGTAGAGATTAAATAATAAATAATTTTGTATATTGAAGCGTTTTTGTATGCCTAACGGTTACGGAGATAATAAAAAAAAACTTTAAATTAAAAACTCATATGTTATTCTTAGGGAGAATAAACTGTTCTGGTTTGCTTGTTTATGGATATATTTTGATCAAATTTGGTAATTTTGTTTATTTCATACTAAGCTATCAACATTTCAATAAAAAACACCCCTCAATTCCTTCCCTGTAGCAGAAAACCTAGGTACCGATTCTTATTAATGTTAATTAAGTAGGAATTAAATCTGACAATTTTCAGGGAACATTTTAGTAGAAATCCAGTCAGGTAAATGGACATTTGCTTAGTCTGCAGATTTGCTGCGGCGAGGGTATTGTTAATTTCAAACAGCCGCTGAAGGATTATTTACCATCTGAAAATATTTTTCCAATTCCAATGCGATTATAGTTTAAATACCTAGTGCACCGTGAGATTAAAAATTGTCTCTGTAGTTTTTTAATTATAAGTTAGAACGTCCAGGTTCGAAGAACTCTTATACCGTTTCGTTGCAAAAGACATTAAAATCCAATGACTTAACCACTTCCAAATACACTTATTTATCCTGTGTCTCCGAAACTAAAGACGTAAAAATCTATTGCCGTCTACACAAAAATACTTTTATCCCTCCTGCGCCTAACTATCGTTAACACGTAGACTTCTAGACCAGTTTGCCATTTGCCTGTTT
Organism: Macrosteles quadrilineatus; assembly: GCF_028750875.1. Classification (NCBI taxonomy): domain Eukaryota; kingdom Metazoa; phylum Arthropoda; class Insecta; order Hemiptera; family Cicadellidae; genus Macrosteles; species Macrosteles quadrilineatus. The sequence goes on from NW_026542597.1 coordinate 85,377,314, forward strand.
CCTTCCCACGGCTATAGACTTGTAGGTCTAGGCTATTGGTGCATTAGTGCACAGTCATCACTGCATTATCTTTTACGGTAATAGTTATGATGTGCTATTTCTCGAATCATAGTGAGCTGAGGTAAATTACACCGTTTTATCAAAATTGTTTGAGAGTGCGACTGTTGGATGATTGAAATCCTTTTGAGTTATACAGCTGACGTTTAGGGGGTGAATTACTACCGTGATTGAAAGGGTTGAAATAAGGAGTTTGATGACTTCTTATACAATATCGAGTAGATTTTCCAGAGTTTCAAAGCTACAACACAAGTAGACTCTTTTTCCCATTGTAAATTTTGAAGCTAGTTTTTCGTGTCGCTCATGTACGTCGACACTAATTATAATCGCTAGTGTAGACGAAATTTAGTTTTTATTATTTCAGGGTGTTTTTCATGATTTGTCCTTCACTATTTGGTTAAGGAGACAAGTTTATGATTGTTTATGTCATTGTTTATGATTGGATCGTTTTATTTGGTTAAACGATATTTTCAAATGACTTATATAACAAGAAACAGATTGTAAACAATACACCTTTACAGTGCGACGTACAGAACTAACATTACAATTAATTTTCTTCAGCTAGCTGTTCCATAAGGATGAAAAATGGCTATAGTAAAGCGAAGGGTTTTTATTTAATGGTTTCCATGTCAACCAAATCCAAGGGTTTCAATAAGTTGTTTGTACACTATCAACACATCCAATAGACACAAGACCTCTCATAATAATATAGAGGAGTGTGAGGACTGGTCGGCAACTTTTTGTCCAAGAACGCTAGGATATAACCAGGATTGTTTTCACATTACTTCAGACTAAGCTTACTTAGGCATTGTAACTTAAATAAAATCCATTGGTTATTGGAGGGATTTGAACCCGGGACCTCAGGGAGCGAAGTCCCACGCTGTACTACTAGACCAGCTCGCCCTCCTAGCTACGTTACACTGTCAAACAGAATATTAATCAAATATCATTACATAGAGCTAAGGTACTTGACTCATTATCAGCCGATATAATTGATTAACTACGAAATGTCCTGTGATCATTAGGGATATTACTTTTTACATCCGGATAGTACTCTTCCATAAGAAAAATACTAGAAACCCAATTTTAAAAGATGAAATTTTCTTTATCACAAAGTATCTTCCGGAGCTCGAGCAAATCAACTAAACGGTACTTAACTTTTAGTTGTGAACCAAAGTGATTATTCCAGTGCAACATAGCTGCAGGGGTTTCCTTGGCCTAGCGTTCACTGACCTTTACAAGATCCACGAAAACCCAAGGCCCTTGTGTCATATAGGCCGATATTTATGCAGTATTTAACACACCACACTCACGATTCCTGGCTAATAGATTCCAAGTAATTGTGAACAAAACGCAACGTGTACAACGCGTGGGAAATGCACGGAAAGTGTGATTGTTACCATGGCAACCTTAACATTTACATTGTGAATTAAACTTTGGCGTTAACTTGTCGCAGTTATTGTATGGCTTTTAGAAGAGAGAATCTTCCAAAATGGTTTTTGGAGGCTGAAAATTGTTGTTGATTTAAATTGGCGAGCCTTCTTTCTTTCTTTGGTTGGTGCCAAACCACTAAATTATGGCAGTTTTACATGCATAGGAGCCATTGGTAATCGCCTGGATTCTAACTAGGGGCTCCAGCGCAGAAAGCCTGCACTCCAACTACTAAAACAGTTGCTAGCCACTTTGGATTGTTTTTCACATTACTTGACCTATTGGTTGCGGCATTATCACTTAGATAAATTCCATTGGTGATTTGACGAGATTTTACCTGGGACCTCAGAGACCGAAGTCCAGCGCTCTAACAACTAGACCTGCTCACTCCCCAACTACTAGAACAGTAGTGCACCTAATTGTCACAGTGAGGAAATAAGGGATGCAGTTTTGATTAGTATTACTTTCTCATCCTATGTATATATAATTAAGTACGGTATAGGGTCTATGGAAAATGTGTTGTTTTCATGGAAATTTTCGAGTTTGGAGTTTGAGTGGAAATGTACGTGTTGGGTTCCCCTGAATCCAATAATGTTTTAGTGATCTCTGTATGTGCACATAGCTACAGACTAAATTTGATGAAATTTGATGTGTTGATACTAATACATAGTAAATCCAGGTAGATTTTTCATTGGTTTAAATTATGATATTCAACTGTAATTTTCCCAAAAAAACCTCATAAACCCAGGGCTCTGCCCCAGTGGCTTTTAAAGTTCCCATAGGGAGAAAATATTTGTTTACATTAGAGCATATGAATAGTTTGAGTCTGCACTACTAATTATGTGAACAGCTGGTTATATTTAATGAAATGAAAATATTTACATTATTTTTGTGGCTTGAAAAAGTATTTTGTTGCATATTTGTAATAGTCGAATGAACTAAAAAAAATCAAGAATGTACAAGATTTTTTGTGATTTTTAAGATCAGTGTGGTCTCTCAAAATAATGTGTCCAGGATGTCAATGTCAAAGGAACAATTATTTGCTAACGAGTTGAATCTATTATTTGAATGGCACCTGCCTTCTCCTATCACTCATTAACTATTTTTTAAATTGGTGTTCAAGAGAGAAGATCAGAAGTTAGTGCAATCCCATCCATTCCTTGCTAGATATAGTATTCTGCAATGGCATAATCATGCAGTTGTTGAATGATGAGTATGTTGTTGTAAAACCGGAGTAGTATGGTCGTTCCCGTGCGAGACGAAGTCGAATACGGTATTACCATACGAGTCCGATAAACACATTTTGGACGAGTGGCGTACGATATTTTACACCATACCACTAAATCCGTACTAATCCTTATATATTATCACCAACTAAAGGACTAACAATCACTAGTCATAACCTCTAAGACAGGTTATGTTTTTGTTTATAAACTAACCACTCTAACCCATTGCCAAATACAGTATTGAATGATACATAAACTTTGATAAAACTTCCTTAAACAAGATACAAAATGTAAATGATGAGGAAAAAAATACTTTACTCGGTTGGAGTTATGTAAAAATATGAACTAAACACAACGTGATAGGCTGCACAGTAAGATGTAGTAACTTTAACCTTGACTGCTCGACTGTAAAATAGTTGACTTAACAGTCTCATGATAAAAATCTGAATCGTGCAGGCTGCATGAGGCGTTTAGTCAAGGTAAAATTACCCAGACTGGAATATTCATTATCATTTAATATTCCCGTTTTAACATGTATTAACATACACGTCATCAGGTGTTATGTTTCAAGCGTGGATAAAATTGAGAAATAAAACGCAAAATTTATTAATTTGTTATGTTAACTACTTTTTTTGTCATACTGCTGCAAAAACTGCAGTTTTTATTTATAATGCATGCCTTGCGAATATAAAGTAGCATTTTTACTCTCTAGGGAGTAAACATTATTTTTAGTCACTAGGGAGTAAACATTATTTTTAGTCTCTAGGGAGTAAAAATCAGCTGTTGTAAACAATTGTAAAAATCTATTGTGACAATCGTATCGATCGAAATTATTTATCAATTGGTTTATTAGGTAAGGTTTTTAGCTATTTTTGTCGATTGCTCGACATATCGATGGTATAATGTACTATAACACAATCGTAATAAACGAAATGATTGAATCACTTACTAAACAGCTGCTTATTTGCACTGGCAGAATTGAAAACAAGCTGGAAGTCTTTTTTATAGGTTATCTTTACATAACAATTATTTCGCTTTCTAGCTTTGTTTGTTAATTAATTATGCAACTAGTGTCCCTGTTGCTCGAAATCGAGCAATTGCTAAGTATTACAGGTGTTATTTTAAAACGAATAACAGTCATAATTTTTGATGACTTGAAAAGATTCAACTCAAAGATTATGGAATACTCAAGATGTACATAACAGATCGATATAATCAACTTTTCTTGTAAATATCTTATTATTTTTCAAAAGCTGATTTTGTTTTTTAGTGTTTTCTACAAATAGTTTTACTCATAGCCGCATTAGGTTGTCCATAATAACGATTATATAAAAACAAAACACACACATTATTTCTATTTGTTCCCCTTGGTGGTGTTCCATGACTTTCCTATGTTCCATAGTTTGCAAATTGTCTCTTTCAATGATTACTAAGCAATATCAATTCGGTAAGTAATGTTAAGTGTTAATTCAGTTTTATTTTTATTATGTCAATTTCTCCAGGCTCTCTCGGTTTTCCCCCATAGTAATATTTACGCCAACCCAAATTCAAATAGTAACGATTTCATTTCAACCAAGTAAGTAAATGTTTGTAGCAAACACTGTTAAATTAGCAAACTTATTGACTTCTCTTCTTCTCACTTTTCATTTCTGACAACAGCTGGAGTTTCATAACAATATTTGTTTCCCATGTTAATCTTATGGAGAAATACGAAACTTTAAAGGGCCCCAGGGTCTCACCCTCTATATATTTCCCTAAAAAGAAAGTTTCCTGCACAACTTGACGTTACGCTCTTTCCAATGACACCAAAAATATGAGAACATGTAAATCGGTTCAGTAGTTTCGGAGGAGTAATTGTCACAAAAAACCTGCTTGCGTATTAAATAAGTATAGATATGACGAAAAATATAGTTCACCACACGGGCAAAAAATGACTTTTTAACGCTCGCTCGTTTTCCGACCTCGGGTCAAAAAAGTCACTTTAGACCCTAGTGATGAAATATACTATTGTATTGTTTGTTCACTTTTGTGCTATTTTGCTGGCCGATTTATTTGTAACAATTAAATTTTAAGTAAATGTTACACTAATCTTTAAAGGTAGTTTTTCTTTATTTATTGTATGATTGTTCCTTTACACTCCAATATTTTTAGCTAGTTTTTGGGATTATAGTGTTAAGACTGGACAGTAAAACAACACAGAGGGGATTACGTTAAATTAAATTAAATTACAACACTGAATAATAAAATAGATAATCGTCTCTACTGGGGATAATATTGCAGGAATCTTAATAGTTTAGGCAATATACACATTTATCTAAGTGTGTATGGTAAGTGAATGGTTTTAACTTTCTTGGGTAATCAAATCTTCTGTTTTTGCTGACAAATTGAGTACTACGTTGCCCTGGACTGAGGTCGTACCAATGAGGTCTACGGTAAAGATACGTATATTGTATCCGTAGGTAACCTATATTTCCAAAATTACAAATATGTATTCACAGAGCATGAAAACAGTTCTCAACAGGAACCACTACTCTTTGGAATATTACTGTCACACACAACCACTTCGCATTACTTCAGACATATGATTCCAAGTTACCCACAAAGTTCAAGGCCAACGACTAAAACAGATTTCTCAGCTTTGATTCGCTGATTTGCACAATTTGCTCTGACATTTGTACGATGGAATCGTTTATTTTCTCTGAGGCAACATCTCACTGGACACCAGTCTTTTTGCCTAATTATGTCATTTGGAACCTACTGAAAAAAATATAGAACCCTGATACCTAATATCTTAACCCTAAGTATAAAAAATTACATTTTTTGCATACACGTCAATGTCCGAAATTTCACATTTTTACTTTCAAACGCGTTTTTCCGAAAGTTTGAATTTCAAAAAATTTTCTGACAAAAATATCTTGAGAACCAAATGATAAAGAGAGTTCATATTTTCACCACATATTTAGTAGATCTTTTACTAAATATTTAGGTAGAATTAGACTTTTAGGTATTTATGTTGCTTAGACACATAATTTTATATATATGCATGTCTTTTTAAAAAAAAGTCTAAAGTTTACTCTACGATTTTTTATAAGCCACTAATACTACCATGATAAATCCACCTAAATATTTAGATTATATCATTATTTTCAAAATTAGACCATGAGCAGTGCAATATGTTGAATAGTTTCTTAAATATATCATTTTGAAATATGGTTTAAACGTGCAAAAACCAGTTTTTATTCCTGTAGGTTGTATGTGACAACTTTTTGGCCGTTTCACATTTTTTTTGTTAGCTCACTACACACTAGAATAAATAGTTATTGTGTACTAGCATTGTTATTGTGTATTTCAAAAAAGGTATTTTTTCAGTGGTGAATCCCCTTAAACGGGAATTAAAACATGTGGTCTTTAACTTGAGGGAAGGATGGGATTAGGTTTCTTAAAAGGTCTTGAAACATCTTGTATCATGAGATTACCATTGAGGCGACACAAAAATTATAATTTTACGGTAAACGTTAAATCGGAAACTTTTCCGTGTATTTTAAATTACTTACTTAAAACTTAGCCACTATAGTCACTGTAGTCATTTTCCTCACTCTTATCTGTGACTCATTCCCATTATCTAAACAATTCTATGATTTTTTGATAGAAAAAAAAATATTTTACCAGAAACTTAAATACTAGAATAGAAACTTAAAATTGATTGATATTACTAGCCGCCATACCCGTGCTTTGCAACGGGAAGAGAACGCATGAGAAGAATTAATTTTGCGTTCCATTGAGCTGCTGTATGAAAAGATATTGCCCATTAATGTAGTCGATACCTTTGTGTAGCCCAACGATCACAAGACCAAGTGTAGCCTAACATTTAAATCAAACGGTACAAACATCACAAAATATTTTAGCTTTTTATAGATATAGATAGTGTATGAATTGACCTACGCCTACGATCACACTACGATAGAAGAAAATCGGCGAGGGCACTGCCAAGCCTAAGCTCGCAGTCCCAATGGTCTTAACTGAGGTGTATTGGTTTTTATGGTTATTATAAGCCAATCATCGGTCTCGCTCGGGCTAGAGACACGACTCTCGGCTTTTCAAATAGTTTACATTATTCTGTTTCCATCTATATATCTAATTCGTAAGCCCAAAATTTTACAATGAAATTGTGAGCGAACCGGAGGGCGTAGAAAGCTGGGAGGGGTCTCATTTTAAAGGTCTGGGCATGAAATTTTGGGGAAAATTATTCATTTTTCTTAATTATGCACCAAAAGGTTGTGACAGAATAAAATAATTCATATTTAAATAACATGGGAATCTAGGTCATGTTTGCTTTGTTTACATTAAAACATGTGGTTTAACTTTATTTAAAGCATATGGTAATATGTAATATGCACTGTAATATGTATACTAACCCTTAAGAGAGGTTGAACCTACCAATTGACTATATTAATTTAATTGCACGATCTGGAATGCCACCACACAAATTAGTTTTAAAAGTTGGTTCAATAGTGATGCTCATTAGAAATATGAAGCTAGGGTCTGGATTAGTTAATGGAGTACGATTGGTTGTGTTAGGTATTACTGGAAAAAGTGTAAAGTTAGTAGTAATTACTGGAGTAGGCAAAGGAAACGTATTTTCCATGCCAAAAATAATACTAATATCCACAGATCCTAATATGCCGTTCAAGTTTACAAGGAAAATTTTCACAAAAATTGGCATTTATTTGAAAAATTTATCTCCATGTATTTTATCTAAGTGAATTTGTCTATATTCAAAGAAATGTATATACATTTAATTAATAGTCATGAAGATTATCATTGAAAATTATCCTTAGTTGTATTATGATTAGAAAGTTTATACTATAAACACACCGCATGAAAAATCCTTTGTAATTTTTATTTTTTAACAGAGCAGACCTCAAAATGCATTATGCAGGTATGTAATAACTATTATACATATTATAATATACAATAATGTTAAACGATAATCAAGGTAGGGTAACCCATGGGACTAATAATTTGTACAAAATAATTACTACAATATATACATAGGGGCTACTGCCCCTACAAGCCACTAGAAAATATATAAGCGCTATTCGTTCGGCCAAGCGCGGTAGTCATGTTCTAGCTACTCAAAGATCCCTGCGAGTGTCAACGGATACCGAGGACTCATAATAAACTACCAAGGCTTTAAATCGCAAAATAAACCATTAGTTTTCAATTCATCAATGGTAGTTTTGTTAAAGTCTAGACTATATTGGTTTATTTTCCCAGAATAATTTGAAATTACCAATAAACTAATAAACTTCTACGTTACATAATTTGGTGACATCTAGCGGTAAGTAGACAAACTACGGCGCACTGTGGCTAGAGGCACCTAGCGGATACTAGACGAACTGCGGCCCACTTTGGTTAGTGACACCACGCACAATTTGTTATTCAGGATTAGTTTTGCCAACAGTGTCATTTGGAGGCTTCTGATTGACAATAATGAAGGTTTACTAATTGAAAAATTAGTTTTGTTCATTAAATAAAATTATAAATGCCTCAAATTCAATTTTATAATTGTTTATTATGAAATGAAACTGTCATAAACTAACCAAACCAACAAAACGTGCTGATTATGAAAAAAATCCAATGAAAGTTTATTAATCGAAAAAATTGTTCTGTTCATAAAATATAATTATAAATGCCTCAAATTCATTTTTTTTTATAAAATAAAATTGTTGTTGTGTGTTTTTATATAAACTGTCCTAACGTAACCAAACTATCCAGACTTGCTGATAACGAAAAAACTAATGAAGGGTTATAATCGAAAAAATAGTTCTGTTCATAAAATAATACTATAAATGGCTCAATTTCAATTTTATAAAGTTTTAATTATAAAATTAAATTGTCATAACCAAACCAAGCCAAACCAAACTTGCTGAAAATGAAAAAATCAAAGACAAAAAAAATTTGCCATGGGTGAGATTCGAACCCTGCTCCAGTGGTTAATCAGCCCGCCACTTTAACCACTACTCCACCGAGGCAGATGACACTGAGACATATCAATGCGGTAAATGGTGTTCCCTCAGCCAATCAGAAGCCTTCAAATAACACTTGGCAAAACTAATTCTGGAATACTGTAAATAATTTATAACTAAAAACCTTTTTTAAATCAAAACGTTTTTAAACGCACTAAAAAGTAACCTCTGCTCTTCGAACTGTCAAATTTAAGTATTTACAGCTGACTTAAATTAATCGATATATTTACATTCTTTCAAAATGTAAACATGGAAAATTTGGAAGCCCATGGGGCGTAGCCCCAGGGAAATATGAAAATTAAATGATATAATATTGCATTGTCTTCCATTTGTGAGCTATGTTTCAAGTTTCAAGTCTCTAGCTCATCGGGAAGTACCTATCAAAATTTGCAAGATAGCGAGTTAATGAAAACTAGCCCAAGGGAAATATGAAAATTAAATGATATAATATTGCATTGTCTTCTATTTGTGAGCTATGTTTCAAGTTTCAAGTCACTAGCTCATCGGGAAGTTAGTATAAAATTGATTGCAAAATTTTTACCGGACAAGAAAGTGAGCTAATAAAAACGTTTTAAAATTCAGCTGACACCACTAGGTGAAACCCGTCGAAATCGACGGTTACTTTCAAGGCTTACGTTAATTCATCTAACTGTGATAAATTGGGTGAAATATACATATTTTGAGCATTTAGCATTGTTTAAAGAGTAATAAGTGTAAAAACTATAATGATTTGAATTGCGTTAGTTGCCAAATTTGGTTGATCATTCAATGACTAAAATATTTCCCATACCTTAAGTCATCGGAGTTATTATTAGTGTTATATGATATATCTTCCTTTGGAAGAATGAGATGGGTAACAGACAAGGGTAACAAAAGTCTTTTATTTCATTAGTCGGTGACACCTATCGGCGACTAGCGAACTGGCACTTTTTGAAAATCTCATACAAAATACAAACAAATCTTGGACTAAAAAGGTTGAAATAAAACAGTATTTTACATTTATCTTTTTATTCTTGACACCAAAATAGTACCAAGGTAGAAGAGCTTAACATCTAAACTTATCTAGCATGTAATTTAACTCAAATTAAACATGAAATAGGTGAAGCTCGTATTAAAACTATATTTACAAATAATAAATTACACTAAATAAACAAAATAAATGCACTTATTGCTTACTGTTTCAAGTCATTTACGTGTGTATACTGACAATTTTGCAGTTCTTTGGTAAATACTTACAACTATACTGGTCTTTATTCTAAATGAAGGCTTGCAATGAAACTCTTGTTGTGAAAGGTACTTAACTCTGAATGCAGTTAATTCGAACATACAGATAAAGGCACATGAGAAATATACAATAAAAATCTTAAACATAAAACTCTCGTCAAGCAAACGAAATCAGTTTGAATAATTTTACTATGCAGCTAAAAGATAAATTAAGCTAATTCTTGTGGGTTAATATTAAATGAGTCGTATATGACAAAGCTTGGATAAAAAGGAGTGGAATAAAAAGAACATTTTAACATCGTAATTAGTTTGTGCAGGGAAAGGATTTAAATTATTCAACTCAAATTGTGGTTGTTTCAGACACCAAAATAATTTAATACTGTATTTTTTTTACCTATGATGTATATTTGTAAATTAATAAGTTCATGCTCATTACTTTTACAGTTAAGAAAATAAATTTACAACAAATATTACAAATCCAAAATTTCGAATTTAATTGATTTTGCAAATGATTTTAATTGAGTAACCATATAGTATCTTACATTGAATAATGAAAGAATAAATACAATTCAATATGAATACGCTTTTGTCACGTTTTTTTATTTGAACCAGTGCAGTAATAAATTTATATTGTAAATTTTAATATAATAGAAAAAAATGGTTTAAATTGTTATATAATTTTACGAAAATAAATTGAAAAGACTTTAGGGTCATTCACGGAGGTGTCAATTTTAAATCCTCCTTGATTTTCAACAAATATTCAAAGTTTGAACTTAAAGTAACTTAATTCCATTTCCCTGTCTTGAAAACAAGTGAACGTCTTACAATAGCTATTTTCTATTTGCAGAGTTGGTGTGAGAAAAAACTGATTTCAAAGCAGTGACGATGGCGTTGTGGGATAGAGGCTCCCAGAAGAGGGAGAAATTCGAAGAGTTTAAAAGTCGTAAGAGCTGGCTTCCTCGTCGGCCTTCCTAGCCCTGAAGAGTGCCTTGTAGACAACTCCAGCCACGACCCCGCCTAGGATTGGGCCCACCCAGTAGACCTGGAACAGTAATGCGTCAAGGTATGTCAGCGTCAAGTTATGTCAGCGTCAAGGTATGTTGTTTACACATACAATATAATAAAAGTCTTACGACACATTTGGATAAATTGACGTGTACTAAAACATGTACAAATACAGGGCGTTTATAAAAGAATCATCAAGTTTTAATGGCATGTACCTCACCCAATTCTTGTTTCACATTAATATTAGAAACATGTGCTTAAAAAGCATGTTTCCAAGTTTTATAATCAGCTGTTCAATAATCAGTCTTGGTTTTTTATTGGACGTGTTTGCATGTTTGCAAAATAATTACAACTCAAGAACAAAAATCTGTGTTTTTCATTGACTTAAGTGCATTTTTAATAACCGTCCAGCGTGAGTTTCGGAGTCATTTTAGACAGACACACTAAAGCATTTTAAGGTGGTAAGGTGGTATCGCCAGTTTAAGAACTCTGGAGGTGTATTGAAAAGTAAAAGTAGAAGTCGCGCAAGAGTTCTCTTAGAAACTGAGGTGGATTGGCAGATTTAACGATAATGACTTGACCCTTCTCAAATGGCCCCGTAGATCTTCTGATCTTTCGTTGTGTGATTTTTTACAACGTTTTTATAATGCCAATGACTCAAACACTTCAAGAGCTCCGTGGACGAATTCACAATGCTGTAGAATCAATGAACCTTGCGATGCTAGCCGGTGTATGGGACGATTTACAACATAGATTGGAAACTTGCTCCACGGCTAATGGACGGCGCATCTAGCACTTATAGGGGTATCTATGAAAAATTTAAGAGTTCTCCTTTCTGTTGATATATTTTATAGCCATATTTGTTTAACATTAACGTCAATAAAATGTTTTAAAACCTGATGATTCTTTTATAAACGCCCTGTATAATCAAAAGATGTTACAATTGTTATCATTTGTTAGCATTAAACCAAGGGTTTCCTACCAGCCTAGATTAAAGGAGTAGACAACTGTGTCTACTACTTTATGCTACCTCACATTGGTTATCAGGCCTAAACCCATGTGAGAACATAAAAATGTCAATCAATAAGTTTTATCAGTCACATACAAAAAGTCTTAGAGGATAGAATCTATATATTAATAGGCAAGCATGTTTCTTTAAAACCTTTTTTCTCAGCTCGTGTGCATCACAGAGGAAAACTACACATAGGGCCTACTCTTAAAAAGATATTTTCCTGCAGATGTGCAGAATCCTTTTATAAATTAAAATATGCTCAACAATCGCCACATAAAATAAATTGAAAATAAAAAAATAACATGGGCCTTATGGGTTGCTATGCTGGTGACGAAATAACAACGAAATATAAACAGAAAATCAAAACAAATGGAAGAAATACTAATTACATGTTTTATTTACAGTATGGGGCGAAGTAGAGAAGTCTGTACATCACATATGTTTGGCAGATTTTTCGACCACTGGACGACCTCTAGTATTAGTAAACACGAGGTTTATGAAATCGGTCTAAGGAAGACAAATATTACATGTAAAGGTATGTCAAACTTATGTATGTACAATTGTTAATTTTTATAAATTTACATTATAGTTTTGACTGATTGCTTGACAACTTGATGGTGATAGCGAGAATTATTTTATTTTTAGTCAGATAGGGTAGGTAATATATTCTCACATACTGTTATACTGGCCGATATAGGTAAAACATACATGGAAATTCGTCGGCTTAACAATTCGATGTCATGTAGCTGTAATAAAAGGTTAGCATAGGTCAGTGCTGTTTGGGAGTAGTTGTTGAATTGGCTAGGTTGCAGGTTAGGTTAGGCATAATTCTAATCTTACCCAGTGGTTGTCCCAGTGGTTTCCAATGACAGCGGGGCCGAATGACCTCGCAGGGTTCATGCTGGCGCCGGTGTACTTGATCTAGAGAACGACAAAAATGTCAGAAAAAATTTAAAATAGTAACTATATATGAAAATACTAATGTGAACATCAGTAATAAACCTACAAAGGTTGTTTTAGCCCATTCTACCAAACCATTCATATTCAGCTTAAATACGCATCCAATGTTCGCCACTTTCTGATAGAATAGAATGTTATAACAATTTACAAGTACTTGAGCTTGACTAATGAGGGGATCTTCAGAAAATGTTAACATTTAGGCTGAAGCAGCAGCTTCGTCAATAACAAATCCACGAAGGTCATATCTCTCAATTCTGCTCCCACCCTTCAATAATAAATAAGCCAAGTTATAACTTGCTTGGTCTTTAGCAATTTGCAACTCCCCGGGCTTCGAGAAGGAATCAAAAGATCTTCATGAAAAACCTTAAAGTCATAGAGAATGCTAAGATGGTCGTGTTTTGTTTATCAAATTGCCACTCTCAGTTAGCTTAGCTGAATCATTTCCCTGGCCTGTGGCTGAATCCAAAGACAATTCGGTCTTATGGGACTTTGGTCTTATTCTGCCTTATGGGAAACAATCTTTGGTCTTATGAGAATCAATCTTTGGTCTTATTTGAAATAATATTAGGTGCTGTGGAACTCACCGCGGCTAGATGACAGGTGGTGATGGCCAGACCAATAGCGACGGGCGCGGCGTTGCCAAGATCCTTCCTGCGGGAGTCACAGACGGCCTGGACGGTGAGCACGAGCACAAACGTGATGACAGCTTCGGTGATGAAGCCCTGGGTGGCGTCCAGACCGGCGGCGGAGTTGACCTCGGTCATGCACAAGGTGCCTTGTTGAGCGGGTGGAGTGATCACCTGTAGAAACATCGGATAAGTTGTTGGATAATGGTTTTTTACTTTGTCACCTGAGAAACTCTCTGTGTCTTAGAAGTAAACAAGATTTTTGTTCTCGAATCTTGGGCTATGGAAGATGACCGTGTTGAACAGCAAAAATACTCAGACGTTCCAGATGCATTGCAGCAATCAGTTTGTGGAGCATTTAGCTTGCCCCAAAGATCGATTGTTGCAACCAATCCGAAAGGTCAGCCAGTGTTCTAGCAGTTCAAAGACACGTTGAACTTCTAAAAGATAAAACACAATCTTCATGAATTCCCTATCTGATCACTCACTAGCAGAAACCTGTGTCATTTGATAAACACTTGCTGCTTTACCCTACGGGAAAAAGAATCTCCAACCTTAGGAAACGCTTCAACTTCAAATTCAAGTTACATCTTCATCCATTGAAATTTAGCTTGTACTGAAGATAGATTACTTCAACGAATCTAAAATTTCCGGCCAATATTTTCATCAATTAAACAGCCGAAGAACAAATTTCCACAATACTTTGACCCTACAAGCGATCGATCTTCTTCTCTACTTACCCTATCACACTTATCATGAAAATCCCACTGAGAAAAGGGTTTAAATTTAAAGGATGTGTAATAATATTGAATGCATCTTGAAAGAAATAATATATTTGGAGAAAATGAGCTTGGCACCTGGGGTTACAGTGCAAGTAATTAAAGATAGCCGGTTCCAGCGTATAGTATTTGATGGTTCAAAACTGGACCCAGTTAACCTTGGATATCGGGATTAAAAAATAGGTTCAAGCATCTGATGTAAGTCAGTAACAAAACTACAAAGGAATCTCATTCCACCCCTCTAAGAGCATGATTCAATGAAATTCCTACATATCATGATGACTAAACTTACAAGAATTAAAAGCTAATTATCCGATTTTAAATTGCTCTGTGTTACGTGAACTACACTAATAGGCTGAGAACTGAAATTGTGAGGAAGAGAGTTACTTTAAATTGGGTGAGTTCAGAATAACTTGGCAATGAAAGGTCTTCTTGGTAGGTAGTTATTGAAGAAGATAATCAACATTATCCCTTCTTATTTAAAACAAAGTTCCAAACGGAACTGAAAAACAAGGAATATTGTAAAACACTATCTATAAATGACTAGAGATCATCCAGTCCTTTAATCAAAGAAAAAAATTACACATTTCCTTCCAGCAAAATTTACTCGTCAACATCAATCTTCAAAAGATTTAAAATCTTCAAACCACTTTAGGTTGACAACCACTTGCCTACCTTCAGAATAGCGGATCCTCCAATGGCGCCGATGCATTGCACGATGATGTAGAAAGCTCCTTTGAGGATGCTGATGTGTCCAGTCACTAGGAGTCCACAAGTAACAGCTGGGTTGATGTGACATCCACTCACGTGACCGATACACTGCAACAATGGAAACTGTCAGTACCCAGAATTCCTTCACAGCTGGGAATTCGGGGTGTGGGAATGTGGCTGCAAGTTGGACGTAAAGAGTAAGCCACTATATTGAAATTTTATCTGAACCGTGTATTTCGAGTTTAGAATTTATTGATGTCTTCTTCTTAGTCTTTTTCCGAAGAAATTGGAGCTATACTGTGGTCAAAATTGTATCTATGGTCAAAGGATCAAAGGATAGAGCGTTTGTGGAATTTGTATTTTTAAATAAATGCCAAACATACGTTCAAGATGAGACACACGGTCATACAAAGAAAAGATAAATTACTCTAACATGGAAATATATCGATAAAAATGCATGCAAAAGTAGGAAAAGTACCAGAGCAGGGTTAATGACCTTGGCTGACCCCGCTCTGGTCAATGAATGAAATTACGTAAAGAAAGCAGCAAGGTCGTCCAGGTATCAGTGGCCGCTCTCTGTCTCTCTCTTACACACTGCATCTACGTATCTTCTCTCTTTCGCTCACTATGCACCCCGTATAATGTCACTTATTGGTTTACCTGACGATATTTTTTTTTAAATGACGAATCAGAAATAAATATTGCGATTTCAAAGACGTTAAAGGATAATTCGAACTAAAATAATGGTTCGCGGCGAAAGGATAGTTCAAACGAATGAGTAAAAAAGGATGAAAATGGTTCTTCAACAAAATAAACTTTCATGCCTGAAAGATTGACGTTTTTACTGTTGTTAAAACAATATCTTGTTTCATAAATTCTTATTGCTTAAAGCAAATGGTAATTAGTAGAATTAAACCGTCAGGGATAGAAGTTGTGGATTGAGTAGGATGATAGCTTTGTTACTAACAACTTGAGGAGAATACTTCAAGGTAAAATCTCTCCATAACAAATATAATTTGGTCCCTACTAATTGAGCCTGATACAAAACTTTATTCTAAGTAGGCATACTCTGATTTTCTCCTTAAATAATAATTTCTTTTTGTGACGATTGTAATGGTATACTTGTCAACGTACACTATACTGTCATACTTATTTTGTAATCTTCTCAAGCGACTGAGTGACTGAGTGGGCTTATCAAAGATAGAATTAGACACTTTAAACATTGTATAAATTAATTTATTATTAAAAACTTTGCAATACACTTACACGGGTTCGTAAGTGTGGTATGAATTGTTGACATTAATTAACTATTTTCCAATAACTATCATTCTTGATAAAGTTAAGAGACTCTTTATCTTTGACTTTGATTGGTACAAGACTTCCAACTGTACAATTTGTAGCCTCAAAGCGTGCTTCGTATTGGTGACGTTTAAACGCTCTAGTGTTACAAAATCTAAATGTTTTCATTAAGGTGAATTGTCTGTGCTTTACCACAGAAAAGTTACCTTTCTTCTATGCGCCTTTACTATTTGGCCATAATGCTATAGAACAAGCATATAGGTTAAGGGTAGACTTCCGTATCTGTTGGCACAAACAACCGAATGAAAATATTGATTCGATAGTTTCATTCGATATATCGTTTGGTAAGTTAGGTTAGGTTAACCTTACTTCGAATTAACGATATATTGAATAATATATTGATCGATATTTTCATTCGGTTGTTTGTGCCAACAGATACGGAAGTCTACCCAAAAGGTACATCAAACGGAAATATAAATCTTGCAGCTTAAATTTTTTATCCTCACACACTTCTATCCTGGAATCTCCTACACGAGCGGGAAAACACACGAGTTGTACAGAAACCTTGAGCTAGATTTGAAACGGTTTCATTAGAGCTTATTAATTAGAGCACACGCCTTAAACGAACATCGAGCTGCAAAAACTTGGGCAATCTTTCATTGTTGGCGTCCAAAATGTCGGCCACAATTAAAACGGTTGGAAATCCCTGCAGGGTGGTATTAAAAATTCGCTTTCGGACCTGTAATATATGGGTGTCTGAAATTCGCGAACGTGGGAGATGCTATGCATGATTGTGGTATTAGAAGATTAAGTGGTTTGACTAATTACCTGTATGAATTATTTCGTGGTGGTCTATGCGGTGGTGTGTATTTCCTCCCAAAAGTATGAACATTGGTTTGGGAAGTTTGTCTACAATTAAGTAAGAAGTGGTAACTAAGCTTTAACAACTTCTTGTTCAGTTATTATTTTCTGTATTTAGTTGAAATATCTATGCCACTTCACCGTGACATATTCTGAGTGAACTCTTAGCTTTATATAAAATTCGAATGCAGTGAATCTAGAATCTTTGACTGTGGAAGACGTAGACACTTTAAGCTTATGTTTATTATGTATCATTACCAATACCGTTACCAATTGAGAAGAGGACGCATCCTAGGTGCGTACTTTAACCAAAAACATGAGTGAAGTATGAGTATAGATTGTTGTGAATATGTGTATGTGTAGATTTGTTACTGGTTAAGATCAGCTGTTTCATTAGCCAGGATCATTTCAAAGCCCAATGATCAGGGACAGCTGGGTCCAGTTTCGAACCTTCAAAAAGCTACTGACTTTTCGCAGGATCGAACCGTTGACCCTCTAAGTGTAGGAGAGCACTACCCAGTCATGATAGCCGATAAATGCTGTACAAACACTATAAAATAAACCTTGGAGTTTTTTCAACAAACATTTTTGCCAAGGTTTGTAAAATAGTTGTTGGAGGGCTATTTAGGTAGGATTTTAAAAATAATGCATCTAGCTACCAATCAAATATCTACCACCCATACAAGTTGTTAAGTCATAATTGAAAAATACCTACCGATTAAACAATCTATTCCTAAATGAAACGGTCAGATAGAAGATGATTCGTTCGAGACCAGCACAGCATATTTCAGTATAAATTCAACACTGGTAAAATGAATTACAAAACAGAGTGATATGACAGTAGTAAATTATATTACACAACTCATATGTAGGTTTGTTTCAGATTTTGACGTCTTGACAGGTTCATTTCGTGTCGGCGATGTTCAAAGTAATGACGCTGGTCGATTTATGATGCAGAGGCATTCGGGGCAACTCCTGTGAAGGTCACTGGTTCAAATCTCGCTCTGGTTCTGGTAGCTGTGATATATTATGAGTCCGCTTAATTGAGTTGGAGAAATGGGAAACCTGGATGAACTAATGACTAATGGATTTGGCAACAATTATACTTTGAAAATTACCATCAAGATATGTAAGATTTCTTCTTTGCACGATATGATTGGAGCAGATTTGCAAACAACAATGGGTTAACTTGTTCAATGAAAAGTCCATCAAAATGTCACAAGCAGTTTGAGAGAAATTCGCAAAAATTAAGACAGTAGAAAAAAATCAAAATTCTCCTTTGAAAGTCACACATGAGCGTTTAAAACATACCATAATGTAATTGGTCGTTTTGACTATAATTAAGTCAAAACTTGGTCTTCTAGAGAAGACTGTGTCTTTGGATTGTATCTAAATTGTAACCTGCAACTGATTTCAGTCGATTTCCAAAAATCTGTAGCCAAAATGTCTGCCAGTATCTTCAAGTGCAACGATGTGGTCTTCTCCCGAAAAGGAAGATTCGGTTCTCTACCTCAACTGTGGAGCCTACCATCTTTTAGTTCATTAAGCGTTCTGACCTAAATTATATGATTTAACTTTTAAAGTTGATCTTGTCATTATTACATTGTACCTTTTCACCCTTTACATTCTTCTTAGATATAAGATACCAGAACCCCGCCTAATTTACGATATTCATCAAACCACAAAAGTGTAACTTCTACATGCAACAGTAAAATTCTTCATGGTGACGTCACAGACAAGACTTAACCGTTGGAAATCAGGTCACGCTGCTTCTGTTGGGAAATCGCAACAATATGTGATTCCACCGAGCGACAATAAATCAGGTTTATGGCTCTGGAGGTTTATGCCGGAGTGATTGCAGCCTACAAAGACAAACTACGCGGCAAAAGTGGCAGATGCCTTTTTTGGCGGGAACATCGTATCGATTAATCCGGTCTTGTAAGGACTGACTCCTCCCACGGGCCTCGTAGTCTATGGGGTTTACAGCCTCACCATAGTCTATGGGGCTTACAGCCTGTTCCCCATAGTCTATGGGGCTTACAGCCTGTTCGTGTTCACCGTAGTCTATGGGGCTTACAGCCTGTTCACCTATGGGGCTTACAGCCTGTTCACCATAGTCTATGGGGCCTACAGCCTGTTCACCATAGTCTATGGGGCTTACAGCCTGTTCACCATAGTCTATGGGGGTTACAGCCTGTTCACCATAGTCTATGGGGCCTACAGCCTGTTCACCATAGTCTATGGGGCTTACAGCCTGTTCACCATAGTCTATGGGGGTTACAGCCTGTTCACCATAGTCTACGGGGGTTACAGCCTGTTCACCATAGTCTATGGGGCTTACAGCCTGTTCACCATAGTCTATGGGGGTTACAGCCGGTTGACCATATTCTATGGGGCTTACAGCCGGTTCACCATAGTCTATGGGGCTTACAGCCTGTTCACCATAGTCCATGGGGGTTACAGCCGGTTGACCATATTCTATGGGGCTTACAGCCTGTTCACCATAGTCTATGGGGGTTACAGCCGGTTCAACATATTCTATGGGGCTTACAGCCGGTTCACCATAGTCTATGGGGCTTACAGCCCGTTCACCATAGTCTATGGGGCCTACAGCCTGTTCACCATAGTCTATGGGGCTTACAGCCTGTTCACCATAGTCTATGGGGCTTACAGCCTGTTCACCATAGTCTATGGGGCTTACAGCCTGTTCACCATAGTCTATGGGGCTTACAGCCTGTTCACCATAGTCTACGGGGGTTACAGCCTGTTCATCATAGTCTATAGGGTTTACAGCCTCACCATAGTCTATGGGGCTTACAGCCTGTTCACCGTAGTCTATGGGGTTTACAGCCTCACCATAGTCTATGGGGCTTACAGCCTGTTCACCGTAGTCTATGGGGTTTACAGCCTCACCATAGTTTATGGGGGTTACAGCCGGTTCACCGTAGTCTATGGGGGTACAGCCTGTTCACCATAGTCTATGGGGGTTACAGCCTGTTCACCATAGTCTATGGGGGTTACAGCCTGTTCATCATAGTCTATAGGGTTTACAGCCTCACCATAGTCTATGGGGCTTACAGCCTGTTCACCGTAGTCTATAGGGTTTACAGCCTCACCATAGTCTATGGGGCTTACAGCCTGTTCACCGTAGTCTATGGGGTTTACAGCCTCACCATAGTCTATGGGGCTTACAGCCTGTTCACCGTAGTCTATAGGGTTTACAGCCTCACCATAGTCTATGGGGCTTACAGCCTGTTCACCGTAGTCTATAGGGTTTACAGCCTCACCATAGTCTATGGGGCTTACAGCCTGTTCACCGTAGTCTATGGGGTTTACAGCCTCACCATAGTCTATGGGGCTTACAGCCTGTTCACCGTAGTCTATAGGGTTTACAGCCTCACCATAGTCTATGGGGCTTACAGCCTGTTCACCGTAGTCTATGGGGTTTACAGCCTCACCATAGACTATGGGGCTTACAGCCTGTTCACCATAGTCTTAACAGCCTGTTCACCATAGTCTATGGGCGTTACAGCCTGTTCACCATAGTCTTAACAGCCTCTTCACCATAGTCTATGGGGCTTACCGTTCCCTTGTCCCTGTAAAGTAAAAGGTAGCTGGAAACGTGGGTAATTAGTGATGTCTTTACCATACAGTCAAGGATCATGTAATTTACGTTTTTATTTGCATTAATCGTGTAATAGGGTATGTAATGTGAATCGTGGTAAGATTTACTACTATCACTTTAGATATAGTCACAATTTTATGGTTGAAACAGCTGTCACAAAAATGCTGGGAATTAGGAATAACTAATTTGACAAGTAAACTTTTGCAACTTACAATTAACAGCTGTTAAACATATTTACTGTACTACGATTTTTTTACGTGATATCATTGACTTTTGACAATGTTGTAGCGGAAATTCCATTTATTCATGTAGATGTAGAGTATCGAAACTAGTTATTACAATTTTCTTTCTACCTTACGCACCAAATTTCATACTAAGGCACCAAAACGCAATAAGGTTTTATATAACAAAACTGGAATTGGGTTTTCGATGAATGCCGCAACGTTTGGCTTATTTTTGGCAATCCAATCTTATATAGATTGAATTTTGCAGTTCCATTCTCTTATTGCGAATATTTCCATCACGTAAATGGAGGTCCACACTTTTGGTTTCATCACTAAAAGTCGCCCAACCTATTTATTTGCACGTGAGCTGCGGGTGAAAGGTAGTAAATGTTTTAGGTCTTTATGAAGGCTGCAGTTTGCTATTTTCCCATACGTGAAAAACTCCAGAGGCCATTGAAGTGATTTGCACATGGAGTTAGCGGCCGTTTTTGCCCAATGGGAATATGACGGACTATAAATTTTGTTAGAACATGAAAATGGCGTTTAAAGTCTTGTTGTTTAGAGAGTAGTTTAACCATAATTGATGGACAAGGGCTTCAGGGGTATATAATTTAGTTGATTTAGGTTGTATACCATAAGCAGTGTTAAGCAGTCTAAACATTCAATGTTTGACTAATTGAATATCAAGTTTTATTAACTTGTAGTAGTTTTACGTGTACCTTTTAGGTTGTAAAGTTAAAATCGTAAAAATGACTATTTTAAAGCTGTATATTGCAGTAAATCTATTGTATTTTTTGGAATATATATCGAACAAATAAACTCTTTTTTCAATTAGGATATGGTCTGTTTTTGTGATAAACTCGTATTAGTGCCTAATTTTATAAAATTTGATTCATTAATTCTATGTTTAACGTTTGCTGAACAGACATTATTATCATTGTCAATTGAGATGTAGATGACGCCACCTAGGTGTGCATTTTAACTCAAGTATGAGTGAAGTATGAATGTAGAATGATCTGTGTTGCTTTGTTACTGACTAAGATCAGCTATTTCAGTCAGGACCATTTCTTTAAAGCCGCTGCAGGAATAAAATCAGACTATACTTTTTCACCGGTAGTTACCAAAAACATAACCATAAACATCCAAACCCCCCTTTAAAAAACAAAATTACATCGAAGAACTTCAAGTGCTCAGACGATCGACACCTTTGGCATTCTGTAACCGATACTTTGTAAACAGGCCTACACAACAGTGACAGACAACTTGATGAGGTTTGGCAACAACGGCGGTAAGGCGTGGTGCGTTTGCGTTACGTTACGTTACGGCGTTACAGACAGGTGTAGGTTGAAAGGGGTCACCGGGTGGGGCGGCCTCCAGGTCTTCGCCCCCCTGGAGTCAAACCTTCAACTTTCGGTCTCGTAGGCCGGGGTTCAAGGTCGGGATGCGATGTGGTTGGGTTTTTGTAGTTTTTTTTCAAGGCTTTGATTGGTGTTGTAGATAACATAAGTGGATTCAAACGAGCTGTTCGCTAGTTTTTTGTTTCGAAAACATTTCGTGTTCCTAAGAAACAGAAGTCAAGACTCAATTGAAAAGTTAATTTCAAAACATGCCATTATTCAAACAAAGCTTAAAAATGGCCAAGTAAACTATTTTTTTCGTTACAGGTAAGTTGATACATATTACATGTTTTGTGTTTGTAATAACAATCACCCGATAGTTTATAACTCTTTCTTGTTTGTTTTAAACAAATGTTGGAAAAATCATGAAACTATCGCTTTGATTCTTTTGGTTACTAGGTAGATATGCTATCCATTGAACCAGCTGTAGCTAATTGTTGATATGAAATATAATTAAATGAGGTGGTCATAGAGTTTGCATTACATTACATATTATCTTTTTTTGTGTTCTATATTGTGATAAGTGATGCGACAAAATATGCCAGCCTACAGTAAGTTCTCATTTCCACTCTTTCGATTTGTCTAACTACGTCAAATTTCATTCTAAACTTGTCTACAATTACAATATGAGAATATTATGTCTACCCATGGTGGAAGGAAAAAACATAGGTGTGCTATTCCCGTCATATTCTGACGTCACTTGGATTGCAAACAAAGGATCACCTGATTGTAACTGTCAAATTAGTATGTATTTGTTTTGATTTGGTTGTTATTGTTTTTATTATTATAAAAATAATAACAATCAAATAAAAACAAATACATGATAAATTTGACATTTACAATCAGGTGATCTTTTGTTTGCAATCCAAGTGACGTCAGAATATGACGGGAATAGCACACCTATGTTTTTTCCTTCCACCGATGTCTACCACTCTTTGCTGACACTCACAATGTAAGATTCAGACGTTTTTGACCGTCTAATACCATGGGACAACTTTAATTCGGAATTTAAGATGTTCAAACGTTGCAGAGGGAGAGTCTCTTTTTCAGACTCTTCCGATTAACCCAATTATATTTTCACTATCTAAATTCTCTCTTTATATCAATTACTTTTTCTTGTACCTCGACTTCAATCAACAGCAAAGATTCACCTAGCTGTATGACTCCACATCTTTCACTCGATGCAACAATAAATCAAGTGACTCATTGTTAGTCATTCTTACTCGTTTATTGCTTCGTTAATGAGCCATTAACATTCTCATTCTTGAGCATTATTTCTTATCAGCTGTTCGTGTGCAGTAAACTAAATTTGCTATTAGCGACAGATCCAAAGAACAGCGTGTTAATACTATTTCGAAGAACGGTATTTTTGTGGATAGAGAATGTTTGACAAGACTAACTTTATCTAAGTCCTGTGATGGATTAAAATAAACTGGTAAGCTACGTTTAAGGTTCGAAGATGGACCAAGCTATTAATAACTTAAATCAATCCACAGCAGTACTCTTCGTCGGGCTTAACTGAACTTCTTTACAAGATACAAGAATAAGTGCTTTCACTTTAAGCACTTACTACACATGAGAATAGAATCTGCAGTAACCTAGTTAAAGGTTTTACTTGAATTATTAGAATATTTTCATTCTAGAATCGTCTTAACTCTATGACGTCTATTAGGCAATAACGGGTTTTAAACCTTGATAAACAAATTATTGATTACACTGTTTGGGTAGCTGAGTGGTATAGTGCTCGCCTACAAATAGAACATGGATCGATCCTGAGAAAATTCAGTAGCTTTTTGATGGTTCGAAGCTGAACCAGCTGTTCCTGATCCTTTGGATTTAAATAAATGATCCTAGCTAATAAAACAGCTGATCTTCAGTAACAAAGCTACAGATCATCTCACACCGTTCTACACTCATCCTTCCTTCACTCATATTTGGGTTAAAATACGCACCTAGGTGGTGTCCCCATCTCAATTGATAATGATAATGTACTACCAAAGAATCGAAATGAACTTTTAACGCTAGTTAATTTAACTTACAATTTCCAAAGTCTACACTTACTTATCCACGAAACTCTTACCGATAACAATGTACTTATTTTCTATTCAAGCCACAAAACTTCGTAAGAAACCTCCAGGTGAAAATATCGTTCGCCTTTTCACGCACGAGTTTTATTCAAAAGTTAATTACTTTTACAAGCCATTGTGCTCCAGGCGCCGAGCTTTCGCTTGCAGATTTTTTAGGCGATCATTCCCGAGGCTAGGCCTTAAGTGAAAGGGTACTTACTGTACATCCTTCAGGTGAGTTAGCTATTGGCAATAACTCACTCTGACAGCTGAAGATTCGAGGATCGAACCTGAATCTTCAACCTTGGCATATTGGTTTGGCACGGATTACTCGATAGTTAAACCTTGAGTTATTGAAAGTGATTTGCAAACTTTAGACTCGGTTTAGGTTTTATTGTGTAGTTTACTTTGTAATGTTTTCGTAAAATAATTACGGCGTCTCGGATGAAATAAGTTTTTGTTATACATTTGTTTTTCTACCACTGCGTGGAAATGATCACATTACCACACTTGTAAACACTACGCAAAATTGCTAATTTCCGCTCTAGTGCGGGCATGAGAATTATCGCTTGCTTAATCAGCTGATTTCACAGTTGGCGTTTCAATAAAACACTAACCACTGGCAAAACCTAAAAAGAACAAACATAACCAAAATGATATTTTACATACGGCTAAAAAGTTAATCTTTGTGTCATGATAAGTTTATGATGTTAGAAAATCTTGTGTGTTATGAGTACAAACAGTCAATGTCGGTCTTAATTAACAAATAAATATCTGTTCTACGGGTGTTAACGGTTGCACCTTTCAGTATGAATAATTCTAATTCTAAATTTATTTCATTGCAGAAAACGAGAAATAAAGCTGAATTATCATAATGTAATTTGTAGATATTTTGATGTGTACAAATCCACACATAACGTATTTGCACAACAATATGCAACCCACCTTGTGTTTTACACTTCGTTCACATCATTTATGCGGTTTAAGAGGAAGCTCCCCCAACACTTTTTTGTATTTAATGAATGTTGCTTTAATCAGCTGTTGAGCTATTATTTTGAAGGTAAGGGTAAAGTGGAATATATTTCTTCCCCTAAAACCATCTAAATATTGAAAACGAAGCCTAAAAAAACTCGGCAAGTATGTTTTCCAACTCATCATCGACAATATACCTATTACAGTTTTTGTTTACAATGTTCATTCAAAGTCGTAAGAGGTTGCTCGTATCTAGGCTACATCGGTGCACAAAAACGATGAGTTGCATTGTAACCATCGTTAACGACGGCTTCGTTTTCTCCTCGACCTCGGCCGCTCTCGTTAAGGCGTCCTTTCTGTCGTTAACGCGGGGAGAAATATATCAGCTGATTTATACTAGCTCGATTTTCGTAGTTAATTGCTTGAGCGTAATGCATTGCTTCGAGCCAGGTGATGCCATTGACTCTTGGGTACTGAAGTAGACTTCACAGCTACATGGAGCAGTCAAAGCCATTTTAAATTAGAACATAGTTCAGCGTTTAGTTTATAGAGTAATATTCTTTTCCTACAGTCACCCGACAAAGTTGGCTTCCCTGTACTGTTTATAGTACAGAAAGCTGCTAATTGCTGCATATTTATACTTTGCCGCACGGTTTATACTTTGCCGCACATCAGGATTCCAACCAAACAACACAAAACAGCGTGGTTTTATTATGCACGTAATCCGTGTACGCTTGGAAATAGGTTGGCAACACTTAAAGATAATAATACTATGAACAGCTGATTGACTATCTATATAAATAAAATTAGAGTTTTGTCTGTACATTGCTTAGAATAATGAACTTTTTGGTTATTTTTACATTTCATAGGTCAGAGAAACCGAATCAAACCTTATCTCAATTTCTGTCTGTCTGTCTGTCTGTCTGTCTGTCTGTCTATCTGTCATTCTCTTGGTAACGCTAAAATACGCACTTTATTACAACTACTCCTCAATAACTATAGCACTGTCCCGCCTGAAACTTATTTTCCAAATACTATACATATATGAGATGGTTTTAGACGTATTTCATCGAATATGAGACAGTTAGATATTTAACAGTAAACCCTTGAAAATCAAGTTTTTGTCGATTTTTGACGTGGAATTTCTGGAAGCCCATGTTAACCTTATGAGAAATGAAATTATTGAATCTTAACAGCTGTTTCAATTAAACAAGTTGGTTCTGTTCTGTGATGTTCAATAGCATTAAAGTTACAAGGATTACCAACAGGGTGCAGCACTAGCACTATTATTTCTTTTACATTTATGACAACAGCTAATTTGCAACCTGGAGGCGAGTGAGCGTAGCGAACGAGCTAACCTGAAGGCAAGTGAGCGTAGCGAACGAGCTAACCTGAAGGAAAGTGAGCGCAGCGAACGAGCTCCAACATACAGGTGAGTGAGCGTAGCGAACGAACTTCAACCAGGACGTGATTGAGCCATGCAAACGAGATCAGATAGTAAAAATAAAAGTAAGCCTACCGTTATAGGATCGACCGGCAGACACAGAGGTAATTTAACCTTTTATTGATTGTCATACCGATCCGGAACAACAAAAAACAACATAAAATGAAGCTATGTATAATAGTTTGGCCAGCATATCTTAAAATATGCAAACCAACTGCTGTTCGTTATATAAGAAGGTTTCAACTGAATATTATAAGATCCCCGTGCGTAGAACGGGTACACAGCTAGTTATAACTACGATTTAACCTGTCATTTCGTGTTTATAGTTTTGGTATTTCTGAACTTTCTGGACTTTTCTTTTAAACGTTTTTAAAACATTCCTACGGTCTTAATAAACAAGAAAATACCTTTAAAGCATTTTTTTTAGGCGCGGAAACCACTTCAAATTACAAAAACATACGGAACTATATTCTCAAAAGACGGAGCACATTTCTTGCCGAGGAAAAATAGCGGAGTGATACGGACCACGGGTACTACTTTCTCCAGGGCACCATTTGTGTAATTGTGTTGTAGCTGAACCTAAAAACGTGTTGTATAGTGTTTGAAAGACTAATTATTTATGTTTTATAGTGACTGTAGGAAAAATATAATGTGTAACACGAGTGAAAAAGGCCTTTGCTGCACTCGAGATCATTCCGCACTCGCCTGCGGCTCGTGCGTAAGCATTGCTCTCGTGTGCAGCAAAGTGCCACTTTCACCACTAGTTACACAAATAACTATTTATGAAAGGTAAACGATTTTTTATGCATGAAAAATTTGTGAAAATTTGATTACTTTGTTGCTCATTGTTTCAGAACTTCCCTTACAGCTTTTAGTTAAACTTAGCTTAGGTTAAACTCTTGCCTATCAAGGAATGGGAGTTTTGGTATATTGTACCATATTTATTATTATGCCATTGTTTTTTTAACTATTAACTAAATTATAGCATCTTTGAATAATGCAGATATTAAATACATCAGTAAACGAAATACAAGCTCACTTTGGACAAAGAAAAGTATAAAAGGTCTTTACGGTCGATTTCAGTGAAATTATTAACTTTACAGTGGCACTTTATATTGGGGTCTCCAATTAAAATTAGCATTTTAACCAAAATATGAACGAAATATGAAAGTAGAATGGAGTGAGATGCCTTGTGTAGCTTTGTTACTTAGACCACGTCTTTATTTAGCCGGGACCATTTACCAATAATCAGAGACAGCTGGGTGTAATCAAATGAAATAAGTTGGATGGAAAGTTTCTCGAATACAGGCATTTTGGACTCGTGTTACACATTATATTTTACTTACATTTACCATAAAGCACAGGATCTACTTACATTTGATCGAACTTTAAAATAAAAATACTGTCCTCTCAGGATCGAACCGGTGACCTATAGAGTGTTAAATGAGCACTATAATCCCTCAGCTCCGAAAATTATATGAGAGAATAATCAAAATGTTGCTGGTGTTCACATTCAATAATAATTTCCACTTCGCCTCTTATTGCCCCTTTTCTGACTCACATCATTAACACAATTTACTACACCATATGACTAATTAAACATGATTCACATATTCTACTTTACACATAAGTATAGCTAGAAAATAATTATCTAACCTTGGCTATAATGATCAACTTGACCCGCTGATATTTAGGTGTTCAAGGCTAAATAAACCGCTTAATCATTTTACTATGATACTCACTATCAACCAGATATTTTACATGTATAGCAAAATTGACACCTTCCAGTGCTTAGTGAGCACAATTATTTTTGGATCAGTTTCAGTATCCTCCATTTTAAATTCATGGATGACGATTTAGTTCCCTTTCCATCGTTACTATTCATAAAAAATTCACCCTTGATTTCATTCTAACGTTTTTATTTTCTATTTAAATATTTCATTTGTTTTATGCTGTTGATAAATACACTCATAGAGAGCACACGCAAAACACATAATAAGTAAGTACTATTGTAAAGCAGATGATGTAAATTAGTTTTTTTTTTTTTAAATTATGACGAATTAGCCGTGAAACTCTACCCAATGAAAAATATCACATGTCTCAAATCAAATTAAGAGTTCAAGCCAAATAACCTTTTACATTCAATATTGGATCTCTTAAGAGTGACCCTGACTCAGTTGGAGGCCACATTAAAATCTGATATTTTGAATCTAAAACTAACAACGGTTTTAACATTAAAATTAAATATTTAATTTTGCATATTCATGTAAGAAAATTCATGGTCAAATTCAAGATTTGCCGATTCTTTAGAATTACTTAAAACCCGACGAAGAAAGAACTGACAGGTCCAGTTTTAAAATAAAAATTGTATTTCACACTTTTGTTACGACAAACAAAAAACAACTTCCATCCTAAAATAAACTAAACTAAACTTTTTTGGAAAACTAATCAAGATTTTCTAGTTTCGACGACAGGGGCAGTTCGTGATAGAAAACGCCAAAATGTTTCAGGAAAAACTGTATAGACTCCTAAAATCTGAAGGATATGCGAGGATTGAACGTGCAACCCTAAAGAATCGAATTTATAGACGAGATTCTAACAACACGCCCTTTTTAAGCTACCCAGATACATAATATTAAGTAGGCCTACTCTCCGATCTGCAAGTATCGATTTCTCATCTTTCAAACCTGCAATCCAGAAACATTTTAATCACTAGCAATTAATTGCATTTATCGGGACCAAGGCCCTAGCTGAGTACCAATGAGAGGTGAGTGTAAATGCCACCTGAGCAAAAGTGGATTCTTTCATGAGGAACAAACCGTCTTTTATTCCACATTAACCATGTCAAGGTTTGTCAGAGTGGATTTGCATCTCAATACCAGTTCATGACCGAGAGCTGGGAAGCGATCATGTGGAAAATCATTCACAGATGTCCACATGGTGACAATCAATAGAGTAGGTTTGATCAATAAGAAGTATTTGGTTAAAAAAAAAATTCTTACAGCAGAATCCAACTTTTGTATGTTAATACCATAAAACCGCTATTAGCGAAATGATAAAATTAGATTAGGCTTTGTACGAATACGAAGATTTTGATGATGACTGAAGAACGTCTTGAATTATAAGTGTGAAGATAGCATTGTTACTGACTAAGCTGTTTCTGAGCAATTGATTTGAAATCCCAATGATCATTGACAGCTGGGTCCAGTTTCGTACTATGAAAATTGATTGATTTTCCTAGGATTCCTAGGATTCCAATTCCATTGACGTTTCCTAGGATCGTACCAACTAATTCAAACCTGATCCACTCTTCACTAATCTCTACCCTGAAATACTCTGGTGTGGTGGTATGCATCTAATTTGGTATAATTCACATTGTACTACATTTTTATCAGACTATTCAAAAGCACCTAAAAGCAAACAAATTGTAGACCCAATAAACGAATCATTTGATCCTGATAGCTTTTCAAGGAAGGTATATTGTTTACCTAATTTTTGAAATGTTTGTAGCCTTTCTTCAAATCAGCTGGAAATAGCTAACCAAACCCAACTATTTCCAATATCAAAACAAAATACCCTTATCCTAAACCTCTATGTCGGCTTGTACTACAGCAAAGAGACCTAATTGACACGTAAAACTCATTTGCCATTACTCAACGAGCAAGAGACAGCAGCGAAGTGTGATGTCACTAAGACAATGACTCCAGGACATTTGTCTTGTGACGTACCCGAGCCTGTGGCAACTATGGACTGTGGGCAGCTAAGTAGGGCTTCGGCGAGGATTGCACAAGAAGAAACTGTAAGGCCGGAGGTGAAAGGTAATCAAATTTCTTTTCTGGAAATTCTGGATGTGCACGAGAATTGTATGGAACGTGGTGTTCGAAAGTGTTCTGCGTAAATTGTGTTAGAGTAATTGGAGAAAAGTATAATTAGGTGTTATATATGATGAACGGGGTGTTTGTTATTTTTGAGTTCATAAATATTGTGATCATCCTTGTGAATGGAAATAATATTTACGCCATTCGATTTTGGAGTTTGTGAGACAAAGGCCATTTGCAAATCAGAACTTGTTGGAAATATTAGATGATATTCTTCATGCGTAGGCTTTCTAGGATATTAGATGATATTGAACTGTTGAGGAATTCTACCTAAAATATTTTACATTTTGTATAGTTTTGGAAGATAATGTTTACACCAATGCAAATTTTGAAATTCAAGGATACAATTTTCGCATGGTTAAACATTGGTTCAACATCGAATAAAAAGATGGGGTAAAACTTTTTAGAAATTATTATTGAAATAATGTTACAAAATAAAATTAATTAGTCACCACACTTAAATACACAGCAATTACTTTATCAGAAGACATATCAAACATTTACCCCAAATACGAAATACAGTTACAAAAACAAAAACTTTCTACATTTGTGTTCTAAAACCAAACTCACCACACTGCAAAATACAAGCAATTATACTCCATGCACTAATCAAGTGTGAACATAAAAGAAATTACTAAAACCAAAAATTTTTATAAAACGAAACTAAACCAATGTGATCTAAAAACCTAAATATCCCAATTCAAAAGACAATGCAGATACATAATGAAGAGACACCTCGTCGTTACCAAAATCAAAACTCATAAACACGACACTTTATCAAACTAAAACATAAAATTTATGATCACAGAATAAATTTGGTACGTTTTAACACTTTAGTCACCATACATCAAACGTCACATCTACTTCATGAAGAGACACTTGATCTAAACCGAATGCAAAACATTTACTCAACAAACGAAATGTCGTTGAACCAGAACAGATCAGCGACGCTCCAAGGCCTTGGATGCAGAAGGAGGTTACATTCCGTCATTTCCCAGCTGAGCTGATGATTGGATGACAGCGACCTTGATGATGCGGCTGCGGTGACAGGAGAGTCAGGGAAAGAACAACCTCGTGGTGTAAGTAGACAGTTGTTTACCCTTCTACATGTTCTTGTATGGATCTGGTCACTAATCTGCTGCCTTGACACAGACAGTTCACTTAGATAAGCTCACTTAGGAGATTCGACTCATCGTAGGTGACAGTCAAGTCAGGGAAAGAATCCTCGTGGACAGTTCACCCTACTGAATGCTCTTCTATGGATCTGGATACTAATCTGCTGCCTTGACACAGACAGTTCACTTAGGAGCTTCGACTAATCTTAGGTGACAGTTCAATCAGGGAAAGAATCCTTGTGGACCGTTCACCCTAATAAATGCTCTTCTATGGATCTGGAAAGGCTTACTAATCTGCTGCCTCGACACAGACAGTTCACTTAGCAGATTCGACTCATCTTAGGGGACAGTAAAGTCAGGGAAAGAAACCTCGTGGACAGTTCACCCTACTAAATGCTCTTCTATGGATCTGGATACTAATCTGCTGCCTTGACACGGACAGTTCACTTAGGAGCTTCGACTCATCTTAGGTGACAGTTCAATCAGGGAAAGAATCCTTGTGGACCGTTCACCCTAATAAATGCTCTTCTATGGATCTGGAAAGGCTTACTAATCTGCTGCCTTGACACAGACAGTTCACTTAGCAGATTCGACTCATCTTAGGGGACAGTAAAGTCAGGGAAAGAAACCTCGTGGACAGTTCACCCTACTAAATGCTCTTCTATGGATATGTATACTAGTCTGCTGCCTTGACACGGACAGTTTACTTAGATCAGTTCACTTATGAGATTTGACTCATCCTAGGTGGCAGTAAAGTCAGGGAAAGAAACCTCGTGGACACAGTTCACCCCTCTAAATGCTTCTCTATGGATCTGGATAATAATCTGCTGCCTTGACACAGACAGATCACTTAGAACAGTTCACTTAGGAGATTCGACTCATCTTAGGTGACAGTAAAGTCAGGGAAAGAAACCTCGTGGACAGTTCACCCTACTAAATGCTCTTCTATGGATCTCGATACTAATCTGCTGCCTTGACACGGATAGTTTACTTAGATCAGCTCACTTAGGAGATTCGACTCATCTTAGGTGACAGTAAAGTTAGGGAAAGAAACCTCGTGGACATTTCACCCCTCTAAATGCTCCTCTATGGATCTGGATACTAATCTGCCTTGACCCAGACACTTCACTTAGCACAGTTCACTTAGGAGATTCGACTCATCTTAGGTGACAGTAAAGTCAGGGAAAGAAACCTCGTGGACAGTTCACCCCTCTAAATGCCTCTCTATGGATCTGGATACTAATCTGCTGCCTTGACACAGACAGTTCACTTAGATCAGCTCACTTAGGAGATTAAACTCATCATGGCAAATTTCACACGTCGTTTTGCCAACGGTGATTTTCGCGACTGGAGGAGATCAAGGTCTAGTGAGAGATTTGATTCTGAGCGAATTCTGGTGTTCAGTTTTTATTTTGAGGCTTGCCGCTGTGTAGTTAATCATGTCGTTCGATCTACAGTATTGCGATGAAAAACTAATAAATGCTAGACAAAACCAGTGCCTTTTAAATTATAGCTAAACAAGAGATTTAACTTTCTTACATGAAACATTATTAGCTCCTTGTAAATTTAGCCTTTTCTTGAAACTCCAGTGGATTTTAAACTCTCAGAACACACGATGATTTATTTTGGCACAACCTGCAATTGGTGTTGTGTGTACAGTGTCGATTAAACTTAATTCATTTTTTCACTATTTTTAATTTGAATATTCTGAACATTTTGTTATTTCTATTGTACATCTTGTTTAATAAGATTCCCTGTTTTGCCAAGTCCGTGATCCCATTCTTTCCCCCCTGAAAACTGGGCAAGATTCCAAACGTCAAATCGTCGTTACACTTTTTCTAACTGAAGAAGCCCATGATAATCCTTATAATAATCTTAAACTTCCACAATCAACGATGTACTTCAAGTAGACTTTAAAATCGTGATGTGATCGTAAACCCATGAGGGACAGCAACCAACAACAACCCTCCAAGACTGCCCTAGGGCACACACCCTCTTCAGAATAATTTAACTAAACTATTTCACATCATAAATTACACTTCACACATCTAACCTCCACGTAGAAAAATTCGCACTTTTCGCAAAGACGAGCATTCCCTGTTAGAAAGCTCTGGCAAGTTTGATCTCAAATCAGAGATCAGTCGTTACCCTTGGCACCGATGTGGGGATTAGCATATAATGCCTCCTACCCGGCGTTAACATCTACTGAGCGATTTAGAGCCTGGAGTGCGTGTAAGGCTCTAACCCAGCGGGGCAAACACGCCGACAACCCGACTTGAGCCGTGGGAATTACCTGATCTCTTATGGCCTTTTAGTAATGGTAGATCACTACAGGATGATTTTGGGTTGGAGTTAACTTTTGGTGGGTTATGGAGAGGTTAACAGTGAACTTTAGGTGTTCAGGTTTTCCAGGTTAAGATGGGGTTGTGTACATTAGTTATTTGTGTAGTGTGCTGGTGTATATTTATTAATTCGTTTTTGTGGAAGGTTTCTCGAGTGCAGTAAAGGCACTTTTCACTCCCGTTATACATTATATTTTTTCTACAGTTACTCTTCTCACGGTTGGTGACTACCCATCACATAGTCTTT
The DNA here is from genome assembly GCF_028750875.1 of Macrosteles quadrilineatus. NCBI lineage: Eukaryota > Metazoa > Arthropoda > Insecta > Hemiptera > Cicadellidae > Macrosteles > Macrosteles quadrilineatus. The sequence goes on from NW_026542597.1 coordinate 85,411,844, forward strand.
CAAACAGTGTACAAAACGTTTAGGTTAGATCCAAACATTGAACGAAATGGGAAACGCTGCACGAGCTGATCGTAGTCGTAATATCTTTAAGTGTTGCCAGCTTATTTTCAAGCGTACACGTATTACGAGCTTAATAAAAGCACACTGTTTTGTGTTGGTTGGTTGGAATACTGGTGTGCGAAAAAGTAAAAACTGTGCTACAAAGTAAAAAGTGTGCGGAAAAAGTAAGTAGATGCAGCAATTAGCATCCTTCTGTGATATGAGTGCGAGGAAGGCCACTTTTACAGGTGACTGTAGGAAAATGTTATTTTATGTGCCTTATCACCTAAAGAAGGGATCATATTTCAGATTATGAAACGTTGTGAAAACATTTTTTTTTATGATATGGTAATTTTCTGCAATATCACTCCAATACCAACGCAGGGTAATAATAAATTGTTGTTAAACTTATGTTAAAAAGTCATAAGTTTAAATTTTTCCATTGTGAAAAATAAATATTTATTACTTTTATGCCACACCGACTCATTTTTCGATATATTTTTTCTACGTACAGGCTAAAAGGTTAGGGAAAATAGTTTGAAAAAGATCTTCCCTACGTTTTATCACATTCATTTACAAATAAAGTTTCCCAAATTTTGCTTAAGTATAGACTATGTCTACCTTAGTAGGGGTTGACGATGCTAGTCCACAACCTAGATTTTCAAATCACCTTACCTTATAACTAACACACCTATACTTGTTCACAATCACTAAAACAATTCATAAAATCCAACTGAACAAACATGAACCAGCATTTCCATTAATTTTGGAACCTCCAGTTGTAAAACCAACGCCTAGCACAGTCCCATATCAGGAGCGCCCGCGGTGATAGTGATAGTGAGCTGTGAAGATGCCACTTTTGCACTGTAATCACTAGAATCATAATCACCATATCATCACCTCGCCTTGACTCCGTTATTGGTTAACCGGACAACCATGTAGGGATAGCTTGGTCTCTATGTAACTAGTGGTCAAAATTGGACATCAGTGGAAGTTTGTGGGGATATACTTGAAAGAAGGTGAGATACTTGACAGTGTGTGTGATATATTCGAAGGTATGTGTGATTACGAGTACTTGGAAGAAGGTGATATGCCTGAAAATATGTGTGAATACTTTCAAGTAAATTATGTTTTTAAGTTGATGGAAAAGATTGACTTTGTAGTATGGACATAGATATACTGAGTTTTCGATATTTGTTGTTAAATATTTAGGCAATTTAACATTTACTTTGACACTAATTATGAGTATAAATTACTTTAATTGATCAGACTGTTAGAAAGTAATGTTTGTATCGGTATAGTGTAGCAAAGAGATTTAATAAAAACTAACCTCACCACCAATGTATGTACAGGTATAAAACTGCCACAGTTTGAGTTTGTTGTTTTATTTTAAAATAAATTTTTTAACAATTTAAAAAATGTATTTGTTAAAATACAAATTTATTATCTTGGTCGTCGTGACTCTCAAACTTAAAATCGTAAATACTCATCGCTATCTACACTTTTAATTTTTACACAAGTTTTTTTAAACAATAGATGAGCAATTATAATCAACCATTATCTTTGAACCCGTTGAACAATAGGCTAAGATGAAGACCAACGATAGGTCAGTTAGGGCTCCAATAAACTTCATGAGTTTGGACAGGCCATTGTTTCTTGTGATCTTACGTGCTAGATAGTATCTTTCTTGCATACAGATCAGATCACGGTCTTTAGTTTCCCTACTTCCTTTTGTCACAGGAGAGACTTCTCTTTTGATGGTGTAACTTTCTCTATATTAATATGATTGAAATATATTTTTGGGTATACGAACTCAACTCCAAATTTAGGATTGAAACCCTTGTTTCTCTTACACAAAAGCCATTGGTTTTGGACATATTTTTTTAAGATCTAATTTTCTAAATTTTCAGTAACTTCAGCTACACAAAGGTATAAGTATACAAAGGTATAAAAACCACGCCTCTTTTCCTTGAATTATTTTTGTCTGACTTTGCAAAAGAAGTTTTTCTTAGTTTGATAGGTAGACTAAGAAAGAGTTAGTATACTAGACTCTTAAAATAAATATCTCTAATCAAAGGAGAGAACCATTTTGAACTCTCATTTCTCACGAGCAAAATTTAATACGTTTTTCAACCATCATCGGTTGACACTCAATCGTTACTTTAAAACCACACAATTTCAAGATAAAGAAAACAGAAGCCTAAAGAAGAAGCGACGTTTGCAAGATGTAAACACTTCCTAAAATTTCAAATGGCAAAGAAAGCTACTTATTCAGGTTTATCACGCTTCTTTATCAAACCTTCAACTTGATCTTCCGTTTCAGGGTCTCACGTTCAAGGACGAAGCGGTCGCGGAAGCTTGTTAATTGAGCGTAAAATCTGGGAAAATGTTAAACAGAAGAAACCGTCCTTGACATTGAGCAGGTGATCCGATCAGTTACGGTGTTTAAGCGACATAATAGAGTTATTGTTTTGCTAAGACTACCACTACTTTACACTAATTAATGGTGTTAGAAATTATGAAGGAGTATAGTTTCAAGAACGCATTTCTGGTTATCAAAAACAACTAAGCACCTTTTAAACAGTGTTGAACAAGATTCCTCCATCCTAGATTTTACAGATCCCTCCAGTACCTAAACTCAAACAAATTCACAGCAGCCTTCTCTTTATTATTACCGTATTGCTTTTAGAATAGGGACATCAGTTCGTTCATGAAAAAGGTCAGTAGCTTTAGGATGATTTAAAACTAACCATCCTTGATCTTTGAACTTGTATTGAAGGATGTCCTTGATTAAGGACCCAGCTGATCTTAGTCAGTAACAAAGATAAGGTATCTTCCTCTCAAAGCTAGCATCTAATTTATTCTACACCCATCCTCCAATCTTCACCTTGTACCTCACACCCTGGCGTATAGGCATAGTAAAAATATAATACAATTTAAATAAGAGATATTATTCAAAAAGCCGTTTCAGGTTCCTTAACAGTTTGACATGAAATAGGTTATCAGCTCATAGTGGACTTTAAAAACAGGTAGTTTGATTAACGTAAAAAATTTAAATTGGTAACATTAAATCCAAGAGTCTCAACAAGAATCTCTAGTTTTAAACACTTCACTTAGATAATACGCGTTCTCCTTTTTCAGTGATTGGACATATTCAAGATAGACTTTTGGACTGACTTTGGCCATGACCTTGCACCTGATGGCGATGGTCAGAAGAATGGAAGGTCGAGTTTGCTGCACGATCCAGTAGATGCACTTTTACTGTTAGTTGCAGACTGAGAAAACTAGGAAGAGGTCTTCACACTGAGAAAGTTAAGGATTCATTTTGTTATTTGTAGCGATGTTCAGATAAATGACTACAAGTTCAAGTTTACTGCATGATTTTAGAAAAAATAGATACACCTTAACAGTTGATTGAAGAAACTAGGAAAACTCTATACAAGTTAAGTGGTCAGTTAGAATTTATGAAGATGCTCAGTTTGCAAGGTCAAGTAAAAACAACTTCCAGGTATCTGACCAGCATCAGGATTAGGTGGAACTACGCAAGTAGACAGTTCTATACTCTGTATTATGGATCCTGTCTCATACCCGTGTTTACCTGGGTACAAGGCCATTACGAAGAATAAACGAAGGGCCAGGAGACAAGTTCCATCGTGCAGACTATGTACTCTTTTGCACTTTGGTTTGAGGTAGATTTAACAATAATAGTTTAATTGTTTGACTTAATGTGGTTCTTCATGAATGTGTGATAATGTTTCAGACAATGGCAGGTAACATTGGTCGTTATTATCCTTTGGAAACTGTTATCCTTTGGTAACTGTTATCCTTTGGCAACTGTTATCCTTTGGTAACTGTTATCCTTTGGCAACTGTTATCGGATCGGTGAATATCCCAGTCTTCATTGTATAAGCAAAACCATAATGACCAACAATCTAGGAAGCTCTTTCAAGGAGGCACATTTTCCCTACATTTTAGATCTTGTGTACTTTAATCACGACTTCCGCAGCTGGCAGACGAGATAGAAAGATGAATACTTCTCCTAAGTATTGGCTGATTCCGTTTTGAGTCCTACTTATTAGTATCCCATGATAGAGATCTTCCGGTGAAAGTACAGACTATCACAAAGAAAGACTATTCAAACTGAAGGTATACAAGCCACAATTTTTTCAATGTCATCGTCCAACACTAGGTCAGATGGTCAGCGTTGCAAGTAGGCTAGACTTCCGCTCAGCGAATCCGGTTCTTCTGAGATAATTGGTCCAACGCAGTCTGGGAAAGTCTTGTCTGGGAAGATTCGCCTGATTATTGTAACTTGATGCTACTTTAGATAAAGTTGATCATGTGAAAGGAATTGAGTGAATTTGGGATGGAAAATATTGAGCCAAAACCCTTTGTGGTAGACATTTTATCAAGTTTTCCAACGCAAAATCAAAATCCAAATCAAAAGTAGCGAAATACCTGATCATCTGTAAGTGAAGATTCTTTTCACATCATATCTCAACCCATGTGGCATGAGTTGTTAAGTATTTTGTTTACGAACAATAATTAGTCACATACATAAAACTAAGTAAGCTCTTTAGTTCTACAACAAGTAAAACTAGTTAACATTTAGTTGGTCTGAAATTCATCCGGGACGGGATGACGAACTACTGAATGTCATAATATTAAATTCAACTGAAATAATCGCCACACCGTACCAACAAAGAAGATTGTTTTGGGTACTTCATTTCAAGCAAAGGTTGAGACGTTTGAAAGGTTTGATTGAGTCTATTCATTTATTCAATAAATCAAATCCGAATCAAAAGGGAAGATAGCGTGCGAGGATCAAATGGAATGTTCAACAGACTTCGTTGGTCTCCAAACTTTTGATCTTTTATGAAACTGTTTCGACTATGGTCTCTGTTCCCACGTCAAACCTTTTTAATTAATTACTGACAAATTAGTTTCCTAGGGTAAATAATAATTTTATCAACTGAACCGCAGAAATTTAAATACCTCACAGAACCTTAAACTGTTGATGTACATTTTAAAACAGTTGTAAACGTTCTGGATAGTGCTCTGTATTTTGTGAAGTTTCTAATTTTGCATTGCAATAAAATATAATCTCTACCATAATACATAGGTAACAGGTATTTTTATCATTAATCCATCTACTTTAAAATGACTGGTTTTGGAGCATTATTTTCCGTTTTAAAATCCCATAGGATTGTCAAAATCGTCAAAAATACATATCGTCACTAGGAACATTCAAACACAAACATTACATTTAAAAGCAATTAATTGGTAGCATAATCACGTTGCCAACCAAACAAAACTATTGATCTGATCAAATTGATTGTGGATTGTCAAAGAAAATGGGTAGGTAACCTATATTATAAATGAATAATTTTCTATCCCTTTAAATTTTAATGGAACATAGAATCTCCTGACAAAAATACCTTTTTCCCAGGACGCTAGGCACGAGCCCGGAATTGTTTTCACATTACTTCAGGCTAGGCCTAGGAGTTACGGCATTATTACTTAGGTAAAATCTATTGGTGATTTGGCGAGATTTGAGCCCGGGACCCCAGGAACGGGAGTCCCGCGCTCTAACAACTATAATAGACCAGCTCGCTCCCCCACAAAAATATCTTGCACATGATACAAGTACAAATAGTTAACCTAAAAAACCCTTTGGACAAATTTTAAGCCCGTGATACATTCAAAATACAGCGTGGCCCACATGTTTCGCTCCTGACCTATGAAAGTGAATGCTATTGAGTGGGCGTTCGTGTCGTGAGAATAGGACACGGGACGATGGAACTGAACACAAGTATCAATGGGACCGTGACCACACACACGCACACACACACACATACGTGTTATGTAAAGTATGACAACCGGTTAGGATCCGTTATGGCATGGCTAACTGATTGAGCTGTCTCAATGAGAGCACTTAGTTTGAGTTTAATTTATTTTAGATAAAAACCTATGAGAAAACACCATGAGCATGATGTGGGTATGATGCAAAAATATGTTTCTTTATTTTGCTTCTTGCTAATCACATATTCCTTAACACGTATTCATTATGAATCGGTTTAGTAGTAAGAAATTTGTGAGTTGAAGGATCGATTTAATATTCCTATCGATAACTAAATCGATAATCGATAACTTTAAATCGATAGTCGATAACTTTAAATCGATAGTCCATAACTTTAAATAGATAGTCGATAACTTTAAATCGATAGTTGATAACTTTAAATCGATAATCGATAACTTTAAATCGATAATCGATAACTTTAAATCGATAATCGATAACTTTAAATCGATAATCGATAACTTTAAATCTATATTCGACAACTTTTAATGGATACTAGATAGCTTTTTTCGATGATACACAACATGATCAAGCAAGAAAGGGAGTCATGAAGAAAGTAAATAAAATAAAAAAAAAAATACAAAAGAAATTTTCAAAAAATAAATTCTTAAGATTTTGAAACCTGCCGTTGGATATCCAGTTTGTAGCAGCATGAAATACCCTAAACAGTTTTTGGCAACCTGCACCCAACTCCATGAACGATAGTACAACGTTTTTATTTTCATGTCATTAATGCTTTAAACGGAATTTTCTGTGAATTTAAAAAGTCGTTGCCCTTTTTCGACACTTGTTAGTAATTTCTTTAGCCTATTCCAGGCGAGTCGCTCTGACCTGTTGCTCAACACCTATTGTATTCTAATTTCCACACCAGTTGCTGTTTAGCTACGGATATTGTAAGTTTACAAATAGCTTATTCATTACAAAATTGGTAAAACAGTGTCGCTTTGTTCACAGTTACAAAGTAGTTATTTCGTATTTGTGCTTTGACATTATGCTGTTTGAATTGAATATAAGGATTTAATGCTGTGATTTGAGAAATTTAAAAGATCGAACCAGTACGGAATGTTTTAATATTCGTCAAGTAATTAGAAGGTCACCTCTGTGATCTTGAGAAAACTCAATTTTATTCATTTGTTTGAAACTAGACCAGTCTTTGACCATTGGGGGTTTTAAATAATTATCTTGACTAAAACAATCTGACCTTAGTCAGTAACTAAGGTACACAATACAGATTACTCCATCTTACACTTATCCTTCTTTGGTAATAAGATTACAAAACCTAAGCGAGTTTCCCATAAAGGGAGCAAGCTACAGTATATGTCAAAAACACCATTCGTTGAATTCGATATAGGCTATTTAATCTATTGAGTAAAAAATTTCCGATTTTGATGAAATTTCATACATACGTGTAAACCTATTTGACTTCTACTGTATCTATTTCACGAACCAGCAAAATCGTACTATGGGAATGGGGTTTTAAGGGTTAAAATTGAGTTTTCCCATTTTCGACCATTAAAACATAAAACTTTGCAATTTATTTCCAAATTATTTTGTAGAGCTTAAAACAAACGATTTAGTGTTTTTGCAGTTGTTACATTATAGCTGAAGGAGAAAATTTCACAACATATGAAAGTTTGCTTAATTAGGGTAGTGTCATAACGTATTTTCGGCCAAAAGAGTTTCATTCAAAGAAAACTATTAAGAGAATGATTTGGACTTTTTTTGTAACTTCTACACATTTTTCCCAATTTCACGCCTTAGTGTCAATGGACAATCTCTTTTTCACAGAAAAAATCACCAACATCCAAGCACCAACTTCAAGATCTTACGAGATGATAAATTCTCCCACAAAAGGACTATAAACTTCCCAGCTGAGTCAGCCAACCTACTTTTCTCATTCCTGAACGTCGTTGCCTTCCTGTGCTATAAACTTGTTAAGAATCGCAACCACCAGGAGTTTCCACTGACGTAACCCCCATTATTGCCTTAATTGACCCCGCCCATGATTTCATAAACCCTAATAATATTTTTTATGTGGCTCTTGTTGAGTTCTCGAATGTGGGGAAAGTTCTTGTCACCTGCGAAATACACCACTTTTGTTTTCTAAGTTGGTAGACCTGGCTTAAAGTTGGCCTCTGATCAACTGCATCTCGGAAATATTTTATAGCAAGAACTTTTATAGATTCTTTAAGCTATTGGGAATTTGAACAAGTAGCTACAAGAGAAAGCGTTCAAACTATAGTGCCATTTATGACAGAATACAGTTTACGATTACCTTTAAACCATTTGCTTCATGGCTTTGCCTATCCAATACCCAAATATAGGCACCGACAAACCAAAGTGGAAATCTACAAACTCAATCCACTCCTATAAACCACTCGATGTGGGACCGTTACAAGGCCGGTTAACAGTAGGCACAGGTGCGAGGTGTGGTGCTATACATCTTCTTGTGATCGTGACCCGATAAGCATCAAGACTGTAATGGTGATTGATCCATCCATCTGGGTAATCACGCCATTGTGATAGAAAGGTTACATGAATGGTGTGCAGTAATGTCAAGTACGCGTCGCATACCTCAAGCCGGTCATATGTTTGCGGATATGTTAGAACGATAAATTTGCCTCGGGCTTTGTCGATCGGGTTTGGTTTTGAAGGTGGAAGATGGTTTGACGATTTTCAGAAGAGGATTTGGTAAAAACAGTCTTCACGGTGTCCACGATGTAGGCTAGTTTAACTGTTGCCAGTCTTTACTTGCCTTACATCAAGATTCCAGTTGAATTGTTTATTTGAAACGTTGCAGAAAGTTTAAGTGTGATGTTAGGACTCATAACTATCAGAGGACGCAATTATCATTAGTATAATGTTTTTAAACTAGAAGATACAACTAGTAGTACTTATTTTACTCAACAGGGCAGGGTTAAAGCTAGCTTTGGCCATTGATTGGCGTGCATAACCCAGTGACAAAAAAGGGGTGTTTGGATATATAGCTTAAAAGTAACGTACTATGTTAGAGGATCATCATACAGATGTTCTATTCAATAATAGCTACAGCTAGTCCATGTAGGGGAGATGTCCACTTCAATGTCCAAAAGTAAAGTTTTGTAGGTTCTCCTGCTGACTAGATCAGAATATGAATCTCAAAATTACGTAGAAACTTTGTTTTACCACTAATGATACATTCCCACACTATATATTTTCAACACACACCTAGCAATGAACTCTAAACAAAGAATTCTCATAACCGTTGTGGGTTCAGACGTCAACCATGTTGGATGGATACGTTTCGATACCGATCCGTACCGATACCGATCATTTGTAGTTGGAAGATTCAGCCTCGGTGGCTAGGCTGAGATCGATTCACCTTTTGGACATGTACTTAAAGGAAGACTATAGAGTACAGACTAATCATTTACAGCTTCCTCTGACCTGGACCATAGTAGCGATGATGAACCCGAAGGTGAGTGCGATCCTGACCACGGCATCCCCAGCAGTGCTCTGCACGTCCGTGCAAGATCCTGTCCCTATCAGCACCAGGAGCAGCGTTCCCACCAGCTCGGCAGCCAAGCACCGCCAGATGGTCTTGGAGTCAGTGATGTCATCGATGCCGATCACCTTCTTGGTGTCTGCAAAAAACAGAAGAGATGAGAGTCTCCGGAAGTTAAAGGGGCTTAGAAGTCAATGCAAAAGGTTAAGCACTGATTTAGCAATGAATGATATTCATGATGGGTGGTCTAAGGAGAAACTCGTATTGATAGTGATGGCATCGATATCAACCCCCCCCCCTGAAGATATCCCTTGGTGTACTGAAGTGCTGATTTGGCAAAGAATGGCTGAAGACGTTATTCGTATAGAGTCATTGATGTCATCGATGCCGATTACCTTCTTGGTGCCTGCAAAAACAGGAGTGAAAAGAGTTTATGAGCATTGGAGGTTGTAGGGTGTGTACAAAGTTGATGCACTGATCAATGAAAGAATGGCATTCACGATTGGGGACAGAATATTGATATAGAGTCAGATATGTCATCGAACCTAATCACCTTCTTGGTGTCTGCAAAAACAGGAGAAGTAAGAGTCTCCGGAAATTCTAAATTTGTAATTTACTAGAAAAAATAGACAAACAGTCATAACTATTGGTCGTTCTCAAGCGATAAGAACACGAAAAAGACACCAAAACATTTACAACACCAGATTGTATGTTAGGATGAGAACTTGCAGTATCAAAAGGGAATGGAGTCAGGAAGCTATTCCTAGAAAGCTTTACATGCAGTTTTCTTATCACATTGCGTGGCTGAATATATGTTCAAGACTGCAAACATTGTTAGGTATCGTCAGCTGTTAGCGTCATGCTTACGCCAAATATTTGTATCTACCTACACTGTCTTCAAGGTTCTTTCTTCAACATAGTTATTATTAATTTGAATAATTACAACATAACCTTAAAATATATACAGAATATGAATAATAATGTTTACTGGTACTTTTATTTTCCAGAATTAGGATGTTGCCATTGGATAAAAATGTGTGTGTTGGATAAATTCGCCCCTGATAAGTTATTTCTCATTCATTTGATCTTGTAAGTACTTTAATTTACAAGGTTATTTGTTTACTATTTGGGAAGTAAAGACCTACATAAGTTTTACAACAATGTTTATTATGAAATAAAAATTACTAACAAAATTGATGTTTTGTATTTTAGAAAAAAAAAAATTGAATGTTGGTCTATGTTTAATAGGTTGTGTGGAATCAATTTTGGCTCTATTACAGATATACCTAGCCCGTTGTCCTTTAAGATATGAATTAAAAACGATTACTGATTCAGTGAGGATAAAAATTGTTGTATTTTAAATTAAGTTCAAAATCAGCGCGAATGATGCAGCACTGTTAAAACATTAGTAAAAGTAAGTGAAACATACTTTTTTTTCAAAATTAAAGTTTACAGTACAAATCTTCAAGAAAAACATCATGTATTTTATCCCAATTAAGAATTTGACTATAAACATAGTTAGTTTATCTCTAAATCAAAGTCTAAAAGCCACACACATTTTAGAGCAACCAAGATTCTTACTAGACTACTGTACTCGTATATAAGTAATGTATATTTCATTCTAATATTCTAATAAAAGTGGATTTTAAGTAGGTTAAAGGTTATAGCGTGACCTATAAGACCTATGGAAAGAGCTGAGATAATACATGAGTGCCCATCTGACACTGGGTGGGGCGCTTCCTTAACAATACCGTAATGGAAAACTCATAACTTTATACAAAGATCACTTAGAAAAGAATCTGGCACGATCCTTTTACCTAAACTGTATCAGTTATTTATGATTCAAAGAATATAAATTACACTATTATAAGATGCGATGTTGGGTATTGTACTTTTACAATACCCAACATGTTACTCTTTAGTAACTGGTATGTGTGAATTTGATAGAACAATTGCAATACATTTTCTATAGGATTGTAGGGGTGAAGTTTTTTTAAACCGTTAGTATGGGTATCAATGAAAAGTTGAGGGTATATCCCTATAGTATATCATAGTATTATCTACGTATATTTTTTTACCAAACTTGAAAAACAATCTTAAATCTGTATTTAAGTGCTGTATTAAATCATAAAAGCCAATATAATATATCAATAACTTTTACAAATAACCAAGTTAATTGATAATGTACTAAAAAACTGACCTTAAACCAGGATCAATCAAAAAGATAATTAATAAATTAAGTGCTGTATTAAATCATAAAAGCCAATATAATATATCAATAACTTTTACAAATAACCAAGTTAATTGATAATGTACTAAAAAACTGACCTTAAACCAGGATCAATCAAAAAGATAATTAATAAATTAAGTGCTGTATTAAATCATAAAAGCCAATATAATATATCAATAACTTTTACAAATAACCAAGTTAGTTGATAATGTACTAAAAAAACTAACCTTAAACCAGGATCAATCAAAAAGATAATTAATAAATTTACAAAAAAATAATAAAAAACAAATAGAATATTATTGAAAATAACAACTGATTAATCTTTAGTATGAGACGGGTTCATTCCACAGCATATAAAAAAAATTGTAAAACCGTAAATAAAAAATATTAAAAATCATTAGTTTTACCTTCTTTTAAATGCGATTGTTATCAACATTAATAGGTTGGAAAAAAACTAATTTGGTCATCAACTCAATTTTTAAATTAAAATTTTAGCTAAAAAGCAGAGTCGAATCTCATCAATTTCAAGTGAATCATATATACGAGTATTTCAGTTAAAACATTATCAGTAAATGGACAACAATTTACAATCGTAGTAAATAGTTTTGCCTGATAGTAGTCTATTATTAGTGTGATTGCATATGATTTACTAGTTTGTCAAACAAAATACTAAATTGGACAATTGACCGTGGATGATGAGTTAAACTCATTCTACCTTTAATAATCCTTAGAATGTTTTCCATGTCCAGTTGCGCCTGGAAGCATTTAATACTAAAAAAATTGATGGATTTAAGCATTTAAGTTCAAAATACTCTTTGTTATTTGCTCTTAATAGTTTTGAAGTGGAGAAAAAAACCATAAATACACACCCATCCTCGTATCTTTGAGATGATAGCTCTTCTTAAAAGAACACCAAATTCTGTTGGACCACAAGTAAGACATGTAAAAATAAGTGTATTTAACAAAAACGATTTTTCAGTATAGTTTAGAAGTGTGTAAATCTAAATCACTTAATTTACACTATATTTTGACCAAACTTGAAATTATTTATTTTATTTTAAGCTATTTTACTAAAACACACTTAATTATCCTCCCTGTAGCAGCAAACCTAAGTACTTGTTAAACCTAATGTCATTTAAATAAATTTTATTGAAAATAAATTCAGGCAAATGAAAATTCACTTAGTCTGCAGGTTTGCTGTGGCGGGGGTATTTTTGATCAAAATCTTCGTAGTTGATGTGAGTCACCAACAGACTGACTATCCAATAGTAAATGGTACAACGAATAAATGAAAACAGCTGCGTAAAGTTCAAGGACTTATCTGTTTCGCTTTACAGCATTATTTAAACAAGTGGTCGTAGTCGTACGAAAATTGTACCAAAACTGAGGAATCGTTCAAAGTAGCGAGTGTTAAATTAAAACATAAATATGAACATTTTAGTTGATTGGCAAATACTGTTAAGTTTTTTGACTATAAATATACTAATATGAATTATGTTTATTATATGTGTGTTGAGATTTATAGTTTTTAAATAAAAATACATTTTGTGTATGTGGGTTTTAATTTTTTTACAAATTACCTTTGCAGCCATATCAAACCGTAATCTTTTATGTCCTCATCTACTATTATAGTTATAGTCATACAATCTGAAAAAAGTAGTAGCACATTTTTAGGTTTTTACAAATATGTTTCCGTGTAAAACTGGCCATAGTTCACCAAATATAGCCAAGTAAACCTGGTCCATATAGATGGGTGGTTTATTTTAGCATCCTAAGTAAGTGATAATAAATATAAACACTCAATCATACAACTCACGATAAAATACACATGCGAATTTGAGGACAAACAATGAATTGAAATATGATTGTGTATGCGTGCGAGTAAAATTAACCCGCATAAAACGTTAAACTTGATTGATATAAAATATCTAAACAGAAAAAAAATCATTTTTATTAATGATAATAAAGTAGTTATCAACTTATTTTAGTCAAAAGCAGTTTCTGAAATTTTTTATTTAATTGGCCTAATCGTGTTATGCTTTTCGTGCTTAGGTAGTAAAATATTTAAAATTTGGTCATCAAATCAAGCTAGGTTAGGTAACATTTTTTTTACAGAATTGAACCGTTTAAACAACTTTAAAAACTGTAGTGTTTGGTCATGATATAAGTTGTCAGGGGTTTTTATCATTTAAATTAAATTACTATGGTTTATTTTAATACCTACGGTAACACAGGATTATACTCGGGCCTATTTGTAGACGATTAAACGTTATATGAAAATGTATAGGGAAATAAAAATATTTTTTTGTGTTGTAGTTCGCCACATAACCGTAAAATAATTAATCGTTGCAGCTAATGTCTATATAAAAGTTTATATGAGTCATTTATGTAGTATATTCACATCACAACACCAATCTGCGCTTATACCTCTCCATTTTATACTAAGCTAAACATTGTATAATTGATTGAATTCATAGTAGTTGCAATTTTAGCTTGAAATGCCGCTTGTTTGTTTTGAAAATGCAGTTTTCCACGAAAAGATAAACGCTGCAGCTTCGGCAACTTTTGTAGAATCGAGATAAAATCACCTGCTCATAATTAATGCTGGGTCTGCTCCATTGTTATCAATGACCTTCAGACTGACTGTTGCTTCTCGCGGTTAAAACATATGATAAGATTGGTGAAAAATAACGTACACATTGTTAACTTATTGATAACACTACGTGTAATATTTTTAAGATAAACGGCTGTATTCTTTTCTAGTATTTTTGTATTTGTTAACTATTATACTTTTGGGGTAAGAGATTTGACCAACAATAGTATACATTATATTGTTGCATGCATTGTAAATGTGCCTATTAATTATTTTCAAAATAGGAATTCTGTTACAATTTTACAAGTAGAAAAAACCAACTTGACATTCAAACTTTTAAAATTATACACGGTAAAACTTTTGAGTATTTTTGACAATACTTGGTTTCAAGACTAAATAAGATTACAAAACATTTATATCCAATGTTTAGCTTCCCACACCATAGAATTATTCCCTTTTTAGAGGCAATACCATAAAATTTCATAAACTGTTGCAAAGCTATAAAGATTTTAACTTATTTGCAGGCGTCAAAATATTGATGTAAAAAGGGCTAGATATTACATTAAGTTTCAAAGTTACTTAGTTTTTACTAGTAAAAAGTTATTCTCAATTTTATACTATACGTGTACAGTATTTTAAAAACTTTCTCATTTGCCAAACAAACTATTTATTACAAAATTGTTGATAGTTTAATATTATCAAGTGCACCATTATAGTGTTTTTTCTATCCGTTTACAATCGTATATCTATATTATACCCTAAAAAAATATTAAGCTTTTATACAATAAAAAAAAGTTAAAATTATTCTGATCACACAAAAATTGCACTTACAAAATGTAAAAAAATCTGACATAATGCTTAAAAATAATATAATTAAATAAAATTAACTAAATTAAATCAAGCAGGACGAACACACAGACACTAACACTTGCCAAACATGTTGTGTTCAGTCTACTCCAGGTTTTGGTTTCACTCCGCTACACTTCTACCGTCTACCGCCGCCCGACAACTACTGACAACCAGAACCGTCAGCGCCCCCCTCTAGAACCCCCCGGCCCCCTTGGTACCCCAGGGGTCCAGCAGCCCCCCAGACTCTCAGAGGACCACTCTTGGAGGAGCAAGTTACTGGAGATCAATTAGTGGATTTTTCCATTTCGTAAATCTTTTGTAACATGTGGGATGTCATAGTGGTATATCTAGACTAATTAGTTGATGAGGAAAAGATGGTATTGCTCTAATTGTGGTATAAAATATTTCGGTTTGTTGTGTAAATGTTAAAAAACTATTAACAATATGTAAATTATATAACATTACTAATTGCTATGGCGTATCAACTTGGCGTATTTTAACACCGGTATTTGCGAAGGATTACTGTAGAATGGAATTATATATTTTATGTGAGACTTTTTTACTTTTGTGACTTGACCATTTTTAATGTAAGCCCAATGGTCAATGTGATCTTAAAACACAATTTGCAACAGCAATTTCAAAACTCAAAAGATCCTATGAATTTCTATAGAACTGACGAGGTGACTATTTTGATTTGACAATTTTTTGTTTAGCTGTAACACGGTTAGTCTAGAGCTTAGAACGTGTGTTTTCCCTTGTCTGTGGTGGAACTAATGCTCGGAAGGTTTTAGGTTCGAATCCGTCCAAACACCAATGACTTTTAAATATGTGATAATACTGATAAAACTGATAAAACTGTAGTCTGGGGGTTTGAAGCTCAATATAAGCTATAGGTTCACCTAATGTATATAGGAAATTATAAATTATATGATTTCCACACATTTTATAGACCTTGCCTGTATTGCAAACTCCTTAAATCATCCACATATTTCAGTGTTCTACGTTTTGACAAATGTATTGAACTAGTCATAATTAATTTATCTAGATGTATACGTAGAATATATTTTTTATGTTTGCTTTTTAATCGTTATTCGAATATTTTGCGTATTTTTGGTAACAGCATTGGAGCATCACAAAGAGTTAATTATTTTTGTTGATCCTTAATGAGGTTGCTAGTAACTAATTAAACTGACTAAAAAAATAAATTTGGGAATAAAAATACTCTAAAAACATGTTTGGGAAAAGTAACAGAAGAAAACACGTACTAACTAATAAATATTTTACAGTAATACGGGTATTTAAATGTAATGAAGACAATGTCCTTCAAACGAAGCCAAATTTGCAAAACCTTGAATGATAAATCCCGTCAAAATCTTATCTGGTACACGAGGAAAATGTGACGTCAAAATCTAGACGAGGAAACTTAACAATGTGCATCGTTAGACATTCATAGAATAAATCAAGTTTTGACTTACTTTGCTTAGCTTGTTGTTCATGTTCAAAGTGTACTTCCGTAGGGGGATAGCTATCATATACACATTTTAAAAGAAATGGAAGAGAATCGTACATAAAAAGTATTATGACGTTCATATGGTTCATTCATATGCAATTTCACCCATAGTTTGTCATTTTTTTGGACCAGAAGACAGTTAAAAGGAATATGTTTTTTTCTGATGTAGAGGGTCTATGTAGGGTTTGCTTACTATTGTTGCTTTGTTGTTGTAAAAACTTAAGTAATATTTTCGTATTATATAAAATAATAAAATCTACAAGATATTAATGCAATCAACCACAACCAACAAACTTTTCATAAAATCAGCCTTCAGTTTCTACAGGATGAAAAGTCTACTTTTGCTATACTTTCAGTATGTCAATGATTTAATGTACCTTTTTATGAAGAATTTTTTTTATAAACTGTTTCTGGGTTTCAGTTTGTCAAGTGGTTGGTTCACGAAAATTCTCTTTCGGAGCACCAGGTTCAATCCCTTCCGATCACAAATACGTAATAATGAACAGATTTGTTAAAGGTTTGTCACAGTAAACTGATAGACAACCTTTTAAGCAAACAAATATTGTTCTTTGAGCTAAAGATTTCTGTATTGTAGGACTTTAAACAAACAATACAACATTTATAAAATTTTAACTGCCTGCAACTTTTAAAGTTGGTTTCATTAAACGTATCTTTTTGACAGTTAATAATAATTTATTAACAGATTGTAAACTAGTCAATTATTCTTTATAAAACATTCTCCTATAAAATAAAACCTATGGAATGTTCACTACCATTACATCAAGTGTACCAATTGGTTAGAAAATGTTCAAACCATACGTGTTACAACATAGAAATGTGTTCTGCACCTGCTGAATTTGATGATTAATAGTTTGTAGATGCGTTACTAAACCTAAATTATTTGGGTATGTCATTATATTTCATCTGCTCAGAGTAATAAAAATGCAAAGGATTAAATTTTGTTATCATATACTAAAAGGAAAAGGAATCGACTGAAGATACAGTGAAAGACTTTACATTCGGTTTTAAACCCGTTTTACGTGTTTTATGTCTGGTTCTTAAGTGCGCTTACATAGACTGTAACATTTTTTGTGTTAAAATATTTGTAGTTTTTGGGTTAACTATACTGTTTGCCTTTTTTAGTTATAATCCCAAAGGAAACCACATATTTTTTATCTATTGATAGTTTTTTAGGGTTTAAACGTTCCGTAAAACAACGAAAAGTAGGAGGAAAAATTACATCAAATCTATGAATCACCTATCGGAAAACTAACACCTCTCAACTTGGAATTTAAATGTTGCTATTTAACATTCTATTCAGCGAATCACTACACATGACAATCCAACAACGAAGTACATATTTGTTTAACTTCCATCCAAGTATTGCGTTTTTTGTAGCAAAACCACTGTTTTAAAGTAAAAACCACTGTTCACTCAACTTAAAAAAACAACTCAGTTTATAGACAAAACCTATGCTCACATTTACTTGAATTATATCTTACGCAGAAATTCTTTGCGACTTATACAACTTTACATAATTCCAGTCACGTAATTGATTGAGGATATAAATTACAATGTTCACCCGCTTTGCCTAAGTCAAGGTCACAATGCATCATAAGGTCAACGGGCAAGGACGTGTAAATTATATTTTCCTCTTCAACCGTTCTTTTTTTTAAGTAGTTTTAGAAATAAGATGGATTAACAAAGGAAGAGATTTTGTATGTCCCATCTTCACATACATGGACTCTAGGTTTAAGCCCGGAACTGTTTCCCACATTACTTTAGGCTAGGCCTAGAGGATGTGGCATTATCATTAAGAAAAGAATTAATGGTGATTTGCAGGATTCGAACCAGGGACCTTAGGGAATGAAGTCCCACGCTATTCTGAGAAAAGAGAAAACTAGATTAATTCATGTAAATGTTTAAGAAACATGTTTCTGTATCAATAATGAAAAATATACTAAAAACTTTTGTTTTGTTTTTAATGAGTAACATTCTGACCTAGTCGACAAAATTTGTAAATTTGACGAGCCATGCTTCTGTTATATTGTCACCAGCTGTCTTTGATCATTGGGTTTTTAATAATCCTGGCAGGAGTAACAACGGGTGTTAGTGAGTAAAGAAGCTACAAAGGGCATCCTACTCCATGGTCGTGCATTAATTGCCTCGGAGAGTTCCTTATTTGCACCAAGCCCTCAAAGGGTGCCAAAAATGTTCCTTAATTGCGCCAAGGCCAAGTCAGGTAGGGGGGAGTTGCTGGCAGAAGGAATACCCTTGTTTACGTGTCATTCTAACCTATCCTAACCTAACCAAACCTAATCTAACCTAACCTAACCTAACCTAAACTAACCTAACCTACTCAATTATACAGTCAAAGAAGGCACTTGGCTTAGTTAAGAAACATATCGGGTACCTGGAGTAGTTGGCGCAATTCAAGAATACCCGACTACCTGACTCGGGTCAGTTGGCGCAATTAATACCCAACCTTCTCCATTAGGCTACATTCATCCTTCACTCATATTTGAGGTAAATCACACCCAGTTTAGCTCCATTCCCAGATGTGTAATACTACATTTATTTTAATGTATACCTAAAAATCAACGTACCAATTACATCACCCTCTTTCCCACCAACCTAAACAATTACAGTGTTTATCACAGTATAAATTACCAGTGACTTCATTGATAACATTGATATCACACGTTGAATACACCGTAAACCCCATAAGATTCGGTCACGATCCCCATAAAGTTGAGATTTTCAGTGAACCACCATTTTACGCAACGTTTGCTCACCTGATAAGTCTGACGGGAGCCAGATAACACTAGGACATGTTTACAGACGTGTTGGTACATGGTGAAACATGCATTGGGTCATGTGTATTGTTGTGTGGGAAAATGTGAACTAATTGAAGTTTTTGAAGGTTAAAATTTTGTGCGGATTTGAGTTGTATGCCTCCCTTATTACATCCTTGGTTCTATGACGCTAGGTTCTAGCTCGAAGGTGTTTACAAATTACTTAAGGCTTTAAAGGGTCGCGGCAGTATAACATGGATAAAATGGCGATTGGCGGGATTTGAACCCGGGGACTCTGTGACCAAAGCCTCGTGCTCTACCACTAATCAAACTCGCTCCCCAAGTTTTCATTGGTCAGTAAAGCTTTCTAGACTTTATATGAAATTGTTTTGTATATTTGTGTACAAGAGGCGTGTTGTAGCATAGACAAAATAATTAAATATTGACTGTCAGCTGTGCTGTGGTTACCATGGTTACCGTAGGTTCTGGCGCACACCTCTGGGAGTGCCGTGTAGTTACGTAGCGCGTATGCCGTAACCACATGGTGATCCCAGCGGTGTGCGCCAGAACCTATGGCAACTGCAGCACGGCTGACAGTTTAATTCTTTTTGTCTATGGTTGTAGTAATAATCTGTTGTAAAATTAAGAAAAGGTTGAAATGAAAACACTAAAACTGTGTTTATAGAAGTCTCAAAGTTTTATAACAATTTTGGCAAGTGGGTGACACATATTTTCAGGAATCTTTCCAAATAGTAATAGCAGCTATGATATCGCCTAGACAGTTTTGATGAAACATTTGGATTAGCGTATCTTAATACCTTACAAACAGAGATAAGTGGCGTTGAGAGAACCAGATTCACTCTCTAAATAGGGACGGGAACAACTCACTTATCAAAGTTTCATGGCTCTTTTACAAGACGTTTTATACACCTTTTGACAAAAGATATTAAATATGGTTCTACTGAAACATAATCTCGAGCTAAGGATTATTTAATTGATTTAAACCGAGAAACAAAATAATGGGCGGAACGTGCGAATACTTTTTATTAGGAATGTGTTAATTGTATTTAATATTTTTATTTCATTAGAGAAATATTTGATTTTTCTACGTTCCAAAAGTCTAGTGTATTTGGAGCTAAATTGCAAGCCTAAATTTAGGGTTTGTAAAGTCACTAGAGTAACTGAATTATAATATCCGACCGCTCACAGATTTTACCGAAAATAAACCGTGTTGGTTAAATAATTACGTTATATGAAATTTAGAATTAATTTAGAGTTAACATGCAAAAACAAAAATAATTTTTTCGATGTGGGAAGTAAGCGTTTTGAATTAAATTTCAGCCACTGAGTTGTTGAATTGAATCAGGGCAAAGAAACATAGCAATTGTAGGATTTTTAGCTCTGAAAATAGTTTCCAATTCAGATATAATTATTGAGAAAACTGTTCCTCACCGATAAAAGCTGTATCAATTATCTTATATTGATAATGCACTGGCTTATTGAATGAGATGCTCCATTAAAATATATATATATAAATATATACGTCGTGTACAATGCAATTTTTCAGTAATGAATTATTTGTTTCAACCAGTTCGTTACACAGTTTACACAATTTAGTTAATTCTTAAATAAGCAATAATTAAGAGTTTCAACTACTTACAAAGTAATATATGCTAATTAACAATGTATTTTGTATGTTTTTGTTATATCAGAATCTAATAAATTATCGATCTTAAGCAATAATGATAAATCGTTTTTCTAAAACCTTTATGATAATAAAATAAACATCCAACAAAGAGGTAATGAAACACGTGGCCTTTGTCTACAGGGAAGCCACAGCATTGCAATGTCGCAGATGGGAAGATTAGCAAAAGACAAGGTTGACGCATCACCGCGACACGACAAAAGCGTGACAACGGCATTCCCGGCGGTCTTCCGCAAACACAGCTCAGATGCAAGGGATGCCGCGAGTGTGGATGACACACAATCATAAACGATCATAAACGATCGTAATAACGATATTATACTCTAGACACAATCATAAACAACCGGAAACAATCATAAACGGTCGTCTACAATCATAAACGACCTATACAATCATAAACGACCGTATACAATCATAAAAGATCGTATAGAATCATAAACGATCGTATAGAATCATAAACGATCGTATAGAATCATAAACGATCGTATACAATCATAATAATAATAAACGATATAATAATATAATAATAATAATAATATAATAATAATAATAATATAATAATAATAATATAATAATAATAATAATATGAAATAATAATAAAAAATAATAAACGACAGTACACAATCATAAACGACCGTATGCAATCATAAACGATCGTATACAATCATAAACGACCGTATGCAATCATAAACGACCGTATACAATCATAAACAATAGTATACACTCATAAACGATCGTATACAATCATAAAAGACCTTATACAATCATAAACGATCGCATACAATCATAAACGACCATATATAATCATAGACTATCTAAACGAACATATCGTAAACAATCAAAAACTATCACGAAGTACAACCATGAATAGCATAGCATTGCCGTAAACAATCGTTAACGGTTTTTAAAGTTATATACGATTCCATACAACAATAAACTAATAAACAATATGAAACGGTGTCGAACAGATTCAAACGAGACTTAACCCATTTAACAGATTTCACGTATTTGAACCGATTTATACAAGTTCACACAACCATAAACGAACGAAAAAGAGCATGCAGTACTTATTGGACGATCATGAACGAACATTTATGATCATAAACAATCGCTGCATACACGATCATGAAAAAACGTAAATGATTGTAAACAAGCACGCACGATCATGAATGAACACACACGATTATTAACGACCCTAAACGAGCACACGTGACCATAACGATTACTCTCCACTTTCTCCGATTGCTTTTTCACAGGTGAAAGTAAAAGTGAACAGAGCAAACGTTTTTTGTGCCATTACAAAAAATTGAATCATGTTACTGTAGTTGTTTAATGTTTATATTTGGGTAGTTTAAACAAATGATGGAAATAGTTACTTCACTAGGTTGCTTAGTTTGTGGTTTGTTGAATCCTGAATTCTAAAGAACCTACACTATTGTAGTATTCGGAATAAGAATGCTACTATAAGATTACACGTTTTAGGCTATGACACATTAACTACTGTAATATTATTATTATTATTTATACAACAACGCAGTGCGTATTTAAGCAAGGTAAGTGTATATGGTGTGAGATTATTAGTGTAGCATTGTTGACTAAGATCAGCTGTTTGTATTAACATGATTATTTATTACACAACGATTAGAAACAGCTGGGTCCAATTTTTGAACCATCTTTAGCTTTAGCTTTTGTCAGGTTATTTATTAAACTATTAAAATCATACCTTAATTTTTAATCCAGGTATTTACCCAGTGCCTGCTCCCTTACTTTTTTTTATCCCTTACACCATCCATGGAGTTTAACAACACCAAACTCTTTTAATTATTCTCACAATGAAAAATTCCTCGAAACATTCATAGCCCATTCCTGTTTCTAGATGAGCTAAGTCTATGCACCACTGCACTACTTACATAAGATAACCCCGGACATGGAAGTCCAGTAGTCACCCGACCCTAAAGTGACGTCACAGTTACAGTCAGCAGACAGATTACCTACTCTAACATTAGCAGCCATTAGACTAACGGTTGATCACAGAAGTGCCTTCGCATACATCTGCATAAATTGAGTTACAAAACTATTCTGCGAATTGAATTGTGTTGTGGGTGAAGTGTTTATTGGCACAAAGAGGTTAAGATGATAATTGCGACTGCTCGAAATCGAGCGATTGTGTTAGGGTTTCATCTTGGATAATGATTACATGATTCATTAGTAAATGAGTGCCGTAAATTCGAATCAATTTTTATTCCGCTTAAAAGATTATCATGCAATTGAAGGCTTACTTTAAAAATTTTTACCAATGTATAACATATAACAAAGGTATAAGTTTGTCTACATGGATAGAGGTTTGTGCATATGGACTTGGTTGTGTACAAAATGGTTGTATGAGAATTTGTCCAGAACAAAAAACAAATAGTTGTTGATAATGTTCGAAAGTTTTGGAAGGATTGGACATTGAAATAGAGCTATTGAAAAAGTGATGAGCCAATGGAAACTAGAGTTATTTTTTTATTTTTTATTGTATTAATATTTTATATGCACGTGTGATAAAATGTGTGAAACTTGAAGTTCTGAGAGAGCATTTACATAAACTGAACATTCGAATTTTTGAATCCAGACGCAATAAGTCTCTCTCAAAGAATTTGCTCATAATTAAGACTCATGTAAATTTTAGTTGTTTGCAGTTGAAATTACTCTCGCTCAGCCTAGTTACTTACCTAATTGTAATTCCAAATCAAAATACAGAGAGTAAAAACAATAGAATCGTAATTTATTCTACAAACCCGTTCCAGAGTGTTATGTAATAGTATATTTCGTACCTAGGGCCGAAAATGAGGTTTTGCCGGCTCGAGATAGTTTTTAAGTTCGAGACGAAGTCGAGAACTTAAATCGATCGAGAGCCGCAAAACCATTTCGGTCCGTGGTACGAACGCTATTTTTCACCACACTATACCCTATTACCACTATTCACCACAATAATAATGCACACTGATAGTCAACACAACTACAACTTTAAGGTTATGTGAAGAAATAATTTGAGGAATCAGCAAAAATAAAAATATATAGTTGCTAGGCAACGGTGACAATAACACAATTCTATTGAAATGCTATGGATTTTGATTATGTATTTAAAATGCATTCATGTTTTAAGTAAGTAAGCGGACAGCTGATTTTGCGGCCCCGGCCTGTAAAAACCTGCTCGGTCCCCAAATTATGGACAGCTGGCATCGCCAGCAAAACGTAACTTTCGGCCACCAATTAACGTATGTAATACAGCCAAAAACATGATAGTGTGGTGAAAAACCAATTAAAGATATCTGCGACAAAGGAAATCGAAGAACTTGTATTTCAACACCTTCAGTGAATTAGTCAACTGCAAGCTAACTAGTTACTACATGATAGAGACAAGGTCATGGTAGTAGTCAAAACAAGTTGTCTTATCTAGGCTTTTGCAGGGCTGTCTCATGGAAACTGCATGTTCTTGGTCTTAACCTTCTCCCAAAATCTACTACTAAAGTTGTGGCCCAATTTTGTAATTTCTTCAAGTTTAATTGTCATAATTTTATGTTGGTGTAGTTGTTACCAAAATGCTAATTGTTTTCCGTAAAATCATTGCAAGTTAACGTGTTATGTAGTTTTTTTGGAGGGTTTTAAAAATATTACTAATTTATTTATGTCAATTGTAAATTCTTAAAATTTGACCATAAAATGTAATAGAACAATAATTTCATAAACAAATCGCACAATAGTACGTAGCATACTGGTTTTCAATTAGTATTTAACGAAATACAAATTAGTTTTAAGGATCGGTGTTCCTTAATTAAGGAATTCGAACTTACATTTGACATAAAATTTCTCTGTTATATGATTCAGAAATGAGTTTTTAAATAATTTTAAATGCAAGTATTAATTGTTCTCAAGTTTGAAGCATACATGGAACTAAAAATGTACTTATGACAAATTTGCTTACCTTAAATCTTAAAGACTATGCATAAATAAAACAATTAATATAAGTAATACCTCAAACTCTATTTTTGTACACTACACTCTTATGTAGGCCTGCTATTATTTTGAAATAGTTCTATGATTAATAAATCACGAATTTGTAAATTCACCAGTTTTCATACATGCTAGTTTTTTTCGTTTTGAGGATTGTAAAAATATATTACTGCTATGAAACATTTTGGATGATTAAATTATTGGAGTTCCAAATTTAAGATTTCCCTTATTTTAGCTGTATACTCTGTCGTTTGATAATATTTTATAACTTTTCATTAATTTTGATAACGTTCTGCATGGCTTCTTCTCCTTTATATACTAGATTTACTTTAAAAATGTGATTGAAAGCGTCAAGTAAAAAATGGAAAACCTGTAATTATGTCTGGTACTACTTGGTCAACTTATCAAAGGTCACGTGAGTGACCACGTGATTTTGCATAACATATAGTATAGCAGATATCAGCAGGATATTGGGGCTACATGTCACCGTGACAGGCCCTGATAACATGTTACAGTACAAGGACTGCCTATCAGAGCTTCAATGAGTCCAACATAGGAAAGTGAACGTGTAAAAAGTCGTGAATTTGGCACTGATTCATATTATGGACACTTGCTATAAAAGTAACAGTAAAGTTCTGAGGAAAATTGTAAATAAAAATACTGCATTACCAGATTACTGTACCATCAAATGGGGGTGCAACTTGGTGAACTGTAACTAAAGGGCGAGTATGGTATTAAATGAAATGTCTTGTGTAGTATTTTACTGACTAAACCAGCTGTTTATTTAGTCATAATCGTCCAATCAAAGCCCAATGAAGGTCATCTGTCAGTTAAACAAATTTTTTACCCATAAAAAATCCTCTGACTCTACATTGGGTTCCAACCAAAATAGTTAATTAGATGTTAAAAATATTTGTGTATCAAGATGCATCCAAATGTACATCACACAAGATTAAGACATACATTCTTCAAACAAACTGCTTAAAAAACTTAAAAATTTCTTTAAACAATCATAATACACGTAACAAAATATGAACCCACAATGCAACATAATATAGCTTATTTATTTTTCAAAATCTGTTCTAATTATGTTCTTTTCTCGTGAATGAAGATATTTCACCTTAAAGGCTAAAATGTGTTCGCCTTACTTCTCGACTTTTTTAAATAGTGGAAAATGTGTAATTTATTACAGGCTAATATTTTATAGATTCATAATTATTGTTGTTTATATTGCTTTAATATCCAGCGAAGCAAGAACATTTTATAGTATAGATCTAAAATTAAAATTTATTTTAAAACATCTCTTACGTGATGGTATTAATCGAAGGAAAAAATATAGAAAAAAATATTCCACATATTCCACCGGTACGATTTAGCAAGAATACGTCAATCATATTCTCTTTCAAAGAAACTTTAAACTCACCACAGCATAAAAATAATGGATGTAGGTTGGAGGCTTGAATATGATTACTAATATGATGTTACAATCGGAAGTGATGCAAGAAAATCCCCTTTGTTCAACAAATTGTCTACCTACACTAGTGTAATTATACGTTACAAAAGGTTAAGTACTAGTAACGATCGGTTATTAAATAGTTTAGCACAGTTTCCAGTTTAGAGCCAACACAAGCCTAATTTGTGCGAATGATTTTGCTAAACCATATTTTAAAGCCTACCTTATGTTGTACAATATTATCATCATATATTAATAGGCAAGGATGTTTATTGAAAACCTTTTATCTCATCGTGTGCATCAGAAATTGAAATAGGCTCAAAATAAGCACAAAAAATGAATTTAAGATAAAATAAATAATTGGCCCTTACAGGGGACGAAATAACATCGAAATATAAACAGAAAATCAAAACAACTTCGAATAAATTCCAATCAAGTTATTTATTTACAGCCTGGGATGAAAATAGAAAAATCAGTACATTACATAATTATTTTTTATAATTGTTTATTCGTGTTTAGAGACAATATGTTTACGTGGATGAAGTAAAATGGATTCTAAATCGTTCAGTGAGGTCAGTATTGCAAATGATTCAATGTTGTATTACATAGTTTGAACCTATAAAATGATCTCACAAGTGAAGATAATCTCTATGTAAATTAAACACGTACTCTACCCATAGTAGTGAACTCGCTTGATAATTGTTGGCTTGAAAATTAACCTATGTTGCCCTTGGCACATGTAAATTTTAGATTAGCGAAGAATTTTGAGTCCAGAAATCAGCTGTTTGCCGCCAGCTTAATCAAATGGGGTTTCATTATACAATACTGTACTGTAATGAGTTTTACTGGACACCAACCAGCTGATTATACTGTATTTGGCAATGAGTCAATAAAGAAAAACATAACCTCTGTTAAAGGTCATGACTAGTGATTGTTAGTCCTTATGTCGGTGGTAATATATAAGGATTTTTAAAAATTTGTTAGTATGGTGTAATAGCTATTTACATTACAAGTGTAATAAGAGCGTTTTTACATCACGCAGGTGAATGTTGTGCAACGAGCGGAAGCGAGTAACAATATCATAACAATAACATTCAATCGCACAGCTGATTTCTAGCGTTGAACGTCGTTGGCTCCATAGAGTCATATTTTTTAAGTTAAGCACTCAATGTTATTTAAATGGGTTTCTTTACATCACTGAGTGAGTTTTTGATACTTTACATCACTCGAGAAGTAAGGAAGTTGTATACATCACGCTTGGGATAGGGAAGTTTAACATGGCGGGTTAGGTAAAATATCTTACGTCACTCGTCCAGATTGTGTTTACCGGACTCGTAATTTAACACCTATTTTCAGGGCTAGTAACGTGATATACTATTACACAAAATGAAAGCTTCACATATTACGATTTGTTTACACTGTGTACGTAAGGTATCACTTTTTTTGTTTTATAATTTTCTAGTGTTTGATAATGTTTCGATTTGTTACAGGTTTTTATCAATCGATGAAAAAAAATCGTATACAATTTTACCTTCTGATATAAGTTGAACTTTTAAGGACATAAATTTATAACTTCATACAAATTGAGACGATCAGAAATCATTCTTCCAAACATTGATAAATTTATTTGTATATTCAACAGTCTTGCCACCTTACTACTAGTAAAACTATTAACCTACGTAAATCTATCAGAACTTGTTTTTGTATTTAGCAGGCTCCCTTCTGATTTGGTATTTTTAAAGTTATAAAATTATTCGTTGTTTTTGAAGTATTGATATGGGTTTCGATTTTCTTAGAATTAAGACAATTTTGCTGTTCTCAAAGTTTATTTACCTTTGTTTTTTTCTACTTATGCCTTACGTCATGCTGTAATATATAAATCAGTTATCAGTAATTTCAGAAATGACTTTGATAATCAACCAGCGCCGACGTAAACTTAATTGCAACATCCATAAATTTATATCGGTGATCTCAAGGTTTTATATCCGCAGATCACACTTAATAATAGTTTTTATTCAGTCAGTTGTGTCTTACATCATTTCGTTAATTAAAGAATTTATCTTCAAGTAGAAGATCTTCAAAATGTGTTGTGTATTAGATGACCTGAAAATTATTATAATTTATACAAGCTTATACATAAGTAATGTCTCAATTGTAAACTTGAAACTGGTTGTTATGTCTTTTGCCACTTATACAATTATATTTCGTTTACAGACTCATTAATTAATTAAACCAGAATGGTCATATAGAAGAGTATTATATGGATTAGATTATATCTTATTCCTCTATATTCATAGATTAGTATGTTATTGGTATAGGCCCTACTCTATTTTATAAACTGAAATCAAGGTAAAATATAAAAGGGGTAGAATGATTTTTAATTTTTTAAATGTTTTTTAAAGTTTTATATAGTCTTTATTAGGATGACTTCAACACCATTTAAACATCTCACACTTAACATACCTAAAGGTGTTCAAACTATAGCTGAAAATATAGTAATAACATTCTTGAAGACTTCTGATTGGGGAAAAAAAAACTTTGCTTACAAAATAAATAATACTTTAACCTTTCCAAACCCCTAAAAAACCTACGTCATTTATCTTTAAGTTTGCATCCTCCCTATCATGAAACAATAGCTCATTCTAAAATATAATTGTTGATTGTTTATCCAGTTGCTCATTCAAACACCTACCACCAAGGAATAGTTTGTATCAAGAATATAGCACAACACGTTTATCTAACAATTTCAACCGCTTTTATTTGCGAAACTAATCTCTGGAAACTTCTTCGACTTCCAGAAGCAATTACAGCTGTTTTTCGCACAACAATCATCGTTTCCTCTGACCTGCAGTGTTGCCACACGTGCGGCATTAAAATCCCATCACTCAGAGGTAGTATTATCTAGTTAGGTTGCATCACTGCTCCTTAAAACCCAATTCACGACCAGGAACGTGTGTTATATTTTGCTGGGTAGACAAATAGTAAAATCGTGCGTGAAGAAACTAGTTCTAAGTGTGAAATAACTGTAAGTGGTTGAAGGGAAAACAGTCTTAATCTTCCATTCATTTATAGAAATTCAATTACACATATATGTAGTTAAAGAACGAAATAAATACCTAATTGTGTAACAAAAATATAAAAATCTAATGCCAACTGTGTGGTGTAATTATAATATAAATATCCCCGTCGCAGCAAACCTGACAACTAAGCGAATTTCCATTTGTCTGAATTGATTTTCAATTAAATATATTTAAATAACATTATAGGTCGAGTACCTAGGTTTGCTGCTACAAGGAAACTAATCAAGTGTTTTTTTTAGTAAAATATTAATAGCTTAGTACAAAATAAATAAGTTTGCCAAGTTTGATCAAAATATATCCATAAACAACCAAACTACAACATTTTACAATATTCTCCATAAGAATAACATGGGAATTTTAAATTTACAACTTTTTAAAATTTCTCCGTTACCAATAACCGTACAAAAATACTTTTATATACTAAATTATTTGTTTTTTTAAGCTCTTTAAAAAGGTATAAAAAGAAATTGGGAAACTTTGTGTTTTGAGGGTCATAAGTGAGAAAAACCAATTTTTACCCCATAAAACCCCCCGTAAAGCCCTGTTCCCATGTGGACCATGCTGGTTCGCGAACTCATTCAAGTTTATCCCGCTTTACACCTTTAAACCAAATTTCATCAAAATAGGACAAAAATTACTCAAGTTATCGCGTTCACGGACACATATATATATAAATCTATATATATACATATATAAAAATTTGAACGAATGGTGTTTTTGGCCTCTGGGGACATCAAAATGAAAAAGTAAATCGCTCCCGGGCTTAGGTCTTACCATGCCACCTACGGTAATAGCTACTTCCCTATAGGGAAATTCGCTAAAAGGAAAAAATCTAAGGTTTTGGTATAAAAGAGGTTTATTTTTAAGGGACAAAATGCATACTTGTGGTTATGAGAGGTGATTCGTGGTGAGTGAATTCAACAATGGAAATGGTCATGTGATGAAATTACATATCGACTGTTATATACAAAGATATTTAAATTAATACAAAAAACAAAGACACTTGACTGAGCCCCAACATCTTTTTAACTACTGCATATGTGAAAAATCGTAGTATGTAAAAAGTAATTTTTGTACAGAATAAACTAATAGACTTGTTAGTCCAATTGATGGAATTCAATTTATATAGTAAATACATTTTATCGTCTTCATAGTTGAAAGTTATTTGCTGTTAGTGTTATACTTTATTTGTGTGGGACCAGTTTTTTGGTAAAATATTTTTTTAAATTTTTTTTATTTACTATTTACTGCATCAGCACCTAAAATTAAAAATTAATAAAAATCAACAACAAAGCAATTGTTTACGGTTAGTCGATCTACCAATAGAAAACAATTTTTAGAAAACAATCAAAATAATATAAAGCTTAAAACTTGAACACCAAATAACAATGCATAAAAGTAATCTTTAAAACATTTCGGCTACACTTTAATATCCGTCATACACTCATTCGAATGAAAACTATCGATGTATAGGTTATTCGATATATCAATTATTTCATTCGGTTAGTTAGGCTTACCTAACTTACCAAACTTGATATATCCAAAGAAATAATCGATATATTAATTCGAATGAGTGTAGGTCGGATACTAAAGTGCAGCCAACATTTCAAACACACAGGAAAAATCATACCCCATTTTCCCTGTTCGCAGAACACACCAACAGCACGAAACATCAAACAATTTGAACATTTCGGTTGTAAAAACGATGACTGTTACTTTATTAACTTCAGTTTGATTTGATCAGGTCAGCGTGTAATGGGTTCTCAACCAATAATTATCATAGAACCAGTTCATTTGACCTATACAACCTCACGTTCACTATGGCACGTCTAGATGCAAGGTGCTCTCTGCACAGGTGCATGCAAATAATCTGGCCAGGTGTAATGGAAACTATATTTATTGTATGTTTATAGACTTAAATAATTGATTGTGGGGTTTATTAGTGTGCAGGACTATTGTCTTTGAATACTTTAAGATAGATTTTGCAGTTTATGCTCCACAATTGACTTTAATTGTAGGAGTAGACATTCTATATTAACTTCTTAAGCCTTTCTGGAGTTTTAGTTTTGGTTTATGATGGCTACTTCTGAGTGCTCTGGATTCAACTAAATATTCTCTTTTATTTGGTATAGTTTTTTTATGATTTGTGCAATTTTAAAATCTACATCAGAGAAGCGGTCAAAAATAGATTGTTATGTACTATCAACAAGGCAGTTCAAATGTAGATTTAGTTTTTAAAATGTTAAATGAAAATATTAGACGCAATTGACCAATACATTGTATCTACTAATTGTAAAAAACGAAAAAAAGAGTGCTGACTACAAAATTAGAAACATCAGTACACTGAAAAGGAACCGAACGCCTCATAACGAACAACAGGCCTGTTAGAAGTACTATGTATACTATCAACTGCCTGCCATTTGAGGATGAAATCATATGTTATTAATTGTTATGATTTATTTACTTTTTTGTTTACTTTTTATCAGTTTTGTTCTCAACCATGTTAATAAACCATCAATTGTTTTTCATCTCTTTTATTTTGTAAAAACTAATCACTCATACTATCTATAATTAACAAGGCCCATTGGACTACTTTTAGTATTTGCAAATAACGTTTTTTTCTTTAGGTACAAAAATATTTATTTTTTCAAATAGAATATTTTTATTTCAGATTATAAGTGACTAGCAGAGTACCCGTCCTTCGTGCATCAACATGTCTGACACTGCTTGACAATAATGAAGGTTTCAATACAACTTATTTATACTCCAGTAACCTTATCGAAAACTCTTCGTGCGAAACAACTAATGCAAACATAAAAGCATTTTATTAAGTTAATAATGTAAATGTGATATAATAATGCACTGCGAGATTTTCAATTATTCTTTATCAGGTAAACCAATTAAAGGTTACAATTCCACCCAAATTAATTAAGTGAAACAGACTACAATAAAATATCGTGTCTATAACCTCATGAAGGTCAATAGTTTTAGCAATGATGGAAATTACTGATGTCGATAATTGTACACAAAAGTAAGTAAAGTAATTGATCAAAGGAAATGTACAGAGTAGTAAGTAAAGTAACTGTTGAAAGGCAATGTCCATCTTGTAAGGGAATACGTCAATTTCAAGAACAATGCAATTGTTAATTCACTGGTATGAGACAGGAAATCCATTCTTGTAATTGTTATTTACAAGCACTTGAGCTACTGTGTAATTCAATACGACTGCAAAATACCTGGACAAATCATTTTGTTTAAAATTCTAGAATTTCTCTAAATAAAAAATATTGTATTATTGTATCAGGGATAAATAGATGCGCACCTAAATTTGTAAGTTTTCAATAATAGCATTTCTTAAATATTTATTATAAAACTTAGAAAATAATCGGTTACCTACCTATATTTTTTTAAACATAATCAAACCACAGATTAAAAAGAGCGAATTCAAGAAAAAATAAATATAGTGTCCAAAAGACTAAAGTACAAATGGTTATTTCAGTATAGAACATTTTGAATGAAGTATTGGACTACAAATACTTCCAATGCGCCAGTGCATCAATAATTTTTTTAAATAACCAATTTACGTTTTAAAGGGTTTCGAAACTTTATTCTAGAACAAATATTTTACGGAAAGTAAATATACATTTTTCTAAGAACACTGAGTTATATTTACACTTTAACTGTTTTAACAAGACGGTAAAAAACATGGAAAATAGTAATGATGATCGATTTCGATTGGACACTCCAATAATCATTACACCAAATAGGCGAATAACAGGTATTTAGATCATTTGGATACTGGGTCTGATGATTATTGGATTATCTAATCGAAATCGATCACCACTATCACTTTCATGTGTATTTTCTGACTTGTTAAACCAATGAAAGGGTAAATATATGTTTCAACGTTATTAGACGTGATTTTATTTACTTTCTAAAAATATTAACACCTAATATGCTGATTAAGAGGTTATTCAACAAACATTTTTTCTAAATCCATAGTTTTCTCCTTCTAATAGTCTTCATGCTTATTTTCTGGTTACCATAAATTTGACGAGGAAATAATATGCTTAGCTTATTTATTGATTTGATTTGATTTATTAGCTTTAGTATTTCATGTTTGTGTTATACCAACTTGATTATAATTTTGTGGAAGGAGGTTATTTTTACATATTTATATTATTTACTTAGACAATCTCTTATTTATAATTGGTACTCCATGTATTTGGTACATTTAAAATTAGTGGATGGCCTACTTTAAGGCAGTGTATACAAAGTGAAAACCAAATAAGATGAAATAGCTGATATGGTATTCAAAATTACATTCTCTCCAACCAGTAAAAATTACTCTACTACTGTAAACACATTTTTGAACAGTTCAACAACCTTAACTATAAATAAAAACAAAAAACCTCGACATACTTAAAATAAATTGAAAACTCATGTGTTGGTAGCAAAAAATTACTAAACAACTTACTGCTTGAAGTCTTTTCCACCATTTTGAACTGGGCGAGCACAAACTAGACCTACAGGACAACCGTCTCCCGACTTGGTTACTAGAAGACTAACCTACAATGACAACTGACAACAATCAAACCCCCTCCACGAATAATCAGCTGATTATCACAGGTATATTGTAATTATCAGCTGACATAATTAATTCCGACGTATAGTGTCATGCCGAGGAGCTATTCTTGACTGATAAACAGTATCACACCTAGAAGATGCTCTTGATTTGAGAATCTCATCTTCAGATTTCCACTTGAGCTTAAGTTGGTCACTGTGTCGATGAACTGTTCTCATTTAAATATGTATAAATGAAAAAAAATTTGAAAAATGTAGGAAATGTAAGTTTTTTTTATCGTAGTCGCAATGACTTATGAAACTGCAAAATCTCAGCGTCTATTTGATCAACAAATTAATAAAATACAGTTTATTATATTTGCATGTTTGTTTTTCCTCATGCATTATCGAACCAGTATCTGGTGTCAGTGAATGGTTGGAAAATTGTTCGATATGCTTGAGAAGATATTTGTTTCATTCCCAATGTTAAATCTCTTAGCAACAAATCTTTGGGGTTTTAGAGCTACCACGTTCATCTTGCAAACTAATTTTTATTGTTTCTTTGGAAACGGTAAAAGTGTTTTGGTATAGTATAATATTTTGGTATATGTGTTAATGGGTTGGCATAAACTACTGTAACATATTTTATAACTATATTTATGACCTTGAAACGTTTTGGCGTAGTGTACCAAAACCCAGAAACGGTATTAGAAGATGTACTATTTCTGTGTAACATTTAATTACATATTTTCTTTTGAATGTGTTTCATATGTTGCAGATTAATTTTAAACTGCCAAACATGTGGTTTCTAAGTAGGCCTACTGTGCGAGTTTCTATAATAATATACATAATTTATTCTTTCTCTATTTCTAAGAGGAACTATACAATTTATAAATAGTTAAGCTTATTACAGCTAGCATCCAATATTAATATTTCAATTCGACAAAGATTTTATAAAAAAAGCTTAATGCTTAATGATGTTAATTTAAGAGTGTAAGGTACGTGTGGTTTTGCAAATTCACAATAATTGATGTTTTGCGATATTACAATATAAGCTCTTCAATTAATTGTGTTCTGCTGTTCTATCCACAATTGACGTAGGCTAGTTAGTCACTGTTAAGACATGCACATTTACACCGTGAATTAAATTGTCTGTAATTAAACAATCGTGATATCTTGAGGCATTTCAACTTGAAAATGAAACAAGTTTGTTATATGATCTGTTGTTTTCTTTCAATACTAGGTTAGGATTGACTGAGTAACCTTTTTCACATTTACGTACATAATGTTTTGGATTATCATTAGTTTAAATACAAAAGTATGATTGTAAATAGGTAAAGAGTATCCTGTAAGAATAGGATACTAAATCAATGAGTGTTCTTAAACACGATCAGCAAGTCAGAAAAACTATTAAACATTGCACTTGTAGTCCTTATAGGTAAAAAAAAAAAAAAAAAAAAAATGTTTCAATTACAGTGCCATAACTTAACCATAACCAAAATTTAAAAAATCTTTGCTCTTTGAGATTTTGTTAAACATTAAAAGCAATCGGTCAGACAAAAGTTGTAAACTACATATTCATCGTATATTGTTGATTTTTCCTAAACTGCCCCATAAAAATGTTCTCCGGATAACACTACAACATTTGTAAATCTAAGATTAAAGTTCGCAACAAGAAACGAAGATTTCCTTATATCATCCACTAGTCACAATTTGAACAACCCAAAACCACACTTGTTTGCAAATGACAATGTACTTGCAGCTAAACCGCACGACTGAAGGTTGTTGTTTGTCTATAAAAAGGCTAACTAGACGGTAATTTAATGGAGGTAAATGGTAAATTCTAGAATGCCGGATGTAAATTAAACGTGAGCGTGCGTCTTCTGGTAATAGAGATTACACGAGTGTCCTTGGGATGAACCCATGACCTTGGGGTCGGCCTGGGACAAAGATGGGATAAATAGTTTGTGTAAAGTAATATTTTTATCCAAGCTAAATTATTGTATTTGGCTAAATTTAATATTTATTTATATTGTAAATCATTGGATGATAGATTTATGGGGGCCATCTTATACTTATAAAAGGCAAAGCCCTCACTGACTCACTCACTCACTCATCACTAATCCTCCCACTTCCCATTTAACTAGGAGGCTGAAATTCGGTACACCGATTCTTTGGGCATTAAATAGGAAAACTAAGTAGTTTTTATTTTGATCGGGCTTTCGGGCTGCGTCCCAGTGGCTCTGGAGTTCCCCATGTTAACCTTATGAGTACTGATATTTAAATGGAATTAAAGAATCTTAACAGCTGGTTCAACCATAGATAAAACATACTACCTAAAGGTGAGTAAGCGTAGCAATCGAACTTCAATCAGGACGTGATTGAACCATGCGAACGAGCTCATCTTGAAAATTAACGAGCATTGACATAAAACTACATTAGGACAGGACGACGACTTGACCAATTGAGCAGATGTTTTTGTCATGAATAGAGCCAATATAACAGGCTTAGTGGAGATAGCCATTTTTAATTTAATACTCTCCTAGAGCCCAAATACTCCCTGTCAGCTAATTAAGTCCAATGTTGTTCTTTGAAGTAACCATGAAAAGCCACTCGAAATACCACCCAACCCGGTACGGCAATCAATAGTTTTATTGATACTAATGAAGTTAAACGGGGCAAAGCCCGCGGGTACAGCTAGTCTATAAATAACTATGAATTAATTTTTATTAGAATTATAATATTGATCCACTAATGTAATAGAGAGATCTAACTACTAACTATAACAGAGTAGGTGTAATATTCATTTTATGTTTCGACTCGATTCCAGCACCCAAGCTTTGCAACCTAATTTCAGAGTGTTTTGTTGCACATATCCTATGCAATGTTTTATTATCGGAAAATGAATTGCTTTGATTTTGAATTGAAATTAGTTGGTAATTAATATTTAAACTCTCTAAGAAGTAAGCTCTACCGTTTTGTAGAGCTTTAAAACGAATAATTTAGTACCGGTATGTGTTGAAGCGTTCTTCAACTCAAAATTTTGACGAGGGGAAAAACTGTAAATTAAATTTTCTTATGTTATGCTTATGAAGAATAAAATAAAAACTTAAAACTCTTGTACCTTGCTTGTTTAGGGATATATTTTGAACACATTTTGTGGCAAAGTAATTTATTAAATACTATTAACATTTTAATAAAAACACACTTTATTATCTTTCTGTCGGTAGAAAACATTAATACTCATTAAATTCTATGTCATTCAAAAAGGAAATATATGCGAGAGTCTTAAGGGAATATTTTTGTGGAAATCCATTAACGAAATTTGTTTAGTCTGCAGGCTTGCTGAGGAGGGGGTTATAGATTTCGAGATTCAAAGTTTGTTCATATTCTTTGTCGAGCTTTGAATATGCAACAACATAAAGACAACCGGGTCTTATTCGAGATGTGGTTTACAATGATCAAGTGGGGGATCACAGTCCTACTTAGGCTACACCGGAAATATAAATCGGGAGTGGGAAAACCTCGCCAACATTCCGTCTAACCGAAACCAATCGTGACCATGGAGTCGGCTACATAATTCATGTCCAAACCCAAGTATGACGCACATGTTAAGCAGATAATGTTAGTTCTTAAACTTTTCCGACAGTCCGCCATCTTATTTCTTAACTTATACAAGTATTCGAAGGTTAGAAACAAAGCAATTTAATTATCTTAGGTTATAACGCATCACAACTAAACAATACCTAGAATTATTCTAAAAAAAAAAAATACTGAAAATATAAGAATGAAACCTGTGAAAACTTACATTGAGTAATTGAAAAGTGTTTCCTTTTATTGTGTGTTTGGCTATCCAATACTTTTATACCTAACCTTGAAACAAAACTAACCTTCAACACCAACAGGTTAGGTTAGGTCAAGTTAGGTTAGGTTAGGTTAAACTGAACGAACTTGAAATGCAAACTATAAAACAAACTACATAGTTTGAATTTCAAGTTCGTTCAGTTGAAACAAAACTAACTTTCAACACCAACAGGTTAGGTTAGGTTAGATTAAGTTAGGTTAGGTTAGGTTAAACTGAATGAACTTGAAATGGAAACTAGTTTGTTTTAGCACTTACCCTAATAAACAAAAGAATTTTGTAGTTTTTCCTAAAAACGCCGCTCGTCAAAAATCAAATTACAACAAAAACATAGTTTTGGAGAGTGTTGTTAATAGAGATTAATGGTGGGTTTGGATTGCTTTCCCGTACATCATCGTTTGATTTTCTTCATTAAACATTGAAAACGATAATGGTGTACACAGAAATAACAAGTTTTGAAAAATTATGAAACCCTGAGGAGGACCCTGCACCAAGACAACGTCAATAATAATTAACATTTTCAAGCCAAACACTGGTTGTGATGTATCGAATCTTTTTTTCATAAATGTAAACTCCCCAACCTCCTATAAACACAACCAAATATCCACCAAACCCAAGCTAGTAATAATATATTAAATTATTACTTCATTTAAACCCTGCATGCACACGTAGTACTAATTACTTTCTAGTGCAAACCCAATCCTGCTTAATATTCACTCTTCAACTAGCAATAAAAGTGCAAGTCAGGTAAATACCACCCATGAAGCTCTGCAGACTGCAACTCATTATATATATAAATACACTCACACACACACATACGAGAGCTGTCATCGGTAGGCACGGTGAGGCAATAGGTTAACTGTTCACTTCTGTAAACGCGTTCGTGTCTTACAAATTACAGGTTACTTGGAGGATTAAGATAATTTGCAGTTGTAAAGGAAGGATATGAAATGATAGAATTGAAATAACGATAGCTTTTTATATGGTTAAAAATACAATGGTATACACAAATGTCAATAATAGTGATAAATGTACGTTTAGTGTTAAGGCATTCTAAGTGGAAAACAACATTGGTGTTAGGGGCTAACCCCCCATTGGTCCCTGAAAATATAAACTTAAACATACATTTCGTCATAAAAACGAAACGGAGGTTTTGGACACAGTTAGACAAATTGAGTTTAAAAATTGTAAATTTCCGAGGTAGAACCCCCTCCTAAGATGGTACCACCTCTTTATCCCCCACCCTGACAAGGTCATAGAACCACTAATGGAAAACAAACTCAAGTATGATAGACATCGGGGAACTGTTATTGCTGGAGTATAGTCGTGAAATTTAAATTATCTTCAATAAATACTAGACACTTATATTACAGGTATATTTCGAAGAGGTGCCAGAAAAGATATGCCATCTATATGGACTTGCTTTAGATTTTTTTTTCAAGGAAGGCATCTGTGGCAAAGAATAAATCAATATAAATAATTTAATTTCGTACATAGTTTATTGATACGGTAGTTTGTATGATCGTGGAAGATGACAGTTGCTTTCCCTTTCATTTGGGTTGGTGTACACAATCGTACGGTGGTTGAATTTAACTGAGTTGAACTTTTTTGATATGGAAATTGATAATTCCTATTACTTGCTGAGCATTCTTATTGCTTCATGTATTTTGGATTTCATTTAGCCTATCTTACATTGTTACTTCTCCACCGATATGGTGTATATATGCACTCACTCAACCGGCCGCCATTATTATTCATTCTTGTGTTTAACTGGCATTGCCGTTGGATGCCTAGAGTACGGTGGTGAGTAATAATTGATAACAATGTTGTCATTTACTCTAAGGTTACTGACCGGCTGTAGAGCAAGCAAGGACACAAACACAGACGAAGGACACAGGTGACCTCAAACTATCAGATGGGCAGAGGTCAGCGGGGTCAGGCCTCGACCTTCACCGGGCCAACATACTGTTATTCAGAAACTGAATAGTGGATAGTTTGCATTCGATATGGTAAGATATTCGTCGGTTGATTAGCATGGTAAAGATCTGTTCAATAATCTTCCCTCCATGATTTTGGATAGAGATTGTAATGTAGCTTAAGGGTTTTAGTTTTGCCAAAAATCTGTATGTTCAATTATTTTGAGTAAAGCCAATAGCTCTTTGATGGTTTGAACCAGGACTCAGATTTTGGTCATCAACTTATACGCTAAAGAAACAGCTAGTCTTTGTCAATAAGAACGCATCATCTCACTCCTTTCTATTTCTTTCACTCACGTCCAGGATAAAAATACACATCATCATGGTTGTTTAAATACTTTTTCCTACAGTTACCTAACAATGGACATGTTCTCTCACTGATTTGAGAAAGCAAAGTGGCCAATTCGCTCATCAGTGAGACAATGTTAACATTGTCTCACTCTAATTACTTATACGCTAATTACCTGGTCTCACTCCAGGTTTGCAACGTGAAGGCACGACATAGTGAGCGCGTAACATGCAGGCAACGTCGTATGCGCGCGAAATACTTTGGCAGCACTGGCTGTAAATCAGCTGGTCAGCTGTTGTACTGTTGTATTTGTCACTTAACATTAAATGTTATATTATAAGTTCACTTCTGTGTAAAACTAGGTTATGTTTCTTCACAAATTTATTTGTTTTATGGTTACTGTAGGAAAAGTATAATGTGCAACTCGAGTTCAAAGTACAATTGCCTCACTCGAGAAACCATTCCTCACTTGCCTACGGCTCGTGAGTAAGGATTTCTCTCGAGTGAGTCAATTGCTCACTTTTCTCACTAGTTGCACAAATAACTATAACCTAACAAAATGTCGGTAGTAACAAGAACCAAGTTTGGACCGTTCCCTTACAAAAACGAAAAAGTTCCTATGACATATAGACACAAAAAATTAATTGACCTTTACCAATGACCTAATTATGAAGTAAAAACTGAATTAGACTTATCTGCATGACATTTACCTAGATCATGCCACTTTATTATACATCTCGCGATATATAAATACCAGGCTAGTTGCAATATATCGTCTTAGTCACTGTGTTAATCCTTATTAACAGGTTATGAAGCTAGTCTATGTAAGCATTCCTGTAGATTAACACAGATTCTGTCAGATATGTAAAGATAGAAACTCAGCATGCGTTGATTTAATGGTATTGCTCTCCTGGTATGTCTACAGCGATTGCTATCGTAAGAGAAATATTGTATGTAACTGTAGGTCTATTAATTAAGTTTTCGTAATACAGCAAAAAAAGAAGTTTCCAATATGACATTTACGGGGTTGAAATAGTTATTTTTATCAGTAGCGTAAAAACAAGCTGGAATTGAAGACTATCAGTAGGCCTACATTTGATTTTGTAAACTTATTTTTGGCTAAAAATAACCATACAATTATTAGAACTAGAGGTCGTCCAGTGGTCGAAAACTCGACCAAAAATATGTTATGTACAGACGTAAATATTTTCACCCCGCGCTGTAAATAAAACATTTGTTTTGATTTTCTGTTTGCATTTCGTTTCTGTTTCGTAACCAGCATGGCAACCCATAAGGCCCATGTTAATTAAAAAAAAAAATCGTGCTTGTTTTTAAAACGATTTTAATCTATAAAGGAATTCTGCACATATCTAGGAAAATGCCCTTCTATGCGTACATTTTCCCTGTGATGCACACACTAGCTGAGAAAAACTAGGTTTTTGAGAAACATGCTTGCCTATTAATATATATGAAGATTTTCGTTGCACTGTATTTTTCACTACAACAAATAAACCTACATCGATATTAACACTAGATTTACTACTAACACAAATTTACAAATATTTTTATAATTTTACAGTACTTATTTTCTTGTAGCGTTGGCGGATCTAATATATCTAACTTATTATCTAACTTTCGTTTAAAAGGCTAAATAAGTTGCATGGGGAAAAACTTTCAGCCAGCAAAACAAGGTAAAAGCTTTGTAAACTAAATTATGAAGATAAAAACTAATTAATAGTGTGTGAATTTTATAGCTTGAAACTGGTGCAGAATGGGGCAAAAAAACTTTTCTATCCTAGGTAAATTTTCATCGATTTCGCCCTTAAAACGTGATCTTTGGTATAACAATTGTCACTTTTAATAAGAAACGACATAAACCTTAAATATCTAGAAAAGCTTTCAATAATACAGCAATTTCCCGTATAAAAGTAGAAAATACAATGTGGATATCAATGATTTAGACAAGTACAAATTTACAGTCAGTTTAGCACATGGATCATGTACTAGTGACCAAAATGTAAATTTACTTACGTTATTTTAATTCTTAGGTTAATTGTTTTCATATATAGTTTGTAGTTAAGTTTGAAATCTCATTTTCCTCCTCCCCCAAGGTACTACTTTGTCGGCTTGTCCTCACAAAGGCGATATCTAGATATGAAGGCGCCGATGATGACGTAATGCTTAATACCTATCGTAAATGATCTCATCACCTGACACCGTTGAATCACTGCTACAATTACTATATCGTAAAACGTAGTAAAGAAGTGGCTTGGATTGTGAAATGGTAAATACAAATTGTTGCCCAAACAATATTTTTACCTAAAATGGTGACCATACAAAGGTAGGTATTTTAAGAAGAATAAGAATGGAGAAGAGTGTATATATTTTTTATAATGTATTTTAAGGGGCGCTTTCCTGTTTTAGTGATAATAATAATGATAGTAAAAACTTTAAGGGCTGTAGACTAAGAACCCCTTTTGCAAGTAACGTTTACCAATCTTCTGTAATTTCATGGCTAATGCAACTGGTTTGTAATTTTAAACAAACAATAATTTGATTTGACGCGAGTTTAATGCAATAAAGGGCGAAACGTTTAAACTATTGTGCAAGAAAATAGAAAAAAAATCCATGCTTGACCAGAAAAAAGTGTTCAACGGATCCGAAATGTGCTCTTGAACTTCTGTCCGATTAATTCTCCCAAAATGTCTGCATGTGTTTTGTTAAAAATTTAACATTGTAATGTGCCTTAGTTTCTGTGATGCTAGTCTATTGTATTATATTTATTCTGCTTGTTCATGAATGTATTTATTATGTTTTTCTTGAAAATATTCAAATGTATCAATGCATAATGCTAGTCCGTGTATTGTATTTATTTTGCTTGTTCATGCGTGTATTTATTATTCAATGAGTCTGAATCTACTGTAATCTGCAATCTTTATTTATTACAACCTTTCTTGTATAATGTCTTGTTGAAACCGTATAATAATCCTAGTTTATATTTATATTCGCATGTAATCAACTTGTATTTTGTTATACAATTTTAAATTGGCTACTTGTCTTAGAAATAAATAATTAAATAAAGAGTCTAAAACACGCAAAATTATTTTTTATCTTTAATTAATTGTAACATATTCTTTACAATTACATAAAATAGGCATCGTTAACTAATATAAACAATTTGAAAACTAATCAGAATTATATTTAACATGAAATATATAACCATAGGTATGTATAGTCAAAAGAAAAATTGACTGCCATCGATATATAACCTACTCCAGTAAGAGTGGTTAGAGCGTGGAACTCCGGTTCCTGGGGTCCTGGGTTCAAATCCCGCCAAGTCACCAATGGATTTTATCTAAGTGATAATGCGTAACCCTTCTAGCTCTAGTGTGAAGTAATGTGAAAAACAATTCCGGGCTCATGCCTAGCTACATAGGAAAAAAATCAAACTCTCGGACTCCTCGGGTTTGTTGATTTAGATAATTGGCAAAATGATTATGATGTTTTATCATCAATCTCGTCCTATTCAACGAATTAGTCCAGCACTAGAGGGTCAGTAGCAGGGCAACCTTAAAGTAAACAGCACATTCGAGGTGCCATTTTTAAGCAACAATATGTTACCATCTCACTATTTATTGAGGTAAACACGTTTAAATATTTCATTTAACAGCTCCTCAACAACAAGTACCGTTCGGCCAATTAAACCCAGAGATAACAGCTGATCGCGTTCACCTCTCGAGAGTTTGTGTTATCTCTCGACTTATCTCTCGTGTGGAGATGTAAGAAGCCGCTTCCCAACATGTATTGGAGATAACGAGGCGCCAGTTACCTCACGGTTATCTCCGAGGTAAATATCTGTCTTCGGGTATTTAAAGACCGTCCAAGGATGTTATAGTGGTTTAGTTTTTAAATTGCTGATTTTTAGAAAATGGTTTAATTTACTAGATTCGATACATAGACTATTGGCTACAATAATACACAGTGCAAGATTTAACTACAGTTAGAAGACTAAATAATCGATCAATACAGTTATCAAGGGAAAACTAGCTAATTGAAACTAATAGGAATTATCAAAAAAATTACCACAAAAAGATAATAAAAAAGAGAATACAGTAATCTAGAGAAAATTGAGATCTGGTTCGGACCTGAGAAATGTCCAGAAGGGTTTTGTATATGATTTGAAACTGGCCCCAAAGTAGGGTTCCACCTACCGGTTGGTTACCACTACAACAGCATTCCAAACCGAGTTTGTGAATCCGATTGAGTGTGTGAGTTTGTGTTCCGAGTTTGTGATGTTGTTTTAACATGGTCCTACAAAAAAGAACCTCGTGGCATTATTTAAGTGTCTATCAAGTTGAAATAAACTGTAAAATATTCACAAATAACTATGCCTGGATGAACTGAAACTTCTTAATTGATTCTTTAACTATTTACAAAACCATTTGGAAAATCCGTAAATTAGCCTTTTTCACATGTGATTTTAGCTTCTAAATAGTTATAAACATTAATTTATCCCCAACCATTCCAAGCTCTGATATGTTAGGAGCACAAAAAAGCACACACTCATTGGAAACTTAGTTTTAGAACGTTGAGAGATTGTACCGTAGAGGCATCC
This sequence comes from Macrosteles quadrilineatus, assembly GCF_028750875.1. Lineage (NCBI taxonomy): Eukaryota > Metazoa > Arthropoda > Insecta > Hemiptera > Cicadellidae > Macrosteles > Macrosteles quadrilineatus. The sequence continues at coordinate 85,456,740 of NW_026542597.1, forward strand.
ATCTTGAATTGACCCGGTAGAACCCTCTTAAAAACGGTCCTGACTAATAAAACAGCTGATCTTAGTCAGTAACAAAGCTACACAGATCATCACACATAATTCTACACTCATCCATCGCCTATTAGGGTCTTATGATGGTTGGAGTGTCCAATCAAAATCGATCACCACTATATTTTATATGTATTTACCGTCTTGGGAGTAAACAGTATAAGTGTAAATATATTACAAGTGTTATTTGAGTATTTTTGTACTTTCAACTCATCCTTCACTCATATTTGGGTTAAAATAGGCACCTAGGTGGAAGCGTCCCCACATCAATTGATAATGAAAGGGGACAATAACCTAAAATCGACATTCCCTTCCAATGTGCAACATAAACTCCAATAAACCCGGTTGCAGCAACCGGCACCACAGCTGAGCGCCACCACGTCACAGCTGGGGCTGTTGTTTTGGCGGGAAAGTGTCACACCGAATGATTACAATGTTACAATGTTATCAGTCAGCTGACCCACGCCGTTTGTGACTGCCACGCTCCGTCAAGTGTAAATACTTTCTCATGTACAGTAATAGTGAAATTATTGAAATACAATGTTTGTCTATGGAAAAAAATCAGTTTCGTAATGAAAATTATGTAGAACGACAACACCCTGAGTTCATTGCTTGGTATGGCTGTGAGAAAAAAGTTTGAGAAAAACCATTCCAAACATGCAGAATATCTCTAGAATATAATAAAAAGGTTTTGAAGGATCTTAGCAAACTCCAGTTCCTTCCTTGACCTTTTATACTTGATCATTTCATTAGAGATTTTCAATAAGATAGGGTTGGTTGTGAACGTTTTATGGCTCAATATGAAGTTCAATGGAGTTAAATAAGCTTTGTCACTGACTAAAATAAGCCGTTCTTAGGCAGTATTTGTTAAAAGCCCAATGATCAAGTACAGATGGGAACATTTAAAACAATCAAACAGTTTGAAATCGGATTCAAATCAGCTCGAAAATGAACCTTTAGGTTCGAAACCTGGGTCGCTGACCTAAAAAAACAGGATCACGGACAAGTACTACAGGTATTTAACCTTTTTATTAGTAAATTACTTAATTCAGAGGCTTAACATGTTAAAATCAAATAGTTTGTTGTGAAAATCTTGTGGGCTTCACTCACCTTTATTACTGCGATATCGAGGACTCGTCATATGCATTTAGTAAACACACACACACACACACACACACGCACACACACATACATTATACAAGTCACACTCAATCCCGGGGATCAAGTCCAAAGTTTCATGGAAATCGAAAAACGTCCCGATTTTTCAGGTTAGGAAAACTTCCCCGCACGCGGGTCGAACGCATAACCACGCTCAGTCAAGTTTTTCTACCCTCAAGAATGGGTGTTTTAAGAGTGCGTATCGGTGAAAATTATTGAAGAACGAGTGTTAAATTGATTACTTTATAATATCAACTTATGTTTTAGCATGGCCACCTAAAACACTTATATTAACGAAGCATCCAAGAAGAATAACAACTAATTAATTTATATACACAATAAATTGTCCAAAATTAATTTTCATCCTAGAAAGGAAAAGGGAGAAAGTTGCAACGAAGTATAAAACAGGTTAATAAAACATGTATGTTTACGGTAGCAATTGCTTCGTGTGGGGTCGCGTTTACTAACACACCTGCTCCACGCTATCAGCAATATCAGCAAATGCTGCAAGAGACATATTTATGGTGATTTAAAGAATCACCGTTGCCAATCTAATGCTGCCAACCTAGTTCGAGATAGTTGGATTAATTTATTTTATGTTGGTGTAACTGATTTTATTGGTTGCTAACTGATGTGGATTGTGGTTTATGGGAATGGTAATCAGCTGTTTTTCATAAGTGCTAAAGTTTATTGGTGAAAAATCTACGTTCATTATAGTTTTTTTTTTTTTTTTTTTTTTTTATAGATGGGTACGGTAGTAAGTAAAGTGCAAAAATATTTTACAGTATTTAGTTAAGTTTTTAAATATTTAAGATGCGAAACTCTGTCCCGTCTATTGGGCAACTGGTATTTATTAGGCGGTTTTAGTATCGTAGGCCTAGAGAAAAAACTGTATATGTATTATTGATAATCAGATTAAATGACTAGGCTAAATGTTTAAAAAATTCGTATGTTAATGACAATTATCCTGAATGACAATTTTACCTATATTTCAAGACAGTTCATTACTATTGATAGTCTAATGAAAAATGGCATCTGGATCTGGTAACTATCTCGCTTGGGATCGAACTAGTTAACTTCAGATTTGAAGGCGAGCACAACCATTCGGATACCCAGATATCTTAAAAGAGTGTTAACTCTGACTTTTAGCAAAGCAGAAGACATTTTACAAATTTTATTCCTAATTGATAACCAGTTTATACGGGTATTGAGTGTAAATATTCCTTTAGAGGTTGTTCTAGCTAAGTCCAGTTCAGAGTTTTCATTCGATTTCAGAGGCATTGGAAACTTCACCAACCAACCGCTGCTTACTTGACTCTGGTAACAGCTGCGAGCTGCGAACCTTTTACAAGTCAATCAGTCATTCTAGTCCGTTCCCGTAATTAGCTAATAACCACTTCTCTGAGATGAATAACTCTACAATTGGCCAATCAATGAGAACTTGTGTCTACAACTTGGCGAGGATTTAGAAAATTAGCTCTATTTTGTAAGTATTCGCGTCACAAATGACTGCGGAAAAGAAACATTTTTGAAAAAAATAGAAACAATATTGTATTTTGTATAAATGTTTTAGCCATCGAGGTAAATCAAAATATTTTGAAAAATTGTAAAATTCAGCAATACAAATTCGCATTTAACATTAAAAAAATTGGGATTTTTGTTACAATCAATTTGTAATTAGTTAGTAACGAATTATCGAAAATAGTCTATACAGTTGCACATCAATAATCAACGTATTATTGATATCAACGTATCAACATATTATAGCTTGTTTACTCTCAGGTAAATAATTAAAAAAATATTGAGCAGTATTGGCGGATATGAATAAGGAAAACACAAAATAAGTATAAAGGAAAATGAAAACAAATAAAAAAAAATATGATGGTTTAGTTTTGTAAGGTATTGATCTGACTTGGAGAAATAGATATATTTCAAGTATTATTTTGTTGAAAAACAACATGAGTTTTAAGTACCGATTTTTAACGCATAGACTTCCAAAATAACACCTTAGCACAGACATTTCTAAGAAAATATTCGTGTTTTTCTTCCACGACTGTATGGATCCAACAATTCAGCAGAAATTGAGGGGTAATCACAATTAAAACGAATAGCAATTGTTTTTAAAGACAGGTTTGGTCATTTTCCCAAAACCTCACATTTGGTTCAAACAGTTAGACTCGTAGGTTCCAGGAAAACTGAACTAACCTTAAAATTAGACGTCTAAAATTGTTGATTAGGTTTTCAATTTTCCAAGGGAACTTTCTCATAGCTGCACTACTAGTAAAGATCAAGGTTCTACCCATCGGGGTTTACTTAATCTGGAAATTTTTTGATAGTTTGTGGACGTTAAGTCAGCTGTAGTAATCAGAATGTTCATAATTATAATGTTGCAAGATGAGTTTAACTTCCTTATTCCTCCAAATTATTTGAACAAAGTAGTATGAGATTTTCTGTTCCCAATTTATACTACCTTCTTGTATAATATATCAAATACAACAGAATGAACAGAAGTAATTTATTTTCGAAAATGTACAAAAATAATTGATTCGGTTAGATGAAATAAGGCACACCACGGTTCGATTTTAAGATTTACTGAATGGTAACTTCTCAATAAATGAAAAAATAGCTACGTACTAAAATCAGTGGTACATGATCATTCTTATTATTATTATTATTATTATTTTAAGTTTGTAATCTCAAAACTGTTATGAAACATTTGACCTCAACTCGACTCCACCGCTATAATTTAATTGAACCGCCATTTCCTCTTGCATATGTCAAGTAATACATTCTAACCTGTCAATCGTTGCAGAAATCACTGATGACATAGATTAATTTTGGCGGCAAAACCAGACACTCAACGAGGGCAACAGCTGTAAATGAAACAGCTGTAAATGAAACAGCTGTGAATTAAACAGGTGTAAATGAAATCCCGATCTGTCAGCGCTTTGTCAGAAGTTTTTTTTTCTGACAAGTGGTTTGCTGTAAAGATTGAACTATCAGCAAAAGTATATTGCGATAGAAATTTTACTGAATAAAGAAATACTGTAAGCTATATTTTTAGACTTGCCGGATGCGTAAAAAACACGTGAAAAATACGTAACTTGTATTTTTTATTTGAATCACTATACATGCAGGCTGAAACTAAAAGGAGGGAGGGAAATTATAACATATTGCTAACCATTGGTGATTCAAAGGATTTGAACCCGTAACCCTGGGGGCCGAAGTGCTACGCTCTAACACATACCTGCTTCCCACGTTCAAGATACAAGATATAATATCAGTGGGTAGGTACTATAAGCATCCATAAGAATGACCTATACTTCTGCTTCAAAATTGTAATTTCAACATTATTTTTTCGAAAACGTTTAATAATTTAATACATTCCCGAACGAAATGCTAGTCGCAAGAAAAATCACTTATTGCCTAAACATAACCCAAAAGCAAATTTCAATGCCTTTTCATCAACTAAATATCACCTAAACGTAATTAGTTTAATTTCAAAAAAATTTGACTCAATTAACACAATAAAATCTCAGTTTTTCTCCTCATCAACTAACATTTTACATGCAATTTGCCTTATACGATAAACAGTATCCAAAGTCAACATTAATTATCACGGAATCTTCCGAAGACAGCTGCAGGAAGGTATAATACCCCATTGTCAGTCTTAAATGCAACCCCAAGGCAATATATTACGTTTTGACCTTGAAACTTTGCGAGATTCTCCACAGTTCCGAGTAAACTGCGCAACAATGGGTCAGCTGATTCAATAATGCGTCAGAGCAGTGGATTACAGCTGTTACTGGATAATAACAGGTTCAGAACGCCTTGGGTACGATTATGTGAGGTTAGGATTTTCCAAGGGGTTTTCGGAACCTAATGCAAAATGTAATACAAGAGAATCGTGAGTTTATGTGACGTCATTTCATGATGTGCGTAGACATTTTGCGTTTTTCTTTTCAGTGAATTTCCTTAAGGAAGAAGCTATTACAGGCAGCAAGAAAAGACTAAGACTCATGAACGATTTATTTTTTCACTTTGATGTCCCCAGAGACCAAAAACACTAATTTTGTATAGCACTGTTGTACAATTAGAGGTTATAGAGAAGAAAAACTGTACATTTAAAATTCCTTTGTTATTTTTAAGTAGAAAAAAAGCGTTTGCAGCCTGCTTGTTTATGTATATATTTTGATCAAATTTGTAATATTTATTTCTCCCATCCTCTACTATAAACATTTTATACAAAAACCCCTTTTCCCGTTCCCTAGCTGCAAACCTAAATATTGTTAGAACAATGTTATTTTAATGGGGAATAAGTATTATTAGCTTATGAAAATATTTTAAACAAAATTACATCAGACAAATTGAAATTTGATAAGAATTAAGTTGATTACATAATATTCCGTACACTCATGAATGTAAAGTATTTCTTTTACAAATTATTTTTTACCAGAAAACCCGTGAATGAATGACCATTTCGCTGGTTTTAATGAAACATGTTAATTTAGCTTTTTTGGTAAAATGATAACTGAATAAATCAATCGTTATAGCACCAACAATGCGATGGCAACTGTAGATGGCTTTGGTAATAGTTATACTACATATTATTAATAAACTGTCATACAATATGTACAAAGTGCGTATGAATATGCATTCGACAAAAGCAATTCAAACATTATAAGCGCCTGCTAGGGCTGAATGCGATATTGATGCTGCAATAGAATTGCATATTATTGAAATCCAGGCGCTTTTTTATTGGGCGATTTTTTATTGACTGTGTGTGGATTAATTTTAGTACATTTACCACCCATTGTAATCATTCGGCGAAAAACTTAATTTCGGCAGTCAGTAAGAAAATGAGTCATAATTCATATCAATTCGGATTATGTTTAGGAGTACAAAAGGTCCAATAAATCCAATGCATTGGTGTATGTTAAACCATTGACTTAGGAAACTGAAAGTAATTTCTAATGGTATTGAGAAATTTGAAAATTTCTATTTGTTTAAGGTATAGTAATGTTTAAATGCAGATATGTAAACTGAATTTACCTATGTTATTTTGTGATATTTTTTACAAAGTACGTCTTTCTCGTGGTTTTCCACACCATGTAGCCCAGTAAAATATGGTACCTAATACTATTTACAAATTTAAATATTTTAAAACTATTTCTTTGTTGATAAGACAAATTTTAAGACTAATACTGTAAACAATCAAATATTTTTAGAACACTTTCTTCAACAACTACCAAGCAACACAAATTCCGACAACGAGGTGTTCCTAAACCCCGTTCGGCGTTGTTGGGCGTGCCCCAAGGAGGGGGGCTCATTCTTACATTGGGTTTGTGTCAGTTTCTCAGGTCAAGGTTTCGAATCAAACAAAAGAGCAAGGCTGTGGGTCACTGGTGAAATTGTCAAACAGATGCAGAAACAGCTGTAGTGTTGTGATTGTTGTTAAGTGTTGCAATCGAGTTTGGAATGCTATACAAGTTTGTGGCAAAACACAAAGAAAATACAATTCCACTTTAGATCGAGCTTTAGAACAGATATTATGGGATCACCACCTAGGTGCATATTTTAACCTAAATATGCTTGAAGGATGAGTGTAAAATGGTGTGAGATCTGTGTAACATTGTTATTGACTACGATCAGCTGTTTCATTAGTAAGGATTATTCATTTAAAGTCCAATGATCAGGAACAGCTGGGTCCAGTTTCGAACCATTAAAAAGCTACTGTACTGACTTTTCTCCGAATCCAATACTTTTGACACTTAGAGCCATAGAGATTCTTAATAGACCCTTATAGTTTTATCGGTCTTATCAGGTGAAGATCATTTTAGGATTCGATCAGTTAAGTTGTAAGGCTTTATGATGTTTCCTAATTGTCTCTTGTTATTCAAACAATCTAACTGAAGTTAAACTAAGTTTAAATTTACTGCAAACTTTTTAAGCGATTAAATCTACTTAGAAATAATTTTAACAGCATGAAATTATTACTGATTACATTAAATAGCCTACATATTAAAACGATAAGTGTGACGACACAAATTGTATAAATAAGTAGGAGATTAGTCCAATACTAAAGACAATAACACAGTTATCAACATACCTTCACTCGTATACCCCATGGAATTATAGTATTAGCTGCTGGACTATGAAGTAAAGAAAATTGTTAACCTTCGTCCACAATACTAATGACAAAACTATAAGTTTAAGTCGTGATTAGTATTATCTATGTTAACATAAAGTAGGCGGTCAGTAGAATGATAAAAACTTGATAACACACGGTAAAACATGCAAGGAAAAATGAACTGCTTGACCAGCTTTACAACTGACAATATAACAAATTTTACTCTATCCCCATGTACATAGTTTAAATAGAAATTATTGTTTTCGTACAATGTTTTGGGTTTGTTTTGGGTGGAAGTATCACTTTTGGGTCTTCCTGCATCCAGAAAAGGGGTTTTCTAAATGATGTCATCACATTAAATGTCACCATTTTCCCTAAACTATGTGTAGAGCTTAAACATTAATTATTTTGTACACTAAAGCTTTGTTATACGAGTAATGGCTACGTAGATAATGAAATAAATGTAAATTAAAAATATCCATGTCATTCTTATGGAGAATGAGTTGTAGTATGCTTGTTTAGGGATAAATTTTGAACAAAATAGGCAATAGTATATTATATAACAAGAGTAGAAAGTGAGTCATTAGATATTTGAGACCATGTGAGAAATGTTCAAGAATATGTGTTTTGAACGTTACTTTTTCGCTTCACTACAAAGAATCATTTTCTTCATTACAAAACTCATAGAATTTTTTAGTCCATGCTTTCAACTTAAAGTCAATATTTATTAGTTGTTAAAAATGGAAACAGTTGATAAAACAATACCAAATTTTTCAAGTTGTTGACAGTGGAAAATTTTCGCAGGTTGTAAACACATGACAAAATCAGCTCAACTCATAGTAGTGTAGTAAACATTTATTTATTTCACACTAAGCCATTAAATTCACAAAAACACACTTTGTTACCTCCTGTAGCAGAAAACCTAAGTAACATTAGGTCTTAAAAGTACTCATTGAACCTAATGTTATTTTAATAGGGAATGGATCTGTCAATTTTAAGGGACTATTTTGGTGGAAGTCGAGCCAAGGATATGGAAATTTGCTTATACTGCAGGATTGCTGCGGAGG